>NC_088681.1:43149512-43774512 GCF_950023065.1 Planococcus citri | reverse complement strand
ACCGGACAGATGTCTACGACGGAATCTGCGACATGAACGTAATAATCATCGATGGTGTTTGAATACCCGTAGCCTGAGCTGTGTGATGTTAGCTCTACAACATCGAGTATTCCATTATCACTCATGTGTTTCAAGATGCATTATGAGCCGATTAATACGAATTGTCGTTTCAGCTAGCTCTAGTAATGGTGTATTCGTTCCTGGAAATATTATTCGCGTCGAAGAATGATGAAATTGGAATGTAATCGTACGATATTCGTATTTATGGCACCATTGGTGTATTCGATACGGACACGACACGTTATGGTATGAGTATTCCAAGTTTATACGAACGGAATTGATGAATAATTAGAATTTCATATGAAAACCGATATTATCGATATGTTCGTTGACATAAATGTGACGTAATTATCTTATTTAGAAAAAAAAAAATGGAATTCGATATGTGGTTGAGTGTGCGACAAGAGCACCGATGACGACGACCAATCCTGAAAATATTTTTATTACCAACACGTGATCCAAAGCCATACGTATTACTCAGCGTATTCCAAACGATACGATAAGAATTCACGAAACGAAAGGAGATGCAGAACTTTCGATAATTAACGAACCCTGATGAATAATCTCGACTACACCAATGAATAATTTTTTCTCCACAAATACACCGCGAAGATAAGCATCGAAATTGAAGAGTACTAGCTTTATGGTCTTTAAACGTCTTGTTCGGATACATTTTATTCTTTCATTCTCTCGTCGATGACTCTCTTTACGTTTACGTATAGTTCCTATGTACATCGTCAATTATCAAACGGTTTGATGAACTTGGGGAGAATATTTACGTTCACGTCGCTGTTGGCACGATGCGATGCTTATAACGGGTTCCTCCTTTTTAGTACCTGCGATGAATTCGATAGAATTATAAATATAGGTGTAGCGTGCGGTTATTTTTTTACGCGATTGATAAGCGTGATTAGGTCGATGAACGGGGGCTACGTGGTGGTAGAGAGTATGAGTATGGTAGTATGTGCTATGTTGTGTTTGCCGAGGCAGTACGATTACGTATACGATGGAGGTGCGTGTACACGCCAAATAAGACGGGTTTTATCTTATCACCAGCGTTAGAGGCGGGTCTCGAAGGCCGAAGTTATCAAAATTTGCTAGCTAGGGGCTTATGCAAGGAAAAGGAATGATCTAATATGCATACGAGTACATTGAAGTGAAAATGTTTTCATTCAAAAATAATTTTTTTTCTCAAGGAAATGATCAACTAATTCAAGTTGTAGATAAGCATCAATTTTCCTGGAAATCGGATACTTTTTTGTTTCAATTCATAAATATTTTAATTGAAAAAGATTTTCGTTTTTTGTAGGTAAGTATCTTTTGTTTTGATACTCGGTGGTTGAATGAAGGAAGGAGAGGTATTTTAACATTCATCTCATTTTCGGTTATACTCATTTCATTGAAAATTAGAAATTTTTTTTTAATTTTTCAGTTTCAACTTTCAAGTATTCCATACCGATTTTTTGTTTTGTTTTCCTTCAATTTTTCATTGAAAGAATGAAAACTAAGAAGACTGTCGTTTAGCCCCCCCCCCGCCCTAATGGTTTACAACTTTTTTTCATGATAAATGACCAAAATAGCATAAAAATGTACGTTTTGAGTAAAACAATCGTGTTTTTTTCCTCAGAATATTAGGGTATTATTAAACACATTTTCAACGCGCATGAAATGGCAACACTGCAAGATTGTCTGAATTTGTGATTGGGAGGAAGGGGATGATTTTTTTTCATTTTCAGGCTGATCGCTTTAATTTGAATGATTTCATATTGTGATTTTCCCATTTCCACACCTTTTTGGATGTATCCTTATGATATTTGTGCACATTTTTTGAAAGGTAGGGGGGGGGGTGTAATTTAACCACGAGTGTTTTTAGATGATCTGTCATAGGAAAATTACAGGGAAGTTTGTTTGCGTAAGACTATTTCCATCGATTCTGAAGAAAATTTCTATTTCTGGCACTTGGTCAATATATTTTTATTGATGAAGTATGAACAATGAACATGTTTTTTTTTGTCGGTGGTATGAGAATAAATAAACGGTTACAATCCTCTCTCCCCTCCAACCAGAAATATTAATCACTGGTTTCAATCGTAAAATGTTATTCTCTACAACTCTTTTTTTTTCAAAAATCAAATTTCATGTATTTGAAAAAAAAAAATATTCAAATTTTGTTTGCTAAAAATTAATTTTCGCGGAAAACTGCTAATGACCCTACAAAAAAAGGAAGTTTGAAAAATCCCTTTTCTTTAAAAAAAAGTGATGTTTTGAGCCGAAGGTATGAGAATTCAATCTAAATTGATTTTTTAGCATGAGAAATTAAATTTTTTATTTCCAAAAATTTATTTTTGAAAAAAAAACTGAGAGTTAATTATTGGAGAAATGAAGAGAAACGAACCTGTGGTGCATGGAATTTCTCATCTTAGCAGTGGAGGAGTAAAGTGAACCAGTTTAGATTACTTTTGGAGCATTCCAGAGTCATCAGTGATTTTTCATCTTATTCTAAAAAGTAATAATTTTTTTTTTCTGGAAGTTACTCAAAGTCCCACCTTTTCCACTAACAAAAAGCCAAAAGTCTGACTTTTCAACCAAAAAATTTACCAAAAAAAATCTTCCTTTTTCAACAAAGATCGCGAAAAAGCACTATTTGTTTGCCATGTAATTGCCAAAAATGTTTGTTTTGGCTAAAAATTGTCATCCTTGCTTTTTGCCAAAAATTGTCAGTTTTGCAGGCATGAAATTCGGTCACTTAAAAAGTGACTCAGTCACTATTTCACTTGCAAGTCACTTTTGTCTCCATTTCGTCAAAAATGGCCATTCAAAAGATTTGTTGTGTAAAAAAATAAAAGTGCAAAATTTTAGGAAATGATCAACATTTTTTATGAAAATCCTTTGGAATCATCACTTTGAAAAAAATTAAAAATCAACGTCTGTTCAACATATTGAAAATGTGAGACGATGTGATTGGATAGAGCCGATATTTTCTAAAGCGTACAAAGGTAGATTGAAAGATCAGGCAAAAATTCATCGCGTGTCAGAATTTCAAGTGCTGAAGTGCCTTTTTCGATTTTTGGTGAATTTTTGAAAATCAAATTCAGGCCAAAAATGAGGGGAAAAATCAAAATCTTACCGAATTGACCAAGAACGCTGAAATTTGGGATATACTCTATTTTCGACACGCCAAATCGATTGGAAACTGTTTCAACCAGTTTTGAGCAGTTCTGGAGCCTCCAGCAGATTTTTGAAACTCGAAAATACCCAAAATTTTGTCAAATGGAGATGGAAAGCCGAAATTCATTCTGCGAACTAATACGCTACGAAGTCGACTGCAGTTAAATTTCTAGTCGTTTTGGAGCCTCCAGCGACTTTTTGGAAATTGCTGGAGTCACCAGATTTTGGAAACTTGAAATTCCCACAACATTTTATCAATGTAGTTATCAAGCTGAAATTTACTTCGCAAACTAATTTCAACACGATATAAAGTCCACTGCATGGTGGTTTCAAATTGGTTTGAAGCTTCCAGCTACTTTTTGGAAATTTCAATTTTCCAAAAAAAAATTCATACAATCTTTCAAAAAGTCGCTGGAGGCAGCAGTCGATTTCGTAGCAATAAATTTTGGTTTTCCATCACCATTTTTGATGAAATTTCCCAAGTTTCAAAAATCTACTGGAGGCTCCCGTAATTTTTAAAAGTCGCAGGAGGCTCCAAAACGACTTGAAATCCACCTGCAGTCGACTTCTTAGCGTATTGAAATTAGTTTGCAGAATAAATTTCGGCTTTCCAACTTCATTTGATGAAATTTTGTGAGAATTTCTGGTTTTAAAAATCTGCTCGAGGCTCCAGAACTACTCGAAACGGGTTGAAACAGTTTCCAATCGATGTGGCGTGTCAAAAATAGGGTATATCCCAAATTGCAGTTTTTTTGGTCAATTTGGTAACATTTTGTTTTTCCCCTCATTTTTGGCCTAAATTTGATTTTCAAAAATTCACCAAAAATCGAAAAAGGCACTTCAGCACATGAAAATTTTGATAGGTGAAATTTTTGCCTGTTCTTTCGAACTACCTTTGTACGGTTTAGAAAATTTTGTGCAAGTCCCATGTTGGAACGCAAAGTGGCCGCCATTTTGTTAGTAAGGCCACTTTTTTTTTTGAGGACAAGGGCTAGAGATGTTTCTTAGGACTCTCTCTTTAAGAGAAAAGTTGTCTCGGAGAATTAGCGAGGGGGGATGCATTAGATCCTTATGCGGGTTCCCCAACTAACATAATAATATACTTTGCTCACATTTCTAAAAATTTTGGTGACTTTTTCTCAAATTTTTGGTCACTTTTTTGCCTTTTTTCAGTCACTAAAGTCACTAAAAAAAATTAAATAGTGGATTTCATGCCTGGTCTTGCTTTTTACCAAAAATTGTTAAAAATTCACGGTTTTTTACAAAAAGTTTCAAGAAGTTTTACTTTTTTCCAAAAATTGTCTAGGAAAAAATTGAGTAGGTGCGAGCCCTGAAAATGTCGAACTTACGACAAATTAAATGTTTAGCTGCCGAAATTGATTACAGCGTCTTCCCGGGCGTTTTGAAATTACTGGTGAAACATCAATTTTTGCAGGAGTTTTCGAATTGCCCCCCCCCCCAAAAAATGGTCGTAATCGATTTTGGAGGTTGACTTTTGAAAGTAAGAAAAATTTTAAGTCAATTTTTTCGCAAAAAATTGAGATTTTCAGCTTGTAAACATGTAAAAATAGCAATCGATTTAGATAAAGGGGAGAGGGGTCGCGAATAAAAATCGATTTTCAGATTTATTTACTTATTCCCTCCGTCTCCATTTAAAACAAATTTGAATGGTTGAATTTTTATTTGAGTCGAGGGGGTAGGTTATTTTTTAAAGGGTTATTGGATCGAATAATGTGCCAATCACGTTCAGCAAGACAATTTTATTATAACTGGATGAATAAATTAAAAAAAATATCCATTTCGAATGTAATTTATATTATGTATTCCCAGCCTTCCTCTCCTATCATCCCTATGTATTATTCAAACCATAAATCGATTCCACAGTTTTGTTACAAGCGACGTCGTTGTGGCCTTTTTTTTTGTACGCGAATTCTTCGTACTATTGGGAGACATCTCGAGTAACGTGTAAAGGCGGATTCATTATCCAGGCATGGATATCGCCGCGAATAAAACGTATTATACGAATGAAATGGAAAGGATTCACTTCATGTATAACGGCATTTAATGGCTCTGGAATAAGAGCGCGGCGGCGCAGCCAGTCGACCCAAATTTACTACGATGAAGGTAACGGACCATGGGTGGGGGAGATGGATGGATGAGTTGAATGAGGAATTTGTTGGACGATCGACGATCGGCTTGTGCCTCCTGTCCAATTCGCGATGAGTCGCAACTCTATCAAAATAGCTACACTTTTATACCCATCTGTGACTAGAAACGTTGGTGCTATGTACTTGGATAGTGGATACTGTTTGGAAATTGCGAAATGAAATCACTTCGGGAGGAGAATTTTACTTCGGAACGTGATAAAGGCCGAATGGAGGTCATTAGCTTGCATTTTCGTCAATTACCCATTAAAACCTACGCACCGACGACGGGCAAAACAAAACAACTAACATAGTGAATGAAAACTTCCAGAGAGAGCAAAACGTTATTTATTTCACACGATTTTCATGATGTACGCGTGTATTTTTTACACGTGGTGTTCGAATTTAAATACAAGTAGATTAATTATTAGGTTGAAGTTGAACGCGTGTAACCCGGTAACATTGCTGGATTCTGGCGGAGAGATTGGCTATTACGTTGTAGGTTACGTACTGGGTGTCCAATAAGTGAACGCCAAAGTTTGGAGTTTCTCATGATGAAAAAAAAAATATTAAATGAATGTGTTGTCTATCTCAGTCAAATCGCAAGGGCAAATAACTGAAGAAAAAATTCAGAATTTGAACGAGTACTTGACCATAAAATTGAGGAGGGAGGGTATTTCAAAAATTCAAAATGAAATGAATGTTCTATTTTGAAGAAAAATAATGGATAAGTGCTCGAGAGGCTGAAATAATGACAGTTTGAATTTTATTGTAGTTGATAAAATTGACCCTTCAGTTCTAAGCCTCATGTCATCTTTCATACTTTTGTTCAATGTGAGCTGCTTTATTTCCAGAAAAAAAATTGAAAATTTTGAGCGAAGCCCTCGGTAGATCTCTTACAACATTTCATGGTGATGAGGAGGAAGAAGGAGGTAGGTGCAAAAAATCCAATGATTTTGAACATTGACAAATCTTCAAGTATCTTTTGAGACCCTGTAAGGTGACGAATGTGTCATAGTAAGCTGTCATCATCTCGTTGCTTCAAACTGTCTGCCTTATAAACTCGTATATCGTAAATACTCGTATGTTGGTACTGTTGGTTTGTGCTTGCTGAAAAGAGAAAAACTAACGCAACCAAGCTTTTGTCGTGGGCGTCGAAATCGCTCGTATCATTCATTCATTTATACAATACTCTGTCTTAGTATGTATAATATGCTACGTAGAGAAACTCACGAACACGCAACGACATCGAAACTCCTGCCGGACTTTGATATATGTACTGGGTACTACATAAACGCGATAAATTTTACCACGAATCTGGCCAAGATGACATATAACAATACACCTCTTCCTACACGTTTCTCACACGCTGCATCCATCGTCATTTTGGTTTCGTTCTCCATTCTCAAATGTGGTTCTTCCTTCTTCGCATATACCATACCTATAATCCATCGTGTGCATCGCAGACTCACGTCGCGTCGACGTCGCAATCAATTCGAAAGGTTGTATCATCGCGATGGCGTCTGTTGCTGATACGATATATCCAACTCATACTCGTATTTTATGAGATGGTCTAGAAACACAGACTCGAATCAATTTTCACTGTTCATTTTGATGAAGTACAAACTTGAATGTGCAGAAACTGAGGCTTGAACCGTGAACGGAACGAACCTCCCCCCTTCCCCTCAGCACCAATCAAAATCCGGAAAATTTCAAGTTAATTTGTTGTTTTTAGATGAATTTTTGAGCATTTTAGAAAAATGTTTCACGTCGATACTGGTGAATTAGTCTTTGGAAAATTTTTTTTGATTTTGATTTTAGTTCTCGATTAGTTCTTGGGTGCAGAATGCAGATAATCTCAAATTTTTCAGATTATTTTTAACAGTGATACATTCTTGCAGGTGAACCTTTTGAACTGGCACAGTTCGATTTGAACGAAACTAAAAAAGAGGTCCAAAGAGCATATCCTAAAGCCCTCTTGACCAAAATTTTAGTTGCTCAAGTTCATTTGGCGAATGTTTGAAAATTTTAAAAATTCAAAGGATTTTTTTTACTCACTTCCATGTGAATAATAAATTGCGAAAAAATTGTCCAAGTCTTTTTTTTTAAACAAAAATTCTCGTTTTCCAACAAAATTGCTCCCAACTTTCGATTTTTTTTTCAAAAATTACCCAAAAGTCTCGCTTTTTTGCGAAAATTTTTCAAACATTATCATTTTTCGTCAGCAAATTTACTGCCAGGAATTTGCATTTGCAGCAAAATTGCTAAGAAGCGCTGCCTTTTGCTAAAATTACTGTCGAAGTTTTGATTTTCGTAAAAGGTAATAAAAAATCTTGCTAATTTTTGGCAACGTTCTCCCCCAATGTGACCCTTAGGAGGGTCCAACTGCAAATCTAACTTCATACTCGTATTCAGCAAGTTCGATTCATACGATAATGATACCCATATTGTCGATGTACTGTCGCCCCAAAATTGGGGGAGGGGGTGCCTATGGCCCCAAAATTAGGTTTTCAAGAAGTTGGTTGGTTTCCTATTGTTTTTAGAGGTCCGATTGCTAAATTTCAGAATTATATCACTGACTGTATCGCTTTTTTTGATGGTGCCGTGGCATAAAAAACACATTTTTGAGTATTTTTTGAGTTTTTGAAGATGACCCACATGAAGAAAAAATTTTAAAAAAATACCAATTATAGTAGCTACTCATGCAGATATATTTTTGAAAGAAAGAAAATTTTGTGTGCAAGAATTCGGTTCGGAGATACGGCAGTTTCAAATTTTCTTTTGTCAAATATTTTCCCCCCCTGGGGGCCGAAAATTTTGAAAAAATTCACGTGGATACTTGATAGACTCATGTTTCCTCCATATATTTTGGGTGAATTCAAAATTTTTTATTCGAAACTCGTTGAAGTGTGATTCTTTCCCCTGAAAAGAAAAGTTTTTTGGCCATTGTGGGCAAGGGGGGGGGGGGTGGGGGGGCATTTTTTGGCTCCAACGTTTTTTTAAGGCGCCCAACAATGTTTCACCAAAATTTCAAAAATCCGAGGACAGGGGCAATTCATCTATTTTATTCGGGAATACCCTTTCCAAGAAATCCCTTTTTTTTGCCAAAAACTAATTGAAGTTGTTTTTTTGGTAGAAAATTTCAAAATAATTTCACTCTTTTTCAAAAATTTGCCCCAATTTTCGTTTTTTTTTCTTACCAGAAATTGCTAAATTTAAAGCTCTCTATTTTGCTAAAATTCTCAAAAGTTTCGCTTTTTGCTAGAAATTGCGCAATTCTTGATCACTTTGTTGCGTTAAATTGCAGAAAAAGATCTCGTTTTTTTCTATCAAAAAGTTGCAGAATCAACTTTTTGGCATTAATTGAGAAAAAGTATCATTTTTTCGGCTTCAAATTACCAAAAAAAAGTCTTGCTTTTTGATAAAAATAAATCATTGTGCAAGGTTTATATCGAATTCGTTTTTAGATCATCTTATAAATGAGAACGGAAAGGATTTTTCGGTGATGTTTTTTTGCCATAAAATGTTTTACCCATGAATGCAATTTGAATTCGAAAAATTTCTGGAGGCTCCAGAATGACTCAAAACTAGTAATTGTTGATGTGAGAGCGTTAAATTGAAGGAATTTATTCATATCGGTACTTGAAAAATATAATGTTTCATTGTTCAATTTATGTACAGTATTAGATTATTTCCAATCTACCTTTAAGTTGACATTATTTTCGTTTTTTTGTTTCGTTTTAGGTGAGTACAAAAATATTTGTGATTAAAAACAAGAGTGATCCAACACCGAGCAGCGGTCATGAGTAAGTTTTTGTTTATCAATTAAAGTTCTCCCAAATTTTAGGAAGGTGAACTTTTGTTAATTTTGAAGGGAATTTTTGCGTGACATTATTTAAAACGAGCCAAAAATGTTATTTCGTAAAATTACTCATCTTTGAAATTAAAGGAGCTGCGTGGGCAATACTTTGTAGAAGTTTCGTGGTACTCTGAAAATTCAAGTGCGCATAGAAGAGGGGGCGGGTGCGGCGAAGGGGGTCGGGTTGAAAAAATGAAATCATATTCGTGTTCAGCAACTTTGAAAACATAGGTAATTAGGTACCATCCGATATATCGCATAAATTTGATATTTCTAAAAATTTTATCAGGAAGGGGGGGTGCACCTTTTATTGAAATTGCCTTATTTTGATGAAAACGCGATGTTTCAGACTGACATAGAACATTTTCAGAATTTCAAATCATAGTTCAACATTGGCCAGTTTTCATATTAAAATTTGATTTTTCAATGAAACTAACAAAATCAGCCCTTTTCGTTTTTTTTTTAGAGTCAAAAAAATTGAACGAAATTAAAAAAGCAGAGTCGAAACCGTGGTTAAATCGGCACGGAATGGCTCAAATTTGAAATTGTAGTTGGAACCGATTATTTGAGCCGAAAAAAATACGCGATGTTTGTTGGATTAAGTAAAATGTGGGAGTCGATTCAGTTTCTAGACGCATCGTAATTCTTCTCTATTTCATTGTTACACTCGTTAAATTCAAAGAAAAACTTTTTTCTTCGAAAATTATTCTATATACTTTGTTTTCTCGTTTCATACCTGAACCTTGCTATTTCATTAGATTTAAAAGTACTTATAGCGGGAACTCTTGTATATTGTGTAGGTTCTGATTCTGAAACAAGTACAACGAAAAACACCCCCGCAACTCCTCCGCTTTTCGAGCAGATTTTCGTAAAATTTTCCCCAAGATACGATCACGAGTACGGTGTAAACTCTTGAATCTAAGTCGAGATGTCTCGTGTTTCGCTTTCTGCAAATTGCGATTTTTTTTTCGTGTAAAAAAAACTACTCTTTCGCGAAAGAGAGAATGAAAATTCTACCGGTCGATGGTTGCGCATTACGTCGGTCAAAAGTTGAGTAGAACAGGTGAGGGGTAACCTTATGGTCGTTGAAAATGATAGTTTCTCGTATTTTAACGATTATCCTATGTTGGCGCATTTTATTGATGGACACAGGGGAGAGAAGGGGGTGTTTTCTCGAGTACACTTACATTATTCATTCGAGTACCTATCCTATCTGTCTTTTTAATAACCTTGAAAAATCTCATTACTGCGATTACCTTTCGGTCAATGTTTATTTTTCGCTTTTCTTCCATCGTGAAATTGAGCGAGCTGAGCTGTGTGAACCAAAAGAGATGAAAATGCATTTCGACCAATTTTCAAGTACTTACCTACTTGATAAATTGCGCCTCGGTAGCAAAGTTCAAATATGAAGCTTTTCTAGCTTGATTCTGTAAGATGTTATAATATGTGGTATTTTCAATTTTACTATTTTTCGTGGAACATTATTTATTATCATCATCCAGAAGCAGGTGTATAGGGTGTAATAAGTTGGTGTATTTTTGAAAGGTGACGTATACGATACGTGACCTTTTCGGTCCTTCGAGTCGGGTTGAAGGTGAGAGAGAAGGTTTCCAAGCGGTAAACGGATTTAATATATCGTATTGTAATTTGTACGTAGCTGCGATATATATAAGAGTTTGAGCAAATCTCTACATATACGAACGTCCTTTTCGCTCCAAGGAATCGTATTCATCGAGCTTTCTCGCCGTTCAGCTTCGACGGTAATACTCAAAGGATAATGTGATAAAGTTGAAATAAAAAGTACGCTTAAAGAAGCGATGTATCGCGTATATGAGAATACAGAATACACACGACGTTTATGAGAGAGAAAAACTGAACAGAGAATAGTAAACGTATAAAAAAGGATTTAGCGAAGACTACAAGGCGGCTGCCAACGAGCGTATTTTTATTTTTTTCACTTTCCTATGAGTATTTTCTGTAACGAAATATCGCAAACGAATTAGGTATACATATACAATCGCGAAATCGTGTTCTGAAGTAAAGTTTACCTAGTTTGGTGTAAAATTTACGTTGGTACAAGTTCTCTTTCTCGTATGGCTTTTGGTAAGATATTGGATGTGTAGGTAATATTGCTCATGTTCGTGTCGTGAAACGATTTTGTGACGAGTTCTTTGACCTTTTTTTCGTCGATCTTTTTCTTCCCTTGGTGGAAATTCCATTAAAGGTAAAAACGACTCGCGTAATGGTTTATTACAAACGTACCCTAATAAAAAATTCAGAAATGAATAAAAACTTTCGGCTGTTTTTACTCAAGATACTCGCGAGACTAGGTTCGAATGCGGGTACTTTTGCTTTGCAAGGCTGTGTGATGTGAATAAAATAAATTGTATGAGGAGACGCAGACTATGGATTTGAGCCCATGCAGGATGAAAATTTCATTTCAGGCTAGGAAGCATATTTCGTTGATGAAAAGTCTTCTCGAGTAGGTAATATGAATTTCATTTGTAAAAACGATCTAATGATTCTTACATTTTGAATAATTAACATCCATGCTACTAAATATTGGCAATTTATAGTGAATTTTACCGTGTTTTCGAAAAAATTACCAATAATTACCGTAATTTACTGCCCAAGAGTTAGAGATCACCACCATACATATTATGTACCTATGGGTTTAGATCATTACAATAGTGCTTTACGGTGAATTACCAGAACTTTGTGGTAAATTACCAACTTATTATAAAATTAGCACCACTTCTCGTAAATTTCCAGCATTTTACCGTAAATTCCTAGCATTTTATCGTAAATTACCAGCAGTTTACCGTGAATTTCCAGAATTTTACCGTTAATTACCAGCGTTTTACCGTAAATTACCGATTGCAGCTAATTTCCTGTATTTTGCTGTTAACAACTACATATCAACATTTTGTGGTACTTAAATTAGCACCCAAACAAACTTGAAAATCATTATAATCCGAAAACTTGATCAAATCGTTCTCGAATGATTCGTTCATAATTATTGATCTGAGTAATTTTTGAACGAAAAACTCAATTTTTGGTAGAATAGGAACTTGACAGAGGGTCGCCGCGCTAGTGTCGCCTTGTTTCTGATTGGCTGATGAAAGGTCCCCGAATAAACATTGGAATGCATTGTTGTGAAAATTGAAGGAAAATTGTTGAAAATTGCTGATAACAACGGGACCTTTTGTTAGTTCCGGTGTTTTTTACTACAATTTCCTAGAGCGCGACAGTTGTCTTGTCAAATCCCTATTACATCCAAAACCGCTTCATCCGAGCGAACAAACTTAAAAATT
This sequence comes from Planococcus citri, assembly GCF_950023065.1. Lineage (NCBI taxonomy): Eukaryota > Metazoa > Arthropoda > Insecta > Hemiptera > Pseudococcidae > Planococcus > Planococcus citri. The sequence continues at coordinate 43,761,967 of NC_088681.1, read as the reverse complement.
GCCAAAAGTTCAGTCGAGTCGTTCTCGAGAGATTTGCTCTTTTTTAATAACTGAGTCGTTCATGAACGAAATAAATAAAATTCAAGTTCTGAGAACATTCATTCTCGAATATTACTCATTGACTTTTTAGATATGGACTGCTAGCGGTCCATAAGCCAATGATCTTGAACATAGTTTAGTGGTTGGTTAAGGTTTGGCTTCTGCGCATGCCCGAATCTGAAAAATATAACAGAGCTGGCGCATGCGCATATTGCAACCCTCGACTTATTATGTTCAAGACAATGGCTGTATGTTAGGCTTATGGGCCGATAGCAGTCTATATCTAAAATGTCAATGGAATTACTTCATCCACACAAGTCACAAACAAACATAAAAATCACCATCTTCCAAAAGATAGGTCGAATCGTTCAGGAACGAAATATAATATTTTTCAAAACAATCATGCAAATAACTTCACCCTTTCAAATTACCTTGAAAATTTCTCTTTCCAAAAATTCAATCGATTCGTTCTCGAACGATTTGTTCATAATCATTGAATCGTTCACGAACGAAATATCAATTCTTTCAGAACATTCATTCCCGAACTACTTCATTCTCACAAACAAACTAGAAAAATGAAATATCATCTTCGAAAAGATGAGTCAAATCGTTCTCGAACGATTCGTTTACAAATTAGTCATGACATGTCAATTACTTAAATTGAAGTCGTTCACCATTTTTTTCTAACAATGAACCTGATACGCTTGAAAGCTTCCATTTTCTAAAAGTTCGATCAAGTCATTCTCGAACGATTCGTTCATTAGTATTGGTTGAACCATTCACGAAGGAAGGAGACAATTTTTGTGCAAAACTTTTCGTAAACTTCCTCATCCACTCAAACTTGAAAATCGTGCGACTTTTTCCAAAGGTTTGATTGCCTTGTTCTCGAATAATTCGTTCCCTATACTTTTATACGGAATTGTTCGGGAAAAAAATGATCCAATTTTTCAAATTTCAAACACAATCTTCCATAAAACAATCTTGTATTAAAATCATTAGCATTCTAATGAAAATTACCAGCATTTTACGGTAAATTACCGACACTCTACGGTAAATTACTGGCAATTTACAGTAAATTACCATCGTTTACGGTAAATTGTCCGTATTTCACAATAAACTTTCAGTATTTTACGGTAAATTACCAATTTTACGGTAAATGGTTCATAAACATTTACAGTAAATCTCCACTAGTTCGCGGTAAATTACAAGCATTTTGTAGTGAATTACCATTTTTTACGGTAAATTGTCCGTATTTTACAATAAATAACTATCAAGATTTTACGTACGATAAATTACCAGTATTTTTGGTAATTTACCTACATTTCATGGTAAATTACTAGAATTTTACAGTAAATGGTCGTAATTTTTTTCATTTGTTTGCTATGTACAATTGTACATTTACACACTTGTGAAATTGACGTTGAATCGATTCTGTACCGAGTTGGTAATTACGCGTAATTTACCGTAATTATTCATGTTTGTTGTAAGTTGATCTATTTTGATGAATTATTAGGTATCTACGAATATAAATGTGTGGTAATTACCACTTTTTCATGTCTGTTTTGTAATATACCGTAATTACCAACATGACGCGTGTTAGGTTAGAATAGGTATCTAATCGTGTATCATTTACCGTAATTTACGAGTTTTTGCGAAATTTATGGTAATTTGATTTGAATGCGTGGTAATCCGACTTATCGACTGCGTTATTCCGTTTTACTTTAGATTTTGCTCCGCAAAATGATCACCTTAATTGGGAATTTTAATCGAACGAGCGTTTTAAAACGGTTTTTAACGTTTCGAGGCGACGATTATTAATGTACAGTGGTCTCCTATTTTATTCAACATTCGATCAGTTGGAAACGGAACCTGATTGCTACCTGGCAAGATGAAGAGCGAGGTAGAGGATCAAACGCACCAAACCGGAGCACCTATATAGGTATTTTAATACGCGACGACGGCGTGTAAAAAAAAGAGCTACCGTATGTGTTGGAACTTGGTGTGTTGTGTACTTCTACGAGTACATACACATACATTACCATTACTTGATACTCTTCCGATTTAAACGAGCTGGTTTATCGATGGTGATGATGATGAGGATGATGTTGATAATAATAATGTACTTAATACTTACGTATGTAATATACCTGGTACAATACGAGTATAGGTATATAAAATACCCATATCCGGTGGCTACGCGGATGGCGGTCTATATTATAGCCCGTTTAAATATCCATAGGTACTTGAATGCGATGCGATTCTGTCGTATATGGTGGAGCAAAACCGAAGAGAGTGGAAACGACTCGCGACTTCGCCAATACTCTACAGCAATGTTGTTTGCTCTTGGAGAAGAAAGATCGTTGCTGAGCGTTAAAACGAGTTCAAAAGTTGTTAATGAGAGAGACGATTACGTAACCGAAGAACCATTCCTTTGCTCTTTCCCTCTGCAGTCGTTCATTACGCATAAAATAAGTTTACAAATGCGGAAAATATTCATGGTGGAGCGTATTGTCTCGGATACACGATGTACCTATGTATGTAGATGTACTTTCTGTTACCAGATACTTTCGTACGAGTGTCGAGTATATGTATTATATGAAAAATAGTGGAAAAAGAAACGCATGTGTATTGGTAATGTGCGCTGGTGTGTGTAAATTATCGTATAAGTTATGCAGTTCCTTCGTTCAAAGTATATATACGCTCTATGAGCAAGAAGAGATGAATGCTATATACGTTCGAGCATACGAGTCACACTATGTACAACACAATCGAGTGTAAAAAAATAAATAAATAAGCGTGTAAATATGGAAGTTGCACGCCGCAGTAAGTGATACCTATTGTTTTGAAGAGAGCGTAAAGACAAACAAATGGAACGCAAGAGGTGACTATCGGAGAGGCGGTGAAAAATACGCCGGAGAACTGACTATGAGATAATATATACCAAATGGAAATTACGCTGGAACGTGGAACGTGTGCAGTGTTATGACTGTTTAGTCTGTGAAATACATAATGTACATATCGAAGGTAAAAGCAGTCATTCGAGGATACGTTATTGTTATCACTAAAGTTTTTTCAACAGCTCAAAAAGATATCCCTCTTTTGAAAAAAAAAACAGAAACTTATTTTGATTCACTAGTCGAACATTTTTCAACTCACATTCTCCAATTTAAGCGAAACTAAGCTACATCAAAAGAATTTGTCCTAAAACCCCTTAACCAAAATTTCAGGTCCTAAAGTTGACTTTTGAAAAATTCGAAAATCTTTTTGAAAGGCGATTTTCAATTTTTTTGGGCAAAATTAACTTTTTTGAGCATAAGAGCCAGTGCGAATAAATTCTTCAATTCAACTCCCAGCGGTTATTCAATTTTCTCCGGAAATTTAAAATTTCTCAAAAATGAACTTTAGAACCTAGAACCTACAACTTCGGCTTAAAAAGTGAAAAAATTTCAAAAACTATGTTCCTAGTTTAAAGTGGATAGAAATGTAATTCATTATACATTTTTTTTTCAATATTAATTTCAGGACTTATACTTGGTTAATTTTCAAGTATGTAATCCGTTACTTTTTTGACGTTTAGGTTACAGAAGGATTTTTTTTACAACTTTTTCGTGCATCCTAAAGAAAAAAAACGTTATCTATAATGAGCGATTAAATTGACGAAAGTACGTATTCACTTTTTTCTTCCCAATTGGCCACAGTGCATCATTTTCAGCGTTACGCTTACAACGCATTGCCTTTTGCTAAAATTGACAAAATCTTGGTTTCTGCCGAAAAATAGCGAAACAATTCTTATTTTGTAAAAATTACCAAAGAGTTTCGTTTCTTGCTGAAAATTGTTACAAAAATTCCAAAAAAAAAAAAAATTTCCTAAAAATTATTCAAAAGCCTTGTATTTTAAGTGAAAAATGAAAAAAATTTCCGTTTTCTCAACAAAGAATGCGAAAAAGTATATATTTTTTTTGCTAATACGAGTAGAATACTTAATTACCAAAAAGTCCTGCTTTTGCTGAAATTGTCATTCTTGTTGTTTGCCAAAAATTTTTAAAATATCTAGGTTTTTAAAAATATGACAATAATTTTCGTTTTTAGCAAATTTGCTGAAAATTGTCGTTTTTTGAACGATAAATCGATACTCAATCGATAAATCTGACTTACAACAATATTAAACTTGCCTAACATTCGACAAAACGAAAACAAACTTCAACAAAAAATAAATAAATATTTATTGTTAACGGTCATTGACCTAACGATCAATAAACCAGACAAATGAGACTGAGCAAAAAGCTCGATGACTTTACTTTACGACGACAAGAATAATATTAACGCGAACTAACTTAGTAACTAACGAAAACAACGAAAAAACAACGATAATTTAACAGCCAACAGTTTACGCGATTTTACGAAAAGAACAAAAAACCATTTAATACGTAACCAACAATATATATATCGCGAAACCGAAATTCATTTTTTAATAAAAAATAAAAACTTAAAAGTTACCGAACATAGTTCGTTACGGTTACGATTCCAATTTTGCCAACACCCCACCATAAAAATATTTTCCCTAACACGCGTACCACTTAAATAAACGTAAAACTTGTTGCTTCTTATCAATACCGGTGTTAGTAAACACTTTGAAACAAAAAATTTTTACAGCAAAATTTCAGTTAAATTATACTTAAATTACATAAAAAACAACTCGAAAACTTAATTTAAGCATTAAACAATGACTCACAGAGTCTATCGAATACGGTACGTGTCGTGGCTTTGGTTAAAATATCGGCAAGTTGATCCGCCGAAGATATCTTTTGCAAGTAAATGATCTGTTTTGTGACTAAATCGCGTATATGATGATAACAGACATCTATATGTCTGGTACGTTTCGATTCGACCGTATTCGCAACGGCAATCGCTGCATTAGAATCGCAATACACCGGTACGGTGTCAATACGAACTTCTAATTCGACAAACAGATTTCGCCAAGCCAAGACTTCCTTTCCAGACGTACTTAACGCAACGTATTCAGCTTCACACGACGAAAGACTTACACAATTTTGTTTCTTGACTACCCAGTCAATTACGTTGCCATAGTGCAATACAAAAATTCCAGACGTTGATTTTCTGTCTAAACAATCACCAGCGAAGTCCGAATCTACGTATACTCTTACAGAGTATTTATCAACGACTTCAGGTATTACGTAGGTAAGTTTCACGTTCAACGTACTACGTAAATACCTGAGAATACGCTTACTATATTCGAATAGCTCCTTGTTTGCCAAGTGCTGGTATCTGCTTAGAAAGTTTACAGCAAAAGCGATATCGGGACGTGTTCCCCTTGCTATGTAACTTAAACTTCCTAAGAGACCACGCACTTTGGTTTCATAACTTTTATCGAGCTTGAGATTGGTAATCTTCAAGCCCGGTTCGATTGGAGTTGAGATACTATTCAAATTAGATAAACCGTAATCATTAACTAACTGCTCGATATATGAATTTTGATGTATTTCTAACTTTTCTTTACTACGATTAATTTCCATTCCAATGAACTTCTTGCATTGTTCCAGGTCTCTGATTCCAAAACGCTCATTCAATCGCTTGACCAACCACTCAATTAGACGATCATCGCAACCTGTAATTAGAAAATCGTCTACGTAAACGACAAACACGCAACGTAGAGGATTTTCGGCATCGAAGTAGACACACGGATCAACTTTGCTCCTTACGAAACCGAGCGAAAGTAAATACTCATTCAATTTTGCGTTCCACGACTTGGGACTCGTTTTTAACCCATATAACGAACGTTTGAGAATATATACGACACCTTTTTCTTCGTTAGTCCCTTTCGGTGGGTTGAACATAATACCTCGGTTTATATCTCCATTGAGAAATGCAGTACTCACATCTAGCTGTCTCAACTGCCACTTGTTGACCATAGCTAGATTGAGCATCGAGCGTATTATCGGTTGATTAGGTGTTGGAGCGTATATTTCATCCAACTCATAAAAATGGTTGTCTTTGAAACCACGCAACACCAATCTAGCCTTAAATTTCACCCCACCATTCGAGTTGATTTTTTTCTTTAGAACCCACTTACTATCTACTTTCGAATAATTCTCTTTATTTACGCTTTTTTCAGATGCTGAATACCAAACGTCTTTGATCTCCATCGCCTTTAACTCTTCATCTATCGCTACACGCCAAAATTTCGACTCAGGACCGTTTAACGCTTCTTCATACGTAAGGTCATCGACCCCAGCGAGTGCAAAGCAAGTAAAATCGTCGCTACGTTCATCCGAAGATGATGTATCGATTAAACTACGATCTACTAAATTATCACCGCTACGTTCGGCTTCAGTCAGCTCATCTGGGTTTATCCAATTGGAGCAACCAGGAGCTGAATCAGCGTTACTTACTGGTGTAACCGTAGGTACGATATTCACATCGCTTACACTCACTGATACCGATGTTTTTAACAAATGATCGTTAATAACATCGTGTATCTTACGCGTTTCGTCTACTTCTACGCAACTCGAATTCGTAAATTTATTTCGTAAAACATCGTACAATACATAACCTGTCTCTGTAAAACCGAGTAAAACCATATCGATCGACTTCTCATCAGTTTTCTTTCTCTTTTCAGGCGGTACTAGAACTCGTGCAACGCTTCCAAACAATCTCACTCTCGATAAATCCGGCTTTCGGCGATTCCACAGCTCGTACGGTGACAGATCGTTCAAGGCAGAATGCGGTAAACGATTGTACACGTAGTTCGCCGTGTATGCAGCGTAAAGCCAGAATTTATTCGTTAAACCGCCTTCGTATAACAGAGCTCGCATTTTTTCTTGGATGGTTCGGAAAAAACGCTCGACGGTGCCATTATGCTGCTTCTCATACGGCTCACTGTTCTGCATAGATATGCCTTTTTCGTCGACAAACTCTTTAAAGGTACCTCCGATAAATTCACTAGCGTTATCGCACCTGATACGCTTCACTTTCGTACTCCATAACGTTTCACTAATATTTACAAATTTTTTTAGGTAGGTACCTACTTCGGCTTTACTTCTCATTCCGAACGTTACTCCCCATCTCGTACAGTCATCTACGAAGCCAATCAAATATCACTCGCCTTCTAGTCCTTCTGTAATAGGACCCATTACGTCAATATGAACGAGATCGAGCGGATTTGGATACCTATACCTACTTGAATCGTAGATATGTTTCTTTTGTTTTGCTTTACAGCAAATTTGACACTGATTGAAAGGTGGGCAATCACATCCACGTAACTCAGGGATCTTATCTAGTACCGTCTTGCTCGTATGAGCCAACCTACGATGCCAGATGTCACCTTCACCTTTTAACCTATTTACTTTCTTTTTATTTTTCAGATTTACATCACTGTCACTGCACGTACTGATATTTCCTATACCTACACTAGAAACGTTCGAAACTACAACTCCAGAATCATTACCTATCGTCGTCGAGGTATTACCTACATTTGTCGAGTCGCTAACATCATTTGAGACCAACGCAGATGAATAATTGGAACAAGAGTACAACATAGGAGGTATATTAATCATAAACTGAATCGTATACAATCCATTATCGTTAAGTACTAATCTAGAAACTATATTTCCCGCAGGATCGACCAAACGAGGATCTTCATCGAAGAAGAAACGATAACCATTCGCTACGATTTTCGACACGGACAGAAGACTAAAAGAAAGACTAGGTACGTAGTATACCTCGTTCAACCAATAGACGTTTCCGTCATCGGCTAGAACTCTCAATCGACCTACTCCTTCTTTGATCAAAGAGACTTCACAATGAGCGGATTGTAAACTTTCGTTTATTTTCCTCTCATCGTGCAAGACTCCACGATGTTTCAGAAAATGCGACGTCGCGCCACTATCGACGACAAACGTGATAAAATCAACGCCGTCGTCGTCGTTTGTCTCGACGTATGCATTTTCTTCACCGAGATTCAAAGCGGTCGAGTCACCTAAAAAATAATTCGACCCGATATTCACGTTACGCGACGTACCGAAGTTAGAAATCGCAACACTGTCACCAAAATTACTACGACCGAACCTATCTTTCACGAATTCATCTACGATATTACACCTACGACCTTCATCTAACGAGAAATTTTCTTTTTTTTCAGACATCGACGGAAAAAGACCTAACGCTATCGACGGACGAGGACCTGACGAACCGGACGAACCTGCAGTACCAGACGTACCCGACGTACCACTCGACGAACCGTTACCACCGTTATTACGCGACGAATCACCATTCTGCGGACAATTACGACCTATATGCCCGGTTAGATTGCATCGATAGCAAACGATACTTCCCCGAGGGTTGGTATCGTTTCTATAATTCCCTCCGGCGGATCGACAAGACTTGGCCATGTGGCCCCGTTTATGACACTTATAGCAGGTACGATCTTTGGCTTGTACGAAGCCATTATTACTACTTCGATCACCGTTACCGTTCGACGAATTACCGGACGAGTTCGAACTACGATTACGCGACTTATTACGATTACGATTATTTTTATTACCGGATTGATCGGATGCGGCCATCGCTGAACCGGTACTTGTCGAACTCTTCGAAGTCGAGGAGTTCTTCGAGGCACCTTCCAAACTCAAAAGCAACGATGAAATTAACTTTGGATTTGGGTCTCCAGCTGTGACGTGAACCAGTCCTCGAGCAGTCATACGCACTGATTCATACTTCGGCGAATTGCCTAACGCATTGATCAGATACGTATAGATCTCCGATGGAGTCAACTTCACGTCCAAACTCTCCATATCGTTGATTAACGTATAAAATGCCTCCAAGAACTCCTTCGGACCTTTGTACATATCGATGACAATCTTCGAAATACGAGTTCGACAGTCGATAATTGCTGCTTGGTTTTCCGCCTGGTACAAGGAGTTGAGCTCCGTCCAGAATACGTACGGGTCCTCTGTCTCCTTGACCAGTCGGAAAACGTTCTCAGCTACGTGCCTAATTAAAATTTCGAGAGCTTTCGCTTTTTTACGCGCCGATAACGTATTTACTTCGAGAATCGCGGTTTGAAGTCCTTTGGCCGCCAAAATGACCTTTATTTTTCTCTTCCAGGACACGAAGCCCGTACCGCGAAAAACCATTGACTCCATTACGCGACTATCACCGGCACCAAACATACTTTCGTCGGATGAACTCGAAGACTCGTTACGCGGATCTACGTTTTCGTCGGACTCGTCGTCGCTACTTTCGAAATCAGACTCGTCGTCGGATGGACCAGGAGGTGGAGGTGGTGGAGGACCGGATGGTGGATTAGACGGAGGAGGAACGGGATCAACAGGGATCGACGGATCGTTGGAAATATCACCGGAACCCGCGGAGCTCGTACCAGCTTCGGTATCACCTGCTGACTCAGATACGTCTACGTTTACTTTACTTTTACCTTTCGACTTCGGTATACTTTGTTCTGATTTTTCTTTTTCAGAAAAACCACGAAACTCAGCGCTCGATTTACGCTTATCTGAACTACTATCGTCGTCGTCTACGTTGACCGATTTTCCTGACCGCAAATAGGACAGGACTGTCGACATTTACTTCGTCGAACACCACGAACCAAAAATTCAACAGCTACACAAGCCGGATACTTGAACGAGCAAATCCACACAGGATACCAAAACGTCGTCGAACTACAGAGCGTTTCACCAACTACGCTCACGCTACCATGAACGATAAATCGATACTCAATCGATAAATCTGACTTACAACAATATTAAACTTGCCTAACATTCGACAATACGAAAACAAACTTCAACAAAAAATAAATAAATATTTATTGTTAACGGTCATTGACCTAACGATCAATAAACCAGACAAATGAGACTGAGCAAAAAGCTCGATGACTTTACTTTACGACGACAAGAATAATATTAACGCGAACTAACTTAGTAACTAACGAAAACAACGAAAAAACAACGATAATTTAACAGCCAACAGTTTACGCGATTTTACGAAAAGAACAAAAAACCATTTAATACGTAACCAACAATATATATATCGCGAAACCGAAATTCATTTTTTAATAAAAAATAAAAACTTAAAAGTTACCGAACATAGTTCGTTACGGTTACGATTCCAATTTTTCCAACATTTTTTTGCAAAAAATTTCTAAAAGTCTTACTTGTTCTTAAGAATTGTCCAAAATTCTTGCTTTTTGCCGAAAATTTCCAATGATGCTACCTTTTTGGCAATTGAAAACAGTTTTTTCGCCTAAAAACTACGATACTAAAAAGTCTCTTTTTTTGAAAAAAAAAAAACTGAGAAAAAAAATGTCTTTGCCTGTACTTCCCAAAAATTGCTGCTTTTTGCTAATTGTCAGTTTTGCTTTTTGACTAGAATTTTTCATTTGAATGTTGATTTTTTTTTTCAAAAATTATCCAAAAGTTTCAGTTTTTCTCAGAAAGTACTGCTTTATGCTGGAATTGTCAGTCATACATTTTGCTAAAAAATTGTCAAAAATTCCCACTTTCTTGCAAAAATTTGTTAAAAATTGTCGTTTTTGCAAAAAATTTTAAAAAGTCACTTTTATCCAAAAATTGTCCAAAGGTGTCGCTTTTTTTATAAATAATTGCCAAAAATTGTAAAAGTCCCGCTTTTTACCATAAGTTATTGTTTTTTTGTCAGAAATTGCCAAAACTCTCACTTCATGGTAACAAAAATTGCCAACATTTATTTTCAACCTTCCAGAGGGTTTTTGGAATTTCTGGAAAAAATTGAAAAATCTCTTGAAGCTCCAGAAAGGCCCAGAATTGGCTACAAGTTGTTGATGTGTGAGAGTTAAATTGAAGAAAAGTATTCACATTGGTTCACTTTACTCTGAAATAAAGTTACGAGTACATTTCAAGAAAACGTTATTCAATTCTCTTTGAAACTGCTTTTTAAATTTTTTAAATTTTCAAAAATTCAGAAATGAACTTGAGTTCTAGAAATTCTGTTGATGGCGGTTTTAAGACATGCTCTTTCGATCTAGCTTAGATTTTGTTCAAATCGGAGAGTATGAATTAGAAAGTTTCCTTGCCGGGGGGAAATATCAGAAAATTTGTACCAAAGGCCCTTTGAAACAATTATTGCCTTGGAGTATCTGAAAGGGAGGGCTATCAGGAAAATTTTCAAATAAAAAAAAACTTTTCACTCTGATCGATGCTCAAACCTGCTTCGTGAAAATACATATGATCCATGTCAAAAGTTAGCTATCCTGTACTTTGTCTAGGATTATTCTATCCAAAAAAATCACGTTTCCTCTGCGAACGTTCAGGTTTATTCCCCCCCCCCCTACCATTTTTTGTCCATTTCGATGGTGGAAAATTATGCAAGAAGAATTAAATTCAACTTTTATGTTCTCTTCAGAAGCAAGATAGATTGGTGTGTTCAGGAAGAGGAAAATGCTGATTGAGACTTATGACGAAGCATCATGTATCGAAATTCTGAAATAAGGATGCTATGAGCTATGGCAATATGTTTGTGTGTAATTGAGATGTTTTTTGATACCAGATGGCAGTCTGTCATAGAGAAGAAAGAGGGGGAAAAGGACGTGGTGCCAAATTTGTTGATTTTTCCGCAATCTTCGAGCCTCTAGCTGTCAGAGAAAGGAGGAACATATTCTTTGCTAAGGAATTCTGCAATTGATGAGGCCAATCATGCGATTCGTCTCTGAAAAAGATCACGATATCGCGAATGAGTGTAATCGAATGAGGAAAAAGGCGAGACGAGAGGACGAGAGGGCAGGGTGGATGTGAGAATGTGTCGTTGGGTTGGGAGAAAGGTTTGGTAAAGGCCGGAGAGAGGGCCGAGGCCGACGAACGTCGTCATCGGGCGCGATATTACGATGACGAAGCATGCGGCGGCGCATCGGTGGCCACGATGACTACGACGACGATGTTGTTGTTGTTGTTCGCGGTGGTGGCGGCGTTCAACTGACGCTGGTAGACGGCGTGTTAGTATACACGTTGCCGCGAAGCAGCGCGCACACAGAACGAGAGCCGCAGTGTGGTTTTCGGTGAATAGGTCGCGGCTTCGCGCTTTCGCGCTCGCCGTCCATTCATCGGACTGAATGCTTTTTAGACGTTTCGTCGCGTATTTATGCGCCAGCGTGTTTACCGGCGATTGCCAGCATCCCGGGTGTCGTAACGGTCGAAGGTGTCACGAAGATCAGGAAGATCATCAACATCGTACCGTCGTCGTGACAGCCACCGTAACCGCCGCCACTATCGCCGGATCTACGCCGCCGGCGACTACACCGACCACAAGTGCTGCAACAGCTGTTTTAATTGGAGAAGCGTCCGCTACCGATAGCCAAAGTTCCAACGTTGTCGACATGTCACCCTGTAGGAATGTCCAAGTAAAGGTATGTTCAGTTGATGGCTTTTGAGTGTGAAAAAAATCGATCATCATCGTTCGGATCTCGATCTATGAGATGATCACCAGGTGGTCGCCGTTTCGGTGAAAACCTTGCCTAGGAGTAGAGGGATGCTGATAGTGAAAGCAGAGAGAGGAAGAAAAGTCCTGTAAGATTGTCTTTTTTCACGAAAACTGGACAGTAAAGTACGAGCATGTCCAATTTATTTTCGTTGATCAGTGATTTAGATTGATTAGATTGATATGATTCAATTTATCGTTGGATTCGATTGCTTCCTTCTATCGCCCAGGTTTCTTGATACCTGCCATTTCTTTTTGTTTTTGTATTTTTAATTCTTGAAACAAGAGATAGATGAACGAAGTTACCATTTATTCCCCCCCCCTTTATTGTAAGATTATTTACCCGAGTTCAGAATATTCTGAGGTTAAGATATTCTTAGTGTCAGTTTCAAGGTGTCTAGAAAGTGTTAGTTTTAGGTTTTCTAGTAAGTTTTGCAATCAATGAAATAGACCTGCTTTGGCAAAATGGTACTGAGAATCGAAGAAGTGCTCTGAAATGACTGCATTCGGCTCGAAAGTCGTGCATTCTTGAGTAAAAGTTCCTTAAAAATTAATATTTTCTTAGTTAATTGTGTAAAGTTTGAAAAAATCGGATTCGTGGAAATAAGAGGGTGTAAAAATTTGGAAAACATTTAAATTTTGAAAGCGAATCTAAAAAAGTTCGAGAGTAAATTTTTTGAAAAAGTGAGGATTATTTCTACGTGTGTTTGAAAAAATAAAACCATTCTACGAGATGAAAATGAATTACAAAAATTGAAGTTGACGCAATTGAATTTTACAAAACTGTGAAATTTCCCTTTATCTATGTACTTTTCACGAATCAAGATTTTTCTTTGAATTTCTAGGGAATTTATCAAATTTACTTCCTACTTCCTCTATTCAGGAAAAAAACTGTAAATGACTGGGTGAATTCGCAAACGAGGTTGAAAATTTTTTTAGGATGATTTCATTTAGTTTCTACGGAAAATAAATCAGATTGAGATTCCCCGACTGTTGTCGTACGTATTTGATATCCATAAATTTTTTCAAATCAGCAAATTCTTTTTATTTTTTCCCCCATACATTCAATGAGTTGACGATTATTTTGAAAATACGTAGGTAAGTATAGGCACAAAATTGGCAATTTTTACTTCTCTGACATTTTCTCATCTTTGATAATAAAATTTTGTGTCGATACGCCTCTGCGAATTTTGTTGTATATGGTAGTTTTCTACGTATGTAATCCTCTCATAAGTATTTTATATTATTGCCAGCTCGGTCGAGGCGATATCGATATAGAAAATAACATGTCACGTGAAATTGTTGTTCGTGTGAAAGCGTCTAAACGAGATGACACGCTGATTTTCGTATTGTAAAGAGATTTTCCGGTCGTCGCTGTCGTCGTCGTTGTTGTTGTTGTTGTGGTCATCGCCGTCATCGATCTATCTATTGAGAAGTATACCTACTCTATGAAAGGTACTTTGAATGTAGGTAGAAATAGAGATATAGGCACATGATATTTTGATGTAGGTAGTTAGGTATAGTAAATGATAGGTATACGTGGGATACATTTTCATTTTCGAGTGGAGTATTTATAGTTTTATAGCCTAGATGGATGTATTGTGTATACCTAGATGTACCTAATACAATTATACGTGTATTTTTTCACCCCTTTACGAATCGTTGCGTCTTTCATCGTACCCGCTAGATGGGTTATGATTTATGACGATTAATATCTACGTTATTATTTACCAACATACACGTATTAATGTAGGTATATCGTACACGTATATGAAATATTTGTACGTGTATTGTGTAAACATAAAACAAAGCTGACAATGCATATGTGTGTGGAAAGCGATTTCGTCCTCAAAGTCCTTGACATTACTGTATGGATGAATTTTGGTTGATACCCATTTAACGATTTTTAAATTGTATAGTATCTCTGGTTTGTAACTTCGTAAACTGTGCCTATATACTTAATACGTTTAGGTCATTTTTTTGACGACGTCCATCATCACTAACTCGTATGCCCATTGGAACGGATTGTGAAAAAAAATGTTGGAGGATTTTGATCAAATTTAATGGAGATCTTCATTTAGAGGTTGAAAGACACGTAGGAAAATTTTTAGCTTCGAATGTGCCCTCGGAGGAGATATTTAGGTTTTCAAAGAATGGGAATTTTCGAAAAATTGCGGTTTTTTCGTTCTAGCCCATACCCAACCTGTTCTGGGGAAAATGGCCGACTCCCAAAAGATAGTGTTTGTGATTCTGAGTCGATTTAGGCCATTGCCATCAAAATCCAAGAACACTTTCAGGGTTCTGTTGAGTGTTTGAAAATTTTTCACCCAATCGCCCATTTTTGGGTAAAGTGCTTTGAAATTTTTTTTTTTCAAATATATCGCGTTACATAATTAGGTATGTCAAAACGTCCAAAGATATCGTTTCTGAAACTCGAAAAATATTTTAGCAGAGGTGCCAATTTTTGGTCATCGTTGCCAACTTTAGGAAGAAAATAAAAAATTTGGCGAGTTTTTGAATATTTTTTTCGATTGTTTTAAAAATTGGCATCTATGACTAAAAATTTGCTTCTACTGCGTTCTAAAATATTTTCCCAGTTTTAGAATTGATATCTTTCGATATTCTTGCACAATTAATGCAAAATATTTCGGTAGAAAAAAAATTTCAAAACACAAATTTTTTCACTTCCTCCAGTGATTGTAAGTCGTGAGTACATGCTAATCTTTCGAGGCAATTGTAGATTCATAATCGACGTACGAATGAAACACATCGTCGGAATGTTCATTCGAATGAAGCCATATTAGAAAACTTGTCGAATCAGCGAAAAATTCGTTGAAAAATTCTTCATGGGAGATTGTGTCCGAGTAATCATATAAAATTGATTCAGGACTGGTTGGATTGCGGATGGAACTAGAAGAAGATTAATGCGAAGAAATTTTGCTGAGGAACGTTTCTGCTGACTTAATTTTCTCTCGTCTTTGTATTCACCATATGTACTATGTACAATATACAAGGGAAAATATTTGACGAATAAAATCTGATGTAGCTCAGACTGTGCATTCGTGTCGACTTGGAAATTATGTTATTTCAAAATGTCGAGTGTGGAAGACGTTCATACGTAGAATGTACGTCGTTCAATGTATACTTATTGTATACTTTACCTATCTATCAGTTTGACGTATTTCGAAAACAGGAAAACAAACTAAAGAAATTGAGGAAACCGATGAAGTGTTTTCATTTTTTAACCTAATTCAACGCGGAATTAATTTAGGTTCGCGTCCGCGTCCTGAGTGACTGCAGGTGGCGTGATGCTTGAAAAAAAGGAAAAAACTTATTTGTGCGATATCACGATGATGGAAATCTGTATTTATGTTTGCGATGTGCTTGTGTGTGTAAAGATTGCTTTTGTTTTTTTGTTCCTTCTTTTGTTAATTTTTTTTCAATCTAATTAATTTTCAAGAAGTCGTGACAGAAAAACTACGAAAAGTCGGGGAATTTTACCCTTTTTGGAAAGTTGGAGAATTTTTTCCAAGTTTCGTGATGAATCGTGTTGAAAATTTTTGTAATTAATTTTTATGATTTTTTAATGGAGTTTTTACTTTTATTTTATACGTGAATTTATGCGAATTAATGGTTCTTACTGTATTTCAATTTTTTCTTGATGTGTCAAAAAAAACAACTTTCTATTCGACGTTTTTGTCCTCCACTGCTCAAATCATCCCCTAAATGTCAGAACCTTACTCAAAACACTAGGGTGATTTTAATATTTGAATTTTGAATCATCTGGGAAATTGAAAAAAAAATGATTTAGAAAACTGAGAAAACCCAAGAAAAAACATTTCTCAGCAATTTTTGACAGTAGACAGGGACACTCGAACAGTTTTACGTTTTACTGTTTGAACAATTAAATAAATAAAATTTTGGAGTTTTAGCTTCAGGTTCGAGAAGCATTTTATAAAATCGAGAAACCTGTTCAAAAATCATCAGAAATCAGAATACTATCTCGAAATTTGAAAACTTCTTACTATAGGGAAACTCATCAACTGTCCCTTGAAGACTGATACTATATCCCCAAAATTTCAACTTTCAGTTTTGCGTTTGAGGCTTGTTGAGGTAAAAACCATGAATTGGAAATTTAAAAACTAAAAAATGGCGAAAATTTGTACTTTTAAAAAAGTAATTGTACCTACTATACACTGCATTTTCAAAATCTAAACAAGCAAAGAATGTGATATAAGTTCTGGAAAAAGCTGGAAATGTTTCAATTTTCAAAATACAGTGAATCCGAAATTTTTTTCAAGAAAGATTTCATTTTGTCATTTCCATAAATATTTCAGAAATGAACATTATTTTTAGCTTCTTCATTTTTGATGATAAGCAAACTGAGAAATTCAGTGATGCAATAATTTTTTTCGTGAGTCTCTCTGGAATAGAAAATTGTGCATCAATGATTCCAAATTTTCCGAAGTATGCTTTTTACTTCAAGCCTGAAGCTGAAAACTGACAGCTAAAATTTTGGTAGCAGGATAAGTATGTAGTCTAGGGACTACCACCTTGGACCACTTTTCATAAAAATTCCTGACCCGGCAGACAGTTTTTGACTGAGGTTCCCTAGCTTGTAGACATTTTCCTTTATATTTTATGACAAACAAAACTGCATTTGATGAGGAGGGAGGAGCTGATACAGAATAGTTATGTTTAAAAATGATTCGTTGCTTCTCAAATCAAGAGTTCTTCATCTCCATTAGATTGAAAGAAAAAAAAAATGGAAGATCAGTTTGTTGAATTCTTAGTGCTCTATTGCTGCACTTGAGATTTTCGAAAAGTTAGAGGAACCGAAAATTACATTCAATCAATTTTCTTCTAGTCCTTAAAATAATCAAATTTTCAAATAAAGAATTTCTCAAAGAAGTATTCCAATCAGTAGTAAAATTTTGGACCCAACTGAGAAAAGACCGAAAGATTGTTCAAAATATGTACTTTAGCAGGTAGAATTTCAAAATGCTTGACTTCATTTTTACATTTTGACGAATTTTTAGGAATTGAAAGGCCCATTTTCGACGAAAATATGAAAGAAATTTTGAGGAAGTTTTGGTTTGAGTCTTGAAGGGCGAATTTGCCCGATATTGAAGCAGCAGGCAAGGGTGTTATCAGATAATTTGTTCAGGTATTTTTCAGTTACAGTTTTCAGAAAGTCGTCAATCGTTTCAATTTTGAGTTCGCGTTGTATTTGAGTATTCCGGCAAAACCATGGAGCGTTAGTGGCGATTCGACAAAACTTATTTTGGAATATTTGAAGTTTTTTCTTGTTTGTTTTGGAGGTACCGTACCACACTGGAGCCGCATATGTAAAAGTAGGACGAAGAATAGTCTTGTAGATTAGTATTGCTGTTTTGATTTTCAAATGTGAACTTCTGTTGATTAGTGGGAAAAGTGTTTTGAGTTTGAAGTAGGTAGCTTTCATTTTCTGTGAGATGTGATATGTGAAAGTGAGTCGTTTGTCAAGGAATACTCCAAGATATTTAACGGCTTCATCACTCCATTCTATTGTAGCGTTTTCAATATTAATGTTTCTGGTAGGGTTGCAGTGGTGTCTCAGCGTGAAGATTTTTGTAACTGTCTGAAAATTTACTTAAATTGAAGTACATAAGTATAAGGCTGAAATTAGATTTCTGACTTTTTAAATTCACTGATGGTAGATTTTATACGTTCTGCAGCCTCCAGCAAATTTTTAGATTTCCTAGTTCTTGAAAAAAAATACTTGTACCTATCATTTAAATAAGTACTTTACGGTTGTGAAGTATATACTTAGTAAATACAGATTTTGAAAAAGTGTGCTCGAATCAATCAATCAGAAAGGTCACGAAATCAATTGATCAAAATTTTTGGGTGTCTGGAAACTACCACGTTTTACTTTTCATAAGATCTCTTCATTTTTTTCTTCTTTAAAAATTGTCCAAATTTGAATTTTTAAAAATTGCTTGAAAATCGGAAAATAAAATCTAGTTTCTGGAATTTTGCATTTTGTTTGGCAGAAAAAGTTTTTGTTTAACCGAACTCATGAAATTGTTCGAACTTGATGAATTTAGAAAAACTATCGTTCATTCAGTATACTTTTCTTGTGCTGGATTAGGTGGACTAGAAGGAGTGAAGGGTTTTCCACAGGTTTACTCATACTGAACGTAATATCTCTAAGTAAGTAGATAGGTAGGTAGGTACACTCGTAAATACGTACGATACCTGCTTATCAAATAGAATAGGGTAAAATACCCCTGTAAAATGGAAAACGACTTGTTTTGGCAGACTTTAACGAAAATAATGGACAGCTTTGGAGGACGTGTAGGTAGGTAGGTCGATGGTCATAAAAAAACACTAGCGAATAAGCAGCCGTCGTTTACCACGTCATCGTAAATATTCGACCATCGACTATAAAACAGCGAAAAGATACCCTAGAGTGGAGGGTGATGGGGTGTTTGGTTAGTATTTGAAAGCACTATCAATCGTCTGTTCTATGGCATGGCATGGCGTGGCGTTGCATTGCTTATGCCTCGTACCATAAACTATGTATGTAGGCACAACGTTTTACGCGTTACTTTTTTTTTCTTCCTCTCAACACACCCTTACTTGCGGGTATTTCGAGGATATGGTCTTCAGCAATGAAAATGAGGAAAAGGGGTGGTAATGTGCGTGGTTCTCGTAAAAGTAGACGACGACAACGATATATACGATGACGCAAATCTCGGAAAAATTTCAACTTTGTGGTTGTGGTTATCATCGAGAAAGCATTAGACGAATAATAGGATATATTTACGAGATATTACGCTTTGTAGTTACTCTCTGTTTTTCGACCTTTTGAGGTAGTTTTTAGCTTTTATGGCTCTATCATAAATTCCATTGAGAGTGATACAGAAGAAGAGTATTTTGCGTGTTGTGTAACGTTGCGAATCACCTTCACCACCACACGTTCTTTTCCCAGTGGTGAATTTCTATTCGTTGTGCAATTGTGAGTATCTATGCGAAAATTTCTCAAAGTATGAACGTACTTGTGTTGCCTTTAATAAGTATCCTTTTTTGACTTGAAATACGAATTTTTCTTTTTCAATTTTTCCAATACTCTTTTTTGGGAATGAGGAGATAAAAAAGTGTAAGAGTTCAGAAACACGTTGACCTGTGTTGAGCATCATTTTATATCCACGAGTACTGCGTCGGTTGAGATAAGCTGTGTTCTCGATACCCTTTGAAATAGAAATTGCAGACGGTGAGATGAAGCGTGAGGATTATATCGTGGATTATACGCGTAGGTAGGTACACTCACCTATGAATCTAAACCTTTTTTTTTTTTTTGAAAAAAAAAGATAGTACCGAATTAAAAATGGTAAAAGAGAGTAAAATACGAGAGATCTATATTGCGAATCCGTACACGATGCGATGTTCGTTTGTACAAATGTACAATGTATCCCCTTTTTGTCCATTCGCCGTGTGAAACGTGTGAAAAAAGCTGATACCGACTAATAATACCATCGTAAACGGAATTCATAAAAGCGGAAAATTTTCCCTTGCAGGAAATCACAAGGTGTGTGAAAAAGTTTCGATATTTCAACGCAGCGTGTTATTTTCTAAGCGTTGAATTTCAGTTTTCCGATGGAAAAAGGAACCGTAGCGATAAGAGATTGGTCATTGTACAATGTACTATATACATCTAAACGAACAATTTCGGATTTCGCTCCAAACTTTTTTACACAAATTCCTCCTGCTCCTGAATTTAACCCCTAGGCTCCTCTCTTTACAAGGGGAAGTATCCCTACCTGCTCAAAAATTTTTGAACCGGACAAAGAAGATTGAAAGAGGACCACCAAAATACACCATCAGCAGAATTTCATGTGCTGAAATTTATTTTTCGATTTTTGAAAAAAATTTTAAATATTTAAATTTGGTTCATTTCTTATGAAAAAAATCAAAATTCAATCAAATTGACATGAAAAGCTGAAACTTGGTTTGTACCTCATTTTTGACCCCCCCCCCCCCTCAAAGTCGATTGGTGATGGTTTCGAATAGTTCTGCAGCTTCTGGAGTGGTTGAAAGAGGACCCCAAAATACGTAATCAGCAGAATTTCAGGTACCTACAGAAATTTATTTTTCGATATTTGGGAAATTTTAAAGATTCAAATAAATTCGGCTCATTTTTTACGAAAAAAATCATAATTCGATTGAATTGACATGAAAAGTTGAAATTAATTGTTTTGTACCCTAGTTTCGACCTCCTGAGTTGATTTGTGATGGTTTCGAATCGTTCGCATCTTCACGTGAATTTTTGGATTAAGCAGTTTTCGAAAAAATGATTTAAATAGGGTAAACATGAAATTCAGCTCTTATAAGCTTTGTCAATTTTACGCTCTTTGTGACCCTTCTGATCGATTTCGACGCATATTTTCAAGATTTTCTTGTTCCTTGAAAATACGTAATATGTGCCTAAATCAATTGGAAATCTCATAAAGATGGTGAAAACGAGTTTACAAGTGCTGCATTTTATTTTCACTCTACGTACTACGTTTTTTCAAAAACTGGAGAATCCAAAAATCCGCTGAACGTCCAAAAATATGTAGTTCGAAACCATCACTAATCGACCTGAAAGGTTAAAAAAAGGTTGCAAACCAAATTTCAGCTTTTTATATCTATCAAATTGAACGAATTTTGATTTTTTTTTTTCATGTGAAATGAGCCAAATTTAAGCTTTTAAAAAATCTCCAAAAGTCTAAAAATGAATTTCAGCACCTGAAATTTTTGCTGATGGTGTATTTTCGGGTCTTCTCTCGATTCCTCTTTGTCCAGTTAAAAAATTTTGCAGCTCCAATTTTTCTTTTCAATACCCTATTTCAGAGCCCTATATAAAATAAAGTCAGGTGAAACTAGAATTATCAATTTGTTGGGGTTGTTGGGGCAGTTTTGAAGAGAGTTAGAAAAACATTCACGACCATTCTTCGCCAGTTTTGAATTTTCGCAGTAGAAGTCATTCAGCGAAAGCCTAATTTTCAACGTCTGGAATGAATTCGTATTTCAACTCAGTTTTTTGATATGGACGCCATGGGCCTCACTAGGCCTATGAGCCCTCTTTTTGGAATTTTTATAAAATTTCATGAAATTATCTCGAAATCAATGCAATTGATTTAAAAATTCGCGATAATTATGAAAAAGTCGATTAGGTAAACGTCTTTGAAATTGATCAATATTGATGTGAATTGTACGAAAAGTAAAATTGCATAAAAGCCTTTCAATTAGCTAAATTTTCTTGAAAATTATTTTAAAAACATGTGGAAATGCAATGAATGAAAATCGTACCAAATATCGACATTTCGACAACATTTTGTTCAAAATTAATATTTTTCTCATTCGATCGAGAAAGTAAGGATTGCGTTTCGTTTTCCATTACGTGAATTATTGAATGATAATTCTCTACCTAAACAACTTTTTAATCAATTTTTTTCACTGTGGAACTTTGATACCTACTCGTAGTTGAAAAAATAACTTTCGATTTTTTCCATAATTTGAAAATCTGAATGGAACATTTTTTCGATAATAAGACTGCGACCCCTTCGTATTTAATTTTTTTCTCGTGATTATGTAACGAAAAAAATATACCGGTGGTCGCTAATTTTCCGATAAACGAAGTACGAAACGACGAAGATGAATAAATCACCAAGCTGATAATTTCGTATTTCCATTTCGCTGTCGTGTTCCTGCTGCCTGTGTCAGAGTTTGAGTTGATTTTTTATTCCGACGCTTTGACGTAGCCTGAGCCGGAGCTGTCGCTGTCGGGTAAAAATGATACGAAGTCGGTTAAACTAAGATGATTTTTTTCAACTCGCCGAAAATTGGTTCTAGAGGAAGAAGTTGGAGATACTCGTATTTTATCGTTGAAGCGAGTACCGGAGAGACATGAAAATGGAATATTCGATGACATTTTTTAATGATGTATACCTACAGATACAAAAAATTGTACGCAAATCTGTAGCGTATTTTCCATACGGAGGACGAACGAGGATGCTGAGGTAGACTTTTCTCATTTAATATAAATTTTCAATTTCGATTCACGGTTTTCCATATTTGTTGCTATAAATTAATGATGGCGTCGTATCGAAATACTTCCACTTTCGAGTGACGTTCCTTGAGAGTGCTAAGGTATGAGAAAATGTTGAGGAGTTTCTCGAGCACTTGAGCAGAATTACGTTTCATTTGTCGAGGCAATATAGATGAGTACTTGGTACTTATACCTAACCTATGTAGTATTCGAGTATATCCTACATGGTGTGGCGAGTATAAGTGTGTACGTAATTGACCTAGATTGTAGAAATTCACAAGTTGAAACTTATACTCGTATGTATATACCGTGAAGGGTGAGCAAAGGCGAAGAAAAGGCGAAAAAAATAATCGAGTATTGTTTCCGGAGCGGTATAGTTTCTTTTTTAGCTTACCTGTTGTGTAATAATCCGTTTCCCTGGTTCCTTCGTCAGTCGTCGAATTACGATGTTGAGAAGGAAGTGTGCAAACTCGTTCATCGCGTGAATTGGTAGCGAGGTACTTCTGGGACGACGAAAGGCTTACAAAATATCTAGATTTCGGTGGCGCGATAATGAAGTCGTATATAACCTACGTGTTGGGAAACCTACCTTGTATATGCCGAGGATATCTTGAGAAAGGTCGAGGTGAAGTGTGCTTTGGAAAAATTGATGATTAAGTAGAGTGCTCTGAACATAAGTGGTCATTATTTGAAGTACGAATGTAATATTTTTAGACTTTTGTGAAAATGTTATCGAGTTTTGTGATCTACGAGTGGATACCATATTGATATTGATGGTTGATGTTTGTCTCTAGGAGTACAGGATGTTCGAAAAATTACTTCCCTCGGTCATTTTTTGATTTCAACCAGCTTGGGCATTTGCAATGAGTCCTGTCTCGTGACTGAATTTGTGAGATACGTAAGATTCAGAAGGTGGCAGAAGAGAGGGGGAAAATATACGTGTAAAATTCACGAACAAAGCTTACCTACTCATCTATAAATCTATTGGTTTTGAAATTACGCGTATTATAAACAATGATTTTCGCGCTTGAATTGCCAATGTCAAAAGGCAGGCGCGAGATGCGAGAGCATTATACGTAGAAAATCCGATCAACGTTGTCGATTGCAAGGTTAGAGAATATGTAAGTATATAACGGTTTGATCGACGTGTACTGTACTTTGTTCGATTTGCAAGAGGTGTTACAGAGGAAACGCCAACCAAGTCGACGTCGTCGTATAAGTGATGAAAAATCAGCTTATGTATTCGATCGAATACAAGAAGAATGGTCCTATCACTGCTCGTATTGTAGAGTTGAACTTAATTAACCGTTTGAAAACGTAACTTTGAAACTTACTTTTAAAGAGTATTAAGAGACAGATGGAGTGAAGTTTTCATTCCAAGTACCTCTAATACCTAAATACCTAATACTTATGTACGTGTTATCCAATTATCGTTCGGATTGTTCGAGTAATTTGGTCATTATATGTATTGCGTTGATGGACACGTGCATATTGTAATTTTATACGGTTTGTTTTTATGTTACAGGTACGTGAATACGATAGTTTTATGTTTCTTTAGAGACGACGAGAAGAATTAAGCCTAGACGATAATCATGTGTACCCAGAGTGCGTAATGTACCAGAAGCATATCGATTCCCTGCTTTAATTTGTAGATTCCGTAAGTCGATGAAAATTGTTCGTTTTTTTTCCTTCGTTTAACAAAGGTGTCCGATGTATGTATGTACTTCATCGTCTGTTGACAGACGTTGTGTTGAATAATTAATACTCCTCGCGGAAGGTTCTTTCGGTCAAAGGCTATTTACCCAATTGGGTAATGGCTCGTACTTCGAATGCTACATAATCCATTATGTGGCCGGTTCGCGAATCGATTGAGTAACGATGAAATTTTAATGAGAATCGCATTTGTACGAGCGTTTTTATATGAAGAAAAAAATACCTAAGCTTTTTATCAGCGTAATGCCTGCTTCTCGAGAGGCAATTTTGTTATTGGTAGCGATGGGAAGGGCAGCCGTGCTCATGTTTGCTTCTTTAATATTGCAGATTTTCTAGTCGATAAAACTACAGAGAGGGAATGAATACCATTGGCTGTGAACGGCATGAAATTAATCCTTAGTCATTGGCGTATATTTAATACTGGTTTTTATTGGAATTTTTGCTAGAAAAATGCGCCTTTCATGATCGAATGACAAGTTCTTGTATGATTCTAGATATTTTGAGCATGAGTTTTGGGGCGTTAATGAGATGCCTCAAATTTTTATCAAGTATAAAAGATGAGCCAAAAATTTCGAATCCAGTGCTGTTTTCAAAAGTGACTGAATAAATTCCCGAAAGGGTCAAAATTGATCGATTTTCGAGTTTTGGCGAATTGAATTGGACTTCATTTTCAATAATTATTTGTATATCAGTTTTGCTGAGTTGCAGTGGATTTTACAAAATTATGTCGATGAATTTTGAAGTCCCGTTTTTCATCAAAAAATTGAGAAAAGGTTTCATTCTTCGACAAAAATTTCGAAAAACTCACTTAATTTTCTGCTAACATTTTTTGAAATCTTGCTTTTTGCCTGAAATTGTCGAAAATTTTTACCTTTTTTGCCAAAAATTTTCCAACAACTAATCCATACTTCCTTGCAAACAGAAAATTGTCAAAATATCTCACCCTTTTCCCAAAATTAGCCTGAAGTCCCGTTTTTTTGCCAAAAAATGGCAAAAAACCTGCCTATCACCGTTCAATTGTCAAAATCTAAAAACTGCTAGAAATTCCACTTTTCTTCAATAAGTTTTGTTTTTTGTTAAATTCTAAATTATCAAAGCCTCGCTTTTTACCAAAAAATTATCACAAAGTTAGCACTTTTTTACTAAAAACTTCAAATAATAGGTAACCGCCTTTTTTCTGAAAATTTTGAAAAAGTCACATGTTTTTGACATAAATTCCTAAAAGCCATACCTTTTGCTATAATTGGCAACGTCTCGTTTTTTCTCAAAATCAAAAAGTCTTACTTTTTTCTTAAAGTTGTTCAAATCTTGCTATTTTTCCAAAAATTGGGAAAACTGTCTTGATTCCTTTCACTAAAATAGTCAGTCCTGCTTTATGTTGAAATTGGACAAAAATTCTCAATTTTTTGCTAAAAACTGTCATTAAATCTGACTTTTTGGTAAAATTACGAAGTAATCCAACTTTTTTTACAAAAATTGCTGCAAGTGTCGCTTTTTTGTTGAGAATTTCTGAAAAGTTCTGCTTTTTGCAAAAATTGTTAAAGTTTCGATTGAGTTCTTTTTTGCAATTTTTTCTGTATTAAAATGTTTTTCTCGCGTTTTGTTACTTTCTTGGTTACTTTTTCGAGCTTTTTTGTTGACTTGAGAGTCACTTTTTTGGAAGAAATTGAGTACGAGCTCTCTGTATTTTGTTCAATTTTCTCAATATTTTGTAATGGTACTCCAATTCTATTCACGAGTATTTTGATTTTAGCTATTTTTGTGTACATTTTGTGCATATTTTGGGACATTTTTTCGATAATTTGCAAGTTTTGATGATACATATTTCATTTTTTGCATTTCTGTTCATATTTCGTGAAATTATTGCAATGTTTTGCCAAGCTTTCAATATCGTTCAATCCATTTTTTACTGTGTGTTCAACGTTTTATTCATCATTTTTACTTACTTGAGTCGTTTTCTGGCGATTTCAAGCAATTTTTTCCCGACCTTTATTTTGCAAAATCTTAGCTCTAATTTGCCAATTAGGTATTTTGCATTTTGTTTTCTTCTTCATTGAAAGAAATTTCATCAATATTTCGTTCAATTTTGTAATGTTTCATTACGTAATTTTTACATCGTTTTCTATACTATTTTCATCAAGTTAGAAAAAAAATCTGCTAATAATTATATCTTGACAATTTCTTTCTCAATTTTTCTTAATTAATGATCTTTTATAGTTTCATTTTTTTTCAGTTTTCAACGATTTTTACTTCAATTGTGTTGTTTTGTGAACGATTTCAAGTATTGAAAGCCATTGAAAGCTTTGTCGATTTATTAATGCAGTCTTTGCCAAGCTTATTTTAAAAACTGTTCGCCTTAATTTCAATTGTTTTCCCATCAATTTAGCAGATTTTTCTTAAAATTTTTGAAAAATTCTTAAATGCTTTTATCAATTTTTTCTCAATCTTCAACTAGATTTCCTTATGATGACAATTTAACGGAAGCAATTTATCTGCTTAATTACGTATTTGTGAATTTCGTGACAATTCTCTAGAATTTTTCGCAATTTTGATGATGTTTTAACAACTTTGAACCATTTTCAAACCAATTTTACTGATTAGTGATTGTACCGTAATTTAATTCAATTGCATTCATATTGTGTGATTTTTTCACATTTTCATCAAATTCTCAGTTTTCTATCACTTTCGAGTTTGATTTTTGCATAAGGTTAGTCCTTGACTTTTCAAAAATTTTTCAAAAATCGAAAATATGTCTCGAAGGGTCCTTTTTAAAAGTTCAATCTTATGCGGTCTCGAATGAACCTTCACCTCACCAAAAACTCACCCTACCTAGATGCATTCAAAGCGTTGCTTGTAAATCCAATGCATGCATTTGACTACAGCACTGGCTTAGCGGTATCTTCTCAAAGTCACGATTCAATTATACTTTTTTTTCTCCAACTCCCGCAGCATATGATTGGTCATCTTGGTTGTTGTTTGTATCGATCTAATCAACTAACCCATCCATTTTTAGAAAAAGCCCATCGGCGGCCATCGTCCGCATTCACGGAGATCACACTCACGTAATCTCGCGCTATTCATGCGTCGTCGTCGTCGGTCGGCCGTCGAGTTCATCAACACATCCACATTCACCTTTATCCGACGTGCATTTTGTACATCGAGTATAGCATATCCTATCGTTGTAGCGTTACATTTTACACGTCCACCTTCGCTCTCGAGTTATATGTGCAGTAGATAGGTATCATCCTATAACAAAACACGTGATTTTTTTTCTCTTTATCGAAGATGAAGCGTGAAAGTGTCATTGTCAACGACCGTGCTCGCAATTTAACAGGTATAAGGTTGAGAGCTGAGGTGTTTTTTTCCCCTCTTGCTTCTATTTCATAAATATACGTCTATGCACATACGAGTACATACAACCTCCGTAGGCAGCTTGCAGCTTGGCTTTTTCAACGTCGATATTTCATTTTCATTATAGAAACAAACGAAGAAAGGAGAAAATTAACGCCGTTTGTCACATGGACGACGAAGTCGACGACAACGACAAATCTTCGAGGATGTGGTGTGTCTTAGAGTTCGTCTTGCGCGTTGCCCCCTACCCCCCGTCATATCATCTGACTCGTATTTCCAGCTTCCGCAGTCGCATCTTTATTTTGTAACCATCGTCGTCAGCAAGAGCGTCGCAATGACTCATTCGCAGCGTCGGTCGCTTCTTCGTCTCCTCCAGCTCGTGGTGACGCCGGTGGCGGTGGCGGCGGCCTATTATACGCCGCGGTGGCCGTGTCGACGTGTGTTTTAACCCAAATTCTCCTCCGTATAGTATTCTTATACTATGTACTTACGTGCTGGGCTTCTGTAGGAAAAATTTGGAGAGAATTCGTCGTCATGGTGGTTGTTTTTTGAGATAGATACAGATACCTACCTAAGTACCTACCTACCTGCGATGTTATTCTGCTCGAGTGCGAGTAATTTAATTCTGTTCCTTGTATGTAAATTTGCGTTTCCAGGGCACTGTGTCACTCGAGTTGATGTACCAGAGGGTTGAATGGAATTTTTGGTCGTAATCAGGGCTGAGAAATCGATAGACTGGTGGTATTGGTCCGTAAGATGAAAGGAACCGTCTGTTATGAAAGTGATTTTTGTAATGGATTTGAATGACTTCGATTTCGTGCTATTCTAGTTTAAAAATAAAGACCGAAGGGCTTATGGGTTCGAAAATTTAATTTTTTAAAATTTGCATCTGAACCATTCCATGTTGAATCGACAAGCTTTTTGTACTCACAGGGAGCCTTTTGAACGGTCACTCTTCGATTTGAACGAAACCGAGTTAGATCGAAAGAGCACGATTGTTCTAAAACTTTTTTGAACCACAATTTTAGATCCCTAAGTTCATTTTTGGATTTTATTTTCTGACGAAATTTCTCCAAAAATTTCAAATCGTTCTGGGTGGCCCGAAAATGAACTTCGGAGCCTTTAACTTTGGTCGGTGCTTATTGAGCAATCTCTCGACCGTTTTAGCTGGTTACCGCCAAATTCCTGGAGTTCCAGTTCAAAAGTGGATTTTTGACCGACCCCCCCACACCCCACGTACCAAAAAAAATGATCTAGAAAATATGAAAAAAATCAAATTTTTAAACAAGGTAGTATGACAAGCAGTTTTTTTTTGACGAGCTACCTTCTGGTACGTCTACACGAACACCCGACTCAGAAACAGTCACAATTCAGTCTTTTTACATCCTCCGGAATAATTTTAAATTTCTGGAGGAAAACTCGCTGAAGACCTCATTGATAGAAACACTGAGAAAAATGTATAGTATAAATTACAATGAATTTATGGTAAACGATCGAAATTACTATAATTATAGTAAATGAAATACTATAATTATGATAAAAAAATACTATAATATAGTAAAATTTTGCTTATAATTCCAAAACTGGAGCACGTTTACTATATTGTATATTATGATAATTTATACTATACAAATTTTTCTCAGTGAAGTAGACTTTGGATTTGGAACTCCATCTCCTCCCCGAAGTGGTGAAAATTGATCGAAAAAATCGAATTAAAAAATCAGTTTTCTCGTTACGTGGCCTTATTCTTGAAGAAAAACGAAAAAATTGATAATCAAGAAGTGAATAATTGAAGAGCTCTATTCCAAAGTGGGTTAAGTCATTTTGAAAAAATGCACGTTTTAAGGAGATTTTTACTTCAAAAGTAACGATTTTTCAAAGTGATTTTTTCAACAAGCAATTCTTCTATGTCCAAAGAAAGGAAATGTGCACTGACCTCTCAAAACAGAACAAATTTTAGCAACAAAAATCTTAAACGCATTTTTTGGTGAAAAAAATGACTTAACCCACTTTGGAATAGAGCTCTTCAATTTAAAAACTACAATTTTCGACAAAAAATTGCAAATACAATAACTTTCACCAAATTACTAAAAAAAAAACTTTGCTTTTCAACTTGAATAAGTCGAAAATTGCCTTGAAGGTTCACTTTTTTGCCAAAAATTGACCAAAATTGTCGCTTTTATGTAAAAAAAATCAAGTCTCGATTTTTTGCCAGTAATTACTTAAGAAGCTTTGCCTTTTACCAAAATTGTCAAAATCTCGATTTTTTGTCTGATCTAGCTGGCAGTGAAAGTAGTGAAAATAATGAAAAAGTAGGTAGTGAATTTAGTCAAAAAGGTACCTAGAAAAAAAATGAAAAAATTCAAACGCACTAAAAAAAATCTTCAAATCATTGAAAAAGAAAGTTTTATTTTTGATGAAACTGGCGACAGTGTTGGAATATGTGACGTCAATTTTTGGGTAAATTAATATTTTTGAAAATTTTCCTGTGAAAAATTTGACTTTGTTAATTTTCGGTTGTATGATTTGGGGGAGGAGGGGGGAGGGTCGTGTGGAGAGCGAAAATTTGGTTGAAAAAAGTAGTGATTTTTTCAACAAAAAAAAATTCGTTAGATACCTACCATGCATTTGCTAAAAAGTTCATTTTTTAAATGAAATATTCTGACATTTTTGTGATTTTTTTTCTCCATTAAAATATTTTGCTCATGTCTTGTAACTTTTTTAGTTACTTTTCAAACTTTTTTAAGTTACTTTTTTTCTTAGAAAATATTGAGTACGAGCCTTGGTTGAGGGATAAATGTTCCTTTCGTAATGAACCCCTCCCCCTTAAAGAAAACTTGGCAAAAAAAAATATTTTTTGTTGCAACTATTTCTCCATTTTTGAAAATTTGGTTTTTGTCATGTGAATTTTTAAATAAATTTTTCACAATAACCTTATTGAAGCTTTGAAGCTACGAATTCGTGTGGAGTTGATAGAAAAAATAAGATTTTCTCTTGGATCTCTAAAAATTGCAAATTTTGATCAAACATGCTTTTTGAGAAATTTTCCAATTTTTACGATATTTGTGTCAATTTTAACTTGTATAGAATTTAATTTATTGAATAAAATAAAATGATAATTTTTTGAAAAATACCTACTAACAATGAGTAAATACGTAACATAAAGGGAGGAAGCCTAGCAGTGAGAAAAAGATCGCAAATTCAATGACCATCAAGTAAAGTATAGTGGGTACATCTACATATGTACAAGAGACATATTCGATTAATCGTTTCACAAATGCAACATGACAATGGTTAATCAGATGAAAAATGTCTTCCGAATTACACCAAAATAAGATAGAGGAGAACGAAATGAAAACGTAGCAAATGAGCAAAGACTCATCTTATATAGGTAATCTACTAAATCGAAGCGTTTGTGATGAGAAATCGCCCTGTCATCGGTATGATACGCAATGACGAGTTTCTCATCTGTAAATTTTGACCTATTCCATATAAATAAGAAGTGTTAAAGATATTTTTTCACTTTGGCATACATTTTTATGCTGTATAACATTGGAAATGAGTTTTGAAAGATGCATTCGAAAAATCAAGATCGAGGGTAATTTAAAGAGATGAGAAGTTTTCAACTTCAAGAATAACTGAATTATAATCATTTTTTAAAATTCCATCAATTTAATGTGGGTACTCGTATCTTGGCTATAAAATAGGTAAAGGAACACAGGGAATGTTCCACCTTTGGGAAAAATGGACTACCCAAGCATACAAAAGGAAGTGAGAGACGAGTAAATTTGATTTTTTACCATACGATGCCAAGGGTTGTTTTGGGTGAATTAAATTTCCAAATTTGAAATGAAACGTCGATGTTTATAACTGATGGAAAATTAGACATTTAAATTTTGGCATAAAATAAGCTCTAACGTGGCGTAATTGAATTACCATATTAATTTCCCCACGGAACTGATACTTAGTGTAGTATACTTATTATATCATTTCACCTTTTGTCCTTTGCATCGGGTATCATTTAGGCTGAAGAGAAATTATCCCTTAAATACCCAGTTGGATAATATAATCATAACTCGAGTTAAATTTCATCCAAAAAGGTAGCTGTAAAAATACCATATTTCGTTCCAACTCTATTATAATGTATTACGTGTGCGTATACAAAGGTATATAGGCCTATACTTCTCCTTTATTATTACATTAAAGAATAAAAGAGAGGGAAAAAAACTGAAAACCAACCACACAGGTGCCTGCCTATGCCTGCTTATCCTAATTTGAAATTAAACGATTCGTCGCTCGATTCGTGGTAATATCTGCGCCAGTGTTATTATAATAACGGTGAATTCGATCGTGGTGCGCGGAAATCGGTCGTCGAATATAGGCTGAGTGAGGCGAAAGAAAGAGAGAAATGAAAAAAATAGGCTCGAAATATTGATAGTTGAAAAAAAAAAAAGCTTTAAAAGCCTATGCTGGTGTGCTGGTCTATGTATGTGCTTGTGCACGGACAATGTCGTCAGATGTAGGCGTTACTTTTACGTATGAAAGTTTACGACGTGAAGGTCATACAATAAGCGCATCGTAACCGGCGCATGCGCCCGAACTTTGTTTATAGCTTTGGGAAAAAGTTGTCGGAGGTTTTTCGAATTCTTCCCTACAGCTTTAGTCGTTTTTACACGTTGCAAAAGCTGAAAGGTGCGTTTTATAGCCCTGAAAAATTGTCGTGTGCGACGCAGACGAAGTCCACTTTATAGCGTATCCAGAATCCGAAGGTGAAGGTGAAGGTGAAGGTGGTACTTGGAAATGAGATGTAAATGCTTACAGAGTGTAAATTTTCTCGGGATCGATTAGTATTCTGATTGAATGTTCTAAAAGTATCTTTTTTCGACATTTTCATCTTTTTTGGTTCGAAAATGTAAATTATGTGGGAAATTTTGTTCTTTCCGGAATACGAAAATGTACCTTTATTTTAATCTCATCATTGTAAAGTCTTGATGAAATACGTACGAACAAAATGAAAAAAAGAAATGTATTTCGATGGAAAATTATCTTCGCTGTACTGGAAGAAGCATATTTTATAAATTTATTTCACAAGTGACACGTGTCATGATGTACTTACCTATGATAAAAGATATTTATACGTACCTTTGTCGTTGGTATTTTCCTTTCACGTTGGAAACATTCGTTTTTAGAAAATAGAAATAATTCATATCAGCAAATTCTTGCCAACTTGGTGTGTTTGAACGAACTATCTTGGTTTTGAACATTGCTACAGGGTGTCCCAGTTATAGCGCCACCACAACCTTCGAGTGGTATTGAAAAAACCATAAAATAAAATCGGATACTTCAAATTTTCCTGGTAGTACTTATAACGAATATGAAATCCGAAGTTGAAATGGTTGAAAAGGTTATGTTCAAGAAAATGTTAATAATTTTCATTTTGGTGACTCGAACATGAAATATCGATGCCAGGAATTTGAAAATATTTGGATTGTGATCTGTCAGACTATAACTCGTAGTGTTAACTCATAAAAATGATTCCCTCAAGAATGATTTCCAGCTCTCAAATCTCCCTCTATGAAGTTCGTATCTACTTTTTCGGGAAAATGACTTCGAAAATAGATTTCAGAAATGTGAAAAGGTGAATTTTGACTTTTAGATCGATAATGAAAGTTGAATCAAAACATAACATGTGGTATATTATGTGTAGGGTGGTTGAAATGAAGTTTGAACTAACTTCAAAATTAATAGATGCATAATCAAATCACATTATCTAATTAAAATGGCTGGCGGTGAGAAATGGCTCAGAAAAGACGTTATTCGCCTTTACAAAATATATCCGTGTACACGCTGGTTTTGTTATTTATACAAACACGAATGTGCGGTTTTGGTGGTTGTATTCAAGCTATGAGGTAGGAAGGACAGGGAATTGCGAATGTTGAACGAATTTCAAATCTTGCTGCAAAATATGCTATGTTAGTCAACTTGGTGGAATTTGACGAAAATGAGTGGTTGAAAAAGAATCTCAGGTATTGAGAGATAGGTATGATGTGGAAATGGGAGAGTTCAGGACTGGAGTTTGGTGAACCATAACTGTAAGTTGAAATTTTTGGTTTGGGTATTGGTGTTTGCGTAGTGATTTGATTACTTTTTCAACATTTCGTAATATCGAAATTGCTTGTACATTAGGGTGAATCGCTCCTAAAAAAAAAAGTCAATGGATTTTGACCAAATTTAGCAGAGACCTTCATTTTGAGTTGGAAGTTACTCAAAAAAAATTAAGCCCTGCAAGTGCCCATGAAAATAGAGGTGGGGTTCCTCAAAGAAAAGGAATTTTGGAAAAAATCGTGGTTTTTTCGCTCTAGCCTTTGCTCAACCTGTTTTGGAAAAAATGGTCCAGTCTCAAATTAAAGTACCTGAGATTCTGGTTCGATCTACATATGCAATTGCTGTCAAAATCCAAAACCACGTTCGAGGTTCTACTGACTGGTTGAAAATTTGCAAATCACTTATTTTTGGATAAATTCGTGTTTTGCAAATTTTTTCTTCGCGTGTATTTCGCATTTATTATGCCAAAATATTGAAGGGGAAATACTTTGGAATGCAGGGGTGTCAATTTTTGATCATTTTTGTCAATTTCAAAAAATTGAAAAAAATAGTCGAAAACTTATGACAGTTTTTTTTTTTTTTTTTTTGATTTTTCGAAGTTGGCAATAATAACCAAAAATTAGCATGTAAATAGATTCCTTTGGGTCTCTCACTCCAAAAAAATAATGTTGATTCTTTTGTTATCTCGATATCCCTCAGCTTCTTCTCTTTAATCATGATCACAAAGTTTCTTTCCCAATAAAATGTTGATAAGTATGTAATTCAAGATGTTTTTTTTTTTAATAGAAATTTTCAAGTACTATTTTTATGGCTTCCAAAACTTTTCTGGTTGATGGGGGTGGGAAAAGAAAATTCACAATTTCACAAATTTCTATTGGCTTAAAAAATTCCTCCGCGTAAAATCAACTTTAAATGACCTGAAAATATAATTTTGTCATTGCTGTAGGGCATATGGTTTTTTCAAAATGGAGATGGCCCAAAATGAAGAATGGACCCCAAGTTTTTTGTGAACACTCAACTCTTCAAAAACTTCAAGCAACAACGTTGGTACATTGTTGAAATCCTACTGATTGAAACTTTTATAAAATGTTGAGAAAATTCCTAAATTCTGATGCCATGATCATTGATCAATGTTGATAAGCATGCTTTTGGACCTTGACCTTGAATTAATTGTTTCATTCAAAAAAATCCGGAACAGATACAATGAAATGAATTTACAAACTCTTGATAAAGCAAAAAGAGTCGGAAAAGAGTTTTTGCGTTTTGACTCTTTTTGAAAAAGTGTTGAACTAAGGGTTTCGTTTTTTTGTAAAGAATTTTGAAAACTTTTTTTGTAGAAAGAGTTGGTTTGATAACAGTTGGGTATTTCTTTTTTTCAAAAAACATCCATCATTCCCTACTTAAAATGCATCTCTTGAGTTTTTTTTTTTTTTTTTTTTTTTTTTTTTTTAGCAATTCATCTTTTTAAATTTTACATTGTGTAGAACGTAATTAACTTTTTTTTTGGAAGGGAGGGGCTATTCACTCAACCATGAAAAATATAGAGCTATTGATCTTCTGATGTACTTACATAATCTGTATAAATTTAGTTAGAGGTTAGGTCGAAATAGGATTCACAATTCACAATTTATAGAACGCGACACGTGACGCGATAGCGATATTTTTTACGAAGCACCGAAGTGGAAAAAGTCGATGAGAGTCTAGAGAAGGGGTAACAGTAAGTAAGTAATCGCGTGAAACGTGTCATTCTCGTTACAGCGCTCGTCGCCGTTGGACGTCTGTTCATTATAATCCGAAACGTTTCATATTCCGTCGAGTTTTATGTAAATTGAGCTGATTTTACATAGCATTTGAACGTCAATCTCTTGTACAAGCTTTTTAAATGCACGACGACGTAGTATAACATTTGATAAATAATGCCACTCAGCAGTAATGTATCGACATCATCGGTTCGACGACTACGACGACGTACCCTACAATTTATTTCGAATAATTTCGACGTAATGAAAAATAAAAGTATAAAAAGCTTTCGTCGGAATCAAGTCGTTGCGTCGTCGTTGTCGTTATTTAAGAAAACACGCCGAGGGCTGGGTCGGGAAAAATGAAAGTGAGCCAATAGCAGCTTTTTATTGTCAACTTGATTTTATTGGTTTCTCGCGATAATTTATTTCCCGTATATCGGCAATTTACGGTCTTAAAGCAATTTTCTTCTTTTTTTCGCTAGGTATTATTTTGTTTACTTCGGAGTATGTTCTTGTGTTTTTGGGTCTTGAATAGCTCGAGTATGCGACAACGTTTTGTAATTTTAAAAGAATCGGAAACAATACTTCATGTGTATGTCTTCTTTGTCGAAATTAAAAAAACTGAACGAGTGCAATACACGTAAGGTTTCTGTGTCATTCATCACTTTGTTTTGGTTACAGTTTGAAATTGAAAATAATTCAAAATACGTTGTGATGAAAAAAGAGGGGAGAAGGAGACTATTATTTGAAGCCGAAAATTCAATTATATAGTACAAATATTTTCGTGATTAAGGATTCGTATTGGATGTTGTTGCTTTGCTCAGCAAAATATTTAAAACTTTCGCAACGCACTTGGTATAGCGTTTTTGCATAAAATAAAATAGCTCGTGAACCATTTAGATTAAATTTTATTACATGAAAGCAATACTGTTTCTTTCAAAGGTGCTGGGAGTTTTCAATTTAATTCAATTTTGTTCGATAAGCAGTTTTACAGGAATCCCTTTATTTTTCTATTACATAGGTGCTATTTTTTGCTGATTGTGAGTGTTTTTTTTTTCAAGATATGGTCTGCTTCATGTTGTATTTCAGTTGATTTCTCATGCACCGAGTTGAATGTTGCTTTAGGTTCTTATTCAATATTAAGCCTTTTACGAAGGAAGTATGCAGCAATGCAGCATGTTACTAAATTACCCCGCATTCCCGTATTTAATTCATAATAATGGAATTGGTGTAGATATTTGTTAAAGACAATAAACAGGGCTACCTACCATTTGCAATTAATTTAGTCTCAAAGAGATCGCAGAAATTTCACAAAGGTGATTTGCTCGGTAAAGACTAGATAGAGTAGGATAGTTAAGGATTTCCTCGTGTTATACAAATAGCTACAGCTAGGCACCATAAACAGAAACACAGAAACTTTTAATTGTCTGGAATGAAATTGAGGATGGTAGAGGATGCTTTCACATATACCTATGGTCTAAGCTAAAGCGTTTTACTTACTATGCATATTGGTATACACGAAAACACGTTGGTACGTTTAATTAAACGCTTTTAAGGCGAGTTACATATTATAGTGAAATCTTGAATGTGTTTGAGTTACTTGTACTGTCGCTAATGAAAATGCTCGACAATGTCGTTCGTCAGATTTTGAGGGCTTGTTTGATGACAAGCTGTTGTACTTGAAGACGTGAATCGTTCAAAGCTGTGTTCAGAGATGAAAGGTCCGTTACTCAGATCGTGTACGTGTTTTTTTTTCTTCTGGTGCTCGTGCTATGCCTCGAGTCGACTCTGCAGTATATTACCTAGATATGTGTTATTCACCTGCTCGAGCTCTTTCGATCTTGGTAAAATTTGTGACAGCAGTTTTTTTTTTTACAATTTTTTAACAAGCATAACGGAAGCGCAGGAGATTTTGGTTCAAATTCAAGGATTCTTTAGATATTTGGATGAGGTAGGAGAGGGAGAGAGAGTAGAAAATATCGTTATTATTGTACGTAAAATTGTTAGAGAATCGTCCGACGATGTCGAAGAAACACAACTGGTAAAGTTGTTAACGTGCTTTTTATTTCTTTTCATAAGTTTTTACTCGACTTTTTTCTCTTCTTTTGTTCGCCCGAAAAGTTTTTGTAAGAGTAGTTAAAAATTAATCTTTCTCGATAACTTTCTTTTTTTGTTGTTTCTAATTTGAACATATTTTTGCGACTTTTTTTTTTGTTCCGTTTCCTGTGCTTTTTCTTTCATATTCTTGTAGGTACTATTTGGGTATTTTTAACCAATAAAATCAGATGTATTGATTGAAATTTCGATTATTTTATGGTATTGGAAATGAGAATTGATGAACGAAAGGCTCAGATCTGTTGTAGAAGCAAAGTATTTCGTATTGCTATAAATGATGTATATCGTAATATTATTATATCATTATTATTGTGCAGTAGCCTTTTCAAACTGCATCATCTGGTATGTGCAATTTAATAAAGAGCATAACAATACAATAATACGAAAATGAATCATTTTCGCTGATCACAATGTTGTTATTAACACAACAGTCAAGTCGTATGCCAACCGTTGATTTGTCAAATGTTTATTGTTTGCTCGTTATTGTAGTGCTCGATATTGGCTTAATGGAAGTTGGATAATACCACAGTACATTTGTCAATTAGGAAGGAAATACAGAGCAAGATGAACAGATTAAGAGAACAAGAAAAATAACAAAATTAGAATTTAAAAATACACAAAAAATATGAAAAAAGCAATAGAAAATGATAGTACAAATTCTCAAAAGTCAGATCTTCGTAACTTTTCTATCCTTCCTTCTGCTGTTGAATTACATAGGTAGGTAGTAGGTAAGTCTAGAATTTCCGAATTTTCAAAATTTTCAGAACATCTCGATCGATTCTGTTATTTTCATTTCATTTTGTTTTGTTTTTCTTAAACTTTTCCTCATAATTTTGATGTAGGTAGGTATTCTATAAATGAACCCCATGACCCCGTGCACTATTCATAAGGTTTCAAAAATAATCCATCAATAAAGCTGAGCTTTCCAACTTCTCCCTATCTAAAATATTTCAAAAATGAAAGTACCCGAAAAAATATTAAAGTTTTTTTTCATATGGGAAATTTTGTGTTATACAATTCAGTTTCCCTGATTTCTTCAAAAAACACTTCAATCTTCAATTTTTAACGTTTTCTCAGCTCTTTCAATCAGAAAGTTTTCATTTTTATTTTTTTTTAAATTTGAGTTTCTAGTGTTGTTTATGGCGTCTTTTTTTCAAAAAATTAATTTTTTGATGTTTTAAGAAATTGATAATTTTTTTTAAAAAAAGTCCGATGTTTTTTAATGTTCTCTAGAGCTTTTAAAAAAATACCTATTTCGAAAAATTCTTTTCGTCAATTAAATAAAGTAATTTTTTCCAATTTTTGAAAAAAGTTTCAAATTTTTCAATTTTTCTCAATACTTAATTTACTTTTTCCCCAATTTTTTCCAAAAATTTAGCTCTCTTGTGTGTTTTTCTTCTAAACTTCCATCTTCAATGTTTCTTTGAAAAGTTTCAATTTTTATTTTTTTTTTGTATAATGTGATTTTCTAACGTTTTTTGAAACATTTTACGAATAATTATATTTTTTTCAATTAAAAAAAGGAGTTTTTTTCAATCGTTTTTATGAAATCAATTTTTTTTAGTTTTTAAAAATATTTTTAATGTAAGTCTTTCAGTTTTTTTTCAAGAACGTATTTTCTTCTTTGAAAAAAATCATTTTTTTCAATTTTTTTCAAATATTTGTCCTTTTTTAAATTCATTCTCGAAATAATTTTGTTTCATTAATTTTTTCTGATTTTTTTAGCTCAAAATAATTGATTTTGTCAAACAAATGATTGCAATTCTGATTCCCGATTTTTAAAAAGTTGTTGGTAATAATTTCTGGTGATATCTAAATTGATTCACTTTTGCTATAAACTGAGATTGTAACTAATTTTGGGGCCCATGAATCCCCTCAAATTGGCCTTAATCAGTTTAAAATTATTTCTAGGGCTCGTTTTCTGTAATTTTGTGTCAAAATTTACAAGAATAGCTGAAATGACGATTTTCAAAAATAACGCGGACCAGAATTGACTTCTTAAGAAGAAATTCTGATGCGGTCTCGCCGCTCTTGCGATTCAAGCTGTGGAGAAAACTTATGAATTTTTTTTGATCGTTTACGATCCTTACTTTACAATCTTGAAAACTTATGGTTTCCTCTTATGGAGATTGGAGAGTGACTTTTTAGAAGGAAGTGGGCATAAGGGGCTATTTTTGTTGACCTATGACAATGTTTTCATAAATTTTAGCCAATTGTTTGACTTCCTTGGTCGTTAACTTTCATTTTGTTTTTTTGGGAAAATAGGCTTTTGAGACCTGTCGTTCTGGCGAATTTCAGTTCGTTGAAATTGTAAAATTATTGATATCGAAGCTTCGTTCGTCAGACTATCCCACGGTCTGAAAAAATTGAAAACTGATAATAATTTCAGTGACCTACGAAATCTTAATGCATTCATCGAACAAATTATTTGCTATTGCTGTCTCGATCTGGTTTTCAATTCTGCGTAAATAGATGAGCGGAAAATCGAACAAAAAAAAACACTCTTCTTCGTGTTGATTCGGTTTCTGCGATAAAAATTTATTACTTGTTTTTAAAATTCCGATTCGTTTACATTATTTTATGTAAAGAGTTATGTTCGGTCGTTTTTTTGAAAGTTATTAAAACGCCGCGCAGAGCCGAAGCGAGCTTCGAATACCCACCCTATATTATTGTGTGCTGTAGAAGGGTACACAACAGTATAGAGTAGATACATATAATTTGCTAAACGTGGAATCCCGTCAAGCGATAAATTAAATAGTTCGTAGAGTATAAAACCGCTCGTACAGCAGGCCATTTTCATCATCAGAATGATGAACGAATTGAAAATGACGGCGAGAATTGTGCCACAATGTGGGCGTTTGGAGAGGGGGATGGGAAGAAGAGGGAAAAATACGAAGAAGAAAAAACATCCACACTCCACAGTCTACCATCTCGTTTCACTGTTGCTGAAAATTAACTAAAATTTGCGCTATTTTCCACCCTCCCTCCATCTCTGCTCGCTGCTGTGTACCATTTATTGCATTCGCAATATTGTGGGAGTACGAGTAAGTCTACGTACCTACAAATACATTATCATGATGAATGCATTATTCGAAAAACATACCGTGCGATAATAGGAATACATTAAAGCGAATGAAAAATGTACTTATACTGGCGTACTTTCCGACAACAATAAAGTTATACCAGGCGTATTTTTTGATTTACTATTCTCGCATTGAGTAGTTGTGTACAGTACACCGACGACGTATTTGTTAACCTATTACGGATTCGTTTTTCTCTATGGAAATTTAAATAATAATATTATTCGCGATGGAAAATAAACGAGTGTTTTCTTTTCCAGTTTTCCTTGATCGAAGTCTGCACTGTGCCATTTTACAGTCGATCTTATGTTTTCCTTTTTCCTTTTCTTTGTCCGTTTTATCAAATGCTGAGTTAGGAATAAGCGAGCTTCTTTGGTATTTTGTTAACAACTGGTGGTTTGTTTACTTTTTTGTGTTTTTCCTTATTTATTTTTTTTTTTTATTATTATTTTGGAAATTTTTTTATTTTAATGTAAGTATTGATATTTTTTGGCTTGTGAGTGAAGAAAAACATACGATCAAGTTGATGTAAGTCGGTATTTTTGTAGGATATTGAGTTTAGATGTGAAAGGAAAGGATGTCAAGGATTTTCATGTTATAATGGAAAATTTTTCTCTTAAGACTAATCATATCTTTTTCCTCCTTCTTTGGGTTTCAAATTTGTCAAGTACATAAAATAGTCATTATTTAGTTTCAATGAATTTTATTTTACCTACATCGATTTTTTTTTGTGGATTTCTTTCATTTCTTCTATTTTTTCTGAGTTATTCTGTTTGTCAAAATTTTAATATATGTATTAAACCCCCTAAAAAATCATCGTGTCAAATGGTACCTAGTTTTTCAAACTTTTAAAAAAATTTCCCCGAAAAATCCCCCCTTCCTCCCTTACCCAAAAATACGTCAGTATTTCGAGAGAAATATGAAGCAAAGCGTTGTAAACTATTTCCTTTATAACGTCGCGGCATCGCTGAACTCAATTTTTCGCTTCAGTTGGCGTCTAAATGAGCTAATTCGCTCAAACCAGCTAATAAAAAAATTTTATCTCGAGAAAGCAAAGCTATTTTATACCCGCCAAAAATTTAATATTTCGATGAGTGAGGCGAATATCTCGGTTGAAACCGATTAAAGGATTAAAGAAGCTGAGCCTCGAGCGGGTTCGGTTTTACAAAGAAAGCGAAATTAATAAATAAATAGGAATCGGGCGTTCAGCAAGAGCATCGTTTTGGCGATTCAAGCAGAAATTTTAGAAGTGACTGTATCTAGATTATCAGCAGCATCCAGCAAAATTTTTAAAGGTTAGATTTGTTTGAGAAATGCAGAAAAAGAGTGAGATAGCGAGTGAGAGGGAGACGATTTGGGTAATTGTGAAAGTACTCGTCAGGGTAAAGGTTTGTCGAAGTGCGAGTAAATGTCCTAATTTAACGTTACATTCAAAGAAAATACATAAATAAATTGCTAAAAGACTCGTCGGTTTTTATGTAGGTATTCTGGAAAAAGGTGCGAGGAGGTGTGAGGAAGAGGGGAGGAAATGTTCGTAATCAAATATATATATTATGCGAACATATTGTAATTTGTTTGTTTAGGTTGAAGTTATATACGCTCTTTGGTGACCTCTGTTACAAGAGTTCGATGTATGATTACGTATAAAGAAGGAAAAGCGTAAAAAAAGGTCGAAGGAAAAAAGAGTTCTCGTGGCGTTTTTTTTTTTGAGACCGAAATGTCACGTTATCGAGTCATAGGAGGCGGGTTCATTTCTGCCTCTATTCTGTGAAAAGTTGAGAAAAACGATAATTTTGATGGATGAGCAGGCAGAATAATATGTATTTGTGCTAAACGTGACGAATTTTTTTATTCGCTATAATTACCTACATAAGCCATCGATTTGGAAATTATAGCTAAAAATAAGTTTGAAATGAAAGAGGATTGATGGGTTATCAAAATTTATCAACATTGTATTTAATTTTAGTCTCGAAGCTGTCACATCTAGAGAACCTTATTTTTCAACTTCTGTTGTCATGAGAATTGAAAAATTCTTCATACACTTATTATCATTCTGCACTAAGCAGATATTTTCCCAAATGAGGTGGTTTTTTGGGAGTGAAGGGGGTGGGGGCTTCACATTTCTAATCGCTCTGATGCTCTATGTTCTACAATATTGTGAGAAGATTTTTTCAGATCTTTTAAATCACTTCCAAAATTTATTCAAGTATATTTTGGAGACGAAAATTTTTTAAGCATGAATTTGGTTTAGTGTATTTTAGATATAATTTTTGGTTCCAGTGCCATTTGCTTCGTTCTACGTTTTTACCAACTTCCTTCCTTCATTTATTCTTACTAATCTCAGTTCTGCAAATAAACTCACCCGTAGTAAATTATATTTTTTTAATTATTTATTTTGAATACTTAATGTGAATCGACTGATGAAAATTTTTATTTTTCTCTGTTTCAGGTGAGTTCGATTTTTCATCATGTAAAAAATACCTGATCAAATATGAGCCCTCGCGCGAGAGTAAGTTGATGAAGTGAAGGAGTTACTATTTTGTATTATTATGTATTGTCCTTCAGGCAGTATGTGTAATTTAATCAAATCTGATCTAAACATAAATTGTGTTTGCAAAAGATTGGATGTAGGAATATTTTAAGTAGGTAATAACTAAACCGTCTCATTTATAGCCAGATATACTAAGATCGATTTATACCCGAGATTGTCAACATTTGGATATAATTCTATTAAATCTGACAAAAATTTTTGAGACTAAATGTATTTTAAAAATCGTGTTCGACACATTTTTTTCAATTTTACAACGTTTTTGCTCAAAGACAACATTTTGAAGTCACCTGGGAAATGATAATTAGTGATTTTGAAAAAAATTTCAAATTTCCAAAAAAGAAGCAAAACGAAGTTTTCTCCCGGGTTCATTGAAATTTTTGAAAGTTGACATTTTTTTGACTTTGAGGGTAAAAATGTCATCTTGAGAAATTGCCAATCTTCGGAATTGAAGGAGCTATAGAGGCTAGAGGCAACGAATTATTAAAATTTTGAGGTGCCATAATTTGCTTCCTCCCAGTACACTATCTGATCAATCCCCAGAGTTTATATAAAATTGGAACCACCCCCCCCCCAAAAAAAAAAAAAAATTGCATGCATTAAATGAATCAAAAATATTTTTAGATGAAAAATATCCATCAAGACTTCATTTTATTAGTACAAAATATATCCAAGTAATTCTGAATTTTCCCTGGAAAATTTATCAAACGGGTAAGTACCTACTACCTAGACCTACTCCCGGGTAAAATAGGTAAAATGCCCCTGTCCTCGGATTTTTGAAATTTTTATGAAGAATTGTTGGGTACCTTTAAAAACAATATTGGACTCAAAAAAAATCTCCCCCTCCCTGAATGCCGAAAAAACGTCTTTTTGGGGCAAAAAAATCATACTTAACGAGTTTTGAACAAAAAATGTTGAATTCACTCGTAATGTAGATATAGAAGAGACATGAGTCTACCCACGTGAATTTTTTCAACATTTTTGACCCCCCCCCCATCCGGGGGAGGGGAGATATTGACAAAAGAAAATTTGAAACCGCCATATCTCCGAACCTAATTCAATTTTTTTTTCCAAAAATATACCTGCATTAGCACGATTATTGGAATCTTTTTCAAATTTTCCTCCCAGGTGAACCATCTTCAAAACCTCAAAAAACGCTCAAAAATGTGTTTTTTGTGTCATG
The DNA here is from genome assembly GCF_950023065.1 of Planococcus citri. NCBI lineage: Eukaryota > Metazoa > Arthropoda > Insecta > Hemiptera > Pseudococcidae > Planococcus > Planococcus citri. The sequence continues at coordinate 43,717,536 of NC_088681.1, read as the reverse complement.
ACAACATTAAGAAAAAGCGATACTGCCAGTGATATATAGCTTTTAAATTTTCCATGCAGCCCTCTAAAACAGTAGAAAATCAAACAACTTCTTGAAAACCCCATTTTGAGCCCATAGGCAATTGGGCACCTCCTCTCGCAATTTTGAGGCGAAAGAAGATTGACAATATGGGTATCGTTATCATACGTATGTACCTATCGAACCCACCGAACACCGATATGGAGTTAGATTTGCAGTTAAACTCTCCTAAGGCCACATTGGGGAGGGGTTGTCCAAAATTTGAGTTTTTTGTGAAAATTCAATTTTTGGGCATCCCATCTCCTCGAATGTGATTCTCTAACTTTTATCAATTTTTTTTGAGGTCAATTCACAACAAATTTTGCATTGCTTAAGTTTTTTTAAATTTACATCAGTGACATAGTATTCTATAAATGAGAATATGAGAAAGATGAAATGAAAAAGAACGGAGAAGAGCTCTTCAGTTGAGAAAATTAATTCTGCGCATAGAGATTATGGACTGGTATAAAATTTATATTTAATTATTCAACTCGTGTATAGGTAAGCCTTCATATGACGTAATGTTGAACAAATTTAAATGAAGAAAATACGAGTAAGATGGGGACTATGGTGAAGAAAGAGAGAGAGAAAAAGGTATCCACTATCGAAGAAGAGAGTCATCCGACGATAGGGAAAGTATAACTATGTGTTGTGTAGTACCCATACAGACACAGTGAGGTACTCATCTCACTAGTAAGGGAGGGATGGTCGTGGTATGTAGAGTTGAAAATGTTGAATATAGGATGAGATGACGTAGCAGAGGAATTACGACGCTGAAGGTATAGGAAAAGGCGTACCCAACCCGGAAAATACTGTCCCTGGTTTTAGTGCGTTTCGGTTAAATACGAGTACGAAACAAACGCGCCGCAGCGTATAAAGGGTGTTAATGACATCGGTCGTATCGGAAAATATAGGTCAAGGTGAAAGCGAAAACTATTCTATAATTTTGTCGTTGCTCGATTTCCATATAAGTACTATCATCCCTATCCTTTCGTACATATGAACTTTGCTTCTGAAGCTCTTGCGCTAGCTTTCTGTTCTGCCTTCGACGACGACGACGACGTGACTTTCATTAGTCTTTATTACATTTTACTATCTGGAAATCATCAGCGAGCTATTTCAGATACGTGTATGAGAATATATATCTTTGTACTCGTAGTTAGCTTGGAAATAATTTCATTGACGAAGTTGGCGACATCGAGATAACACGAGATGACTGGCGGAATAAGAGGTGTTTTTCTTTCATTTCCAGTCGACTGTCGAGCAGACGAGAAGGATGTCCTCGCTATACAAACGATAAGTACGACCGTGATTTTTGTTTTTTTACGACGCGACGATTTTGAAGAAAAAAAACTCAACGTAGTTATTCCCTCGTTTCTTTGCTTTTTTTTTCACTCGCTGTATGGTAATTTTCCAACGTCTCGACTATCTCGTGAATTTCACGACGACGTCGTCGTCGTCGTCGTCGTCGATATCTATAAATTGAAATTATCGCAGTCTTCCGAGTAAATTATGCGACGTAATCGGGCCGATAATTCAATTAGATGCGGAGCAGTCATCCAGCTGTATACGGGATTTTAGACAAGCTATGCTGCGATGCCGCCGAAATGAAAGTTAATTGAATCGGACACCGCGAGTAGTTTTTTTTCTTATGATCTTCTTCGTTGCCATGCTAAGTTCGACGTCTATAAATGAAATAAAAGGTAAAGGTGTAAGAAAGAATGAAATTCACCCCGAGTAAATTGTTTTTCTAGTTTATTTATCCTTACAAAATGACGAAGTTTGAAGCGAAAAAAATGTCACGACGTAATCTAAATTGAATTTAGCTCGGACGAGCAGGAGGAAAAATTTCCTGGACGTATTTAGCATTCTTCTCAGTCAGCTTGCCTTCTGCCGCATCTAAAGCGAGATTTTGGTTCAAAGGCGAATTTACATTTTTAATTTGGTACCGAATGACGCGCCTGCGATGGATTAAAGTTAATTTATTCGTCGTATAGCGAAGCCTTGCTAAATTTGCCGGACTATAGTCTCACTAAATCCGACCCGACGACGCTGCTTACTTTCTGCAGACGCGATTGTCCTTCCTACGACCGCTCGAGGATGAAAATTTAATGAAAATTTTGCCGAGGTGTGGGATTTTGGCGGATTTTTGGACTAAGTGGATCATTTGGCGAGGTAAATGTCGGTGAGGTGAGGGAAGGAGGTTGTGAAAGAGACGATTCTTTGTTTGAATATGCAGTTATCTGGCAGAGTGTTCGTTTTCTGGAATTTTCCTGTTTTCTCTACCTACTTTTCTCCTCTTTTTTGCTCGTGTGTCCTGCAGTCCTGCTATTTTGCCAAAACCTCCAAAAGATGATGATTTTTGCCCCAACTGTCGAAGAAGTCCTGTTTCTTTCCAAACTTGTCTGAAAATATCGATTTTTTTGCCAAAATTCTCTAAAAGTTTTATTTTTTGCCAAAATTTCGGAAAATATTTTGTTTTTTTGTCTAAAACATCCAAGAAGTATTTATTTTTGCTTTAGCTGTTCAAAAAATTTATTTTTTGCCAAAATTTCCAAAGAAAGTCTCCATTATTATCGAAATTATCAAAAAATCCTAATTTTTGCCATTGCTAAGAAATTCTTGCTTTTTCGCCTGAACTCCCAAAAAGTGATGATTTTCGCCTTAGCAGTCTTAAAAGCCCTGTTTTTTTTCAAAATAGTCAAATAAAACCCCCTTTTTTCTGACAAAAGTGCAAAATAAAAACAAAACTTCTTATCTCAATTCCCTCCCAAAAAAGTGCAGTGTTTAACCATAGTTGCCAAAAATGGTTAAAAGGTTCTAATTTCAGTCGAAAAGTCTTGTTTTTTGCAAAATGGCCAAAAAGGACTTGAAATTATCAAAAAGATTTTTTTTCCAAAATTACCTGATGAAAGTTCAGTATTTTGACCAAAATTTCAAACGGCCTTTTTGGCATAACTGCAATAAAAAGTCCTGTTTTCTGTCTAGTTTACTCGTGTATCAAAAAAGTTTCGTTTTTTATCAAAATTGCCAACGAAAGTTTAAGATTTTGCAAAAATTATTTGAAAGCTCCATTTTTTGGCAAAATTGTGAAAAGCCCTAATTTTTGTCAAAAAAAAAATCCTTTTCTTTACCAAAATTGCGAAAAGGTCCTGTTTTTTAATAAAAATTGTCAAGAGTCAAATTGGTCTGCAGAAAAAACCTGGAAAAGTCAGGGAAAATCATTTCTTCGTAAGAGTGGACACTGGACACCCTGTCTCGAATGTCTCACCTCATTTTTTCAAAGAGGCGATGGAGGGGGGCACTAAGAAGTCGTAATTTTTTCAAATTTTCAAATATGTAGTAGGTAGGTAGGTATGAGTAGCTTTCATTTTTTGCGTTCATTTGTGTTGAATTGAGCTTTCCTCTTGAAAAGTTTTTCTTAAGGTTTCCAACTATCAAGTTTCAATTCTGAATCTTGAACTTATATTCTATCCCCACCTCTTGAAGGGTAGTAAAGGGTTGAAATAATGGTACATAGTCATACTAGACCATCGGAGGAAAATCCTAAAAAAAAATTGAATAAAATCAAAAGTGCGAACTTGATTCTTGGTTCAGGTTTATATAAATGTAGAAGAACACCTACATAGATCATTTATCAGCCTTCATTGGATTATATCTTGCCTTTGCCTAAAATTGAAACAATTTCGTTATTCCAACAAGATCTCGCGTATCATTGTTCTCTTCGCAAAACTCGACATTTTCAAAACTATCTTCTCGAATCAACTAAATATTTTATTTTTAAAAACTGGCTACTGATCTCGAAGGGGAAAAAAAGGTACTTCACAAAGGTAGATTTTATATCATTTCCTTAGTTTCATTGACGTCAGAAATACGAACAGCAGCGATATTATCCTTCCGCTTGAAGATTTCCATTTTGAAACGAAATATGATTTTCAAAGTGTAGGTTGTACGAATTTACCATCTCAATTTTCTAATCTTCAAACGCTCAACTCCCACGCAGCAGGCGTCAGTCGTTTCAGAGGTAAAGTTACACCAATTTAAAAATTCTGTCTTGACAGCCCGTCCACCTCAGTTTCTCATTTTCTTTATGTATTTCGAGAAGCAGAAAAGAAAAAAAAAAAAAATGTTCTTTGACAAGATCCCATGATTATCCTGCCGTTTAACGTCAATTTCCTCTATCCGAGGTTTCTTTTCTTTATTTTTTTCTAGGTAGGTATATTTATACGATTTTTTTTGGGAGGGAGGGGGGTTTACAAACAAATATTTTTTCTTTAATTTTTTAGTAAAATTTCTCGTTGTTTCTACGCGAGATTGGTTTTATCTGGTCACCTTTGTTTTTATATGAAAATGTTAATCGCGTAAAATACTTCTCTCCGATGATGATGTCTAACCACTGATAAATAGATAAAGTTTTGTATTGCGATGACCACAGCATTGCCATTTCTCATCCGCATGGTTAATCTTAGAGTTAGCTTGGTCACTCGTTTGCTAACTATACATATGTGTTCTAACATCGACCATACAACTGAACTGTGAACAATGCTCCTTTGATATTCTTTAGATAATAGAAAGCATCACTTAATGAATAGACGACTTCTCTCGACTTGAGAATCGATTACCTTTCTGCTTTTCTGCTTTCAATTACGTGTATCTTTTTCTACCTCTCTTACATACTTACCCACGCACACTATATAAACTCATCCATCCACCGGCAACTTTTTAATAAGTTATTCGATTGTACCTGGGTACACACAATAACTGAACGAGTCAGACCTCAGAAACATGATTAATTTCATTCTCGTTTATGAGAAACTTTATGCAAGTTTGTATACCATCAGGGGGTGTAAAAGAGACGATAGGAGTATTCGCCCGAGACAACGTATCGTGCTATACCTTTCTCCTTGAGCTTTGTTTGGCATGGTAACTAGCAAACTTTTAATATACTTGCATTACCAGCGTGTATTTTTGCCGAGCAGGTGCTCGACGCGACGTCAACCCCGAGTTTAAAATCACTGGCATCTGCCAAGGGCAAGCTTTTGGCTGATCTCCAGTGCAAAAAAAAGGTAGTGTTTTTATCGCGATACAAATTCTTATCGTCGAGTGAAACAAACCAAGTACATACATTAATTTTTACTCAAAAGTTTCATTAGAACTTGATGATGGTGGTGGAGCAGAGGGATAAAGAGAGGAAAATGGAATTTTACTGACAGGCTAAAGGAGATGTTATATGTACAAACAATTTTCAAAGAGGAAACTGACATGGCTAATTCTTTATTTTCAATGCCAGATATGAGAAAATTCGTTTTATGAAAGTAAATTGGAGTCATAGTTGTGCCCAGAATCTGAAAGCTAATTATTTGTTAAAAGCATGACTGTTGGTTTTATACACCAAGTAAGTACCATCAAAAGAGTAAATTTTTTCAGTCCAAGAGAGTTTAGCTCTAAACTTGCAGAAGCATTTAAGGATAGCTGAAGATTGTTCAACAGTATTTGAAAGATGTCCTTGGTTTGCTTATGTTAGTTACCTATTACTTTTTTCTTCATTGAAAAATTAGTCATTTCCAGATGAGTGGAACTTTCACTCGTAAGAAAAACTCGGTCATAGCTTGAAAAAAGACAAAAATGACTTATTATTTGGAAACAATTTTACGTTGCCTGTTCGTTCGTTTGTTTATTTTTTCATTTATTTATTTATTTATTTGGCTGATTGATTGATTAATTAATTTGCTGGTTAAGAAGTCCAAGAATACTTATTTGAAAAAAAAAATTCTCCTTATTTCAAACTTTTATTGCAGCAAAGTTCTTTTCAGAAAGTTCAACTTTCTGAAAAATATGTACATACTTTGTTGCAATTAAAGTTTGAAATAAGGAGATGGTTTTTTTTTCAATGTGATTGGCTGATTGTTTGATCAGTTAATATGTTGCTACAGAAAATTAATCACCTACTTGATTAATATGGGCTGAATGATTGCTGGATTGATTAATTGACTTATCAGCTTGATGACTGATTGACTTATTCATCGATCAGTCGATCGATCGATCAATTAATTAATCACAATCACAATACATTATATGTACCATCTTGATTAATCACAACTGATCAATAGAGTTGGCTTAATGTTATGCGTACTCACTAGCTGACTTATTGTTTGAATGACCACTCGGTCGATTGATTGATTGATTGATTGATTGACTAGCGCATTGATTCATCAACTGATCTATTGATTAATTGTTCGATCGATCTGGTGCTTGATTAAATAATTGGTTATTCTTATTAATTAGTATTAAACAAATAATTATAAATTGACTGATTGATGGAAAGGTTTTCTATGATTGATAGATCCATTAATCTGTGAATTGTTTGTTTGTTTGTTTGTTTGTTTGTTTGATTGATTGATTGATTGATTGATTGATTGATTGATTGATTGATTATAGCGTATAATAAATTTGTAGATGCTTATATGCTCACCTCCTGACGTATCAACTGAATGGCTGCCTGACTGACTGACTAATAAACTGACCTATTTATTGATTGTTTGATCAATCAATAGGATGTTTAATTGATCCATTTCATGAATTTATTAATAAAATCATCAATTGACAATTGATTGCAAGTTACTTAACTGATTAATTGAAAAGTTGTTTACATGTTTACTGACTGTTGTTTTATTGATCAGTTCGGTAATTAATCAATTGATAGATTGATTGATTGATTGATTGATTGATTGATTGATTGATTGATTAATCAATTAATGGATGAAGGCATTCACTAGAATTATCAATTAATGTTCAATTGTGAAGTCATTAAGCAACGAATTTTGTCTACTGATAAAATGAACGGTTGTTGACTGATCTGTTGATCTGTTTGATGTGACGATTGATTGATTGATTGATGTAATAATCGATTGATTAATGGATGGCGGTGACAGATGAAAGTGAATCAGTAGTTGATACGTGTATAAATGTGCTCATTGGCTGACTGATCAACTGACCTATTGATGAATTGTTTGATCAATTGATCGGTTGTTTGATCAATCCATTGAATAATTAATGAATCACTTAGATTGTGGGTAAATTAATCATCAAGTGACAATTAATTAGCAATTAATTTAAAGTTTACCGATTGGGTGAAATGTCGTTGACTGATCTATTGATCCATTGATATGTCCACCATTTGTTTGTTTGTTTGTTTGTTTGTTTGTTTGTTTGTTTGTTTGTATAATTGATTAATTGATGGATGACTACGCTTGGATGGTATGCTGAAAGTAAAATCAGTTGTAGACATTTACATATGTACATACTCGCTGGTTGACTAAACAACTGACCTACTGATGTTGGTTTGTGTTTGATCAATCCGTTGAGATAATTAATTAATTATAAATTGATAATTAATAAGTAATTAATTCAAAGTTTACTAGTTTGTTTGTTTGTTTGTTTGATTGATTGATTGATTGATTGATTGATTGATTGATTGATTGATTGATTGATTGATTGATTGGCCAATTAATGGATGACAAGTGATATACGTGTTCACTGCCTGACTTATAAACTGAATGGCTTTCTTATATTGACTATAATCATCACTAACTAATCAGCTTACTGATTGATTTATTAATATCAAATGACAATGTATTGATTGTTCGATTATGATCACCGATTTTATATTTGTAAATTTTTATGAATTGGAAGTTAATGGACATGAGTTGAGATTTATTGATCCATTCATTTATTGGTTAGGTGGTTGATTCCGAGCAGAATAGTGCAATGACCAACATCTGTGGTGAATCCAGCTTGTCTTTCAAGCCTTGTTATTTTAATCCAAGTACTTTGTATTAAAGATCTGGAGTATATACTTACTACAAAAATTAATCCATTTTCAAGTGCTTCACTTGAAATTGCATTCGAATTTTCAAGTTGTAGTGAACTAATCGCTGATAATGAGATGAAAATTTTCACCATCGATTCCATTCAATTAATCAACTGTCGCGTTCGTATCAAAAGTTTAAATTTTCATAAATTTTCATAAATTTTCAATTCTTCTGTAGTAGATAGGTAGTAGGTACTTCTCTCATCATACGATTCTTAGATTTGACAATTCATATTATACACAAGACATTTCAGTTTCACTTACTTTCTAATCTGTACTTCCTGTCAGATCACCGATCGAAAAACGAAAAAGCCTCATGCTGAGATAGACTAGAAACAGTAAAACAGCAATCAGTGCCGATTATAGTATTGTGTATTATCGCATCGTAAGATCGCATCAGCAAACTTGCGCGCAAGATTGATTGCCAGTCGACACGAACCGATTCTACGATGATATACTCGGAGCTATACGTTAGCCATGATTCAACTTTTATGGAACGTGGTAATCTGCACGGCACGCAAACGAGAGTAAATTTCGTAAAAACAAAAAAATTAGGTCATTACGTTAAATTTTTGGACACTTTTGACAATTTAAACTCGTCCAGTCGTCCACTGTGTTGAACTTTATTTGATTTGAAAAGCTTAAGTTCGTTGATTTGCGAGAAACGTCGCCGTGAATTTGGATCCACCGTGTGTAAAAGGAAAGAAATGGTGGCAAAATAGGAGAGAAAAAATTTACCTCGGTGTGTAATCCATTAGGTAACTTTTTTTGAAGAAGATACAAACGTACAACTCGTACAAGTGAAAGAAGAACTTGGACGAACGAGATGGAAAAATACGTACCTACATGAATCGTAAGTCGTGGCAAATCCACCAACGCAGCGTCACAAAAACTGTTCGGAATAAAAAAGCAGAATTATTATACGGATGACTTCTCTATAACGTATAGTATTTTTTAGGCGCGATGTGTATTATTTTGATTGGAAAGCCGGAGAAATATGCGAAGAAGGATTGTAAGGCAGCTTTTGAACCTTTCCGAATGTCTACGTTTAAACGTCTACTTTTTGTCGAATTAGATTTATCCTTCTTTTGCTTTCGCTCGCTCGTTCGAAAGAAGTGTGTAGTGTTTTTTTTCTTCTGGTCGGATTTGCCTTGAGAAGAGAGTAAGCTATTGTGATCGTATAGAGCTTCGAAGGAAGATACTCGGTAGTTACCCATTGAGGATTTAAAATGAATCAACAATTCTATAGGTGTCTCTGATTATGTTTGTGGGGAAGGAACTTTATCCTGTTATGCTTCGGGTGAGATTTGAAACGATTTTTGTGGTCAATTGGAATGAAAGACATTTAAAATGGAAATTCGGCCATCTTTGTATCTCAACTAGATGCCTTTTTTCTTCATTTTTTAGTCTAGTCGTAGCTAACGTGGTATCCATTTAAAGCCCATGTACGCGCTTAGAATTGGATGAAATTGAACGAATTTGCGGGCATATGTCGAAAAAAAAGCTATAATTCTAAATGATGAATGATCCCAGTTGTAATGGACGATTTTCCTTACATATATTTTACCGCTGGTAATATTTTTTTGAGAGTGGGAACGTTTTCGACTGCAAATGAGCTACTCGTAAATCGTAATTGTGATGAATCGTCGTCGCGTAGATTTTTACGTTCCTCTCCGTCTCCTCCTTTTCAAGAAATTCATGGCCTGAAAGATATTGTCTTGGGAAAAACTCTTTAAATTTCGTTTTTCATCAAAAGGGGAATGACTAAAAAAGATTAGAAAAAATTCAGCATTTGGCTCAAAAATCATGCTCTTTTCATTTAAAATCCATTGTTCTGATCTTCGAATTCAATTAAATTGAAAAAATCAAGTGATTAGTCTTTCGTAGGTAGTCACAAATCAATTTTGTAAACAAGTTTCGTACTTTTTCGTTGAATGGCCCTTCATCGCTCATATTTCAAAGTTTCCTTACTCATCTCGAAAACGAATAAATTCAAAATTACTTTATTCGAGGGTCAATTTCAGTCATCTCGACGAACTCAACCTACACGTCTAAGTTAATACAATAAAGTTTGAAGTGATGAAGAAAAATTGTCCAACTTTGAAGCTGTTTCTCGACACGACGGTTGGACGATGCGACGAGCGAAATTTTATTTCTTCTTTATTATTTTTTTTAAGCAAGGTATCACGTGGTGTAAGTTATTGAAACTTGGAAGAAATAATTCTGGACCACGTCGAAGTTACGACTTGTTAAAAAGTATTAAAAAAGCTCGCTGGTTGTTTCGACCGAAAAAACAAGACGATAGGAAAGGCGAAAAACGAGACTAAAAAAAACGCAGGTGAACAATATGACGGTAAATTATCGTTTTTAAATTTGACAGAAACTTTTATTCCCATTTTTAACTTCAGCTGGGTGAACATTATAGGTTGGGTGGGGGGGGGCGCGTTACCCATGCGGATTTTTTTCTTAATACCGAGTGTGCTTTGATTCGATGACGTCATTGTCGTTTGTTTTTCTCTTCTCGTTTTTAGTATTTTTCACTGAGATTTCTCTCAGGGTTTTTTTTTCTACGTCGTAACACAAGCTGGGGTGATTTTACACGAGTGCGAGAAGAGAAAAAAAAGACGCGTAATCGTTTTATAATTGAACGAACGAGTTGAGTTGAGTTGGCTGCGATGCATGAGCGTGAAAACAACTCGAGATAGTAATGAATTTGCGCCTCGTAATGAGAAAATTTCGTTCGTATTTGAACAAGAGGACGATACCGAAAAGAAGATTGCCGCCATCGTCTTCGTTCGTCGCCATTGCGGGATAATTTAATACGAATTTCCAGTCTAATACCGCGTAAATACAAATTTAATTTAGGCTTTTCGAGTAAATGATTTCTCCCTTGTCTTAGTTTCCTTGTGCGTTTTTTTTCCACCTCTATTTCATCTCTATTTATCTCGCATTCGAGTCGACGAGTGAAGATGCTTGTGTTCCTGTGCGGTATTTTGCATTTTGTACACAATCTGATTTTATATAACGACCAGGTTGGTACGTAATTGGATTTTACTGGTGGTGAATCGTCATATTGTGGCTGTTCAGTGTTCGGTACGAAGGATTAATTTATATACGATTGGAAATCTAATAAGAGATGCGAATGATGGTTATTGCGGATCAGGTAATTACTTACTCGTTCGGTTTGCGGAATTTTTTCCTGCGATGACATGGCGTAATGGGTGAAAGATACTCTTGTTTTGAAAAATTGTTGAATTTGATGGCTAGAGAGGGCTTGTTGTTTAATTATTTTGACCGAGCACACTTTGTTCGAAGTTTCGTTTCTTTATGATTCTCCTATGGGTATTTATATTTACCGAAATTACCGTAAAATTACCAAATATTACTAGCATTTAATGTGGATACGGTAATGATATGTAATGTGGTAAATTGACTGCAGTTTTTCACTTTTTTTAGCGAGGGAAGGGGGTATTTTCATGCGGTAAAAATGTGAAAAATAGGTCATAAAAAAGTCAAGAAGAAGTCATGATTTTTTGTCTGAGACACACCGTAAAATCAGGAAAAATTACTGCAAAATAAAGATCAGTAGGCACAAAAAAAACCTGAAATATCGTAGAATTTTTGGTTTTTGGTTAAACTTTTGTACGTACTACTTATTAGACCACAATCCATACACGAAAAAGTGCTCTAGAATTTGATTTTGTATTTTTTGTAACGCGCTGCCAAAATGAAGTTACTATGTCCCCCATTCAGAAAAGTACAATTTTGAAATTTTTCCCTTGCACAAAGGGAGGTGGACCCTCAAATAGGTGATTTTGGGGACATGGTCGAAACCACAAAAACTCGACGGGGTTGTGTTGGGGGACTTTTCCCGATGCCAAATATGTGATTTTTTTCCGTGACACCCTGCACAACTGCATATTGTGGCACTTTGAATGCGATTTTCATGCCGTTTTGGCCAATTTCGATGATAAAACGGCTCTAATGACCAGAGTATGGCCTGGAACCAACGGATTCTTGGACGTGTGTTAAACGGGGATATTTGAAGCCCAACTACGCAAAAACGGTGAAAAAATACTCGCACAACGCGATTTTATGTGCACTAATAAGTTTGTCAGCTACCCCCCACCACCGGAATTCAACTCCGCATCATCTATCCGATAATATCGATGCGACCTATCAAAATGGTATAAAATTTCGCGCTGAACTCTAAAATCGCAGTCATTATTCATTTTCAACCCCGCATGGTGGCGTTTTACCCCCCCCCCCCCCGCCAAACTGAATCCAACTACATATGATATTGAACACATTTTGCACATTTCGCATTGATCGTGAGGATTTATGTGTACGTAATCAGAATGAATCTCATATCGTTATTTAGAAATATTTTTGCTTCAAAATTTTTTATTCAATCTCCACCCCCCCCCCTTCCCTTTCAAGACTATGTTAGAACATCGATTTCAAAACTGAAAACTTAGACATGACCCATCGAAATGGTATAAGATTTTGCGCTGAGCTCGAAAATTGCAATCATTTTTCATTTGCACCCCCCCGGTGGAGTTTTGCCCCCTCTCCATAAAGCTAACTATGAAATTGAACACTTTGCATATTACGGATCAATATATGAGGATTTTTGTGTAGGTACGTAATTCAAATGATTCTCACATTCGTTATCTGGGCATGTTTCTGTTTTAAAATTTCTCATCCCATGTTCTCTCCCCCCTCCCACCTTTTTCTTGAGTTACTGATATAACATGGGTTTGAAAACTTGACGCGATCCATCAAAATGGTATAAAATTAAGCGCTGATCTCGAAAATCGCATTCACTTTTCATTCTGACCCCTCCCTTCGCTCCCTACATTCGATCGATTGTTGTTTCTCATGACCAGATCGAAGTTTGGAAACGATGAAGCTCGAGAAAACGTTTTCTCGTATGTTGTTTTTTAAAACACCCACAAATCTATACTATACAGCTGCAAGAAAAATAAATACCCAAAAAATACCCGAAAAATACTCGAAAAATCGGAAAAAAATTCCCAGCCTGATCTATGGCACCTAGAGAGCTAATTTTTTTTTTAATCGACAGCTTAACGTCTCTAGAATATAGGAAAAATACGCGGGGGCAAAAATTTTGTAATTAAAGGGCCCAAATTTTGAGTTTAAATGGGTTGTTTTTGCTGTTTTTTCGATTATTCTCAAATATATCAAGAACGAAAAAGGCTAGAAGGGTGGATAATATCTCATTTTGAAGAGCATTAAATCCTGAACATTTCCCTCGATTACATTACCCCTCTGGGGCTTTTAGTTTTTGAGCTATTTTGAATTCAAATTTCGAATTTCAGTTACACAATTTTGAATTGAATTATCTCGAAAACTAAAACCGCTAGATGGGTACTGTCAACGAGGGAAATGTTCGAAATTTCATGCTCTGTAAAATGGTGAAAACAGATTAGAAAAAAGTTGCTCAGATCGCGCGATTTTGATAGTTTTTTATGGAATCTTGAAACAAAAAACCGTTAAGATGATGCGTGTACTTATACACCCACACAAGCATACACACAACCACCAACGTACAACGCATCATCAATGCCATGTCGTTGTTATTCCAGACAGGATCACGCGACATGCGCGCGCATACAAACCTCCCACTCCTCCAACAATGGAATTCTTACAATGCGAGGATTATGATTTGCAAATCGATCGAGCGTGAAATTGTCAACAGAAACAGATATTATTGCTAATGTTATAAAATGTTAATCCGTCTATCTTCGGTGCTTTGCTTTTGCATTTATCATCTATCATTTTAATCAAAGTTTTAATTGAAGCATATCAGTATTTATGTATGTACTTATGTACCAAATTATGTATTATTGACATACCTACCCTTAAACATTGCAAAATCCAAAATTGCTTAAAATGTCATAAAAGACGTTCAAAAATTTAAAAAAAACGAGCTAAAATAACAAAATGACTTAAAAATGAATGAAATATTGTAAAAATTTTAAGTACCTAAAATTTCAAAAATGGTTGCTTGAAAATTCATCAAAAGTATTGGAGGTTGAAAAAAATTGTTCAAAGTGCTGAAAGTCGTTGAAAGTGGTATGAAAATGAATGAAGTGCAGATATATGTAGTTTTTAAGGAAAAATACTTGGGAGCAAACCTCTTCTGAGAGTGAGCGAAGGGGGGTTTGGGGGCGCAGCTCCCAAGAGCGAGTTCCGAGGGCGAAGCCCGAGGAACGAGTATGCGGGTTGGGCCGCGAAGCGGCCAGGGGGCGTAGCCCCCTAGTAAAATATAAATCTCAATTTTGTCTTATTTTTCGTCATCTCGTTTTTTTTCATTTGCATTTTTCATCTTTCATTGTTGTTCCATTTTTTGCTTGGTATTTTTTTTAGTTTTTCTTCTGTTTATTCACATTTTATCTCATTTCTTTTCATTTTTTTTTTCATCTTTCATTTTTGTTCCAATTTTCTTATTCGTTTGTATTTTTTCTCGTTATTCTTGATTTTCTGTTTTTTTTCTCTCATTTCATCTCGTTTTTTTTCTTTGTATTTTTTGTATCTTTCATTGCTGTTCCATTTGAAGTCAATGGGAACTTTAATCTTGATTTATACGTTGCCTAACTTGACTGATCAAAATAATAATAGCTGTAACATTTGTGGTAATTACCCAGTGTCCGTACTTCCTGGTAATTCTGGTAAATGAATGGTAATTTGGAGGTAAATAAAGTACGAGGTAGGTGAATCTTATTCGATGGAATATTTTAAGAAAAACTTTTCATACTATAGTGACAATTTTTTATACAACGTTTGCGGTATTTGCCAACGATAATTTTCGGTAATAATGTAAAATGAACAGTAATTGAGTAGTAAACGAAGCGTATAATCTGGATATATTCGGATCAATTTTGAATAAAACTAAAACGAGGAGTTGCATACTCCATAAGGACGTTCTTTTCTCTAAAAAAAAATTGCAAAATGGGAGAAAACATCGAAGAAATGTTATCTGTAAATATTTTTTCCCCCGCTAGTTTTGATATTTTAATTCCGATAGCGTAGCAATAATTCGTGCAAATGGGAGTTGAGAATGTTTTCGCTTTAAAATAGTTTTCTCTCTTTTCGTATTTGTGGATAGTTGTTTGTGGAAAATGGCCTAAAATTTCAGTATAGGTACCGTCTGTTCGATAAGACTGTAACGTTTCGGTTAGGAGAAATATAGTCGTTGGGCAACAAATAACCAATAATTACAACAGTTATCGCACCACCACCAGGACAAATATTTTGTTGGTACGACGACGAAAACTCGTCGGCCCACCGCACGTAATCGATAGGGATGATCTTTCTGGCAGTGATGGCGGGCGGGGTAACGGGGGTGTAAAAATTGTAACGCAAGTTGCAAGGTGAAACAAGAAGCGACGACGGCGACGACCAGCAGGCGATATTGGCGAATTATTCGAGTACTTGAGAGATATCGGTTTTGGTGGAATGGGCTAAGGCCGCTAAGGGTTTTTTTTTTTTTTTGCTGAAAACGGTCGATCGACTTAATTTTCCTCGTAAGTTTGCCTTTTCGGTACGATTAAAGGTCTCGCGTCGTACAAGACGAAACGTATAAATTTAACACGATGACAACGTTGGGAAGAAATTTCGTTCGTATGCATTTTTTTTTCTTTCAAGAACGCCAACATCATATTTTTTCAGTTACAAAACGTTCGTTATGAAATTTCATTTCGTGTCGAGCTGATAGGTCGTTTCGAAGAAGCAGAAGCCAATTTACCTTGGCGTGGCTGAAGGAGTTCATTTTTGTATCTTCGGGTATATTATGTAGTATAACTCATTTTGCGCTATTTTTTTACGATTTCGTTTCATTTTTGAAATTAAGCCCTGGCGAGATGAAAATGAAAATAAAAAAACGTCGAGTTATTCTTCTCGCCTGGAGACCTCGTTTTTCTCGCTGCGTAAGAATAAAACCAGCTATGTAGATTTTGAACGAGACAAAAACTCAACGACGACGATAGCGACAAAATTGGGTATTCGTTCCTCGCCTTGCGTCTCGTCTGTAGTCCTGTCGTGTATCTCACTTTACGTAAAATAAATGCTCGTTCATTTCGCCAAGCTACGTACACTTATTGCGCGTTGAAAAAGGCTACCGAATGAATTCTCATTTCGAGAAAGTAAACGGTATTGTGCGTCAGTAGCAGCCGTCGTCGACCTAAAACACAGACTCAAGTGACCTTCAACTTTCGCCGAAATGAGGAAAAAACGCAGTTCATACAGCTTCGTGTATAAGATTCTGCCCCGAAGAGCTGTACGAGCCCCTTCATCCAGAGTGGAATGACGCCTGTGGATCCTTGAAAGGGTTTAGGGTATGGTTGACCGATATTTCCCATTCCTATGTGTACCACATAGAAATGTAAGCAGAGCACGTGGGAGATAGAGGGATGGGAATCGATAAACATACGAGTATATGCAATATGTAGTTTCGTATTTTACGAGAATTTTCACCCCCTCGAGTCGAGCGACGCGATGTGAAATTTCGTAGCGAGTTTGGATGGTTAATCCGAAGTGGAGAGAATTTTTCAACCGACAATGAATAAACGGATTGTCGAAAAAATATATCGTCGAGAAGCGAAAATACGCCTTTGTAGGTTAGAACCACTGGCAGGGTGGTAGAGAATGAAATTTCCGAAATAATATGTAAAAAAATCCGTTCACGTAGAAAATTCCGCCGAGTGGAATTCGAACGATGCGATGTTTGCTGACGTAA
Source organism: Planococcus citri (assembly GCF_950023065.1). Lineage (NCBI taxonomy): Eukaryota > Metazoa > Arthropoda > Insecta > Hemiptera > Pseudococcidae > Planococcus > Planococcus citri. The sequence goes on along the minus strand of NC_088681.1, from coordinate 43,700,848 downwards.
CTGAAGGTTAACCATGGGCGCAGCGGTCTAGCAATTTTTCCATCATCCCTCGCTCTGCTATTTTTTTCATTTTATTTTTGGAAAAAATTTATCCGATTGTTTACGGGCTAAGGGATAAAGGAAAAGGGGATTCGTTTTGTATTTATTTTTATCGCCTCGAATGTTCTCGTCGCCCATGCTCCATTCTTTCTCTCTGGCAAATATTGCCAGCAAATTCGATATTTTCGATGTTCAATTTCGAACGACGACGTTTGTTGTTGTTACAAATGCGAACCGAATAAGTGGAGGGTATTTGTGAAACGGGTACGGATATGGAAACGTGGATGAAGCAACGTGTAGGTAACTATAAAGTATGTACGGTACAGCAAGAGCCATATAGGATGAGGGCGGAATGGAGATACATACTCGTATATGTTCGACGTTCGTGTCGGGATGGAAGCGTTATATAAAAGATGAGGCACGTGGGCGAGATGAATTTCCAATTGTTCGTTGGCTGCTCGAACGTGTAAACAAATCCAAGGTTGGGGTAAGGTTTCGTATTCAATTCCAGATGCTGATTGCGAATTACTAGCTCAACGAAAAATATACGCAATAACGTATACAAAAGCTGAGAAAAGAGGTAATTTTGATGTGCTTTGAAAGAAAAATACAACGAGAAGTATTTGATTGAAGCGGGGTGAGATTCGGTTTGTTTTTCCGAACACCGAATCATCGAATTTATTCATTCGCGGTTTCAATTCATTTGGGGGCGTAATTACCACGTTTTTTTTTGTTGTTACTCGTATCATTATGTGTGTTACTCTTGTTTACCATATGAGTTTACCTGCGGTGACATGTGGGGGCTTGAAAAGGGTTAGATCGTAAAAATCAGGTCGTAATGTGTTCAGAGCCTTTGAAAACGTAACTTTCGATGTAAGGTCATTCCACGTTAATACGATCAAGAAGTGGTAAGGGGGTTCGGCGATTTTTTTGAAATTTTTCCTGTGGAAAGACCTTTTGAAGGGATGCCCAATTGCGCAAACAGGGTGTCTAACACTCCTATTTATCCTATATATTCTATAAAAGTCCTTTTATTTGCCTATGACACCTTTTTGTCCTTTTAGTGTCCTATTTTTCAACAATTTTATCCAAAAGTCCTATTTTTTTTCAATATGACTTTTTCAAATTTTCAATTTTTCCCCCTTTCTTTCCGGAATTTTGAACTTGTAGAAGAGAGCTGATTTGTCGACTTTTGTAGAACTTGAATCACACATTTTTGAGAGCTTCTGCCCTCGCTTCGCTCGGGCTATTTGCTTTTACTTTTCCCAATATGTAACCTCTTGTTCAAATTCAAGAAATGTTCAAAGTTTGAATCAGAAGATAAACTCCTCCTTCTTTACCAAATTACCGATTTCTTTTTACTTCTCAGCAAAACATGAATTTTTGAAAACTTTTAGCCTTGCTTCACTCGGGTTTGTTTGCTTTTCTTTTTCAAGTTTGAATTTTTCTTTTCTTTTTGTTGAATTGGGGTGTTGAATCATCATTTAAATTTTAAGATTTTGTAGCAAAATATGGGTAACTTATCACTCAAAAAAACATCGTTTTTATACCTCTCAAAATACTGAATTTCTAAAGCTTTTGCCCTCGCTTCCCTCGGGCCCGTTAGCTTTTGTTTTCCAATCTTAAATTTTCAAAAAAATCATAATTCAAATTTTAAAATTTTGAAGCAAAACATTCGAAAAATTTGTGCTTTTTTCCAAATTTTCCATTAATTTTTTTACATTTTTTAAAAATTTGTTATTTTGAAACAAGTTTTTTATTCACCAAATTTCATTACATTGACAAGAACCTAAATACATCAAAAATTGTAATGATAAAATTACCTTTTCGACGTACGCTTGCTTGAAAATAATCTTGGGATGTTTAAAGACATTGGATAAACGAAAAATTTGAATGTAAAGTTTTGCCTCGCCCACTGCATGCCTCCCCCTCTTGAAAAATACCAATTTCGAAAGTCGAAAGCACCCCAGTAAAAGTTCACACGTTTGGGGCAACATCTCCCATAATTTCACAAAATAGTCAAATAGAAAACTGCAAGTAAACCTCATTTTATTATGTAGATGCATCAAAACTTGGTATGACGCATAGGGCCCCCGAAACAAAATTTCCAAACACAAATGCCATTCACCAAATCCCATAGGAGAGGCACGAAGGTTTAGTCCCATTTTTCAAAATTTGATTATCTGCCCGTTCTTGTTGCCACTTTCATAAAAGTTCCACTAAAATTCCTGTCGCTAAAAACTTGAATATAAATTTTGACACTCCCCCCCCCCATACATTACAAAATTCCACAGTAATGCTGGAAAAATGACCTGCTGAAAGTCCTGCTAAAAGTCCTATAAAAGTCCTATTTTTTCATTTTGAAATTTTGTTAGACACCCTGGCAAATCGCAGCCCTCTAGCCCTTTTTTAAAGGCTGCTAGGGAGTGTCAAAGTTTTCAGTGAACTTGAAATATCATTCATTTCAGCATTGGATAGATCGATATCCGCGGTACCTACCAAACGGAACTTTTCCAATGGTTAGGGGGTTTAAAAGGCTTTTTGGTGATATGGTAAAAATCAGTGTTGCCACTTTTTTTCGTACGAAAAATTAACTCGAAAAGTTTCAAAACGTAGTTTTCGTATCGTTCCGGCTCTCAAAAATTCTGAAAAAAATATGTTATGGACAAATTTTCATACTGAACAACGTATCAAAAAATTGGGATGGCATTATTTCGTAAAGTTGATTTTAATAAAAAAATTTGGAAGTTTGCATAAAAATTCGATTTTTCAGTTTGAAGAATGAAAAAAAGTTTTGATAGGATTAAGTTGACCCATTTTACCCTTATTTTTACGTTTCCGTTGAAAAAATTGAAAAAAAATCCTTTTACTCAATGAAATGAACTCATCACAAAAAAATCAAAAGGGTATTCCCGGTCAAGATAGGTGAAATGGCCCTGTTCCCAGATTTGGAAAATCATGATGGATTATTGTTGGGTACCTCCAATAAAAATTTTCGAGCGGAATTTCCGCCCCGCAACCCACCCCCCTTGGTCAGTATAGCCAAAAAACGCGTTTTTTGCGCGAAAAATTCGGTATCCATGAGTGGTGGGGATAAAATTCTGGTACCACGTGGAATGTGTAGGGAAAGCCTGGGCCTTTCAACACGATTTTTTTCAAAAATTTTTATTGTAGTGGTGGGGCAGGGGGTAAAATTGACAAAAGAAAACTTTGAAGCGCCACAGCTCCGGACTGAAGGGTGGAACACAAAAACTGTTTTCGCCAAAATGTGTCTTTTTACAAGTACTTTCTTCCTACTGATTCATAAAATGGAAATTTTGCCTGCAAAAGGCTCATAATTGCAAAAAAACCTAAAAAATATGCGTTTTTCGCGTTTTTTTTTGCAAAATTATGCAAAATATGGGGGAAATGTATAGAACAAAAATGTGGAGCGTGAAATTTTACCCTAGAAAGCGTGTTCAAAAGGTTGTCAAAACGCTCATCTACTGAGCAAAGCGCGCGCACACATCGCATCTTTGCAGCAAAGTCATGAGATAAGGTGTTATGGCACCTGCACTATCTGATAATTGTCACGTTGCTCATGTCGCTACATATTGTAGTATGGGGTGAACAATCGCTACTGAAAACTTGTCAAAAATTCCTGCTTTTCCCAAAATTATCAAAAAGGTCACATTTTTGTCAAAATTATAAAAAAAATCCTAACTTTTGTCAAAATTGTCAAAAAAGCACTATTTTTAGTCATAATTGTAGAAAAATATGTGCATTTTCTTCTGAATGACGTTATCAAAAAAATCCTAATTATTATGTTTTGTAAAAATAAACAAAAAATCCTATTGTTGGACAAAATTTCAAAAATTCCTATTTTTTGCCAAAATTATCAAAAAAATTTTGACTTTTGTAAAAGCTGCCAAAAAAAGCACATGTTTTGTGCCAAAATGTTCAAAAAATCTTATCGCCAGTATAATTGTCAAAAAAGTCTCATTTTCGCCAAAAGTGTAAAAAAAAAATTATTAACAATTCCCAACTTTTGTCAAAATTTCCAGAAAAGTTCCGCTTTTTGCCAAAATTGTTGAAAAATACCTTTTTTGACGTTATTAAGAAAGTCCTAATAAAAATGAGAGTTTTGAAATGAGTTTCTTTAATACGGGGAAATTGAATGTAATTTCTTGGTGATTAAATTTTTTTTAATAACTCGTTATATTTTTGCGGTTATTTATCGTTATTTTGCATTGGTTTTGCGTAATTTTCAGATTTTCCTAGTAATTTAACAAAATTTTATGAAATTTTACGTTTTTTTTCGAATTTGATTAGTTTCAATTTTACAGTAATTTTCAAGTAATTTACATTTAATTTTTCGTACTTTTCTGATTTTTACACGACGAAACGATGATGTTTTCTACGGTAAATTAGCTCGTATTACCCGGTAATTTGAAAGTAATTTACCGGTAATCGGTTCATTTTGTATTTCCTCGATAAAAATCGGATGGTCGTTGAACGATGCGGAATTAATTACGCGTCTTTTCGAGTTACGTGTAAGACTCGATGTCCTCTTTGTTTTTATGTTACCTTATACCCTTTAAAAAAATGGTTATTCTCGGCTCATTAAAGTTGACGATGTGTTCTTCATCGTGAAACTAGAATAAACTAAAGAGGGACGAAGGGAAAAAGGAGTTTTGTTTACTTTACCATCGTCGTCGTCGTCGAACTTTTAATATACCTTTCTACCAATGAAATGAACGTTGCTCGTCGTCCTAGCTACATAGTATACGTACATAAGTAGGTATAAAATAACCTGACCGAGCCAAGATTACTTTAATGAGTATAGTGAATTTTAGTCGTCGGCTGAAATGTAATTTGCGTGTTTATCGGAGTATTTTTTCTCTGCAAAGGGATGAAGAGGATAGAGGAGAGGCAATTCTAATGGTATGTTTTGGGTGAAAAAGCACCGAGTTGGGACTGACTTTAATTGGCAAAGGTTCAAACAAACCATTAAATTGTTAGAAGGAAATCGAGAGTCGAGAGCACCGACGACGTTAAAGTTCAAATACCTATGGCTCGGGTGCGAGTTTCTATAGATTTATTTTTTCCTCTTCTTCTACTCGTAGTTTTTATTAAAGGGCAAAATGATTCTACGTACTTGGTAGGGATTAATTGTGACGTGTATGAGATTTATGGTATGATGGGTAGGCTAGTGCTATAGGTGTATTGAGACCTTGAATGGCACAAATTGTAAGTTACGGTTTGGTGGTTGTAATTGAAAACTGAGCATGTAACATGATCTTATTCATGTCGAACTTGTGATTTAATTAAATCTAATTCCGATTCCAACGGCGAAAGGAAAAAAGGCCGAATTAAATCGATTTTATATAGGCTGAGGAATGAATTCGTGTTACCAAATACGAGTACTTCCCTACTGAAATGTATTTGAATTGAAAATGTGCCCAATTGTGTGAGCAAATTAGATATTAATTGGTTTGGGTTTTGTTTTGTTTTCTGATGCAGAAAGTGGATCCGGAGTTGATATTCACGAAACAAGAGCGTATAGGCAAAGGCTCTTTTGGCGAGGTGTTCAAAGGCATCGACAATCGTACCCATCAAGTAGTTGCCATTAAAATAATAGACTTAGAAGAAGCGGAAGATGAAATCGAAGATATACAGCAAGAAATCATGGTGTTATCTCAGTGCGACAGTCCGTACGTCACCAAGTATTACGGATCTTACCTTAAGGTATGTTGAATTGTAATTGAAGAAATTAGGGTAAAAATTTTAAAAAAATGAATGGCGGCAGCGATATTTTGTAAATGGAGGGTTAATTTTGATGTTTGTGTTGTTTGCAGGGCACGAAATTATGGATCATTATGGAGTACCTCGGAGGTGGTTCGGCTTTGGATTTGATGAAAGCCGGAAATTTCGAGGAAATGCATATTGCCATTATTTTAAGAGAAGTCCTCAAAGGTTTAGATTATTTACACAGCGAACGAAAACTGCATAGAGATATTAAGGGTAAGTTGTGAATTATTTTTTTCATTGGAATATGCCTATTGATTTGAAAAATGGAAACATGACGATAGTGTCAAGTTTAAAATTGAAAAATTAGCAAGAAAAAAATTTTAAAATGCAAAAATTCGGCAAGTATTTTAGAATTTATGCTCTAATTTCAGTTTCTGAGAATCTTGAATCAATATTATATTAATGTGTGCTATTGAGCTGAAAAAGGGGTGGGGAAAGGGTGTCAACTTGAAAAAAAAACCTGAAATTTTTCAAATGAAAAAGAAACCAAAAAAAAAACAAGAATAGAAAAAAAATTGTTGACCGAATTGACATTTTCGTATATTATAGAAATGTCACAAAATCAACACACTTTGACTTCATTAAAAAAACTATGTGAAAAAAATCAAAAAATAATAGAAGGATAATTTGTGATAATTTGTATTTTTAAACGTGAAGAAATTCAAAAAAATTGATTTGGAAGTGCTGAACATGAAAGAAATATTTTCAAAAAGTGTATGAAATTGCTGATTTTTTTTACATATTTTGCTCAAAACGTCTCAAAATTGTAATATTTTGACAGTTTTTTTTAATGAACAAAAAAAATGCATATGTAAAAATTGCAAAAATATAAAAAAAAAATTTAACATCCATGAATAGTCAATTTACTTTGATACAGTTGAAAATAAGAACTAGAAAAGCTCAGAAAATTGACATAAATTGGAAAGAAATAACTTGAAAATTCTCTTGAAAAGTTGAGAAATTTTATGCGTAAAATTTTTACTTTACCCTCCCCCTCTCCCCCTCCCCACAGTTGTCTTATAGTCATGCTAATTTTGTCCTGCTTTTTTGGAATACCTAATCGTGAAAGTGTTGATTTTTTTCCAAAATTTCCAATAAATCCTACTCCTTTGTGAAAATTTCTAAAAACTCATCTTTTCTTGAAATATTATCAAAACTCACTTTATGAGCTAAAATGTCCAAAAATCATAGTTTTTTACCAAAATTGCTTTAAAAAATCCCACTTTTTTTCAAATTTGACAGAAAGGCATGGTTTTTGGCAAAGTTGTCTGAAAATTCTTTTTTGACAAAAGAGGTTAAAAATCCTAGCCGTAGGTACTCGTTTGCAAAAATTTCTAGAAAATCATTTTTTTTTTTTTCAAAATAATATATTTAAAATTAAAATTGCAAAAAGCCTCAATTTTTTTCAAAATCTTCAAAAAATCCTACTTTTGGCTAAAAATGTTCAAAAAGCACTTTTTTATCAAACTTTTCAAAGTATTCTACTTTTTTTTTGCCAAAACTGGATAAAAGTGCCACTTTTTTTTAATCAATATACGAGTAAAATCAAAAATGCCATTTTTAGCCAGAGATCGTCAGAAATTCTTTTTGTTCTCCGACATTTTTTAATTCTCTGTCAAAATGGTTGAAAATACCAAAAAATCTGAAATTTTTCCAAAATCTGCAAAAAATTTGCCATTTTTTCAAAACTGTTCAAAAGCCACTGAATTTTTTTTTTTAATTTTTCAAAAAAATCTTATTTTTTGACCAAAGTTACTCGTATCAAAACATCCTACTTTTTGCCAAAAATTTGTCAGAAATCCTACTTTTCCAACATTTCTATGAAGTCTTTCAATTCTCTGGCAAAATTTTTCAGAATCCTTACTTTTGGGTAAAAATTGCCAAAAGGTGTCAAGTTTTCCAAAATTGGCACTTTTTTTCAAAATTGTTCAAAAAGACCAGAATTTTTGTAAAAGTTGTCAAAAAGTCTCAGTTTTTAACGATAATTGTCAAAAATCCTACTTTTCGTCAAAAGTTGTAAAAAAATCATGCTTTGTGCTAAAAATTGCGAATTCTAGTTTTTTCCGAAATTTCCAAAAAATCTCAATTTACTAGCTATAATTGCCTAAAATCCAGCTTCTCTGCCAAAATTGCCAAGTGCCACTTTTTTCTAAAATGGCAAATTGTAACTTTTTGCCAAAATTCGCTCAAGTTCTAGTTTTTTGCAAAAGTTGTCAAAATACTTGTCTTCTTGCCAAAAAATCTTTCATATTCCTATTTTTTGAATTAAATTTCAAAATTTTACATTTATTCTGATCTTTTTACAGAATTTTGAAATTTGATTTTTTTTCAAATTAAAGAAAAATATTTTTTGAAATATAAATTATCTGGTTTGGGTAAATTAGGATACTCTTCCCTTACCTACATTAAATCAATTGAGAAAAATTCCTGCTAAAAATCTCGTTTCGTCCAGTTTGTTAGACGCCTTTGTCCCCCCCCCTCCTCCCTTATCCCCAAAAAATGAAAGTACTTCTTAAAATAGCAGTACCCTCCGTGAGAATTTAGAAAAATGATATTGTGATGGGATTTTATTGATTTTGATTTTCTTTTTGCCATTTTTTTTCCTTTTACCCTTTTCTTTTGCTTTTAATACCAGGGAAAAGTGGTGCGTTTTTGTTGATTTTTTACTATCTGGTTAGAAAAAAAAGTACCTAGTTATAGTGTTACACTGTTTTATGATAATATATTTTATTTGGTTGGTTTCTTTTTTCAGCTGCTAATGTGCTTCTAAGCGAATTGGGAGATGTAAAATTGGCAGATTTTGGCGTAGCTGGACAGTTAACCAATACCACCAGTAAACGTAATACTTTTGTCGGTACACCATTTTGGATGGCGCCTGAAGTCATCAAACAATCCGCTTACGATTCAAAGGTAAATGTTGTTTTATTCATTTTCAATGGTGAAATGAGATTGGTAGGGAAGGAGAAAGGTATAGAAACAGGGTGTTTGATAAATTCGGCTACATTGTCCGTATCAATTCTCATTTGCATTGGTAAATTGGTCGATTAATGTGTATGTGTGTGTTTTTTTGTCAGGCTGATATCTGGTCATTAGGAATAACGGCGATCGAGCTGGCCAAAGGAGAGCCGCCTAATTCAGAAATGCATCCGATGCGCGTGCTGTTTCTAATACCAAAGAATAATCCTCCGCAGTTAGTCGGCAACTATACCAAGCAATTTAAAGAATTCGTCGAAGCGTGCTTGAATAAAGATCCGGAAAATGTACGTAAGCTTTTCTCATCCACCTGCTCAGGGTCTGCAGAGAAGAAAATTTGAAACACTTTGCAGTGCTCGGATCGCGGATTCTAATTCGGTCACGTTTTATACGAACGACAGCGAGTTGTTGAGCTGTTTTTTGCTTTAATTAGTTATACATACAAACTCGGTGTGGCGGATTATCGCGACACGAGGTTGATACAAGTATTTTTTTCTCATCGTGGTTGAAATCCGGCGACCGCGCTGAGCGATGAAGTTTTGTAATTATGAAAATGCTAAGCGTCGAGCGTCGAGTGCCGCAACGAGTATTCGTTGCCGAGCGAGTTAATTATAATATTCGGATGTCGAGTTGATGTTTTGTGTGTATATTAAATTTTACGGTGTGTTTTGCAGAGACCTACGGCTAAGGAATTGCTCAAGTTTCCGTTTATACGAAAAGCTAAGAAGAATTCGTACTTAATCGATCTTATCGACAGGTATAAGAAGTGGAAATCGCAGAGGAATGAAGAAAGTGAAACCGAATCCGAGAATTCCGATAAGTAAGTTATTTTTGCAGCCTCCTTCTCCCCTTCCACGGGCCACAACTCAAATTTGCGATTTGAAATAAATAACGAGAGAGATAATTCTTCCAACGAATCGTTCTTTTGAATTGGATAAAAAAAATGACAATCTTGTGGTTTAAAGCTCATGGAAAGTTGATTTTAATTTTGTTTTTTCATCATTGCAGTGAAGAAAATGGCAAAGGTGATGACGATTTAGACGAACCGTGGATAATGACGGTGAAAAGTACCAGTTGCCTGAAACCACCTCCCGCCTCATCAGACGGTAATCATAATTTCGGCAGCGGCGGCGGAGTCGGATCCAGCGCCGTAGTCGTCGTCGGAGGTGGTGGCGGTGGCCCTGGCGGAGGTTCGAATAAGAAATCGCAACAGCAGCAAAACGGATCAGCTCCTTCGACGCCATCTTTACCAAAAAGCTCCCCTATTAAGGCCGACATGGGTTCGAATCATTTCAAAAACGATAAAAGTAACGCTGTAAGTAGCCCTTTTTTTTCGTCCTCTTCAAGTGTCACTATACGTGGCATGGTTTTCATCCAATTTCGAGTGTATTCTGATGGTTTGTTGCTGCAACAGGTGAGAGGATACTCGTCGAGCACTCCAGCCTCGCCTCATATCACCGAGAAAAGACTTTCCAAAGAGTGCGAACTGAAACGGAATTCCATCGAGACCGAATACGTTACGGCAGCCGATAACAGGAAACATAATCGTAACCGTAGCAGCTCTTCTTCCAAATCGACGACGGCTACTAGATCGGCCAGCTTGTCTTTGCTGATTTATCCGCTCGTATCTGAGGTAAAATAATTGTTCATTGTGTGCGATTTTTTTTCTAGATTTTTATATGGTACACCCCTCCTCACTCCTCTCTCACCCTGCTTCTCGACTTTCCCCAATTTTTTATTTTATGAGAAAGAAAGTAGGTTAGGAAAATAATGTGATTTTTAATGCATTTTGAGGTTCATTGAAGTAACTCGAAATTGTTGATACCTTCAGTTTTTTCTTTTTCTTTCATTTCTGTGGCAACTTTTTGTTGTTATTTTCAATTTTTTTATTTTTTTTTAGTTTTGGGAAAATTAGTCCGTTGATTTTAACATTTTGAAGTTAGAATTAGGTACCTTACTTATCAAATTAATTATTTTCCATTTTTTTTCAATAAATTTTTTTTTTGGAATTATCACTTTAAGTATATTTGACCTTACATTAGATAGTAATTTTTTTCTCAATTTTCATGTATTTTTTCTGAATTTTTATACATAATTCATTAATTATATCAATATTTTTAAAAAATAATTAATTATAAGCCCATTGCTGAATAATTTTGTAAGTTTCCCTTGTTTACCTATTGCTCAATTTTATCGAAAGTCTGTCAAATTTTGTTACCTACTTTATTTTAATATTATGAAGATTTTTTTTCTCAATTTTACAAAAATCTCATCAGTTTTTACGTGTTTTTTTTTTTTTTTTTTTAATTTTTCATGTTTTGGTCAAGTTTACTGAAATTGAGTCAATTTTCATCAATTTTTCCACAGTTTTTTGCTCAATTTTAACATTTTGCAAATTTTCACGTTGTTATCAAATTCTTTTAAAATCTTACTTACTAGTTTTGAATTCAGATTTTTCATTCATTTTCACAAAAAATCTTGTCAATTCGCCAATTTTTGATCAATTTCAATTTCGTCAATTTTTTATTAATTTTCTTGATTTTGACACAATTTTGTACTTGAATTTTTACGTTTTGCCAAATTTTATTGAAATCTTATCAGTTATTATCAGTTTTGAATTCAAATTTCATTCACAATAATCTCTCCAATTCTGTATAATTTTTGAGCAATTTTTGCTCAACTGTACCAAAATGTTGTCAATTTTTATGTATGTATGTATGTGCTCAATATTGCCAAAATTTTCTCAATTTTTATGCTTTTTTTTACTAAATTCTATCCAAATTCTTCGATATTCGTGTATTTAGCCAAGTGTTCTCAAATCTACCAATTTTCACGCGTTTACTCAATTTTGCAAAAATCGTATCAATTTTTATGCATTTCTTAAAAACTTTACCAAAACTAACGTCAATTTTTGTTCGATTTGTTAGTAGTTTTTTTCCTTGATTCAACTGAGAATTTTTTTCATTTTTTATGTGTATTTCTCTGTTCTCAATTTTGGTCATTTACGTATCAAATTTCAAGTTGAAGTGCAAATTTTTTTCAGTACAATTTTATTGCAGTTTTTGCTCAATTTTCCTAAACTTAGGTACAAATATGAATTTTTGTGTTCGATCGATTCTACTGAAATCTTGTTTTTTTCTGTGTGGTTTTTTCCCTCTTGTTAATTTTAATGCACTTTTTGTCCGATTTTCCCAGAATCGTACCAATTTTCATCATTCATTTTTGTGCTTTTTTTTTTTTTTTGAAAAAATGTCACTTTTACAACGTTTAGATTTTTGTTTGATGTTTTATAACAAACTTTCGGTTTTTTCCCCCAGGAAAGAAATCAAATAGAGCTTTAACAAATTATTTGCATTAAGGTTTTTTTAGTTTCAAGAAGTCATTTCGAAACATTTAAAAAAATTTTTTCTTGTGGTTTTCTTTGCATTTCTTTTTTGGTGCAGTTTTTGCACAATTTTCTCTCTTTTTTTTAAAAACAAAAGTAGCCTATCAACTTTCGAAAAGTTTTACGAAAATGAAAGATTTGGTTTGATAATAAAATTCATGAAGAATATCTGATTTTTTGTCGTTTTTTTTATTAGTAGAACTTTAAAATGCTATCATACCAAATTCAGATGTTTTCAGTTTTTAAAAAAGTAGTTTTTTCATTTTTTTCCAATTTTTGTTTTTTTTTTTTTGTTTAAGTAAAATAAGTATGTAAAAGAGCTGTGTCGATCATTTGAAATGTGTAATTCATTTTATAGTTCATGATATCATATTATTTCAATTTTTTCAAGCGGGAAAGAAAAAATGTTCAAAGTTGATATTCTTTGTTTTCAGTTTATTTTTTTTTAAATTCATTTCTGAGTTTTGAGTTTTTTTTTGGATTTTTTATTTTTGATGGCCGATACGTTACAATCAGAAATCTTGATATTTTTTTTACAGTTTCTAATCCAAAGTAATTTTTTTTTCTTTTTTCAAGATTGAAGTATGATTTTTCTTTCAGTTGTTATTTTGAGTCTTTTCAGTCGTATTTTTCAATATCAGAATTTTTTTCCTATTTTTTTTGAATTTCTATCAAAAAAATTTCACTACTTAGATATTGAATCGAGATTGTTTTCATATTAACAAATTTTCATTTTCTAATGTGTAGGTACTTTTTTATTTATTTTTATGTTTTGCTTGTAGATTTTATGCAGTTTCTTATTTTTTTTTCAAGTAATACATACACGAAGTTTTTTTAAATTTTTCATTAAGAAAATTGCAATTTCTTTTATTAATTTGCTGAATCATATGGTTTAAAATTTTCTTTCATTCTTTCATACTTTGTTAGCAATAATTTATCGTTTCCTGATTTTGTCATATTGACATTTACGAAGTTTTTTGTGTTGAAAAAATTCAGGGCAATAAACTTTGAAATATAATAAGCCTCCAAGTCCCCCCCCCCCTCCCTCCAGTACTCGTAAACCTCTATCTTGAGCATAGTAATTTTTTCGCAATTTCCTCGCATTTTAATCCACGTAAATTTCTTTCCACAGATCCAAAGACGACAATACCACAGTCAGGAGCTAACCTCGACCAAGCAAGACATCATCGAAGAAGTGAAAAACGCTTTCGAATTAGCCGAACGTTCGAGTCCAGGCATCAGCGATCAATTCGTGCACGACATAATCCATAAATTGTTACCCAACATGTCCGAGCAACGTATTAATAACGTATTGGATAAAATAACCAGATAAAGGAAACAATAGCAACGAGGGCGGCGTCTGCCTTCATTAGCCAAAATTTCAGAGCTTCGGGGACGTCAACTCTGAACCAAGCTATTGTGTATTTGTTGACTGAAACTAATAGTTCTCGCCGAATAAACTGCTGGAGTCTCTCAAGAGGAGAGACCGCGTCTTTACTCTTCTCTTCTCATATAAATAATTAGGTCTATAATTTTTATCTAGAAGGTAGCCCGATTTTCTATCTTAAAATATCCTATTTATTACTCTGCCCTTATCCTTTCTTTAGGCCATATTTTGCAAGGAAGGTTGAGTCAGTGTCGCCATCTAGTTCAGAAATCGTGTTTCGCGGAGTTGTGGGGTTTTTGAAATTCGAATCGACCGGATCTAGGGAGAGAAGAGGAGAGATGTGCTCGTATTTTTAGATCGGTGGTTTTTTCCTCCTCGCATTTGCAATCGGTTTCGATTGAAAACGACCTATCGTGATCGTTTGTGTTGCCTCACAGTATAGTGGAATTTTATTTAAAAAGGACTCCTTTTGTGGAGTGATTTTCTCTGTAGAGTTCATCATTCGGAGAGTGTAATTGGTATCCCTCTCCTGTCTCCTTATACATTATTGTAATCGTTGCATGTTGCCCCTTCCCCTCGTCGGTTTTTCTTTCTCTTTGTATGTATTTATGTGATATGTAATTTTTTTTTTGTTTAGTTGTTAAATAGTCTATTACTATATAAACTTTACTCGTAGGGAAAGCGAGACAGAGGGAGAGAAAAATAGATAGAGAAGCGTGGTATGTGTAGTATTATATAATATGGCATTTAGCTGGTAATTATTATCTACCTTACTACGTACTAATTAAAGTGCCCAAGTAGCACAGCAACCGGAGAAGGTGACAGCGTTGACGCCATATTATCTATTGTATTTTTTATTTAGTCATTTAAAAGAGAAAAAAATTTTAAAAATGGCATCAGTATTTTTTCGGGGGGGTTTGAATAAACATATTTGTAATGTGATGGTTTAAAAATGGCACTAAGGGTTGGAAATTCCAATAAATCAATACTTACCTGCGACCATTAAGTCTGGTAAACTGGGACTGATAACCTTATATTTTTTTTCGCTCTTTTTTTCTTCGAATTGACAATAAATTATGAGGTCTCTGCAGGAAAGAATTTTATCTAATATTAGATTACCCAGTATATTTCATATTTGTTTGTGTATTTTGTGGGAACCCAGTGACCGAATAAGGTACCGCAGAGAAGATTGATACGTGTCATTTTATTATAATATGTGTTTTCCCCGTTTGGTCGTGTTTTGTTTTTTTGTTTTTTAGTTATTCGTTTTTTTTTTCATTTTAACCTTTTTTTTTCTTTTGGAAAAGAAGAGCATCGTGTTAGACGATTGTATTTTGTAGAAAGATGTATAGTGGACTGGTTTTTCTCAAAGTCTGAAATGGAAATTGGGTATTTGTTTAAGGGTATTTAATGAATACAAAAAAAAGTGTGCGCGTTGTTTTGTGAAATTTTTTTGTTAAAGTTTTACGTCTTTATTGTTGTTGATAGATTTTAGAAACGATTTGTGATGTTTTTAATATTTACTATAATGTATTAAGGAACTATGTAATAGTATCCTGATATCACGGATTTACCACCTTTGTGCTTATTGGTTTTTTTCTCTCTTTTTTTCTTTTTATTATTTTTTTTTTCTTTTTTTTTGTGTACTGAATTTATATAGGTATGACATAAATGTGTAAAGTAAACCGCTGTAATAAATACACTCTAATTTCATGTGTTTCGGAATTATTTTTGAGATGGGCAATTTACTGCAGATCCGTAAAAATTGAAAAAATTGAAAAAATCACAAGTATTGGAGTTCAATTTGATAATTTATTTCTTCTAAAAATATTCATTACATCCCTTATATTAAATTCACCGTGTCAAGAAACCTTTTAATCGACCTTTCGTGTGATTAATTTCAGTCATAGTTCAGTTTAAAAATCCCTTTTTACTGAAGCCATTGAGAGCAGAGTCCCCTAAATGAGAATAATATAAGTTTGCATAATGTTCAGTCCAAAAGCTTCATTTGCAACTAATTTTAGCGAGCGAAGTCAAACTGGTTCATTACCACAAATGACTGGATCATGGATGCCATATATAACGGGCATAAGGGGGGGGGACCTAATAGCTCTCAACACACACCTCTCTCACACAGAAAAGGGTATTCGACCTGCGATTCCACTCCAATTATAAAAGGTATAAAACAACCATCCCTGAAACCCTTTGTTTAATGCGACCCCAACATGCTGCCATGGTTTCCGGGATACCTGGGACGGTCGCACCATGGCAACGCAAAATCTTTGGCGTCTGTTGCAATAGTGTGAGGTTTTCAGGTTGCAAATGCCTTTGTGGTGACCATTTGTAAAATTAAGCATTCATCAAGTACGTCTACGCAGGGATGAGGCCCCGAACGATTTTTTTTCGGGTTCCGGGTTCCGGGGCTTGGGCTTTCAATCAAAAATTTTATTAGATCTTTGGCTTGGATTGGGGCCTCGGGAACTTTGGGTTTGGGTTTCAGGGCTCAGTGTCCAGGGCTTGAATGAAGCGTTCGGGGCTTTCCGGGGCTTTTTGGGGCTTGAAATTGTAATTTTAATTTAATGAAGAATAAAGTAAAATTTTCAGCTTATTTGATTTTCTGTTGGAAAAAAAAACATTTTCAATTTTTCAGGGCAGATTCCGATAGCTTTTTTTTCAAAATTATTTGAATGGAACTGTTTTTTTTATTTATTTTTTTAAAATCAGAATAGAGTAAATTTTTTTGGAATTTTTTGAAGTTCAGAATTTTTTTTTTTGGAAATCATCTTTTTTGACTATTGAGAATAGAGATGCACTGAACGATAATTACAATAGACATAAGTAAATTTACAAAATTCACACAAGCCCCGAAAAGCCCTGATCACAGTTTGGGTTTCGGGGCTCACGTTCTGTGCTTGGGAATATAAATAATGTACCAAAAACCCCTTGAAAGTTAAAATATTAAACTTTTTGCTGAAGTTGTAAATTTTTTTTTTGAAAGTCATCTTTTTTGACTTTTGAGATGCACAGAACAGTAATTACAATAGAAATGTTCAAAATTTACAAGCCCCAAAAAGCCCTGATCACAGTTTGGGTTTCGGGGCTCACGTTCTGGGCTTGGTTTTCAGAGGAAAAGGTTTCGGGCTTTGGGCCAGGGCTTTGTGGGTTACAGTTTTTAAGGTTTTGGGGCTTGTGTAGCTTGTGTAAATTACAATTGTAATTACAGTGTCTGTGTTAGTCTTTGCATCTTGCATCTCAAAATTTATATTCTGTAGGTAGCACGTTTTCTCTAACGCATTTTCTTTTCTCTAATGACAAATTTTTCTAATGTCATTTTTGATATTTTCAAAAACTGTAGCCTATTCAGTAATGATGAATTTTCTAACGTCACTTTCTCTAACGCATTTCTGTACTCCAATGCAAAAAGGATGGAAGTCCTATGACCTGGCATAAGGAAAGATGGTCACTGTGTTCAGTGCAGTTTTGAGAAACAGGAATTTCAAATTTTGAACTGAAAAGTTTAAAATCCCTGTTTCTCAAAACTGCACTGAACACACTAACCTCCTTTCCTTATGCCAGGTCATAGGACTTCCATCCTTTTTGCATTGGAGTACAGATTTTCTATAACACAATTCCACAATTTCTTCTAAAAGACAAAATTTGCAATATAATTTTCATTTTGCATTGCCTAGCAGAGAGGAGTTTTCATTTTTTAAACATGTTTTTCAACTTTGAGGACTTTTGCGTAAGGGGACCAATATTACAGACAGGGACGGAACTGACGGAAGGAGGCTGTTTATTGAAAATGTAAATAGGAGGTATTCAGAAATGTTTTGACCAGAAAATGAAAAATTTTCAAAAAATTTTTACAAATCTGAATTTTAACCTTACCTACATTTATTTTGTTTTTGTTTTTTTTTGGGGGGAAGGGAGGGTGTTTGTGATTGGGATTATTACACACATGCAAAGAAGGTTTTTGATTTTATTTTATCAGGTTGATATTTTGGATTTCAAAATAGTTGTCTGTTATTTTTTCCAATTTTGGAGACCTTTGCAAAAGACCAAGGGAGGGGTTTTTCTTGAAAAAAGAAATTATATTCAGAAAAATCCAGACACAAGAATGGTAAATTTTCATACTTTGAGATGTGTTTTTAGGGAAATTGATGTTTTAGAATTAGATTTAGAGAAAAAATAATGTTAGCAACATTTTTAGTAGAAAATATGTGTTTTAGAGAAATTGACGTTGGATAAATTTAATTTAATTTTCTATTGGAAAAAAATCAAAAAATTGTCTTAGAGAAAATGTGTTAGGGAAATTCAGCCAATTTCAGTCTGGGATTCTGAATTTCTGAGACCTACTCTCTGAATTTGGAGCAGTGAAATTTCACTGCTTAGCAGTTAGCAGTGTTAGCAGAACATCAAATAAGATTTTACTTTAATTCTTCATCAAAATCAAAATTGCAATTTTGACTTTTGAGCCCCGAAAAGCCCCGGAAAGCCCTGAACACTTCATTCAAGTCCTGGACACTGAGCCCTGAAACCCAAACCCAAGCCCAATTTGAATTTATAGTATACTATACAGCCATGAGCTGAGCCATACACATACAGGGATGAGGCCCAGCCCAGGACCAGGACCCGAAACCCGAAAAAGTCCCGATTATTTTCTTGAAGTCCGAATGTCCAAGCCCGAGAACCTTGACTTCCGGCCTCCGGGTTCACGATATTTCTGGGCACCCTGTGGCCTGTGGGCTCGTCAGAAGTCGTGTTTACTGTTCAGAACTTCAGACTGTTCAGTGTTCACACTGTTCAGTGTTCAGTCAGGAGTCAGTTCAGTCATCACTGTCATCAGTGTTGTTCACCTCCAGTCCCCCAACCCCCACATGTTGTGTAATGTGTTGTTAGCGCTCCTTACGTGTAAAAAATGATCCAAGTAAAAAACAAAGGAATAAAAAAACAAGCCTGGCTGTCTGGTAAATGTAGGAAACGTTACCGGTTGCTTATCACCTTATCAGTCAATTTTTTTGAAATTTGAAATTTTTGAAGTGTCTATATTTTGAAGTGTTAGTGTGCTGGAAAAATGTTATTGTCATGAATTTTCAGAAAATTGATCACTGTCCATAGTGAATTAATACGATCATAGTGTTCTTTCATATCTGTGATAATGAGACACGATTGCATGAATTCGTGAACTGACTGAAACAGAAACAGCATTCACTGTATGTCATCCCTCGTTTTTTCCAAGTCCAGCTGAATAGAGAGATATTAAATTTTTTACATCTGGTACACCACACCACCACTCACTGACAGTGACTTCATCCTGAATGTCCTGAAACAAACTGCATCCCGAAGTGCAGCCAGCGCGGCAGCGCAGGAATTAGGAACCCCCAGTGTAATTTCATGAAGGTAATTCATTCAGAGTAGAATTAGATCATGTGCATTAATTAATTTTTATTCACTTGTTTCTTCGGTACCTCTTTTGTTTCTCTTCGTTCCCAGTACGATATTGTAGCTTCATTCAGATCAGTTCTAATATTCTAAGCAGCAACTTCCTAAAAAAAAAATAGTAGAGTCCACTAATCAACTTTACCTACAGCTACCAAAATAGTCTGATTTTTTTTAATCGATTCAATTTGTCTCAGTAAATCTTCCTTAAGACAGTACTTGTTTAAGAATTTTTTCAACACATGAGATGATATGCTCAACAGGTTATTTTGATCATTTTATTCCTGGGATTATTATTCTTGTCAATACTTAATGCCTATGAATTTGTTGCAGTGTGTATCCAACCCAGAAACATTCAACCATGAACGATAAGAAAGCAGAATCACACATCTACGATGACTTGATTGCAAACTGCGAAGATTTATTGAAACAAAACACCACCAAATACCAGAGGTAGTTTGAAACGTTGACAGATTTTTTTCGTAACAGATTTTTAAAAGCTGTTGACGTTTTCGGAATTCAAATTTCCGTTGACTTTGGAAAATATCTACTTCAACACAACACTAAAGTGTTTTCTGTTTCATCTTCTAGTTATTTAGAACTTCAAGAATCACTCCGGTTACAATTCATTGAGATAAACCACGATTACAAACGTTTAAAAAAATGGTTGGATTTAGCTAACGAAGATTTCCTGTCTATGAAATGCGATGGTTTTACTTTATTGTATGAATTATTGGTAAAGCATAACATCGTCAAAGAATTTGTCAAGTGAGTGTATCCCACTTAACGTTGAAAATTTATTTCAACGAGGTTTGTAAAAATAGGTAGTTGAAACCTTCGATTTCGTTTTTGTTTGTTTTAGCTTCGGTAATAAAGAAGAAACGCTGCAATTACAATTTTTGGAAATTATAAACGAATGTGTGAATTTAAAAGAAGATCTAGATACAGCCAATAAGAGCGTGATATCTTTGAAAAGAGAATACAGTGAGTTAACGAGATCCAGTGATGCGTTATTAGAGAACGTTTTAGTTAAGGAATCTTCCAGGTGAGGCATTTTTTTAAATACATACAAATTATGTGTTTCAAATAAAAAATAGTCTTTCGCTTAATGATATGTATGTATCTGTATAGTTATGCAAGAAGCTTAGAAATTCTACGAATGAATTTCATCGAGATCATAGAAAACGGTGAAAACTCGCAACTTATCCTCGAAACAGGCTACAACGATTTAACCAAGATGAAGTTGGAGCACGACAGTCTGAAGCAACAATACGAAGCATTATCGGAGAATCAAATGGTCAAGGGATTTATCGAGTAAGTTATCGTCGTTCAATTTCTAATCAAGTTTTAAAGATTCCTGATTCCTTTTCGATAAATTCGCCAATTTTTCGTATTTTTCAGTTACGCTAAATATCAAGAAAACCTTCGGATAGAGATGGCTAAAAAAGCCAAAGATGCGAAAGAAACATTAGATCGAATTATCGAAAACCTCGCATCTTTGAAATCACAGCTGGCTGAAAGTAATGAAATGTTGAACGTAGAACAACAACGACGTCAACGAATCGAGAATGAACGCGATTCGTTGGATAAATCATCGGAAAAATTATGCCAATTATTGTTGAAATATCAGCGTCGTAAATTGAACGAAAACAGAACTAGAGAACGATCGATGAATAATGAAACGCGAGAGAATTCTGTGATAAATGATGATTCGTCGCACGATTGCTGTATCATCGAACCTGAACGTGTGCTGTCTAGTTCTGATCCCAACGGTGATCAGCCTATCATCGTGGATGATGAAGACTCGGATAATATATCACCAGAATTTCTCGTCATAGCTTCTGTAAATGGGTCAGTTGCCCCATCGAACACTAATTTGAACGATGACGATGGAACGAAGAACTACGATCTGACGAATTGTTCACCACAGGATTCACCTCTGCAGCGTGAGATTTCTGGTAAATTGTTCACGTTGATCGATTACTAAAATGATATCATCACGAGTTATGATTAATTTACGTTCGTGTTTATTTTTCAGATATAACTAATCTTCAAAAAACTTCTAAAAAATTGAAAAAATCCGCAGCATCATTGCTGAAAACAAATGATAAAGTTCAACGTACGATATCGAGTAAGCGTTTACTAATTCAATGATTCATATCGTCGTATTAATGATCGTGGTGTATTAACTTCTCTTATTCGTTTTGTTTGTCTGTATCAGATGGGACTACGGATAGCCGTGAGTGTAAAGAATTCTTATTCGAATTTGCTGTAACATCGCCTCAAAATTATGCCAATAACGTGATTTTTTCATTTCTATTCTGCTCTACTAGACTCGTATTCCGATACCTGCGATCAGCTGGACTCGAGCTCGGATACTGAAGTGGCCAACGAAGAAGAACCGTACAAATGCACTTCATGCGATAAAGTATTCACTGCCTCGGATATTTTGGATTCACATTCTGCTATTCATAGCTTAGCGAGGCCTTTTAAAGGTTGGAATCCTAGCTTAGGTTTCAAATCTGGATATTCGAAATTACTCCTTGAGCAGTATATTCGTGAGAAAACTGATGTTAGTTTCTATTGCGCGCATTGTGATGTACGATTTGGAAATAAGGATGTGCTCGCTGGCCATATACGACAACGACACTTTGGTGAATTATGTAAACGATTTGAATATACCACTTGCGAGAAATCATATTCCCTCGAGCGTCAATTGAAACTTCACAAGTTGGTCGAGCATTCGCATAAAAAAGATGGTGAGTTCAAATTTGGTGCTTTTACGAGTGTTGAGATCAATTTTGAATAGAGTTTCGGAGCTTAAACAATTTTATGTTTTTTTCCTAGGTAATTTAGATCACAACATGAACAACCAAATCAACTCGAACCAAGATACACCCAGAGTAGATATCAGTGCGGTAAATGGACGCCAAAAGTCGTACAATTGTGATGAATCAAAATGTGACAAAACTTTCGCCTTCAGAAGCAATTTGAAAAAACACAAATTAACACACGCCTCGAAGAACCTGTTCAAATGTTCATTTTGCAGTAATAATTTCAAGCATCGATTCGCTAGAAGATTACACGCGCAAAAATATCACGAAAAATATGCTCGTATTCAATGCGCACACTGCGATAAACAATGCTACAGCAAACACAGCATTTTCATACACTTAGAGAAGTGTCATTCATCAACTTTGAAGAAACAAATATTCGAATGTTCCTTGTGCAGAAAATCGTTCTCCTCGAAGGTCCATTTAGTGGAACACGAATCGATATGTGGCTCAAAAATCATTGTAAAAGGAAAAGAAAACAGATCAGCTGTTGTTGTCTTGAACAAATTTGAAGTTTCAAGTGAGCACGATAAAATTAATAATATCGTTGTCATTTTAGCAAAAAAAAAAAAAAAATAGCCGATAAATAGGTACTTAGGCCTACCCATGCTCGAAAATTTTTAAATCAAACCAAGTTAGATCGAAAGAGCTACACAAAATATATCACGAGCTAAAATTTCAAGTACGAAAGTGCATTTCAAAATTGAAAATCAAATGGCCCAAAAATGGTGGAAAAACTGAAATTTTACCAAATTGACTTAGGGAGCTAAAATTTGGCATAAGTATATCCTCTTTTTGACCCACCGAATCAATTGGAAATAGTTTCGAACCATTTAGAGCAGTTCCAGAGCCGTTATCAAAATGACGTTGATAAGCTAAATAAAGTCTTAATTTTCTTCAGAATTTTCAAAAAGTCTATTCTATTTGTAAAAACTGCCATAATTGTCTTTTTTTTTTAAAAAGAACCCCATTTCGTCAAGATTGTCAAAAAATCTTGATTGATGTCGAAATTGTCAGAAAACCTCATTTTTGTGAAAAATTCCTACTTTTTGCCAGAATTATCAAAAAACCACGTTTTGTAAAAATTGATAAAAAGTACTAATTTGCGTTGAAATTTTTAAAAAGTCTTCATATTTGTCAAAAAAAAAACATTTTGTCAAAACTTAATTTTTTGTTAACAATGTCAAAAAGTCATAATTTTCGAAAAAAAATTTCAAAAAATTGCTCATTATTTGTTAAAATTGTTTTAAACATATTCTCTTTTTTGTCAAATAGTCTTAATTTTTATATAAGAATGTTCAAAAAGATCTAATTTTTGCCAAAATTGTCAGAAAAAAAGGCTCATTTTTTAAAAATTGTCAAAATTTATAATTTTTTTCAATGTTGTCAAAAATTTATAATTTTTGTTAGAATTGTCAAAAACCCGCACATTTTGTCAAAGTTATTGAAGAATTCTAATTTTTGTAAACATTGTTAAAAAATCATCATTTCTACAAAAATTGTGAAAAACTTGCACATTTTGTCAAAATTATCAAAAAGTTCTCATTTTTGACAACATTGTCAAAAAGCCTAAATTTTTGCAAAAATTGTCAGATAAACAGCACATTTTGTCAAAAGTTAATTTTATTTTCAACATTGTTAAAAAGTCATACCTAATTGATTTTTGGAAAAATTTTCAAAAAAAACACGCTTTGTTAAAAAATTGCACATTTTGTCAAAATCGTTAAAAAATTCTGATTTTTGTCAAATCAGATAGTCTTAGTTTTTTTATTGTATGAGAATAATTGTCAAAAAGTTTCAATTTTTGCCAAAATTGTCAAGAATAACCTTCATTTTTTTTTAAATTGTCAAAAGTCATCATTTTTATCAACATTGTCAAAACGTTATTATTCTTGTGAAAATTGTCAAAAAATCACACATTTTGTCAGAATTATCAAAGAGTCCTAATTTTTGTAAAAAGTCATAAGTTCTACAAAAATTGTCAAAAAACTGCATATTTTGCCAAAATTATCAAGGTCCAATTTTTGTCTACATTGTCCAGAAAAACACATTTTGTCAAAAGTTGAATTTATTGTTAACAATAAAAAGTCACGCTTACTTAATTTTTGGAAAAATTTAATTTGCAAACACGTTTTGTTGAAAAATTGCCCATTTTGTCAAAATTTTTGTCAGATATTAGTCTTAATTCTGATAAGAATTGTCAAAAAGTTATAATTTCTATCAACACATATTGTCAAGACTCAAGAGTCATAATTTCTACAAAAATTGTCAAGAAATCGCCCATTTTGTCAAAAATATCAAAAAGTCCTAATTTTTGTAAACATTGTCAAAAAATCTAAATTTCTGCAAAAATTGTCAAAAAAAACAGCACATTTTGTCAAAATCATCAAAAAATCCTGATTTTTGTCAAAATTTTCAAAAAACCTCGTTTTAGTCAAAAAGTCTTAATTTTTGTCAAAATTGTCAAAAAGTGGGTACATTTTTCTGGTGAAATCGCCATGAAAAGTCCTAAGTTTTGTCTAGACTATAATGTGATGATGGTCCCAGCCACTCTTTGCCAAAGTTGTCAAAAAGTTTTGATTTTTGGAGAAATTGTCAAAAAACCTCATTCCTGTTAAAATGTCCTAATTTTTGTCAAGATTGTCAAAAAAAGCGAAAATGTTGTCAAAATTATCCAAAGGTCCTGTTTTTGTCAAAATTTTCAGAAAACCTCATTTTGGTCAAAAAGTTTTAATTTTTGTCAAAATTGTCAAAAGTGGGTACATTTTTCTGGTGAAATTGCCATGAAAAGTCCTGAGTTTTGTCTAGACTATAATTTGATGATGGTTCCAGCCATTCCTTGCCAAAGTTATTATTTTTGGAGAAATTGTCAAAAAACCTCGTTCCTGCAGTCAAAAAGTCCTAATTTTTGTCAAGGTTGTCCAAAAAAGCGCAAATGTTGTCAAAATTATCAAAAAGTCCTGTTTTTAGTGTTTTCTGTTTTTTTTTTTTTTTTTTTTTTTTTTTACATTTTTTATACTTAATATTCTTTATGATAATGGATTGATTTTGAACCGATAAATTTTTACTTTGAATCAATTCGAAGCTTCTTTCCCACTGAATTGAAATCTTCTCCCTCCCCCCCTCTCATTTGAGTATAATTGATGCTTAAACGGTCTGGAAAACTGAGAAAAGCCCAAAATCATGGAAAGGCATCCTGACTAACGATTAAGTACCAGTTTCGAGTTAATTTGGAATAACTAAACAATGGTGTTTGAAAAACTGGAATTTTCAAAAAATCGCCTGAGGCCCCAGAATCATTTTAAATCACTTCCAGTTGACTCAGCCTCAGCAAGTTGAAAATTATGGTACAGACACGGAGTTTATTCTAGCCTTCTAACGTCATTTTGGTGAAATTTTCGTGGAAATTTTGGTATTTTACTTTCAAAAATTTTCTTCAGACTCCAGAACTGCAGACTGCGCAATGCAGTTTGAAAGCGTATTTCAGCTTTCTACATCGATTTGGCGGAATATTGATTTTTTCGCATTTTTGGCCCAAATTTGATTTTTAAAAATTCGCCAAAAATCGAAAAATGTACTCGAGCGTCTGAAATTTTGAGCAGTGATCCGTATTTGCATGTTCTTTCGATTTAGGATGTGTTTCAATATTTTATTTCAAAATTCTACATTAACTATACCTGCCCAATGTCCATGTAGTAATCTTATATTGATTTTTGTTTTGTTTCTGTAGGTCTACGTTGTGGAATCTGCAATGGGTTATTTTCATGCATAAATAGCTTGAATAAACATAAGCGAGTCGAACACGATAAACAGAAGTCGCATACGAATATAAATCGGGACATCCAGGATGCTTCTACAGCTAGAGGAGAACCCAAACCAACAGTTGCCAAAACATCTTTCGATTTAATTTGCGCACATTGTGGTAAAGGATATAATGATAGAACGCTGCTAATGTCTCATGTAGACTCGGCGCATAGATCAGACAACCGTTATAAATGCCCTCTTTGTGATAAAACTTACTCCTTACCCAAAGGTAGACACAGACATGTACGATTATTTCACGAACAAGTTTGCAATTTCGTTTGCGCGCATTGTGACCGAGCATTCCGTTTCAAGCAGACTCTGATATCCCATATGAACTCGCATTTTGCCGGAGCG
Organism: Planococcus citri; assembly: GCF_950023065.1. Classification (NCBI taxonomy): domain Eukaryota; kingdom Metazoa; phylum Arthropoda; class Insecta; order Hemiptera; family Pseudococcidae; genus Planococcus; species Planococcus citri. The sequence goes on along the minus strand of NC_088681.1, from coordinate 43,674,843 downwards.
CTCATCGTAAAGAAATACAAACGGATTAAACCCACAGGACCAAAGTTGTTCAAGTGCGGTATATGTGATCACTCATTCCACTATGCGCACGATTTGAGAAGACATGAAAACCGTAGGCATACTATAGGGAGGTCAGTGGAATGTCCTCATTGTGATAAATGTTTTAAAGAAGTTTATGCTAGAAATGCACACGTACAAAGAGTTCACGAAGGATATGGCAAAAAAACCAAAAACCCAGAAGTCCCTGAAAAAAGTATGGAAACTTCAGAAAGGCTTGTACAATGTTCATTTTGCGATAAATCTTTCTTCAGTCTGTTTACTAGAAATGCACACGTACGAAGAGTTCACACGAACATTGGTAGCCTCGCTTGCGAGCATTGTGACCAAACATTCACCTACAAGAACGTTCTGTTGACCCATATGCACTCCCATTTTCCTGGACAGCTCGTCAAAATCAAAGATACACGAAGACGTGACAAATCCAAACTACCGAGGTCGTTCAAATGCAGTTCATGTGACCAGGCATTCTACTGTGCATCCCACTTGAAAAGACATCATGCAACAGCGCATTCCGAGCTAAGACCGTATAAATGTCCACATTGTGATAAGAGTTTCAAGACAACTTGTCATCGAAATGAACACGCGCGGGGAGTTCACAAAGAATATGGCAGAAAACCCGAAGACGCTAGAAAAAGTGTGGAAATGTCAGAAAGACTTTTTCAGTGTTCAGTTTGCGATAAATCTTTCTTCCGTGTTTCTAATAGAAATGCGCATGTGCGAAAAGTTCACGCGAAAATTCCTAGATTCGCTTGCGCGCATTGTGAGCAAACATTCGTTTACAAGAGCGTTCTGCAGACCCATATGCACTCTCATTTTCCTGGACAGCTCGTCAAAATCAAAGATACACGTAAACGTGACAGATCCAAGCTACCGAGGAAGTTCAAATGCAGTTCATGTGACAAGGCATTCCACAGTGCATCCGTCTTGAGTAGACATCATGTAACAGTGCATACCTCGCTGAGACCGTATAAATGTCCACAATGTGGTAAAAGTTTCAAGACAATTTCTCATAGAAATGAACACGTACGGGGAGTTCACGAAGGAGCTCGCGTAAACCCAATAACATCTCGCAATAAGCCTCTCAAATGATCTATTGAAAACGATGAACTGAAGTAGTCCTCGAGTGATAAAATTTTGCAAGCATGAAAAAAGTAAAACAGATCACGAATCATAAATTCGTTACAAGATGTTCGTTTCAAATGCGTATCTAAAAACATTTTTGGTAGCTCATCATCCAAAAAATAATCATGAATGCTAAATGTGTGACAAGTGTTTCAAAGTTCCTGACTACAGATTAAAAGAAGTTGCAAAATAGCAACGTGTTCGTGTTCTTGTTCCTAGACTTTACCTACATTTGAGTCTATTCCATGGAAATACGAACAGAATTTCCAGACTGTTATTTTAACCATATTTAAAATGATTGTTATTTATTTATTTAATCGCGTATCGTATGAGTATTTGTGTAGGTACAATATGATAAACTGCGTGTGACTGATACATATGACTGATTGTTTTCAATGTTTATTGTTTTTGTATTTTTTGTACCATTTCTGTGCCATTTTAAAATACGAAACGTTGAATACAAATATACCTATCAATTTTTCAACTTTGTGCCTTGAGGAAAGAAGGTTTTTCTTAAAAATGCGGTTTTATATAGTAAAATCATGTCCAGAAATGAAAAATTTTCATAAAGTTATTCAGATGTCAATTTTTTATCTTTAATGATTTTTTCCATATGGGTGGGGGCCAATACGTATGACACAAAAGTAGTTCCCGATGGTTTTTTTTTTTCAAGTGGAAAGAGCTAGCGAGATGAATGAAGCGGCTTTGAGTAGGAAAAAATAAGGGCTTTCAAAAGCGACCTTGAAAATTTCAGGCCCATGACAGGGTTTCCACAAATTGAGAAACCGGTTTGGTCAAAAAAATTGAAACCGGTTTTTATTGGCGCAATGTATTCTACACACAAAGGCGACAAAAACATGATATGAATTTTTTGAAACCGGTTCATTAATTCGGAACCAGTTATCGAAAATTACCCAAAAATTATAGATAGTGAAAAAAAGATTGAAACAAAAGTTGTAGAGTGTGAAAAATAACACAATTCTGTGTAATCACTAATCACGTTTTGAAACCGGTTCATTGGTTCGCATTTAGTAACCACAATCACCTAAAAATTGGAGATAGAGATATAAGTTTGAACATGATAGAGAAAAAAGTTTGAATCATAAATTGAAGAGTGGGAAAAATTGAACTATTTTTGCTAATCAGATTTTTGAAACCAGTTCATTAATTCGCAGCAAGCCATCGAAAAGATACCGGGTTGCAAATTAATTAGCCACTTTCAAAATGTAATCAGCAAAAATGGTTCAATTTTTCACACTCTACAACTTTTGTTTTGAGTTTTTACTTTTTTTCTCCATCACCAATTTTTAGGTGATTGTCAAAAACTGGTTGCTAAATTCGAACCAATGAACCGATTTCAAAATGTGATTAGACAGAATTGTGTAATTTTTCACCCTCTACAACTTTGGTTTCAAGCTTTTTCCTCTATCACTATCTACAATTTTTGGATACTTTTTGTTAACTGGTTGCAAATTAATGTACCGGTTTCAAAAAATTCATATCACGTTTTTTGTCGCCTTGGTGTGTAGAATACATTGCGCCAACAGAAACCGGTTTGTATTTTTGACCAAACCGGTTTCTCAATTTGTGGACACCCTATGCATGGGCCTGCAATTTTCAAGGTCAAAAAATCCCAAAAATCATTGGCTTTAAATTTTTACTTTAGCTTTCGGCTAGCTTTCCATCCCTGGAAACCGACATGTCAAGGTCACTGAGTCACTTGTCTAGCATCTAATGGTTATACGTTTGGCTGGCTGGCTTTATAAGGTCATTGACCTGGGCTTTCAAGGGCGTATGCATGTTCTCCCAAGGTCATTGACCTGTCAGTATGGCTTTCCAATGTTGCTTGTCTGGTTTATCAAGGTCATTGACCTATCCGTCTGACCTCTCGAGGACGTCTGTTTGCCTGTCTGGTTTCTTAAGGTCATTGACGTATCAGTATATGGCTCTCCAAGGACGTCTAACCTCTCTCGTTTGTCTGCCTGCCTGCCTGGCTGGCAGTGGCTTAAGGCCAATGACCCGTCGCGTCGTATGACTTTCGAAGGACGTCTGTCTGCCTTTCTAAGGTGATTGACCTGTCTGTCTAGGCTCTCAGGGTCGTTGGGAGATTTTGGTCATATTTAGCGGAGACCATTCGTTTTGTGTTGAAAGTTAATCAGAAAAAATTTACCCACAAAGGTACCCTGGAAAAGTAGTTATGAACCCTAAAAGAGAGAGCATTTTCAATACAAACTTAGTTTCTGAAGCTTCCAGCAGATTTTCGGTTTCTCCAGTTTTCCAAAAAACGCTCTATAAATCGGGTAAAAATGAAATTTAGCATCTATGTATAAACTCTGATATATACATCACATTCGCGAGTCTTACGATCAATTTATGCTCGTATTATCAAAAATGAACATCTTTTTGTGTCGCTTCAAATCCAAAATTTTCTCCAGTGATTTTAGTGAACGCATGACGGCATGAGCCCCCCCCCCAAACTGAAATTTGGTTTCTACCCTATTTTAGATTTTCTGAGTCAATTAGGTGACGGTTTCGTGAGGCCTTTGGTGGCTTTTGGTTTTTTCATTTCTTAAAAAATAATTACAAGAGAAAATTTTGAATTTGAACGAGCTCAAAAATATTTTGAAAACTTGAGCCTAAATTGCTCGAATGGGTCACAAAGATAGTAACTGCAAGTTTATTCGTGCTGAATTTCATTTTCGCCCTATTTAGAGGATTTTTTCGAAAACTGGAGAAACCAACATTCGCTGGACGCTCCAGAAGCGTTCGAAACCGTTGCTAATCGACTCGACAGATCGAGAATAAGGTAAGTTGAGTACATACATTTTCGCATCAAGATTGTCATTAAACGCTTTAACATTTGAAAATATATCGTAATAAAATTAATTTCTTTCATTTTTACCCTCAAAAAACTTCAAACTTAAAAAAAAAAAACACATTTTGTGACACAAATATTTCGAGAAATAAGTTACTAATTTTTACAACAAAAGTAACCCCAGTTAATTCCTCGTACCCGAAAACCTGCCAATCGACATTTAATTTATCCCCATCTCTTCCCCAAAAGCTTGATGAAAAATATCTCTCCTATAAAATCAAGCCAAATTGGTTTTCCAAAGCGTCTAATGAGTTGCATATCTGTGAAGTTTAAGGCGCAGAGTCGATTTTACACAAAAAATCACGTACTTTGGTTATTTTCAAGCTAGAAAATCGTTCGCGATGTCAATTATCACTAATTCAAGGTCGCCGATAACAAATTCGCAATAATTTTCACATTTTACGGTGTAATTCGCTAATAAATCGTCATTTCAAATATTAAATCCGTAATTTCTCAAAAACTGTGCCCCCTACTGTGAAAATAATTTCAGAAATGGATTCTGCGGGGTCGAAAATATGTCAAACGACACCTCATTTAATTTTCTACCTTCAAGAAAGCTGTGGGAAAAAATTTTAAAGTTGCAGTATTAGGAGTAAAAAGAGACCTCCCAGTACGTTCTATTCTCCTAAAACAAATAGTACTTTTTCGTGCCGAAATCCGGACAAATACGCTCTCTTTACGCTTGTCAATACGCAATCGAATGAGTTGCCTATTTAGATTTCCCAGGCACAATATTAAATTATATTTTTTCGTATTTTTAAAAGCTGACTTATGGCTCGAAGGGTCAATTTTGTATTTTGGTTAATTCGAAGTCGTTTAGAATGAATTTTAGAATACTTTTGAGCAGTTTTAACGATTAAAATTGGAAAAAAATGTTTTTAGACAAACATACAAACTATTCTTCGATAAAATAACGTTGCTTTAGAGGAGAAATAATACTGAAGTTGAGTGTCGTGTCCTCAGTCCTGGTTGGAAAATCGTACCTTGGATGCTACGTTCGTTCAGTTTTAATTATTTATTTTTCAAGTAAAAAATTTACAGCTCATTTTTCATTTTATAATTTATTGTTTCAAAAAAAATATTTTTGATAGAATTAATATTATCTAACGTTGATTTCAAATTTAAATAATCTCTGGACTCAACGTTACCTCATTTTAGAACGAAAATGAATCACTTCTCACCCAACTGTAAAATCCGGCGAACAAATAACTCACGTCTCGATGAAATTTCACCTTTAACGAATCTCGAAGGTGATAAAACCGCAATAACGGTTCCAACGATTATCTGTAAAATGCTCTTGCGATAAATTAACACCACGTAGACGTACGTATACGTAAAACGTATATAAAGTTTCAGCCAACGTTGCTTTTATCGATAATTCACGAAGATGTATTAATAATTCGAGTATCGTCGCATTCAAACATCACTTTTGTAATACATGATCAATATTTTGAAGATAAATTATCGCATCGATGAGCTGAAATCTTCCACGCGTAGAATTTTAATAACCGTTGTCCTTCTTTCTTACGAAACATCTAACAAGTGTGACCATAATAAAACTGTCCAGAATTTAAGATTCGAATCAAGTCCAAGGTTACTACGATAATAATGATGTAACGTAGCCAAGTCCATTGTTCCATGAAACGTAAAAAATCACGATGATTCGGCTATTTCACATTTCGTAAATTTTACTAAACATGAAAACAAAAAACACAAGACAAATGCAACGAAAAATAAATTTAATCGATAACATTACAAAATACCATAATAACTTAATAGAACGTGTAGAAAATTTTTTTTGATTATTATGACCAGATTTATTAGAAAAAATCACTCCCCCGGTGAAAGTTCTAACAGGAACCGAATATAAATAAAGTGCATTCAGGTGTTTGGGCGAATGATATTACAGAATAAATGGTAGAAAAGCCTTCCTCTTCTTCGGATAAGCTTTGAATTTCGACTTATACCACCAGTGGCTCAACAAAGCAGTCTCGCATTGGTTAACAAATACCCATAAGAACACATACGGCCAAGTTGAATGACCCCATAGGATGATATTCAACGCTAAATACATTAGCATCTCGCAGAACATATGAGGAGCTGATAATCGATGAAATAAACCGCCGATTGGTAACTTGTGATCGTACGAGACAACTGAGCCGGTCGAGTCTTTACGTAAATTGGCTAAAATAATGGCAGTTTTGAACTGATGGTACCATGCCCAGCAAAATATCACACTTCCTACGACCAAATTCATCGTAATGTCTTCCACGGCGAAGGATACCCGATGCTTGAACGATGGCGCAGCGAACGCCGGCGATTCCATTAGTATGGCTGTTAGAGCTCCTAGATAATGAATGATTCCGACGACGTAATGAACAGCGTTGATTTTACAATCTGAGAACACACTAACGTGCAGTGTTTCGAATAATCGTCTCCATATTTGAATACATAGCAAAGATAGAGCTACGATAGCGGTGGTCAAGTTCACACTGACGATTCTATCCGGAGATCCGGCGAAATCCAAGAATTTTGTAATACTTTCCGGTACAGGTGACTGCAGAACGTAGACGTTGAATATGACATATAGTATGGCGAACGAATACAAACTGGCTATCACGTAAAAATGCCTGAACCAGCTTTTCGGCACTTCGAAGTAATTAATGAAGGATTTTTTACCGGTATATGAGAATTTCCCGTAACGAAACGTTTGCACGATAACGATGGGTAAATAATGTTCGCAGAAGTTCACCATTAAGCTCATACACAGCATACCGAATGCCATCAAGACGAACAAACATTTTACCAAATTTAGATACAACAAGTTTTGCCAAATCCACGCGAACATCGTGACCAGCGAGCACCGTCAGCTACGTCTGTTTAATAACGATCTTCAAAGTATACTTTGATGAAGGGAAAGTCAGTCTTGTTTACATACATCATAACGCAGACGGGCCAACCTGTCCTCAAGGTAACTTTTAATATACTTCGCAGGAGCCGAAACCGTTAAAAAACAATAAGATGTGGAATTTCACTTGTACACGATAATCATTTGCGCAAACAACTTTCTCTAGATTTAATCATTTCTTCTTCGCAGATTGGTGCATTGGACTTGGGCAGTAAGTACTCGTGAGTATTTGAAAGATGCACTTCGGACTGACGAGTTCGTTTTGGTGGAAATTAACATCGCCAATTCGATGATGAACGTGATTACGAACGATTAATCGCATTTATGGCACATTTTAACATTAAAATTACGCGAATTACGCTGCAAACAGTGAAAAAATTGTGAAAATTCGATGAAAAACACTGAAAAAGTTTTATCAACAAAACTTATCAAAAATTTCACTAAGGTACTGTAACCCGGGTATGTCAGACTCCCATTTTGTTCCTCACGAAAAAAAATTGTTGTTTTTCGATTCAAGGTTTTTATGACGGAATTTCTGGCATAGAATGAAAGTAATCATTGAATTAGAGCACATGCTGTGAATTTCACACAATTTCAAACTATTTTTAACCCAAAAATTAAGTGCTGAAAAATGACTGAAATTCAAAACAATTAAATGTATTTCAATTGATACATGTAGCATACCATTGGAAAGCTCGTTCAATTCTCTTTCAAAAATGTTATCATGAAAAAGTTGTAAAAGTGCACGGTTTTGAAGATATACGCGGTTAAAGTTTGCCGAATTCCCATATACTGCAATGCTAAGTTCGTCAAACCAGGAACAAAATGGCCGTCTGACATACCTGGGTTACAGTTCCCTAATTTCACGAAATCAACAATCAAGGCCAAGGACAACGAAACTAGCGATCCAAGCGACCCATTTTAGAACTAAACAAAAATGTTACTCTTAAATCTGCGCATACTCGTTCGTTGAATTTTAGTTGAATCATTTCGAACGATTTTTTCGGGACCTTTTTTGTCAGCTCTCAGGTGGATGGGGTGCAATTGAAAAAATAGAAAATATGATACGTTCATCAAGCCAGTTCAAGGCCCAAGGGATGAAGGCCCAAGACCAAGGGCAAGACCTGCAGGCTGCAAGGCCTTTCGGCTTTCACACGAAGCAAATTGTTTTAATTTCGATTTGAATTTTTTCATTTTTTTGAAGTTGTTATACATTTTTTTAATCTTTGTAGTTCAAGTTCTAAAATTTCAAATTTGAATTAAAATATTATATTATTATGTATTTCATTTTTACTGTTTTTGAAAAACTAAGTGAGTAAGTGGCAAGTACTTATTCACTGGACCATTTTATTTTTCTTGATAATCAATTTTGATGAGTTCATTTCATGAATTTTTTTCAATTTCCAATTTTTATACCTAGTTCCATTCTATTCTGAACTTTGAAATTTGAATTGAATGTTTTGTTGTCGTCTTTTTCTTTCGTTTTTTAATCATCATTTTTAAAATCAATCAAGTATTTACTCGGCTTGGCTCACAAGGGAACCTCTTGAGGTGTCACACTCCGATTTGAACGGGACCGCGATTTTTAGAAACAGTATACGTAGTCTAAAACCCCCAAAACCAAATTTGCAGCTGCCCAAGTTCATTTTTCGATTTTTGGCGAATTTTTGAAAATTCAAAATTGACTGTTTTTGGCGATTTATGCTTTTTTTAAAAAAAAGTACGTACCTACTTGATCAGTAAAAATGGTCAAAATAAGTTCCAAAACTAATATTAATTTTCCAAATCCAAATTTTACCATTTCCAGCCATTCTGGCAGAGCTGTGGGACCGAAACGATTTCGGGATTGGATTTCGGTTTCGGGATTGAAATTTTTTCATTTCGGGTTTGAATTTGTTTTGGGATTTGTAATTCAAATTTTTATTTCGGTTTCGGGATTCGTTTTGGGATTGAAAAATTTGTTTCGGTTCCGGGTTGAATCGGTTTCGGTTTCGGGATTTTCATTTCAACCAATTTTAAGCCCAAATTCACTAATAGACCTTGCAGGGGTCCAAAAAATGGGAGGTTTTGACGTGAAAAATCCAATGGAGTGATTATTTTAACGTTTTAAGAGCATGTTTTGCTGAATTCGTCGAGTAATTTTTATTTTAATCTGAATGATTTACAATAAATGATGTAAAATGACCATTTTTCATAATAAAATCGCGGAAAAAAGGCAAAAATTGAAATCCCGAAACCAAAACGATTTTGTTTCGGTTTCGGGATTGTTTCGGGTTCAAAATTATATCGGTTTCGGGATTTTTTCGGTTTTGGGATCAAGAAAAATAACGGTTTCGATTTCGGGATTGGTTTTGGGATCGGATTTGAATCGGGATTCAATCGGTTCCGGTTTCGGGATCGTTTCGGTCCCACAGCTCTGCATTCTGGAGCCTCCAGTGCGATTTTTCAATTTTGAATTTGCTCCAGAAGGCGTGAATATGCAGTTGGACAGCTAAAAATCGAGTTGTGTATTATACTCGACCTGTTTAACGAGTTTATCTACATTTGAGACGATTTTGGGAGTGACACCTCAAGAGTGGTTTTTTGACCAGCTTTTTTCAAAATTAAAATATCCAAAAAATCACAATATAACCGTTTGTGATGAAATTTTTGAAATTTGTGCGAATCGCTGTATTTCTTTGTAGCGTCACATATTATTGGCTATTTAGCATTGGCGTTCTTTCGGTTGTAACTTCTCGAATCGCGTTATGTAAATAAACATTCATTACGATCTTGATAATCAATCTGTTCATTACTAATGTTTTACATTTGGTTCTTATATTTACTATATCTTCAAGAACTAACCCCCGGAACGCAAATTTTACCATTTCCAGCCGTTTTGGAGCGAGAGTGACACCTCAAAAAACCACTCTTGAGGTGTCACTCTCGAAGTCGGCTCAAATGAGGATAAACTCGTTAAACAGGTCGAGTGTATACAACTCGATTTTTAGCCGTCCATCTTCATATTCACGCCTTCTGGAGCAAATTCAAAATTCTGGAGAAATTGAAAATCGCGCTGGAGGCTCCAGAATGGCTGAAAATTGTGAAATTTTGATGGGGGGGGGGGGTTAGTTTTGGACAAAATACAACGATCCGCATGAATTCCAAACATTTCCACACAAACGGGAAACTTTTGATTTTTTAGATTTTTAATTTTGAAAAAAGCTGGTCAAAAAACCACTCTTGACGAGGGTCCCAAAATCGGCTCAAGTGTAGATATAAACTCGTTAAACAGGTCGAGTATAATACACAACTCGATTTTTAGCTGCTCAACTGCATATTTACGCTTTCTGGAGCAAATTCAAAATTCTGGAGAAATTGAAAATCGCACTGGAGGCTCCAGAATGGCTGGAAATGGTCAAATTTGGATTTGGAAAATTAATATTAGTTTTGAGACTTATTTTGACCATTTTTACTGATCAAGTAGGTACTTTTAAAAAAAAGCATAAATCGTCAAAAACAGTCATATTTTGAATTTTCAAAAATTCGCCAAAAATCGAAAAATGAACTTGAGCAGCTGAAAATTTGGTTTTGGGGGTTTTAGACTATGCTGTTTTCAAAAACCGTGGTTCCGTTGGTTCCCTTGTCAGATATACCTATATTTTTTTCATCAATTCATCATCAACATTGTTTAGGTTGATTACATGATGAGTCAATCAATTCATCAATTTTGAAGTGATGAATTTTCAATTTTTTTTTATCTTCAATGTTTAAAGTTAATCTGGACTTTGACTTTTTCCCCCTTTTTGTTTTTTAAAAATTAAAACAATTCAATAATTTATAATTTCAAACAATTCAAATAAAAATTGACACTACCCGGGGAAAAAAGTTCAAACTTGGCCATACATGATCATGTATGACGACTTCATACATGATCATACTAAAAAATTGTCCCCCACATGCTCATGTATGGATCATTTGTATGAAATTGCATGTTTTATATCATACATTTTATTCTATAATCTAGAAAAGTGTCTATAATCTGGAAAAATGTCTGAAATTCATTTATCCACATTTGTCTTGCATTCTTAGCACATCTTATGTACTTATACCATTCAGCAAATCATCCCATATATTTTATACTGACAATATTTTCATTATAAAAATTCATACATTCTCGAATTTTAAGTATGATCATACATGTTCATGCTAAAAAAAATCCCCGCATTTACACATGATCATGGTTACACTAAATCATACTTGATCATACATGATCATATATGACATGTATGATCATGTGGGGGGCAATTTTGTAACATGAGCATGTATGGAAACTTCGGTTTATGTATGATCATGTATGCTCGAGTTCATCCACCATACATGATCATGTATGGCCAAGTTTGAACTTTTTTCCCCGGGTAGTCAACAGGAAAAATGAAAAAACTAAAACAAAAAAAACGAAAAGTCGAAATATTGAAAACGAATAAAGAAATTCAAAGTTTGAAACTTGAAAGATTAAAAATTTTTAAAATAATTCAATAAGAAAATTGAAAATTTGAAAAATTTAATAAAAGAATTGATAATGTTATTTAAAAAATTCCTTCAAAAATGGCTAATTAAGGAGGCATTTTATTGTGTAGATGAGTTCCTGGGCAAACTATAACCCTCTATTGAATTATTTTATTTTTTATATTTATTACTTTATTTATTACTTCATTTCATTTTGTTTTGTTTTGTTTTATATCATTCATTTCATTTTATTGTATTGTTAATCATTGTAAAGTTGCTCTGTAGGCTCTATTGATGTAAATGACCATGTAAATGCCGCTTGCGGTACCTTACAATAAATTTGATTTGATTTGATTTGATAATCTGAGAAAGTTCATTCAATGTTCAAGTCAGCAAGTTACCAAGTTGTAGTTGCTTTGTGAGTTGGTGAATAAAAATTATTTGAAAACCCGAATGGCGGAATAAAAAAGTGAAGTTCAGATTCAGAACTTCGAAAAATGAAGATTGATAAAAATTAAAAATTCTTATCATACGTTCAATTCCTGAGTTTTTCATCTTAAGTATCTTCAGTTTCAGTTTTTTCACAGTTTTAAATTTCTACCTAATTCTTTAAATCGTTTTTTTTTTTTTTTTTTTTTTTTTTTTTTTTTAAATATCAATTTTAAGTAGCATTTCGAATTTTGTTCATAGTATGTGTCTGAACATCCGGAATTTCAGATGTTGATCAATCAATTTTGAATTTATGAATTTTTTTCAATATCTAAACTTTGATTTTTTAATTCGTTTTCTTTTTTTGAAGATTGAAAAAAATTTGAAAAAAATTTTAAAGAATCGCAATTCGCAAATTTAAAATACGAGTATGTCAACAGAAAAAGAAAAGAAAAAAGAACTGAAGAAAATGAAACGAAATAAGTACGAATTTAAAAATTCGTAGTTTGAATTTGGAACTTTGAACTTCGAAAATTGAAAATGAAAAAATCATAAATAGATTCAAAATCGACTATCAACAAAATATGTGAGAAGTTGAAAAAGAAAATTTGAACTTTGGAACACGAAACTTGAAAGACCAGAGTTTAGAAGTGAGAAAGAACTTTTAAGATTGAAAAAAATCATAAATTCAAACTTCAAAGACTAGGTACCTACCAATAAATTAACTTGAGGAATACTCAAATAATACTGCATGGGGCGGCGAACAAAACGAATAGAAAAGTTCAAAGTTCAGATTCAGATTCAGAACATGTATGATGATTAAGATTAATGTTAATGTTAATGAACTTCTGATTGAAGATTGAAGAATGAAGAAATTGAAGATTGAAAATAAATCATGAATTTTACCCCATCCACCCACGAGCTGACAAAATAAGACCTGGTTGAGTAAATTCCTCCTTATCATTCTGGATTTCGTCATTGATAATGCAATAATTCAACTTTTTCTAAAAATTAATTAATTTTCGCTGTTTACTTCACTCATTAATCTTTCCATTTCCTAAAGAATCTAATGATTTATGCTAAACACTCTTCTTCCATCTTGTGTTTTCGTTAACGTTCCATTTTCTCGGTTAATTTCGCAAGCTTCGTCGCTGTTTTGACATTCATGAAACTTTTACCCTTTGAACCGATTACATTAGTAATTATCGTGGACCAAAATACAAATTAATTACTACGTCGTGTGCTTAGTTCGTCGTGTTTCAAGATGGGTAACAGATCATCACTTCTACTTCGAGATGAAGAAATCGCTCAGATTCAAGATGAAACTGGATGTAAGTGTTTCCATCGTTTTCTTTAAGTACTCAATTAGGTACAACTGTTGGTCTAACTTTTTGGTTTATTTACAGTTACACCAAATCAAATAGAACGTTTATACAGTAGATTCACAAGTTTAGATAGAGGTGACTGCGGTACATTGAGTAGAGAAGATTTCCTTCGTATACCAGAACTCGCCATTAATCCTCTGGGAGATCGAATCGTTAACGCTTTTTTTGAAGATTCTACAACCAGCGATCGTGTAAACTTTAGGCAATTTATGCAAGTATTAGCCCGATTCAGACCTATAAAGAAGAGTAAAGACAATAGATTGAATTCGAGAGAACAGAAATTACAATGTGGGTACCTTCGTTCTTATTATTTCATCTCTTATCTAACGTATTATTAGTATTCGGTTGACTAATTTGAAATTTCCATGTTTTTAGTTGCATTCAAAATGTACGATTTAGACGGCGATGGTAAAATCTCCAGAGATGAACTTCTTGCCATATTGCATATGATGGTTGGTGCGAATATAAGGTGAAAATAATTAGTATTTTCTTTCTAATGATTATGCATTTGGTTCCTATTCGCGAGTCGTGACTTACTAACCTTCTGGTATTGTTTTCAGCGAAGAACAATTAACATCGATTGCCGAACGAACGATACTCGAAGCCGATCAAAACGGTGACCAAATGATCTCGCTGGATGAATTCTGTAAAGCTTTAGAAAGGACTGATGTTGAGCAAAAGATGTCGATACGATTTTTAAATTAAATCCGTTGCCAAAGAGTTACCCTTACCATTACGTTCAAAACGAAACATTCCCTTCAGCAGCTCGATGTGCATTAGTTCCAATAATTTTTAAAAACCTATTCAAGTTTGTTGAAATATGTAGTTAAAACAGAAATGGGTATCTGAATTTATTTTCCAATTTACTAACGACGGAATCTCAACATATCACAGCTACTGTACATATAGGTATTATAAAATATCTCCATTTTTAATCGTTATAAAGACAGGTTTTTGGCTATTTTTTATCAATGTACATCTTAAAAACCTACCTATGCATTGCTTTTAATTAAAGGCAAATGTATCATTTTTATTTATAGGTAATTTTCCTTAATATTTATTTAAATAATTTATCAAACAACGTCGTTGATAACGTGATACAATTATGTAATTTTTTTTTAATAAATAAATAAAACATACAATAACAAAATTTCAATACGATCATGTAGTTGAAGAAACTGCTAATTTTTTCAAGTGTTCCATGAATACTTGTAAACTGACATCATCTGTGAGGACAGGAGCACCTTCCTGTAATCAGAAAATTCGAAAATAATTAGTAAGGTTAGATTAAGAACTTCGGATGATATTTACAACACGTAGTAAAACACCAGAAATATTTCAAATAGGTTTGGAAATGGAATCAGGCTGAAGCAACCATCACCAGAGAATCTTAAATGACAATGATCATTTTAATGCACAGGATAGATTTAAAATAAGTAGATGGTTACAAATTACAATGCTTCATTGCTCCCTTTTTCCATGAAAGGAAATATAAAATGGGTGGAGGGGAGAGGACTGAAGAAAGCGAGTAAAAATAAAGCACTCGAGGAAAGGAAAATTCATATTTCTTACAGACGAATCATCGAAATTTTTTTATTACAGAATCTTAAAATCTCGTCACGATTCAACATCGACTACTTTACAATTTCCCAAAAATGTCCAGAAATTACGTTTATTTAAATTCAAAAAAAAAAAAATTTAATGTCTTGGAATGATTGGATGGAAACTTGAGATTTACTTATTTTCAATTTTAGCGAACAATTCGAGTAGGTACAAAATTTTTCAATTTCACACAAAACAATTAACTTAAACGCCAACTTCCCAATTTCAGAACCAAAAAAAAATCAAAGAAAACCCCTCTCTAACTCTACCCTTTTGACGAGAGAATTTCTCGAACTGGCACCCACCGATTTGAAAAAAACCAACGTAGGTCGAAAGAACATTACCAAAAACCCTCCAAATCGAAATTGCAGATCCCCGAGTTCAATTTTGGATTCTTGGAAAATTTTTGAAATAATTAATTAATTCAAAAAAGTTGTTTCAAGGGTGATTTTTAAATTCTTTTATGAAATAGGTAGCAATTATTGAGCAAAGTGAACCAATGTGAATAATTTAATCCCTTCAATACAACTCCCACACATCAACAACTACCAGTTTTGGGCCATTTTGGAGCCTCGATCAATTTTTAAATTTTCTCCAGAAATTTCAAGGAACTCTGGAAAAGCCAAAAACGAACTTTTGGGCCAATCACTTGAGTCGATGCTTATTGGGAACATGGAACTATAGTTCCATGATTGGGAATTCGGTAGTGTCGACAGTTTTCATGAAAAAGTTTTAAAATCGCCCTTGAAACAGCTTTTTTAAATTTTTTAAATTTTCAAAAATTTGCCAAAAATACAAAAATGAACTTTAGAATTTAAAATTTCGCTTACGAGGATTTTAGAACATGCTCTTTCGGTCTAATTCGGTTTCGTTCAAATCGGAGAGCGCCATGTTCAAAAATTCCCTTATAAGCGTATCCAGTATCCACCTTTGACCCAAACCCATCACCGGGTAAGCCCCATACCCAGTAAATCGCGATTATCAAATAATTATGTAACAGGGTGTTAAAAAAAGAAGCACGACAAAAATACATGATTACAAAACGAACCGTCGATTGGGGAGACATCGCAACCTGTATGAGAAAAAACACACACGATGTTCATTAATGGGTGAATGGATGAAAAACACACAATATCACCGTTAAACAAAAAACTCATGGTTAAAGAAAACGATGGGACTGAGCAGCGAGTGAAAAAATTCTGATAACGAGTACGATCAATACTTACACCTCCGTACGCGTACATGTTATTATGGGTCTGCGAAGGATTCACTTTCGAAAGCAAGAAACGAGCCTGGAAATTAATTCGAGTCAGATTAATTGATTTTCAAAAAAATTTGGAAGGAGAAAAGAGGTTCGTTTCTTACCTGACTTCCTCCTTGTTCGGTATCGATGTATCGAGGCATTGGGAACCGATTGGCGAGAATTTCCTGAGCATCGGTAACAGGAGCCTCTAATAACTGTCGGAAATTTTCATACTCAGGCATATCCTGGTAACGCATCGCTCTCCATTGTGCAATAGTCTGGTATAAATCATAACGAAGATGAGTAAATGAATACGAAACCAAAAAATGCATATTTGTAAATCAATCTTTCATCGGATTATTTTTATACCTCTCCGTGGAAAATTAATATCTGGAAAAATGTATCCATCAATAATATACGATCGGGCTGAATGCTACTGGTATCTAATAGAACAGGTTCTGGAGGTCCGTTGAAACTATAACTGTACAAAATTGGCTGAATCATGATTAAACTTTGAGTTAGATCTTCTCTCATGAGTACGTGTCTGAAAACAAATTTGAAAAAAAAAAAAACATGTATCATTAAACAATGCATTTATAATTATTTCAAGAAGATATCTGTGAAATTTTTCATAAACCGTACCTATAGAAAGATGTCTCATCAGGACTGTTATTGAATACTTGTAAAAATTGCGATCGTCGCAAATGATACATAAATTGAGGATACAAGCTAAAGTTCTCCGGTAATCGGAAGCTGTTCGTATCATCTTTGACGTACTCGCCGAATTTTTGACACTGAAATGAACACAATTTTGAAATAAACATTGTGTAACTTCGGAAGATTGGAAATTTGATGATCGTATTGATAATTACCAATCTGATCAACATTCTGTCCGCCCATCGCATTACATCGGGCCCATCATCGGATTCAGCTCGATTGACTACCATCCTGGACATAATCACTGCTGCTGTTTCTTGATCGAATCCGCTGCTAATGTAGTGGCTATTTTGAGTCGCATCTACCCAACTGAAACATAAAAAACAAATGAAGAAATTAGAGAAGAAGAATATACTGATTTTTTTAAATTAAAAAATCACCGCAAATTTGCTTAGGAATTCTACTAAATCTACAAAAAATGTACAAAAAGCATAAAAATCCATTCGAAATTTGAAAATTTTAGTTAAAATTTCTCAAACAGGCCTACATTGAAATTGAATGATAATTCCATAAACGACTCAGGATGAGGATTTCAAAAAATTCTTAAGAAAATAAAAAATTTACCCATTTTAAACAGTAATATGTACGAGTAAAATTGTTGAAAAATTTCAAAATCATAAGGTACCCATCTAAATTTGAAAACAATCAAAATCGCAGCGTTTGAAAACTATTTTTAAAAAAAATGAAAAACCATTCAAATTTACGAAGAAATTAATAATTCAAAATTTCACAAAAATCATTTTTTATTCAGCTAACAAAAAACTTGTAAAAATTGCATAAAAGACTATTGGAAATCGAATTGTGATTTCACACTGGAATACCCACTCAAAACTTTGAAAACTTTATTCATAAATTAAAATTTTACCAAAAAATTAGAAAAAATATAAAATTATCAAAAAGTTTAGAAGTATTTAGAAAATTCATCTTCCTGACATTGAAAACATCTCTCAAAAAAACATAAGAAAATTGCTTGGAAATTCGTTCAAAAATTGAAAAATCATGTGAAATTCGCTCAAAATCAAAAATATGTACATTATTCCAAGATTAACTCAAAATCTTGAAAAACCGATCTACGAGTAATACTTTCTATTTTTCAGTCGAACTTCAAAGGAATATTAAAAATTTGGAAGTTATTACAACATCCTTTCTAAATTGAAAAATTCTCTCAAAAAATGGTGCTCAAGTCTCTCCTCCAACTTCCAAGTTATAATTTGAATCATGGGTGTGTTTTTTTTATTTAAAACTTGATTTTAAATGTTATTGAGAGAAACTCTGCAGAATTTTTGACAAGTTTTCGAAAAAGGTGACATGAACTCAGTACGATTTTTTTTCTAATTCATAAAATTATTTAAAAAGCTTGACTAAATGTCAAGACAGTCATTTTTGAGAGTTTGTCATCACTTTCGCAACTTATAGATTTTTCAAGTTTTCAAAAGTCAAACTAAAAATTTAAAAGCTTACTTCAATGTGAATCAAAGTTACAGAAATTAGGTAATGTACCAGAAAAGTACAGGCAATTTACCAGAAAATTACCCAGAAAACACAGGTAATTTACCAGCAAATTACAGGCAATTTACCAGCAAATTACAGGCAATTTACCAGAAAATTACAGGTAATTCACCAGAAAATTACAGGTAATGTACCAGAAAAGTACAGGTAATTTACCAGAAAATTACAGGTAATTCACCAGAAAATAACAGGTAATTTACCAGAAAAGTACAGGTAATGTACCAGAAAAGTACAGGTAATTTACCAGAAAATTACCCAGAAAACACAGGTAATTTACCAGAAAATTACAGGTAATTTACCAGAAAATTACAGGTAATTTACCAGAAAATTACAGGTAATTTACCAGAAAATTACAGGTAATTTACCAGAAAATTACAGGTAATTTACCAGAAAATTACAGGTAATTTACCAGAAAATTACAGGTAATTTACCAGAAAATTACAGGTAATTTACCAGAAAATTACCTAGAAAATTACAGGTGATTTCATTCCAAAAATTTACAGGTAATTTACCAGAAAATTACCCAGAAAATAATATGTAATTACCAGAAAATTACAGGTAATTTTCACAGAAAAATTATTTTCTCAACATTACCAGCAATAATTGGCCAAAAATTGTTAGTGACTCACAAAAAATTACCAGAAACTTTGAATTTACAAAAAAAAATGTACCTATACAGTACGTAATTTACAAAAAAAATATTTGCATGGATTTCTGGGTTGATAATATTTTGAATTTCGAACCTGAGATTGACGAGTAATTGAATCTCGTAAAGTTACATCTCAGTACATAATTTGAATTCTTTGAAATATTGAAAAAAAAATCGATTTGAGTGAAAATTAAGTTCAAATGATGAACAAAAGCTCAAAATTTTCAACTTGAAAAAAAAAGTCAAAACAAGCGAAAAGATATGCCCTTTACTTATGCACATATTAAAATTTGGAACTTTTGGCACCAAAATTTTCAGAATCAAAAAAAAATATTTAAAAACTTGGAAAGTCTCGAAAATTCAAAGCGTAATAATTGCATTAAAGTGAGATACCAACTTTCAATTTTTTTTTCAAAATTTGATAAATTCTCAATACTTTTACTCGCTATAGAAATTTCCTTTTCGTTCAAAAAAAAAAATCCTCATTTTAAAAACAAGAAAATTTTGTTAATTTTCATAGATCGCAATTTTTTACGAGCATTTCTGACCCTCAAAAATAAAATCCATTTTTTTATCACAAAATGTGCATTTAAAAACCACATCTTTCCGTTCGTGTTGTTATCTTGCTGCACCAATCTCCTCGCCTACCCTCACCCAAAGCATTTGATATGATAGCCGCTGAACAACGTATTTTGGCAACAAAACAAATACATAAATGTACATTCACCACTTCGTACAGCAACAGAATAAATAAAATTGAAAACGCCATAACAAAACAAACGCGACACCAAAGTTCAACTCGTTATCTTCTTTAAAAATGGATACCTACAATACATTTAGTCAGATCATCCAACCCACCCTCTGCAGCCTCTCTCATCGTATCGTTTCCCTTAACAGAAGTTTAAAGGTCATTATTTCATTACCAACACAGAAGAACTATCCCAATGTGAACCACATACTTCACTATGTATTAAAAGCACGTCGTATGATAAATAATCCTCTGTATAGAAAATCTCATCTCACGTGGTACATATATTTAATTAGTAATTACCCACTCGAAACGACTACCGAGTAAAATATTCAATTTGCTCAAGTAACGTATGTTGATCGGTCGATAAAATGTGGCGTTCAAATTGCATTTTCGTTTTAATATCGTCGATACTTTGGTGCGATTTAATCGACCGATCGTTTGCCTTATCCAAACACCCGGTAATTATCGTGACAGCTTTTGACGGTTTCCGGTACGATTACTTTGCCAGAGGATTGACTCCGACGTTGGAAGAAATCGCCAATAATGGAACGAAGGCCAAGTTCATGATGAATCAGTTTCCAACCATCACGTTTCCAAATTTTCACTCCATTTCTACCGGAATGCATACGGAGACTCACGGAGTCATAGGTAATAAAGCTTTTAATGAGAAACAGGAATGCATCGAGTACAGCTACGAATTATTCCACTATAACGAGGAGATCGTTCCTTTATGGGTAAGATTGATAATATTATGGATCAATATTTACCTAATTATATCATAATCTAGGACTGTGTATACCGGGTGTCCCATAAAATGGTGTCGAATAATTCGCCCGATTGCACAGTAACCTAAATTACACAAGTGTCAGTTGATTTGCTAGCTATGTAATTTGAAGGGGCAGAGTTATGGGGCGTTTAATGTTAATATAGTTGCATAACTCATTCTTCTTCGTAGTTAAAGGAGCTGGCATCAAGTATTTAATGAGTTATGCAACCAAATCAACACTGAATATGTCATAACTTTGCCCCTTCAAGTTCTATGGCTGGCAAACCAATCAACACTTGTGTACTTTGGACTGCTGTATTCGCCTGTATTACTAGAAGAATTATTCTATACTGCTTACGGAACACCCTGTATATTTAGGATGGATCACAATAAAAAAGTCGTCGGATTTTGACCAAGTTCTGTGGAGACCTTCATTTTGAGTTGAAGGGCATCATTTTTTTTCAAAAACACCCCCTCTTTGAGAACTCATATCCCTCCTCGAGGAACACCTCAGGAGCTGGAATTTTTTCTGAGTGATTTTCAACTTAGAAATGAAGGTTTTCGCAGAATTTGGTCAAAATTCTCTAACACCCCCCCCCCTCACCAACTCTGTTGTACATATTCGTGAATTTTACGCAGAATTTGAACGAAATGAGCGGCGACCAACGCTACAGTGGAACAATGATGTGGCCAGGATCGAACTTTGCTTACCAAAACAAACACTCAACTTTTTACCAAGCTTTCAACATCACCACCCCTTGGTTCAAAAGAGTAGACACCGTGATAAGTTGGATAACCCATCCAAAAACTCCAGCTAACTTAGTCTACTTGTACTTCGAACAACCGGACGAGGCAGGACATCAGTTCGGTCCGGATTCCGATCAAATGAACTTACAGCTCGTACGAATCAATCACATAGTCGATTACTTCAAAGCCAAGCTGATGGATGAAGGACTATGGGACAAGGTGAACTTGTTGTTTTTGGCGGATCACGGTATGGCGAAAGTTCAATCGCAGGGAGTCATCGATTTAGATCAAATACTGAATCCGGGCTCGTATAAGTTCTGTGGAAGTTCGCCAGGATTGCACGTTGTGCCAAAATCAGGTACGAAAGAATCTATTAAGCTTATCACTTTATCAGTTTGCAATTGAGATACTTTAGACGGTAATTTTTACATTCGGGTGTGCTTTCACAAGGTTTGGAAGATCAAGCCTACGGCAACTTGACCGCAGCTGCCAATAAAGCGAAAACTTTCCAAGTTTTTAAACCCAATGAAATCCCCGATAGATGGTTTTTCAAAAGAAATACCCGAAATATAGGGTTCTTTGTTCAAAGTATCGATGGTTACGTGTTCCAAGATGCTAAAACTTTGAAAGGTGGGTACCAGAATTATTATTATTATTTCATGTTAGGATGATTCGTAGCTTTGCTCTTAAAGTTGGATCTACATAAAATGAAATTTTGTTCGATTACAGGGGATCATGGATACGATAACTTGGACCCTAGAATGCACCCTATGTTTTTCGCCTACGGTCCTCTGATCAAGAAAAATCACCAAGTCAAACCGTTCAATAATATCGACCTGTATCCGTTCATCGCTTACGTACTGGAATTACAAACCCTGCCAGCTCATATTAAACCCAATGGCACCTTAAGCACAAATCTTATTTCAATGCTAAAGGATTATAATGATATGAGCAAATACGAGTACACCGTAGTGTGATTAAATATTGTATAGGTAATTATTACTTGAAAATGACTCGTATCTAAATCTCATTTATTTATTCAAACGTGAATTCTGTTTCACACGGAAGTATAATTCGTTCTCATTTGTTTTATGACGTTAATGCATAAATGTACATTACATAATGAAAAATCGATCTTCGATTTTCTTTTAATCGCTCACGTAAAATCTCAAATCAAATACAAGGTAAGAATCTTTTAAACTAAATACTACTCACATTAGATATTGGAAAATTTCAAACAGAATAAAAAATAGAAGGTGATCAAGATCATTTTCGAACAAAAAATGTAAAATTTTCCAAAACCTTGGCGTTTAGTAACCACGTGTATCAAATCCAACAGGTAAAATCAATTTTGGTTTGGTCCATTTTTTTTCTCATTATACAGAATCAACAATAATTCAATTTAAAATGCAGAATTATACCGCAAAGACCAAAAATGTTCGCAAAATTTAATGAACGCAATTTTTATAGATTTTTTTTAGCATTAATCACATCTACAGAAAAATTTGTTCAAAAGTGTGTTTGTTCGTAATTTCAAATTTTTTTTTAAAAACTAAGAAATTAAAATACCACAAAAAATATATTTTGCATCCCTTCATCGGTCTCCAAAATGGGGGGTGAGGATGGGAGGAAATGAACCATAACATTTTTTTCCTAAAACAGTCTACATTGAAACCTATGTTGACACTGAAAAAAATTTAAAAAGAACTCATATTCTAACTACATTTTTTATTTCCTCAAATTTCGCGAAAAAGTTACCTATAGAAATCGATCCATTCAAGCCCGCTTGCCATTCAAAAAAATAATGTAATTGGAACTGTTTTCGTAGAATAAGCAACCCATGTTGGATTTTGAGATTTTTTTAAAAAATGTGATTCTACATTTTTTGATTTTTCTCTCAAACTGAAAAAAGGGATACCAGTCACCCTCAAAGTTGAAAAAAAAAATCAAAAAAATATAATGAATGAATTGAGGAGCTGAGAATCAAAACTCACATTTGCCACCATAAACGATTTTGAGAAAAACGCGAAAAACTGAGTTAGTAGTGTTGCCAGTTGAAAAAACTTATAATACCAAAATGAATCATTAGATAGCGCTACTAGAACACGATTCCCTGTGTTGATTGATTTTCACCTAGCTCCCTTCTGCTTTAATATCCAGACAAAGAATGGCAAATGTGAGTTTTGACTCCAAGATTTGCGATCAAATTTTTTTTCAGTGTTTTAATTACGACGATAGGGAAAAGTTTGATAACAAGCTGAATTTTGGTACACGGGGGTTCTTTGATACGCTGAACACGAATTTGGGGTGTCCAGGTGAATCCGGTGTACGCTTCCCCCTTTGTTGTGGACCTTAAGCCCCCAAATTTGTTTTTTTGCGTTTAAGTCCGAAAATATGCAATTTTATGCAAGATACATATATGTTTTTTGGGTCGCAGAATACGAATTTGACAATATTTTTTTTGTAGGTGTGGGGGATGAGGGGGTTAGGGGGTCGAGAAATTCAAAATTTGACTATAATGATGTGTGATATGTCGAAATGTATGTTTTTGAGGGTGTAGATCACGAATTTGACAATATTTTTTTTCGTAGGGGTCAATGGTGCGGGCTGAGGGGTGAAAATGGTTAAAAATTCAAAATTTGACTATAATGATGTGTGACATGTCGAAATGTATGTTTTCGTGGTTGTAGATCACGAATTTGACAATATTTTTTTCGTAAGGGTTGATGGTGGGGGATGAAGGGGGTGAAAAATTCAAAATTTGACCATAATGATGTGTGATATGTCGAAATGTATGTTTTTGAGGGTGTAGATCACGAATTTGACAATATTTTTTTCGTAGGGGTGAATTGTGGGGGATGAAGGGGGTGAAAACGGTGAACAATTCAAAATTTGACTATAATGATGTGTAATATGTCGAAATGTACCAAGTATGAATAAGTCAACTGAAAGTGAGTAATTTTCATCAATTTACTCGATTTTAGTTTGTTATAAAGTCATTATAGAGGTTTAATTTACGTTAAAACTCCGTGTTTTGCCTATTCTGCTACATAAATAGGAATAGAACAAATTTTTGCACGTAGATGCACGGGAAATCCCAGGGGCTAGTACTTCAGATAGTGTATTTCAAGATGTCATTTGCCATTTTTGCCCGCGAATGCCCCGGCGACGACAACAGTCAATTATAGTGAAAAATCATGGTGAATTTTGTTTAAATGATACAAATTTTTTCTTCCAGGGACTTTGACGGCTCTCCAATAGAAAATTCTCCATCCCCCACCCTTCAACTTTTCTACACCTTCAAAAACATACATTTTGACATATCACACATCATTATGGTCACATTTTGAATTGTTCACCGTTTTCACCCCCTTCATCCCCCACAATTCACCCCTACGAAAAAAATATTGTCAAATTCGTGATCTACACCCTCAAAAACATACATTTCGACATATCACACATCATTATGGTCAAATTTTGAATTTTTCACCCCCTTCATCCCCCACCATCAACCCTTACGAAAAAAATATTGTCAAATTCGTGATCTACAACCACGAAAACATACATTTCGACATGTCACACATCATTATAGTCAAATTTTGAATTTTTAACCATTTTCACCCCTCAGCCCCCACCATTGACCCCTACGAAAAAAAATATTGTCAAATTCGTGATCTACACCCTCAAAAACATACATTTCGACATATCACACATCATTATAGTCAAATTTTGAATTTCTCGACCCCCTAACCCCCTCATCCCCCACACCTACAAAAAAAATATTGTCAAATTCGTATTCT
Organism: Planococcus citri; assembly: GCF_950023065.1. NCBI lineage: Eukaryota > Metazoa > Arthropoda > Insecta > Hemiptera > Pseudococcidae > Planococcus > Planococcus citri. The sequence continues at coordinate 43,649,792 of NC_088681.1, read as the reverse complement.
GCGACCCAAAAAACATAAATCTTGCATAAAATTGCATATTTTCGGACTTAAACGCAAAAAAACAAATTTGGGGGCTTAAGGTCCACAACAAAGGGGGAAGCGTACACCGGATTCACCTGGACACCCCAAATTCGTGTTCAGCGTATCAAAAAAACCCCGTGTACCAAAATTCAGCTTGTTATCAAACTTTTCCCTATGGAATTTTGCAAACAAAACTAAGTTTTCATCAAAACTCTTTGATTCTAACCCTTGGTTTTGAAGGTGAATTTCACACCAAAATGACTTTGATCCAAAAAAACCGAATATGTCACATTATAGAGTGTAAAACGGTATATCCAAATCTGCCATAAAACGGTATTTTTTTTTTTGGCAAATGTGAGTTTTGATTCTCAGCTCCTCAATTGTGATTATAAATTTTTTCAATTTCCTTGACGAAATTGCTCATAAATCCTCTTTTTTAGAAAAATGCCCCATTGTTCGTCTCAGCATGTACAATCTCTCAAAAATATAAAGTATAAAATAAATAAAACTAAAGTTGGTGAACATTTTTCAAAAATTTGTAATTTCTGCGTCAGAATTCCATTATCAGGAAAAGCTTCGTCATGAAAAGAGCTTATTTTAAGCGATCAAGTAAGTACAACACAAACATGGAAAATTGATGAAAAATTTGTGATTTTTTTTTCATTTTGTATTAGGGGGCTCCGTGCAAAGCACCAAAATTAGATCGAGGATGAGTGAAGCTTTTTTCTTGAAAAGGGGGTCATTTAGAGGCATTATGATCCTGAAATTTAACATTTTTGAAAAATTTTCATCGATTTTTCTATTTATGAAATATTTTTTAAATTTCATAAGGTTGGCACTGGAAGTGATTCTTTCTCGAAAAGGGGATTAATTATAGAAAAATTCTAGAGCATAACTTGAAAATGTAAGTATTAAAATTTTCTTATTGTATGTTTTTGATTTTTTTTTCAAGAGAAGAGGGGTGTTGGACTTTTGGAAGCTATTAGCACCACTCAACGTTCAGTTGGATCGGAGATCTACAATTTTCATAGATTTTTTTTCTTCTTAGAAACCAACAACTTGTGAAGAAGGGGGTGGAGAGCAGAGCAAAAAAATTTTTTTGAAACATTTATTCTTGTTTAGACAAAATTTTGTTTTTCAATGAAAATTCACAACGAGCTTTACAGACTAGAGGCCTCACGGTACAACCAAAAAAAAGGAATTTTTAGCAATCTCTGCTGAAAAAAAAGGCGTCACATTGGGATAAAGGAGGAGTCCCGATAAGGTCACTTTTTGGCCCCAGGCCAGTTATCGACTCGACCACTCTTAAAATCTTGTAATCAATGTCCCAAATACGAATCCGTGGTTAGTTAATCCAAAATGACCATTTTTTGGGCTCCAGGGGTTCCCAAAGTTGTAAATAAAAAAATAATTTTTGGAACCACTGAGTATTATTTTCAAAAACTTTTTCAACGTAAGGTATCTGTTCGAACCCGATAAACGTTATGCGAGGTGATTTCCCCATTTTCGACCCTCGGGGGCAGAAATGGGGGAGGGGTTTCAATTTTTGGAAAATTTTGGAACCACCATTTTGAACTTACCCTTTGAACCTCCCTAAAAAGCTTTTTACAGTTATTATTAGTATCTGAAAGACCGAATTTTGAGCTAAATAAAATTTTGCGCTAGTACTCAAAAATCCAATTTTCCAATTTTTCGTAATTTCGATATTTTGGGAATCCCTGGAAAGCTAGAAACCTGCGATTTGCGCCAAACGTAATGTTTTGAGGTATATATTCGATTATCTAGATGAAAAAGTTCAGTTAAGCTCCCCCTAAATTCGTAATTTTGAATCTTTCTCTTAGAGCCCCCACTTTAGGAACCCCTAAACAAGGCGTTTATGCATTACTTTTTTTTAATAAATTGAAGAATTTACATTTGAAACACACTAGCAAGTGCTCGATAATTTTTCATTTGTTTTTACCTGTAACTTTCAAAATTGAGCTTTTTAGGGTCAAATTCTGAGATTTTATTTCGTTGAAATCTTGAAAACGTGATTTTAACGTTTTTTTCAAAGAGTACATCTCAGAATTTGACCCAAAAAAGCTCAATTTTGATTGGCAATTTGCTAAAAAGCAGAAATTTTTTACAGTAAATTTTCAAAATGCAAAATTTTTACAAGTTTTGCAAAAAGCAGAACTGTTTGGAAATTTTTGGCAAAAAATCATTTGAGTAATTTTTTGGGAGAAAAAGCGAAACTTAGTAGCGATATTGCTAAAACGCGAGAATCTTTGTTAAAAAGAAAGACTTCGACAATTTTAGAAGAAAACACGACTTTATGGCAATTATTGACAAAAAAATATATATATATTTTTTCGCGCAATTTTTGCAAAAAAATTGGATCATTTTACAACTTTTCGGTAAACAGCGGGACGTTTTGGTAATTTAAGGCAAAAAAGCTCAACGTTGAGTTGTTCGATTTTTTATTTGGGGTTGGGGGGCGGGGGGTTTGTGATTTTTTTTAGCGATTTTGCTAAAAAAAACGAGATATTCTGTCAATTTTTTGAAACACAATCATTTTAGCTACATAAAAGCAAGACCTTTTGACAATCATTGGCAAAGTAATGATACTTTATCGCAATTTTCGTCAGTTTTTGAAAAATTTTGACAATTCCTACCAAAAGCCAGATTTTTGGGATTTTTCTAGGGAGAGGGGGGGTGCGATTTTTGGGATTTTTCGGGAGAAACCACAATTTTTAGAAATGTTTACCAAGAAACGAGTTTTTTTTTTGGCAAGATTGGAAAAGGTGAGATATGTTACTATTCTAGTATTTTTGGTAAAAGTCGAGGCTTTTTCATTGTTTTCTTCACAAAGTAGGGCAGAGATTTGGAAAAATTGGGTTTTAGAAAATTTTTCAAAAAAGTAACTTTAGTAACCAAAATTTTAAAAAAAAGTAATTAAAGAAGCCCTGTATCGATTGTTACAAACTTACAGGCACTTAGTCCAATCAATGAGTCATCTTCTTGATCCGACTAATCTGAATCTCTCCTCTCTTCTGAACATGCTCAAAATGAAAAAAAAATTGAAAATTACGAGTAGCAAGTCGTTTTTTAGGTTTTTAAAGGTGCTACAGTATCCGAATTTGAACGTTTGAATATGACCCCTCAATGCCCCTTCATGTACCCAATACAGAGAAAAATATTGAGAAATTCGGAAAATGTGATAGAATAACGTTGATTCTTGCTAATTCTAGAACACTGAGTTTGAATATCTACCAATTTTTTTGATTCGAGTCCTCGGTACCTTTACTACCTTCTTCCACAACAGCACTTTTTTCAAATTTGGAGACTGGAAGAATATTTAGGGCAGGGCTTACGTATACTTACTTAATCAATTTTTATACGTTTTCAAAATAAATCTACTTGTAAATGTTTTTTAATCAATAATTTTTTAGCGAGTTAAATCTTTTATGGCGGGGGGGGGGGGTGGAGAACAAGCATTTGTTCTTGCCCTTTTCAATTTTTAAATAGGTACACTGTACGAAAGAGGAGGATCAAACGCGTAAAATGTTGCTACTGCTGTCTTATGAATGAGTTTTTTCCAATAACGTGAAACTCGACATTACACGTATTGTCAATTTTATTACAAAATTGCCCTCTACCATTCAAACATCAAAAAAAATGAAACAATAGGTATAAAAGAAAGAGTACACATGCACATATTTTCGAGTACTTTGTCGGCTCTGCAGTTATTGTGAACTCGACACCAAACATTCATATCAAAATGACACCCGAACCGTGACGTAGACCGCGAAAAATGACACTCGCTGCCTCGTGCCCAATTCTTATCCCATTCTGTGTTTCTCATTTGGGTGAAATAATAGCCCCATTAATCACATAAAATGTACTTATTATGTATCTCTATTTCCACTATACGAATATTCCATCAATGAAAACACCGCTCGCCCTAGGCCTACAACTTTACATACATACATTTATCTCAACAAGTTATTAATTTATTTGTTTTTCAGAAGCTATCTCCACGAGTACCTTTACTCTCTGTCAACAACCTGTTTCGTTACCCTTCCTATCATTTCGATTTCTTCCCAAACCTTAGCCTTATATCGAACGTAATAATACACGAATATGAAACAACTCGATGAAATTTACAACTGCAATCACGCGAATTACTCGTGTATTTCTTCATCATCGACCCGAACAAATCAAACAGTCGATTCGCCGCGAGGCAGCGGCAGCTAGTGAGGGCAAAGATCAGGGCAGGGCAAAGAGTTATCTAGCGGAAACTCGAACACTGACCAGTGACCGTTCATTATTTTTAAATTAAATTTTAGGTGGAAAAAAAATTTCGACCACGACGTGAGAAAAAAATTAGTTTATCGTCTCGTAATGAGACGAATGACGAATTCACGCTTCGCCAATTAATCAAATCATACAGCACGTACGTCTACATCTACGACTGTGTATGTACAACAAGTAGGTACTCTGTAGTTTGTACACATGTACTTATATAGATGTAGGTAAGCTAGGTCTAGGTACATATAATATTTCTAAACATAACTCTATTATCTAGGCTGATAATACAATTACATCTACGAATAAATGGCGCTGTATCGGTGTGGTGAAACAACCAACAGTTTGTTATCAATTTCGAGTCCCATACAGATTATTCTGCTCGTAATACCTAAACTAAACAGCACACGGTTAAGCAGGCAGCAGAGCTACAAAAACGCGAGTGTGAAATATTTCAAGCGGAAAATTCCCCCAAACCACGCGGTCCGATCCCCGTCGTCGTTGTCGAAATAATAAATGTCTATGTCTATGTCTAAACACCTACGTACACGTTTAAAAATCATGAATATCTAGACACAATATAGAGACGCGAACAAATTAATTTTATCGGCTCCGCGTTCAGTCGAAAGGCAAAAAATGTCCCATCGATCGGTAATCGTGGCTATTTTCGTGGCTCTTTCGACCATCGCCTTCGTGTCGCAGGGAGAGGCTGTTTCGACGCATCCTATTATCGTGATCTTCGGATTCGATGGATTTCGATACGATTACCTGAAACGTGGACTGAATCCGGTCCTTAAGGATATCACCGAACGGGGAGTAAGTACGGATTTCCTCATGAATGTCTTCCCTACTAAAACGTTTACCAATTTTTTCTCCATTGCGACTGGAATGTACGCGGAAGCCCACGGTGTGCTGGCCAATAAGGTGTTTAGTGAGAATGGTACGTGTTTGAAGTATAGCTACGAGATGTTCCATTATAACGAAGATATTGTGCCAATATGGGTAAGTACCTAATGGAAGGGGTTTCAATTTTTTCGTATATTTTTGGAGCAGGGTTACGGTTCAAGGAGGAAGGAGGTGAAGTAGAATCTGTCAAATTTGAAAATAATCAACCCGAGTTCGAAAATTAGGAATAAAATCTACATGGAAAATTGAACAATCAGGAAATCAGTCGGTCAAATTTTTCAAAAAAATTCACATGGGTCCATTTCGAATAATTTACATTTTACGAATAATTTTAACAAAATTGAAAATTGAAAATTCATCGACAAAAATTAACGTAATCCAACAGTGAGATCTAATGAGACAATTTTAGAATCGAGAATCAAACCAAAAATAATCAGAAAATAAATTAAAATTTGATTTTCATCACTTCTTTAAAATCAGTAGAATTGTTGCGGCAGATCGATCGAGAAGAAGCTGAAATAAAGGGCCAATCAACAGTTTCCTCAAATTTTTAACATCGACTTCAAAAATTACGAAGTAAATAGACCTGAATTGAAAATCATTCTACTTTTTTCGAGATATGTCTCGATCGATTTTCAAATTATGAAAAAACTAATTACCAAATTCAACGCTAAAATTTCAGTCTGAAGACCTCTAAAAAAAGGGGGGAAATCTGTTCCATATGGGTCCAATTTTAGCTGAAAATTAGCTCATTGGTAAAGCATATCATCAACACCTCAGAGTCAATTTTTCAGCAGCTGAAGTTGATTTTTCGATTTTTTATGAATTTTTATTTAAAAATGGCCGATGCGGAAATGACTTCTCGACAATCTGGTTTCTGTCGTTTTTAGATTGAATCTTGCATTTCTGAAACTTGAAAAATATTTTTAGGAGTGCACCTATTTTTTGATCTCCAATCCCTCCCTGTCGATGAGTAAGCAAAATTATTCAAATATTTGAAAAATTATAATTCCAGTACATTCTGAATCGACCAAAATCCAAATTCTTGAGAACGTGCCAAAATTCGTTTGAAAAAAAAAAAAACATGGTAATTGAGGTAAAAATCTGATATCGATTTCTGTGCCTACAGCATGCCAGATCAAAATCTAGAGGAAATGAACTTCTTGCTCAAAAATTCTGACTTTTAGGAACAAAAAAGCAACGTAAAACGATCTGTCACAAAATTTAGCATTTTTTGGTCATTTTTGAAACATTGCCCCTCAAAGAATCTTTACAAGCCAGTCACAAGTTTCAAGTTTTGAGAAAAAAAAATACCTAATACCATTCGACCGCTTCTTTTAGTCAAAAGTTCAAAAAATTTCAAACTGATATTCGTGTTTCTATTTGTCATAAATAATATTCTTGACGTCATCCTGATTTGAAATAAATAAAAAACGAACATGTTCGGAATTTTTAAAACTATTAACGAAAACAAGTGGCCCGATGGCCAACACTTTCAACGGTATTATTTCTCAAAACTTGGAACCGAAAACTAGCTTGTAAAGAGACTTTTCCAGAGTTGAAAGAGAGAAAAATATTTTGAATCATCGAAAGCAGCTCAGTATACGTTTTTGAAGGAGCTACGTGATTCCAATTTTCACCTCAAACATGACACCAAGTTTCTCAAAAGGGCTAGATTTTTTACACCAGTCCTATTGCATTTTTTAAAAAATTTTGGGCTCCAACTCTCTCTCCCAATGTGCTAAAATATCTGAACGTTTTGTGAATACATTTTGAAGAATTTTGAATCCAAAAATGAATCATGATTTCGAGTTTTTTGAAAAATATTTCAGAATATGACCTATCATAATGGTTCAAAATTTTGTGAAAAACTTGAATATTTCGACAAAAATGATTTTTGAACGATTTAAAAGAATTTTAAGCTTTTAATATACGCTGGAAGAAGTTATTTCAAATTTCATTTCAGAGTAACCATGGTTTTTAGAATCGAAATCAGCGTCTTCGAAGACATAATATGTACATATAATTCGATACTCATTCATGCCATTTTTTTCGATGGTTTGAAATTTTTGCATCTGCCTCCCCCTTCCTCTCGAAATGTACTTGAAACATTTCGGGACCACGATATAATTCTATAGCACTTCCCACCCCCAGCAGTTGGTAATTTTGAGTAATGAAGCTAGCTGATATTTATTAGCAAAGTTCAATCAGGCACTCTGCCCCCCACCCGGCTCCTTCAAATCGACTGCAGCTGGCTTTGAGCAAATTTGGAGGCAAAAGAACCAATTTCCAGATCTCTATCTCGTAATTTAATTTTTTTGTAAAAATTCTTCCATTTTTGAAAATTCGCCAAAAACCGAAAAATCAACTTTGGCAGCACAAAATTCGGTTCTGTGGAGTAAGTGGCAAGGTTTTCAAGGAGCTAAATTTCAGCTTAATCGGAGTTCATTTTCTGGAAAAATATCTCTTTTCAACAACCACTTTTTTCTTTCCTTTAAATCTTTTTCAACTTCCTAGAATAATTAAAAAGTAGAAGAAATGTCTTCAACTCTTCAAACATTCCAAGGAGCCTCCATCACTTCAAAAATTTTAACGATTTTTGTACTCATTTGTAATTTATTCCCCAACGTTTACGACATTTCAGGGAGGAGGGGGGTACCTACGTACGAACCATCACCTTCCAATAATTGGTCGGCTGATGGTAGGAAAAAAACACCACGCGGAATTGTTGAAACAACAAATTTTGAGACATAAAATTTATTTTTCCAACCATTTTTTATGGCTGATAAAATAAGCTTTTCAATAGTGTATTTGACCTTGAATAATATTGACAACTATGAGTTCAAGAATTTATTTCAAAAATTTAGCACCTGACCTAGCATTCAAAAAAAAAGAAAGGCGAAACGAGATCACAGTATGAGGATGATTACTATAAAATCGAATAAATGATCCATTTTTCATCATCATCGACTCCAAGCGATTTAGAAAAAATCTCGAAAGCAAAACAAAACCAAAAATAATTTGATTGTTTTCGAAAAATTTAAAAATTGATCAATGATAGTTTTTTCGAAACGTAGGTACATATTTCAATCGACATCGATATCCGAGGAAATTGAAAAGAAATAGGTAGTATAAAAATTATAAAATTGGCGAAGTAGGCTAAAGAAAATGAAAAAAATGTAATGAATAAAATATCAATCATTTAAATATCGATTTTTGAAAATTCAAATCGAAGAATCGAAAAAAATGAAAATTAATCGGTTAGAGATTGAATCAATACAATATAAGGAGAAAATGCTTGAATCAACAATTAATCCAAAAATCAATCGATTATCAAAAAAAAAAAATGAAAATCGAACCAATGTTAAACGTTAAACTCAAATTTGAAAAAAATATATTCAAAGATTTAAAACGAAAATGAACTTGAAAATTGATAGATCCCCCCTTCCCAGCAATCGATGATTCAATTCAATTTTTTGGAAATTAATTTCTAAAATGATTCCAATGATGAGGGGAACTCAATTACAAATGAAATTAACAAATCGAAAATAGATTCTAATTTGTTCCAAAAAAAATGCGAACTATCCAATAGAAATCAAAATCCAACGATGAATGAATCCTTGATCGAATGATTAATCGATAGAAGAACAACATCTTCGAATTAGCATTCTCCAATGGTAATGACTAATGAGAATTAAATGTTATGAACCACAATCTGTTCGAGATCAATCACTTGGAACGAAACAATTCGAGTTGAAGGTTTAAAAAAACTAAGAAAAAAAAAAAAACATTTTCCGGGATTAATTTCATCTTTCATGTACGATAGAAATAGGTATAAAAATATTCAGATTTGAAATCAAAACCAATGGTAGGAAAATTTGAACTAAAAAAATCAAATTAAAAACAGAATTGATCAAATTGAAAAATCCTAAAAAATAAAAATTCAAATTTGAAAAAATTGAACATCAATAATAAAAACCAAAAAAAAGCCAAATTGATAGAAAATTTACATCAAAGCATTAAAATCCTGGAATTTTGGAAAACCAATTTATACAATCGAGGATTTTAATTTGTAAACATTTCCACGCCCCAATTTTCAGATATTTTTATAAAATCATGATCATATGAAAATTTGAAAAAATTAAATTAAGACTCGTCTAATTGAAAAATTACAGGAAATTCCTCCAAATCATTTCATCAAAGCCCCTATAATTTTTTCCATCACGTATTTCATCATTCATTAAAAGCCTAAGCGCGACAAATTTTTTAGAATCACGCGAATAAACGAATTAGCGGAACGGAAAGGGGCGGGACAGATGGTTGACTTGATAAAAATTGCCACCACGTCGCTTAAAACATCACTAAATGAATCATTTCGATATTCTATCAACATGTAATTTTCTCCCAGAAGAACATAAACGTGTCACAGAAATTTGCGAAGTTCCATTTTTCATTTATCAGACACCGCACATTATAAATTCGGTCTGAAATAATCACTTAAATAATAGGAATACCTAATTCACGTGAAACAGGTCGAAGGTTGAAAAAAGTAATCTTTTCCGCGTTAATTTTTAACTAAGAAGGCTGATAGAAAACTACACTGAATTGTTTCATGCCAAGATGATGAGTTCAGGGAGCAAAATGTGATTTCATAAATCATTGGTTCAAAGTACATAATGTACAGATCAAGATCAAAAATTTTTTCGAATTTCAAAAACTGCAAATTGCAATTAAAAAAAATTGCAGAATTGAAATATTGAATTATACTTCAATTTGATACAAAAACATCGACCTTTAGATCAATTCCAACTAGAATTTCAAACACATGCTTCCACTTGACTGGGAAAGAAGGGAGGAGAGAATAGGTACAGATTAGACACGATTTGCAATATTCGTCGTCGACGAAATAATCCAGACACGTTTTTCCAAACGAACACCCACACTTTCGAAACCTTCCTCGCTGAACCGTAAACATCCGAATCGATCTAACCAAAAATGTGGAAATACCTTAAACAATTCTGGACGTACTATTTTTGCAGACATTAAACGAAAAAACAGGCGAAGGGCGTCACAGCGGCTGTATGATGTGGCCCGGTTGCGATTACCCGTACCAAAATATAAACTTGACGTATTTTCAAAAATACAACAACACCATAAAATGGACCGATCGAATAGATATGATGATGACCTGGCTACTTGATCCGGAAAAGCCTATGAATTTACTCAACGCTTACTTCGAGCAACCTGACGCTATCGGCCACGCTTTTGGACCATATTCGGAAAAAACCAACGAAAAATTGAAACAGGTCGATGAAATATTGCTGTATTTCTTCGAAAAATTAAACCAGCAACCGGAACTGAAAGATAGGATTAATTTGATCGTGCTCAGCGATCACGGAATGGTGGAAATAAAAACCGACAAGATTATTAACATATCTGCTTTGATGGATCCGGAGACATACACGAAATGCGGAGACTCTCCAGTGATTCAGATACTTCCCAAGCCAGGTAATGGAATCGAAATTGCTGGAGTTTATTTCTTCTATTCGATTAATTTTTGAATTTACAGGTTTCGAAGACGCGATTTATCAAAACTTGACTTTATCAGCGCAAAACAATAAAACGTTTAAAATATACAAGAAGGAAGAAATGCCGGACTTTTGGTATTGGAAAAATAACCGTAGAAATATCGGACTGTACGCGGCGTCCAATCCATGTTACTCATTCGACGATAATCCAACACAAAAAGGTACCTAGCACGATCAAATCCATCGAAACCATCGTTCCAGTGTACCCGAAATATAATTATTTATCATTTCGATTTTAGGTAATCACGGATACGTCCCTGGGTTGAAAAATATGCGAGCTTTTTTCACAGCGATCGGGCCAATATTCCGACAACCTACTCACGTGACTTGGCTGCATAATATAGATATATATCCGTTAATATCTTACGTTTTGAAACTGGAATCACCTCCAGAACACGTTAAACCGAACGGTACATTGGCCAAGATTAAGTATATTTTGAAAGATGATTAGCTAGGATGAAATAAACTCTCTCCAAAGCGTAATTCATTCCTATCTTTACGATAACTTACTTTCGAACGATGGTGGTGACACGAACGCGACGCTGCCCACTAACGTGAAGATAATTCGTAATAAATTGTATGGATCCTCGACCTCCTTGCGGCGTTGGGGCTCCGTGCTGCAAAACGAGAGAAATATTTAGTTTCCAGTGCATCAAGGAGCTTGTAATAGGTGTCATTTTTCAATTTACCTGGTTCACGACTTCGAAAAAGAATGCAGAGGTGGTGGTTGGAGTAAGTGAGCAGAATTTCCAGGTACTGGTTCCGCCGAGACCGATTTCTGTATCTGAGACGCAGGGGCCTTTGGTGTTTAACGATACGCAGTTTCCAATAGCTCCCATAACTAGGCAAAACATCATCAGTTATGATTAAAATCTGTTAAAATATCGTACAAATTCCAAGTTTTGCAGTCTAGGGCTAAATTTCGAAATTAAATCAGCCTTATCGAACTGGGGTACATAATAAAGGTATCTGAAGATGAATATGTACTTCCAACATAAATGACAATAAATTCATAATCCATCTGCGCAAGATGGTCAAAAGACAGGAACTAGGTCCGGAACCGGTATTGGAAGTAGTCACCAATAAAGAACGATTCGAATTTCAGGAACACACCATTCGTAACTAATAATTACACCCACCTTTCAATTCTCGAGATGTTTTCACTTCTACATTCGAAATAAACGCCATTTTCAAATTATTGCTTTGGTCTTTCGACAGAACTCTTTGGAATGATTGCTTGAATAACGTTGAATTAAAAGAATCTCCCATAACCATAAGTCCTCTGGAATTGAAAACGCCAATTACAACAATCATCGAAAAAAGCACACCTTTCTAAAACAGCCAACTTACCCGGTACTATTTACACAACTTTTCATTTCCAATAAGCCAGTCTGATCTAAAGCGCATGAATAAATATCGATAGTGTGTCCATTAGTGGCAGCTCTCAGAGCCAAAGCGTCGTAATGTTTGATAGCTTTCTTCATGTATTTCGCGTTATCTTTATGGATATCATGATGAGACCGGATGGGTTCTCGCAGATCATCATTTACGACTTGACCAGGCCCTTGAGAACACGGACCTCCTATAAATAGCATAATTCTACCGCCAGCGTTTGGATATGTGCACTGAAAACGAATTTCGATCAGATGATTGCGAATCGCAAAGGCTTATTTTGCTGAAAACATACTTCTAAAAGTCCGACAGCGATTGATAAAGCGACTCCGGTTGATCTTAAAGCTCGTTTGCCTTGAGGAACTGGCCAAGGATCACGTTGCAACTCTCCTAATATATCGGTAATGTTTATATCACACATTTGCACCGGTTGTAAGAACCTTGAATGAAAATAATAAGCTAAAAAAAGTTCTCGTAGAATTGAAATTTGTAAAAAAGAAATTTACTTGTTCACTGGAAGGGACTGGGGTGCAGGAGCTGCGCCAGGTCTTCCATGTTGAGCAGCTTGAGGAATACCGGCTCCTTTACCGATACCTAACATGTCTTGGACTTTTTTAGCGGTGTAATCTTTAGTACCTAGGAATACGTAGCTTTTAGATACTCCATCGATTCCCAACTCGTGTACCTACGAAAATATTTCGAAATTAGATTCATCGACGATTCGAACACGTCGTCCAGTTGAATTGCATCACTCACCATGACCATTCTGCCGAAAGTAATCAACCCAATCAGCGCATTCGGAGGTAATAAACTGAGTGACGTTTGTAACGAATCTTTCAAAGCGACTAATTCTTCGTCATCTAAACACGTATCGACGACCAGTAAGAAAATAGGAGGCAGACATTGCGATCTCTGAAATACAAATAATCGTTCAAGTGAATCATTCGATACCTCGAGTATAGAAAACAACCAATGTTTACCAAAATTGTGTACTCTATGGTGGAAAAAGCCGGTATTAATTCCGCTGGTTGATGTTGTTCTGATATAGCTGCGTATTGAGGAGGAAACTAGAACACGAAGAAGTAGAAAATCAGTTTACACTGCTATGAAACGAACAAAATAGTATAAAATAACGTACCGCATTCCTTTGATAACAAAAGTTGCACACCCATAATTTAGCTCTGTAATCGACTTGACAATAGGGATTTAAAATCGCCCGGCAAGTCGTACGACTACAAAACACAGGTTCGTATTGTATCGCAGGTAAATCTAGAAAGAATATATCTCGTTATACACCTTCAGTGATCATCAAACGCCGATAATTACATCATTTTTAAATACCTGGACGTTCTTTTAGCGGCTGATAAAGTGCACCGATAGGAACAACTAATCTGGTCGCTTCTAAGCGACTCGATGGCCAAACATTCCATGTGAACCGGATACCATCTGTGTCCTCAGCTTTCTGGATGAATTCCTCGAAAGTGGACATATTTCTGTAAAGAATAATTACAAAGTTGAGATGAAAAGTTCGATGATAGGAGCTTTTTAGAAAGAATTCTGCTGCTTACCTGATTTAGGAGAAAGTATTTTTACAGGGAATCGATGATTGGAGATTCAACTGGAGGTAGTTATTCCATCAAAAATACATTTTGGATTCAATTACAAAGATATATCGAAATATATCTAATTATCTAATTAGTTCCAACTATACAGTATCAACAACTAACACGTCACTTCATCTGCATCAGCTTTGAGCTTTTTTCATTTTTTCAATCACTGTTGTTCAAGATTGAATACAAAATGTGCAGTCACATCACTCGGACCACGTAGTACATTTTGTCGCGGAATGTTGGTGAACATGGTACTGGGATCGAACAGCCAATCAGTGTTCGATTTGTGGATAATTTACCTACTTTTGATTGTTTTGCGTAATTACCGATGATAAATGACCGTATTTACATAAATCTTATCAAAGAGATGGAAAAATCGATTAGAAGCATCATACATTGCATCTTTTGAAATTAATTAATTAATTAATGGAATAAGAATAAATAATTTAGCATTCCACTTCCACAATAATCAATCCATGGATTCAAGTTTCGACAATGTTTCAATTTGAAAGAAACATCCCTTCTCAGCAAAAAATTACCTATAATAAATTATAATTACATTATTTTAAAAGTAATTCTCGACAATTGGAACAGCATCGAAACCTACTTTCACCTCTACAGCTCTTAATCAAGCTTCTAATTAATATTACGAACGTCCTTGATATCACATACGACCACATTTGAACAACTTTATCGCGTCAACTCGACTAGAAATAGCCTAGAGTAGAAATCATCTTCACCGCGGCGATAATCTGTAAACCGACATTATTGACACGTAAACATTAAAAATTATCGTAATTTTATAAATTTTTTATTTACAAATTCAAATTTGGCTTGTTTCATTACAGATACAAAGCGATAAAAATATTTAAAAAATCAATATACAATAATTACACAATACCGTTATTCTTTTATCAACATTATACCAACGAACGTACAAACTATACCTACCATCAATGAAAAATACAAATTTTTTTTTCTGAAATTCGAAGTAATTTCTGTTTTACGTACAATATTCAACACGTCATTAACATAATATAAATCTAAAAACCTCCATTCGATTATCGTACAAAATAAAATTTAAAAAATCACAATAACTTTAAAAATTTTATAGTTATAAATTCGTAAAATGGCGACGCGATAAAATATCGTTTAGTTCATAAAAACTCAGCGATTAAAACTTTCTAAATGCAAAATTAACCTAAAAGCTGTTAATTGTTATATAAAAAAAACAAACAAAAAAACAAGGACAAAAAACTAAAAAAAAAGAAGAAGAAATGAAAAACACAATTCTCAAACTTAAACCTTCCCCCAACTACAATGATTGATGTCACAAACAAAAACCTTTTCTATCAATAAGTTATTATGAAAACAAAATTGTTTTAAAAAAACAAAATAAAAAAAAGAAATAACCGCTATTGTACACAAAAAATATATATTCAAACACAACGGTACACTTATAAAATACATGCTTAAATAACACGAGAGACGATGACGAAAACAAAGAATTAAAAATTTTTTTTTCAGTATCAGTTTAAAAATGAGACGTCTTCAAAGTAATAATGTGGTTATCTCGTATAACGCTATTATTACAAGGACGTTCGAAGACAGACATAAATCAGGTAGATTAAAAATGTTGATTTTGGAGGTTTCAATCATTATGTACTCGATTAGTACATATTCTTTTTACAATTTCTAATTTAAATTACTTCACTGATTCAAACAGTTTGCGGCTGCGGCTGCTGCTGCGGCTGCTGCGCGATGCCACGCCATGGTTTACGTGCTGCTCTTCTCAATTCAGCTACGGTCAACATCTTACGTGTATTCCTGCGTGAAGAGAATCAAAAGAGTTAGAAAATAAATGTACACGCAGAACACCTCATGAGGGTATTTCTTGGCGATACTCACTTAGTACCGGTAGTCGATCGGAAATATAAATCGTCAGGTGCGTCCATCCAGGACATGACTTGTTTTCTACCAGTTCTAGCTACCAGACCCATTCGGCTTCTGTTTCCATTCAAGAGATTGACAGGACAAGGAGGCGCTAATTCGGCAGCGACCGGTGGTTGAACTGCTGGTGTGAATGTCTGCTCACGATGGACTCGTTTAGAAGGTGGTCCGACTTGCGGTACTACCACTCCTGAAAAGTGAAAATATCGAACATGATGAAACGAAATTAACAAGAATGGTACAAGAAACCACTTCACAGCAAAGGGTGGAAAACATTTTAAATTTCGTGCATAAATTACGTGAGCGTACCTTCGTCCCATTCCAAATCTAAGCAGCGATTTTAAAAAAATGACATTTGAAATAAAAATAAATGTAAACGTGTACGTAATACAGTCAGTTATGATATTTTATATGCAGATTCAACTCACCATTAGCATCATCAAAATTACGCTTTTTCATTCCAGGTGGCAGATTGTTTAAGGCAGTTTTATCAGGTTCGACGACAGCATTAGGAATTTTTTCATATAATAAGCTTCCATCTGAAAATAATACAGATTGGTCAAGAACAAATGCTGGAAAATCAGAGAAAGCTGAACGGAAATACCAACCGGGTCCTTTTGGAGGTTTGGGAAAAGCTACTCTTTCGGATTTGGGTAGTTTATCTTTATGCGTTGGTGCCAACCATTCAGGTACAATCAATTCGCGATTTCTTGAGATCGCCAATCGGGTAGCGATCAGTGTTACACTTCCGCGATCCCTGCGTCTGTATTTGAATAATTCTTTCAATTCTAACGGAGATTTATTCGCCAATTGTGTTTGACCTGGTCCAAAAAAAAAAAAAAATTAGCATCTTTCTGATTGAAAAATATTCTGAAATAGCGAACGAATCGACTAACATTCTTGTTTAATGGCGTGTACGTTTATTGGGTAAAATGGTGATCTAGCTATGTGGCGAGGTGGAACCAACGACTGACAAAGTCGTCTAGAAGCTCGCGTAAGAAATGACGCGTGCAGATAAAACGCCGTTCTGGTTTTCATTATAGGTCTTGGCGAGCCAGTTCTAACAGCTAAACCGTGTGATGTGGCGTAGTGCCTTGCTAGATGAGCTTTCAACTTGAATTCCTGAAGCACAAAGAGCACACGCAGAACGATACAGGCTCGATTCGTCAATTACACGAAAAGTATTCGTATCATTACTCACTTTTCCGCAACCGATAATGCTGCATCTGTGCGGTCGATGAGGGGTCGAGGCTGGTGTACTACGTTCAGCTGTAAAAATAATACAAAAATACACGTTCAATATAACGCAACGGATAATTTTTTTTCAAATATTTATCACGAGTACCAACCCTCATCTGAAATGCTGCCTGATTTCTTCTTTACAGGGTCAATTTCGTTTTCACCTATGACAAGGAAAATAATTAACCAATAAGAAATACGTTTCGTGACTTGATTTTTCAACTTTTTGTTGGATGAGAAAAGATAAAAAAAAAAATTGTTCGTAACGTCCACTCGGATCAATTTTCTCATAATACGTTCTCACTTCCAAAAATACATAATAATATAAAGATTCGACTTACATAACTTAGAAGGTGACTTGAATCCGCCATATCTTTTCCAATAAGTCCAACAACTATGGCATAATTTACACTGATAACTGGACATCGTCCAAGGGTACCATTGACTGGACATTGAGACTGTAAAACCACAATCATTTAGAACGATCGAAGCAGGAGAAAAAAGCGAAACACGACCGGATATGCCAAAGTGAGAAATTGATCATTCATTCTCACGTCTCGAAAAATAATAAACGTACCATTGCAAACTTCGCACGAATTTCCTGGAATGAAAAAGTCGCGTCCATTAGAATGAGCACCAGCTGTACCATTGACGATGTTTTTGTTGTTTAAAGTGACTGGTGGTTGCGGCATAGGAGCTTGTGATGTCGATGCTGGTTTGTTATTACTGAACGAAAAATCGCATCGGATATTTAAATTCAAATTCAAAAGAGTATAATATTTCCTCTCCAAATCAAAATACTCACTAATTAGGAATGTACACTTGTTTGAGTTTTGATTCAGCCTCAACAGCTTTAACTCGTTTTTGTTGCACATACCTATCGGTTGTCTTCCACATGTAATAATATTCTACTATATTTTTCAGTGTTTTCCAAGGAATCTGCGATGGAGAAAAACAACACTCGTTAATCATCCAATACGGTATTCTCTTTCATTTATTTCACGATCAATTCTACTTACAAAATCTTGTCGAATATCGTTAAAATCTTTTCCATATTTTTCTAAAGCTTCTTCGAATAGATTGGCTTCAGACGCGGACCATTCTTCCATTTCGTCTCTACACAGCACAGGTCCTTTAATCGGCACTAGAGAACTAATGGCCGCCGATAAATTGTAACTATGCTTATGTAAAGTATCCATGGCATAAAACTGTACCAACAAGAACGACGAATTAGTCACCAGTGAGTTTATGATAAGATATCGATATTTTGAAGGCAAAACGTACCAAAGTTATATCTCTCGACGCTGCAGCGGCGCTCATATGCAAACTTGGTTGCTTCACAGAACTCGAGCAATCCAGTGCTCTTGCAAATGTACCAACAGATCTGCAAAAGTATCCATATTAGTGTTTCATTCTACGCCAAAAAAAAAAAAAAAAAAAAGGTAGCCAACTCAGCATACCTTGAAATAACTAAGAATTGATCAATTTGTCTATCCGTCAGACCATGACTTGGTGTCCACACCAATGTTTCTAAAGGTTCTGATTCGGATCTTGCATCAGTTTCATCTAAAATTATAATAAAAATATCGATAGAAACACACCATCCGAGCTTACGCGTGTAATTAATTAATGCAATCTTACAAACCTTTATTTAATAAGGGAGTAATATCAGCTTGATATTTGCTCCCTACTCTAATTTCTCCTTTATCAGCTAATAAAGTTTTTTGCATTGGATCAAAAACCAGACAATAAAAGAACATATCCTATACATAAAAAAGAAGAAAACAAAAATTATTTTCAAATTTGGCATCGATTAAAATGTCGTAACCATATCATAATCTTGTACTTACGTCAGTATTAAGGTAAGTTAAAAGCGACTCGGTTTCATTGAGCAACGTCACAGAGCATTTGCCTCTAATCAACGTGGCCGGCACGGTTTCTACTCTACGTGATAGAAATAACTCTCGATGTTTTAACTGGTGCCTTTGTTTAGGCGTTAATTCGTTTTCTGAATAATTTAACCCCCAGGGTCCATTATTACTGCCATTTACTTCACCCTCTAATCCACCTGTTGGGATACATTTTCAAGTTAATTAACAGTTTGAACCACATCAAATTGATTTAAGTCATTACCTTGTTGATGTTTATCGGCCAACATCACCAGAGAACTTGGTAAATCTCTTCTTCGAAAGAAACACATTACTTTAGCCTCGACGTTGCCGTTAGGTGTCTGTGTAAAAATGAAAAATTGATTAATATGGTTCCATCGAGGATCCTCCTGATTCAAAATAGGTACCTTATTTAGTTCTTCTATCCTGCGAATATGATATGGTGAATTGGAAGATGTCTCAAAGTACACATAATCTGAAATTTGAAGAAAAAAAAACAAAACATAATTATTTTGGTGTTTTGTAAGAAAACACAATATATAAATTTCGATCAAACACAATCACATATCAATGTTTCCAAATTATCGATATACATTGAAATAGAAGAATTCAATAGGCTGAGTGAAAAAGTAATTAAGGTCTTTGATAAAATGGCATAAAATCAATAAAAAAGCAATTAAAATCTAAAAGCCGTAAGATGCTTTACTGTATTATCAGTTCGGTACATAAGATCTGTACAATCACTCCGATCAATTAACAGATCTCAAAGAGAATGTTTCAATTTATCTATTAACTGAGATTTTTTTTTGGGAATCGGACACATTGAAATGGAATATTTTGTGTCCAAAGTCGGAAGTCGTACTTTCGACTCGAAGCTCGAAGAACTGGTGCAAACACACAAAGGTGTTGTGTGATTGTATTTGATCATGGTGAAACACATTTTTGACAAGTTTATCAATCGATCTTTTGCAAAGGAATATAAAACCGGGTATAAACAAAATAACGTAAAACTCTGAAACTCACCACCAACTCTGTACATATTTGCAGTCATTGTGAAATGTGTTCCCAGACACTCGCTAACTGGAGATTAATATTTTATACATAACATCTTCATTGTTGTAAAAACACATTAAACCAGTTAACGGATCGAAGATTTACATATTTACATAACGTAATAGTGATCTAAAATACAAACAAGAAACGCCATTTTTGTTCATTTTTTATAAGATTCTTGGCTGCTGGCTGTTAAGTAGTGTTACCAACCTCGAAGGAAAAATAGCGATTGGGAAAGTAGGATTTTCTCAAATAGGTAGGTAATTTTTTAGTGTTTTTTTGCTGAATCAGCTCTCAGCTCAGCTGATTGGCTGACATGGAAATTTTTTCAAAACGTAACTAGATCTATTTTGTCAGCTCACGAGTCGATGGGGGGCATGGGGGCGATTAGAAAATACCTATCAAAATGTACACGTTTGGTGCTCCGGGTTACAGGTTGCTACGAATTTTTTCAATCTTCGTAGAGTTGTAAATTGAGGAGCTCATTGCAAAAGTAGCCCTTGTCACATGAACCTATGCAATCTCTAAACCTCTCCCTTGAGCGTACCCAGTATCATGAATGTAAACTCTATAAAGCAATTCCTCTCAGGGCTACTCAGGGTAGGCCAACTTGACGGTCATTTCATCATTACAACATGATCTCCGCATTTGGCAATAGGTGCAATCGAATGAAAAGGGTCTAAAAGTTCATGTGACAAGGGCTACTTTTGCAATGAGCTCCTCAATTGTTGTATTAAGTAGGTATTGTGTAATTTGTAAACTTTTAAATTTAAAAAAAAATCGTTTTATTTAATTTTTTCGTTGTTTTTTTTTTTTATCAAGTCACTCGACTATTCGTTCATTTGTTGATTAGTCCATTTTGAATTCATGATTTTTTTTTCATCTTCCAAGTTCCAAGTTCCAAAAAAATCAAACTCTGATTTTTTGTTGGTTTTACAATTTTTTTAAGCTGCGGAAGCTGAAGCCAGCCATTTTTATCATTTACCCACTAATTCTAACACATAAAATCAAATCTACCTATAGCGAAAACTCCAAAAGCTTCATTTTTTTCAGCTTTTCTACAGTCATTGGTTCTGAACTCTCGTAGGCCTATTTTATTTTAATCATGGGATGGAAAGCTAGCTGAAAGCTGAAAGCTAAAAGCTAAAAGCTAAAAGCTGGAAGCTGAGCCACTGAGGAAGTTTGGGATTTTTGATTGAAAGCCAAAAGCTCTCGCTAAAAGCTTTATTTATTCAGCTTTCTTTCAACTTTTTTACAAATCCATTTGGTTCAGTTCCTGTTTGAGTTTGTTTTTGATTTTCACACTTTACTTTTCTCAAGTTTCACTGTTTCAGTTTTCTCATGTTTTTAATTTTTTTCGTTCGTGGTTGTGAGTTTCCATTTTCCTTTCTATTCACCTAATTAAAAAAAATTTAAAAAGCTAAAAGCTAAAAACTAAAAGCTGAGGAAGTTTGAGATTTCTGAAAGCTAAAAGCTAAAGCCAAACGTTTCATCTTTCATCAGAAGATCCCTGATTTTAATTAAAATGAACCAGTTTCATTATGGTAGGTATATATGGTGTGCGTGTGTAATATTGTGTAAGTAAGCTAGAATAGTAGAATTTTTAATTTGATTTTTTTTTCCAATTGATAAGTAAGTAAAAATTTTTTCATATTTTTTTTTTTTTCACTGAAAAAAATTGAAAAATGAAAATGACTGCAAATTCAAATCGAGGTGATGGTGAAGGAATAAGGCAAGCTGAAAGCCGAAACTGCCGAAAGCTTAAAGCCAAACCCGCTATGAGGCTTGTACAGAATACAGAATACAGAATATTTATATTTTAGCTTTTGTCTTTTACAAACATTATTTAGATACATTAAATGCCCCCCGGACCGAAAAACCGGACTGATGACCGCGACCGGACCGTCGACCGTATATAATGGACGAATAATTCAAATCGCAGGAAATGACGGCCACATTTTGGATGCAGAATCCTGGAAACGTTCTGCACATGCGCCAAACATGATGCTTACGGCGTTGGTGGAGAGAGAGACGGGTCTCTGGTACAACCCACGTTCAACCAGTACACCGTCTCTCTCTCCACCAGCACCGTAAGCGTCATGTTTGGCGCATGAGCAGAAGGTTTCCAGGATTCTGCATCCAAAATCTAGGCTTCACATTTTGTCATTTTTTCACCGTTGAATTATTCGTCCATTATATACGGTCGACGGACCGGACCAAAAAAATACCCACAAGACCGAGTGGACTGAACCGGACCGGACCTGGCATTAACATTTGTAGGGTAAAGTCACCAGTAGTTGACATGATCCAGTAGTTGACACATACGTCACAAAAATCGCCATTTTGATGTCCCAGTGTGATTATTGAAAACACTGATTGCACTAAAAATTAATTCATACCTCGCTTATTATTGGCCGTGAGTTAGGTGATGATTATTAGTCATACTTTTTGCGTTTTATCAACTTTTATTTTCACCATGAAAATTTTGCAAAGTGTTTTACAATTATTTTTCTATCAAACAATTTTGAACATTTTGAAATGGTTATTATACCATTTGAAAGCTAATGAGATACACTTTCTTTCTAACTACTTTTGATTGATTCATAATCACATTTTCATGCTCGATAAGCCAGGTGTCAATTACTGGGGTTTTTTGGACACTTTTTGAAATGATCGTAAAAATCTCAAAAATGCACTTACGAATGTGAAACACAAATCAAAATGTAAGGAAAACTGTGTTCTTTTAGATGTACTTACCAAAGTTTTCAAAAAAATATCAACTTGAGCTGTAGATTGTTTTTTATCAAAAAGTATCAAAAATCTGTTCAACTACTGGCGACTTTACCCTATATGAAAGACCCATATTAACATCGGACCCAAAAAATGATCCTTAATGTTTTCACTGGACCGAAACGGGTTTGAACCCTCTGGGCTATGATGAACATTTCTCACAAAATGAACCTAACAGTGATGAACTGATTATCCTTTCGTGAAAATTGAAAACTACTACAAACAGAACAGACCACGACCCAGACCGCTCAAAAACTTTACTGACCGGTATGTTATATTTCACCGCAGCTAAAGAAATAGGTACCTACTACTAGCTAGGCTAGCCAGCCAAAAGTCACCTACCTATACTTATGCTTATGCGAAAAGCTAAAAGCCAAGCCAAAAATTCAGCTTCATCTTTCGGCTTTACAACTTCCCACGTCTGTACCCTGTTTTTGAAGATTGAAATTTGAAAAAATTCATGAATTTCAAAGTTTACCCTGCCTTAGTGATATCAAGTCAACAAATAAACGAATAATCAAGTACTTAATATGTATTTCATGAAAAAAAAAAAAAAAAAAAAAACTGAAAAAATTCAAAAAAGATCAAAACAACCAAGTACGCAAGTACCATGACCATGAATGATCGAATCAATCAATCAATCAAACACATTTTTCAAATGCACTCCATCCACCTGTACTTGACAAAATAAGGTGTGGTCAAAAATGAAAAAAAAACGAACGCCATTCCAAAATACGGAGCGGGAGGGATGGAGGGTCAGGAATGTTTTTCAAATTTCAAAGTTCGGAGGAATTTTTCAAAAAATTGATTTTTTATAATTTCAAATTTTCGAAGCGTAAACATTTGAAGTCTCCAGTTTCGTCAAAAGTAATATTTCAACTCTTCATTGAGTCTCGCTTCGTCGCTTCATCTCTAAGAAACGACTGGGACCGTCATAGAACCACGAGAAACACACTACCGAATGTCAGCGTTGAATGACCTCCAATTATTTGTTAAATTCTTTTGATAACATAATTCAACCATCGTAGACTCGAGTCTCACGTACATTTTGCCTAATTGAATTAAACTGGACGAATAAAATTTTAATAAATCTTCGGTCGCCAACAATCTTGAACGAAAGTCGAAAAAAAAATGGAAAATCACGACGACGGATACATTATAAAAAATATTTTATTAAAAAGTTAATCTATGAACATTATGTATTTTAGCAGTCAGTGTATAGTTTTAAAAAATGTGTTAGTACAATCGAATAATAATTTACAACAAAAATATTAAAAGATAAAAAACGTACAAGATCTATGTTCTAGCTCTGTAAAATGATACAAATAATGTTGAACACATTAAAATTATTGTAAATATACTTAATGAATGAACTACATTCGTATAAACTTGTCGATAATAATGTTTATAAATACGGGTAAAACGTAAAAAAAAATTAATAAATTAAACAATTAAATAAAATGTTCTAAAAAAATGGAAAAAAAAAATGTTGTCAGAAAAAAAAACTTTTAAAAATCACAGCTATGAAAATTTGTGGAAAAAAAATAAATACGAGTAAAAATCGATACGTACGTCACGAGAGTAACTATTTTTTTCTGTTAGACAAAAATAATACTATACAATAAATAATGTAAAATTTGACGAAGCGAATATACATTTTCAAATATTTACAAATATAACAATAGGAAACATTTAGCAACAATTTACAGTAATAAAATACAAAAATACTTTGTCGTAATGTTCTTATTAATTATACCTTTTTTAAAACGTATTTAAAAATGATTTGTAAAAAAAGAGAGAGAGAGAGAGAAAGGCACGAAGTTTCTGTTCAATTATAAAAATGTTACACTGACTTATTGCTTTCAATGTTTTGATAAATTTAATGGAGCATCTGAAACGAAAAAAAGAGAAAAAACAATTACATTAATGAAAATTTCGGTATAAAAAAAAATATATATATTCGAGAATGGGATGAAAAACTTACCACTTCCATTTTCCGTAACTGAGTAACTTTGGAAAGATGAATGGGCAACGGGTACGTACGGTGAAAGGCTTATCGGTGGATACGATGGTACGTTGGCCGCCGGATAAACAGATTGCCTAGGAAGACTAGATACGGAAGGCATTGACCACACAGAAGGATCGGGATATGTCGAAGAGAAAGCGCTGTAATAAGGAGGATGATTGGATATCGGAGGCGAAGTGAGAAATGGTTGAGTAGAATGATATAAATACGTAGGCGGAATATACGAAGGAATGGGCTGAGGACAGTGTAAATTTTTAGGATACGGCGGTGAAAGGGAGGCAGATATTGGAGTAGAGCAATGACTGGGACGAGAGGGAGCGATTCGAATATCAGCGCTGGATGGCGATTCGGCGGTAAATGAGCTTTTCGATTCGGACGACGACTCGTTCGGAGACTTTAATAAATTGCGCAAAAAAGACGGCTCCTCGTCTCTCGACAGGATCGAAGTAATACTGTGATTATTTGCAGGTTTACTAGAAATGGCAGTGACCGATGCGTTAGCAACAGGACTCGAAACGCTCCCGGAAAATACGCTTACAGTGCTGGCCGAGGCGCTTGAAGCAACAGTTCGAGCTCGATGCTTCTTACTGGTGTTACCCATCTCTTCTAATGATACTTTTTCGAATTCTTTGAGAATTCGTTTGCGAGGCGATACGATGCCGGGATCTGTGCGACACGAACTGGTCGCGTTTTCGTAACTTCTACGCTCTGATAATTTTTGAATAATATCGATTAATTTTCTCCTTATATTCGAGCCGAATTTACGCGACGAACTATCCTCCTTGAACAATTCATCCGATTCGATTTTTATCACATCGTAAGGTCTTCGCCTTTTACGACGAATTGTTAACGATGAAAATCTCATTTTACGTTTACGGGCAACCCATGAGAATTCTAATCCACGGTTTACATTTTTTCTAGGTACCGTTTGCTTCCAGCAATGGTCTCGCTGCCACGGAGAGGACTGAATCGATGAATTATCATCAGAAACTGAAATCATTCCGCAAAATTATTACAATTCGTGTTTTATAACCGAGAATCGACGTAACGTTAAAGCTTCACTTACCACTTAATGAGGTAGAACTTTCTTGACGAGGAGTGCAATGGCCAGTTGGAGGCCAAAATGTGGAATTTTTTGACACTGGTATCCAGAACATCCTTTCTCCATTTTTATGATGCCAAAGTTCGAGAATAACTTTGCCATCTATGAACATGATCAACACATTAGGAATAATTCTCATTTGCACATCGATTTCACTCACAAATAGGTAGATTACCTACCTTTAAAAAACTTAAATCTCCCTGAATTAGGTCCATTCGGAGCGTAATCATTTTCAGAAGGTGTAGTAGTCGAAGGCGTTGTAGGTGGGCTCAATATACCATTCGAAGGCGAAGCGTCGTTAATTTCGGATTTTATTTCTGTCTTTATCTCGGTTTTTATTTCAGTAGCCGGTATAGATGCTCCGTTCACATCTTTCGCTTCCATAGTACCGACGCATGGTGCACTTACAACCTCTCTATCTTGTATACACATAGTTCGGCATCATGTTTAAATCAATTCCAATTCAAGGTTCGTATCTGCAAACAAAAACAAAATCAATTTCAGTAATATACTCAACTCATACTTCGAAATAACACCTCAAAACACTCGAACAACGACCCAATAGCGTACATTATAGCAAAAATTCGCAATCATATCCCATCCAAGACGAATGAAAATAACCTACCGATCTTACACGACAACGAAAACACATCATGATTTAGAACACATAAATCAATCAGAAATCCGTAATGGAACGTTTGTACATGGAAATCGCCTAAAACCTATGCGATTAGTAGCAATCGTTCGATTACAAGTTGATTTTTAACATGTAAATTCGAACCATCTGTTTAGCCACAACTACGTACGTATTCAAGTTACGAAGCATAAACACTTTAGGTATTACATTTCACTCAGATAAGACCAGCAATGAGATATGTTGGAATGTTTAATCGTTAACGATGCTATATTGTCGAGCTCTTTAAGTCGAAGATAGTGTTCGGATATTCGCAAATTTATTAATTTTACCACAAATACGCGTGCTTTCACTGATAAGAAGAAAGATCATAATGAAGCAGCTCCGATGAGCCGAATTAATCAATGAAATCGAGTTAAAACACCACGCAAACTGACTAGATTAATAATCAACTTGTCACCATCACTTATGTACTTTTAATGAAAAAAAATGAACAACCGATTAATTATTAATGAGAGGAGACAAATCATAGAAATCAAAATAAAATGAGAAACTTCAAACGAACCATCGAATTTCAAAACCTCCTAAACGCCAATTTTCATTTTCTGAGAAAACCGCAAAAAACTGTGATTTTTTTTGTCTGATACCTGGGAAGCTGATTTTTTTACATGTGGTAAAGTGGCAACACTGCTTTCAATGGACAGAAAATCGAAGCGTTTCTTACCATTCTTATAATATTTATCTGTGATTGTAATTGCAGTTAGCATGTTCTGGCACAAAACGATGTCGCTTAGTATGTTTTGGAGCAAAAAATTCCTTTAGTAGATTTTGAAAACAAATGGTTGTTCAACCATTTGTTTTCAAAACCTACTAAATGACGGTGTTTAGTATGTTTTGGTAATAAAAAAGAATCTCCGGCGGCTATATTTTTATCAGCTACGTATTCGATCGATGAATAACAGTAAATTATTCTCAATGCTAAGATCTAAATTAATTTTAAAAGTATATGATTAAAAATAATACGAAGTCGTTATTTTTAAAAACAAAATCTAGAATAAATCTTCATTTCGAGAGGTGATAGCTTCATCATTTTCTTCGTCTTCGTCATTTCCATCATCGAGGATGTTTTCATCGGCAAACAGTTTTTCATAGAACGGTGATCTAATTTTCAGCTTACTCATAAGCTTTCTGACGTCTTTAATCTTAGCCGCTGATGCTCGGTTTTTCTTTTCCACAATTGGAACGCGAGTAAGAAGATTCTTCGGAGTCTTTTTCTTCATTTCAGGTTTTTTAAACATTACGCTCGAGGTGGGAAGTCCTGAGTAGCTACTGCGGCTTCTTATCACGTACGGATCTTTCGAATCGTATGAAATTACCTTGACTTCGGATATCAGAAAACCTTTATTAGTCTGAGTGTGAACAGAAATATGAAAGAATTAGAACACAAAATTTTCGTTTTTGAAATTCAAGCAAGATGATATGAAAATAAATTACTTTTAAAATCTTCGACGTCGCGGTTTGATAATCTTTAATAGGAACGTCATCGGTGCCAACTATAACCAAATTGCCTTTATTGCGGATAATCGAATCGTATTCTTCTGGATTGATAATTGTATCCAATTTCTTCATGCCTTGTTCTATTAGTCCAAACGAGCGATCAGCAGGCATGTAGGAGTGACCCCTTACCGGAAAAAACCATTCAAACTCCAATTCATTTCGAAGACAGAAATCCATCAACGTAGTTACAGCCGAGTAATTTTTATTTTGCCCAGTACAAGAGTCACTGAAGAATCTGAGTTTATGGATATTTTGAGCTCGTAGAATCGGTAAGAGAGTAGTTGATAAGAAGTGAATCAGACACGATACAATTTCATTACTTCCACGACCGTATTCTGTTTCTAACCACCTGCACCAAAAGAACAAATTATCAACGCTTTTATCAATTTTATATTTATTCAAGTTTTTCTTTTCTTAAAATGAATTTGTTATTACCTGTAGAAGAACATGGTTGTTTTATCGAGAACAGATTCCTTTGGCTGTTTTTTTTTATGAATGATGATTCCAAAGGTGTGATAAGAGATCTGACGACTGTAAAATGCGTCGGAGATGGGTGTTTTGGGTAGTACTTGATTTGCCATAAGATCAAAGTTGATGGTTATCGTATCAGCCGGCAAAAGATTCAATTCCTTGAAAAATCGTTTCGAACGGATCCTGTGAAGGCCTCTTTCCAGTAGGATTTCTCTCCGGCTTCCATAATTGTATTCAGTACGATTAATTTCATCGGAATTCTTCAATAAATTCTTATACTGCTCGCATGTTGCACAACTATCTTTTCGAATACTACCGAAGCCAATATTGAAATTATAACGGAATACATCTCTGTAAAACGAATACTTGCAGTCTTTAAAATCAGGATACTTTTCCAAGAACATTTTGTGCATTTCAACAATGTTTAATTCACATGGTAAGTATACTCGTCCAACTGTATCATTTCGACCATAATGACGTTCTCGCACTTTGAATGATTTGATATGCTCGATCACAGCATCTTTTAAAGCTGTCAATTTTGGTTCGGAGCCACCTCGCTTCTCAACGCACTGATCACTTGGCAACATGAACGTCTCCGCAGCAAGGTCTAAAGTTGCTCGGCCAATACTTAGAATAGAGCAGAAAACAGTTTTACAGACTTTAATGCGGCCTGTGTCTGTCTGAATAGAGCATTCGATTGTGTAATTACGGGATCTTCGCACTCTATTCTCATCTTTCACTCTGGTGCGCGCAACGCTATTCAGAGAAATACACCTCTGTAAAAATTTCCTCCTTTCTGGAGCACTTTCGATCGATTGAAATTGCTTATGAAAATTGTAAATTAGATCGATATCGATGGTTCTCACCTTACAATGGTTACTTTCACTATCGTGCTTGCACTTTAAAATGCAACCATTGTTTCTTAATTCTCTTTTTGCCTTTTTAGCTTGATTTCGTTTCCACATTGCTGGATTACCTCGTCGTTTTCTCGAATGTTCTGTTGTGACTTGGGCAGATGCGCAATATTCATCATCTTCTTCTAAATTATTTTCCATAATTGTAACTTTTTAATAAACGTTTGAATTTTCAAAAAAAATGATTCACGAACTTACTCACCATGAAAACAATTCACTATTTTGCGGCAAAAGTTGGCGGAATATTTTGTAGATTTTTTAAATATATGTTGGCTTTGTGACTATAGCTACTCAATCTAATCAAAAAAATTATTAAAATTCGTTAAAATGTCTTTTTGATTCAGTTTCACTCAGAATTCTAGCAATTTTGATAGGATTTAGCAGGTTTTGAAAGAAAATATTGCTTTAGTAGGTTTTGGAAACAGAGAAAAACGGCGCTCAGTAGGTTTTGACACAAAATGGTATTTTAAACTCAGTTTTTCAATGGCTTTTTGTAGGTTTTGGTCAAAAATATGTTAACCAATGGTTTCAGGAGGTCGAAAACTATCATAATCAGTTCAAACCCCATTTTTCAAAATTGTGGTCTTTAGCAGGTAATGAAATTCGACGGTTCAAACTTCAAAGCTGCAAAGTTCAGAGAACTCAATCCGATTTTATGGAAGAGACGATCATCCATAAATGCATTTTACGACGTTAAACCGAAAGGACTGGAATTTTGTAGAGTTATGTTTTGGTTATGGTTATTGTTCTTTGGTAACCGTGTGATGGTGTGAGTAGGTTTGTCGAACCCAAAATTTGAAGGGGCACTACTTTTTCAAAAAACTTTGAAAATCCAAATTTCGATTTTTGAATTTACCTTTAATGGCTTTGTTGAATTTCTTTAACAATTTTCTTTTCGAAACCCTTTCAATTGAGAGGTGCGTCGTACATTCAAAAAGCAAATTTGAAATTTAAATTTCACGAGGACGACGACGATGATCAAAATGAAATTATCAATTTTAATTTTTAAAATTAAATTTAGACTTCATTACTTTTTTTGCAATTTAATTAAAGACATTTTCGAGGCTTTTTTAGTTTTTTAACAGCATAAAAATAAACATAGTCCACAAATTTCAAAGGAAACCCTAGCTAGGATAAAGGAAAACATCTTTTTTAGTTTTTTTTGATTATTCAGCTTTGGAGAACAATTAACATCAACAGAATGAATCTAATCTTACTCATAACTTCCCAAATCTACAAATTTCACTATGTTATTTCAGCCTCCTGCAAAATTTCATTTCATGAACTATGGTTGTTCTTTAAATGTACTTACCTACTCCTCAATTTATCAAACGATTTTGATCATACTAGATTCTTTGTGATTCTGTTATAATAATATATTACTCATGACTCATGAGCAATGTGAAAATCTGTCAGAAGGGTCAATTTTAAAAATTATGTCTTTCACCTCTCCCCCTACCGATGCTTTCATATTGACCAAAAATTGAAATTTTCCAATTGATTTGGGAACTATTCCTAAGTCTGTTGAATTGATTTTCCTGCACCAATTTTTTTTTTTACTTGAATAACTCTAGATACTCATTCCAGTAATTTCAGTTTTTAAAGGTAGCAAACGAGGGCAAAAGCTCGAAATAAACTCTCACATTTTAAGTGATTTCAATACTATTTTAAAGTTACCTATTTTAACATTTTTTTCATATTCTTTGGATTACTTTTATCAAAATTTCATCACAGTTTGATGATTTTCAGTAGGTACCTAATTTTTTTTTGAGTATTCTAACATCATTTTAGGTAACGCGTTTTTAGATACTTTTTCGAGAACTTCGGAAAAATTTCTATTTTACCAGACCTACCGTTATTTTTTTTTTTTTTTTTGGTTGTAATTTTCAGCAGTTTTATTCCTTTTTAGGACTTTTTTTTATAGTACATATTTAAAATGGTGCCTGACACATTTTCATGTTTCTTTTCAGCAAATACCTACCAAAATGTCATCGTTGTTTGATAATTTTCAATGATTTTCATGCTTTTTTCACAATATTTTCGAAGTATTTAACACTTTTTGGTGCATTTTTGACAAATTTTGCAGAATTTTTTTTTTAGTAGCCTAGTAGGTAATTTTAATAATTTTTTTGAATGGTTTCAACTTCATTCTGGCTCGCTTTAAGAACTTTTCATGCTTGTTTTTACTTTTTACATCATTTTAACAAGTTTTCGACCTTTTTTCGTGCATATTAATTATCCAACTTTGCTGAAAATGCCATTGATTTTTTTCGGTAATTTTAGAACACTTTTTTGTACACTTTTGCAAAATGTGGATGAAATTTTATGATTTTTTTTAGATATTTTTGGTGATTTTAATGTTTTTTTCTTTTGTTACATCATCTTCATTGATTTTCAACATTTTCTTATTATTAATTCCTTAATTTTGTTCAATTTTCGGCGATTTTAATGCATGTTTCATGTTTGATCGTTTTTACATCAGCTCATTTTCACAAATTTTTGGAAAATTTTACTTTATGTTTACATAAATATATTTTTTTTGATATGTATTATTTAGCAATTCTATTGCTTTTTTATACGTTTTTACATCACATTAACAGGTTTTCTACACTTTTGGCAAATGTTACTACTTTTTCAACATTGTTTGATAATTTTCAGTAATTTTAGTGCTTTCTTTGAAATCGTTACATCATTTGGTTTGGGTAACTTTTGTCAAAATCTCAGCAACTCTTAGTAATTTTCAGCGATTTATTGTCCTAGATTTTTGCCAACTTTTTCTCAATTTTCATACTTTTTAGGTATTTTTACAAATAATTTTATTGCTTTTTGTGTTTTTATATTATTTTTACACGTCTTTGACGCTTTTTTGAGTAGGTACCAACCTATTTTTTTTGAGAATTTAATCATTATTGTAAATCTCACTTTTTTTCCTTTTTCAGTTACTTTGATGGGCGATTTTTAGTCTTTTTTGATCGTTTTAAATGTTTTCAATATTCATTTAATTGATTATTTTTCTGTAATTTTCATTGATTTTAATTTTTTTTTTTTTTTGAGAAATTTTACATAATTTCAACAGGATTTCTTGATTTTTAAAAATAACTTACCCACAGTAATCTTATTGTTTTTATGTTGTTTTTTTTACATCAATTTGAAAACACAGTACCTACCTACTTACCTACTTATATTTTTTTGGAAAATAGCTACAAGCTGGATTTCCATAATTTTTTTTTGGCAATTTTCAGATATCTTGATGCTTTGTTTGAGTGTTTTTACATAATTTTAATGGGTTATGACACTTTTTTGCGCATTTCGGGTAACATTTCAGTTCCATTTCGCAGGAAATCAAATAAAGCATTCGAAAATGAAAAATTCTAGGCACAGAAATAAAATATGTATTTAAAAAAGGACGTACGTGTGAAAATAATTATCGAGAATAGACATCGAAGAGAACTGTAACTTCAGGGAAGGAATTTTGTGATATACGAGGTACTTGGATGAAAGACAAAATATCGACGGAACATAAGAGTAGGCAGCTAAGGTCATTGACACGAGCAGAGGCCAACGTTCATGTTGAACGCATGAGACAGATTAATGTGAAATGAAAACTACGAAATGATGAGCAAAATGAATTTAATTTTTGAAGAAAAGAAGCTTGAATGCCGTAAGGACATATTTGAATTTTGTTTGAGACAGCTGAGAGAGATTTTGACCACACCAACAATGTGTCCAATTACATCTGAGAAATGCATGATTTAGAGGATGAAGGTAGATGAGTATAGAAGTAAATCAATTTCCCAGTGCTCGATAATGCACATTTCACCATTTGATATTTCTTTCAAAATCAAATATTTCTTCAAGATATGTAGCTTTTCCCTTTACAATAACTTCTTATTCAACTTTCAAGTACAATTGTGCCATTCGAATTCGTATTGAGCTTCTAAACGATCATTAAATTTCCAAAGGTGAATACTGAAGTCTTCAAAAATACAATAATTGATAATAGGAGGCCAATGAAATTCATTTTCTCTTAATTTATGGCATATATGTATATTTTTTACCGAAAACTCTCACATTTTGTAAGTTTTGCACATTTATACCTATTGTTCGAAATGACCTACAAAACTTCCACTTTTTAATAGGTAAACCACCAGAACAGCCGAATAAAAAGAAGCGTACCCGAAAAAAAAATGAAACCGTGACAAAAAATCGTAATAATTTACGAATAAACCATTCCCATTAAACATTTCTACAGTCGAATGAAAAAAAACCTTCATTTTAAACGATCCAACAATCGAGCGAACTGATAAGCACCACATCGTTGAATAAAATAAACAGAAAAATTCATGAAAAATGTTAATACAATAATTCTTTCAAATCAACTGATAACAATATCACTTCGAATATTATACACATTTAACTCGTCCTTTTCATAATGACAGCTACTTAAAAACTATCAAAATGTACTGCTGAAGTACCGAAGTAAAAATACTTCAAGCACGAAAATTTTAGAATACTCGTTTCTACTTTTGCAATAATGCATATATTATGCATAATTACATACGAGCAGGGTCTTACAAAAGAGAGAAACAAAAGAGGAGAAGAAAGAAAGAGAAAATTAAACTTAACTGCCATTATTACACGATTATGTTATTCGTTTCATTTCATCTCATTAAATTACGGTTAATATTACTTTTAAAAACATGTACTTAATGCTAAACATTGCGAAAAAATAACAATAAATCGTAAAAAACTACTAAACTTATTAAAAAATAAACTTGTACATTTTCAGAATTAAAACAAAAAAAAAGTATATATATTAAAATTAGAGTATAACATATACACCAATGGTGGAAACAAGTTGTACTTAAAGACATAATCCTTTGAAAGTATTTCTTTTTTGTTTTTTTTGAAATGTCAAAAATATTCCTTCAGATTAGAAACTACGATCTCTTTCCAAAAGAATTAATAATAACGCCATTACAAGTAAATAAAACACTACTTTTGAATTTTTCAAAATTACTTTCGAAAGTAACATTTACGATGATGATTAAGATACCGAAAGTAAAATTTATAAAAATACTTAATACGATAACTTGGTAATAAAAATAATTATAAAATTATAAAATACAAATAATCTGAATGCATGTTTCGTTTTAAAGTAAGAACTAATTGTTCGACAAATGTTTTCAATTGTAACAGAATTTCATTCCGATTAAAATAAAGAAATTATTTCAAATATTAGAAAAGAGAAGGGAAAAATGGGGTCAAAATTTGATCAAAAACATTTTGTTATATTATAAGAAACGCCTATAAATTATACTCTTAGTATTACAAATATTTTTTGAAAAAATTCAAATTATTTGAATGAAGAAAATTAAGAAAAAGAAAAAACAATGACAAGAAGAAAAAAAAAACAAAAACAAAAATAACACATTAAAATTAGATTTAATCAACGTTCAACATGTAAGGTAACTGTTATTATTTACCATAAAACCGTAAATCGAATAAAAAAAAATTCATCGTAAGAGTTTTAAAGCTTCATACCTACACATAGCTTTATAATACTACCTATATAAAACAAAAAGAGAGAAAAGAGAAAAAAGGGGGTATCTGAGAGCTAAAATTAAAACAAAAAATACACAAAAAAAATCATTATCGATTATAACAAACTTTTAAGAAAAAAATGTTACGAAAAAAGAAGAAAACACATATAAAAAATAAATCATATAAAAATAACTTCGAATCATCGAATCATGATTCGATGAGCAGAACTACTTTAGCACGCTATTCCAAAAATGAAAGAAAAAAGAAGAGTAACATTTGAAAAATTTAAAACAATTTATCACGTTACGGTCACTTAAGGCAATCCATTGGCAAATATACAAAAAACTACCCATTTTGATTCAAAATTCAAAAACGAAAGGGGAAAAAAACTTCGTACAAAATTATCGCAGCTCTTCTACAAAAAACCATATCCGTACTTATCACTAAAAAGCTAACAATCCTGAATCATGTTAAAAGGTAAAACTTGTCATGAGTAAGTAACAAGTTGAAAGTTTATTTTTAAAAAATAATTTGTACATTATTTCGAAGAATTAAAAATAGGTTTAGTTTATCAATTTTTCGATTGCTTATTTCCGACAACTTATATAAAAAAAAAAGAAAAAAAAATGCTTCGGAAAAAATTTACGACATCGAGCTACAAGGTAGACGAGGAGAACCCATTTGGGTTAGAACTCTGTCTAACCATTGTAGTGGTCCATTTAAATGCAATTCGATCCAACACGGTGTCGATGTAACCGTTTGTCTCCTAAAAATGATATAAACGATTTGAGCATCGGAAATATCCAGAGGAGACGAGTTTAAAAAATGAGAAATTATTTACCTGTATTCAGCACCCCATCCTTTCACAAATGACATCCTGATTGTACACATTCTAGTTAATTGGTAAACCGCTTCAAATCCTTGACTAACGGATTGAGACAAAAGCGCCGCGAATTCTTGATTATTAAATATTTTTAAATTGCAACCTGAGTAAAACACATACGATTATTACGCTGA
This sequence comes from Planococcus citri, assembly GCF_950023065.1. Taxonomy (NCBI): domain Eukaryota; kingdom Metazoa; phylum Arthropoda; class Insecta; order Hemiptera; family Pseudococcidae; genus Planococcus; species Planococcus citri. The sequence continues at coordinate 43,613,802 of NC_088681.1, read as the reverse complement.
AAACATACACTTCGACGATGGGAGATAAATTGACGTACCTGGAGGTATTTTACAAACGGTAGCAGGGTGCCAACCATATCGTTGATTACAATTAGGCGACTGAACGAAAATACTTGAGTCACTGAGGCATTCGGCAAATACTTCACCGCCGATGTAATATAATCTGACTCCTTTACCAATGTGCCTTCTTATCTGTTCCACTACAGCGTGTCGGTTAACATTTGAAAGTAAACCGAGGCAAAATCTTTCTGAGTTACTGGGATCTGAAACAAATCATAATACAATAATGAAAAATATACGAAACAAATAATTAATAAATACCGAGTTTCACTCACCGGTAAATCCATCCACTGATATAGACGGTTGTGATGCATGAAACGTTTCACCAACTCTAGTATTCATTTCGTAGTAACTGATACTGCACCAAAATACAGGTTCGCAGTACATAACAGGCTGTGCATCGCTGGCTGGGCTTGGACTTAAACCTAAAATAACGAGGAATATTTTACACATCTGATGTAGAAATTTTCCGCCAATATGATCATCTAAAGTTCGTACTAAGGTTATCGTTATTATCTCCGTCTTCTGACATGTACCCCGGAGGAGTAGTAGGTGAATCCATTGACGTATACGGTGAAACGGCGACAAGAGTATTTGGAGGCGGTTGTGATGCTGGAGCCGAGATGTTTTCGGCTGCTGGGATATCGGCTTGGTGAGGCTGGATATCGCACAACATAGACGCTTCGTCAATGGCCTGGGTTCGAGGAACCAAGATAGGAGGTAAATCTGTAAACCATGAAAATGCATGAATTACGTTGTCCTTTACGTATAATGGAACGGTTTACGGCAAGATATTTACTCGAATTGGAACCCAGCTTGTAATGATATGGGTTGATACAAACTGAATCACGTTTCAATGAGAAACCAAAGTTACAGTTGTCAGATGACTGTAAGTCAGTATAGGACTGCAAATGAGGCCAACGCCAAATTCGACAGGCAACCAAGTGAGGCAAGTTTTTTGATCTGAAGTAGGAAAAATTGCAAAATTTATACAAGCTTTGAAAACACAACGATGAAAAATGTTTAATCATTATTGATATCATTTTCGGGGGAAAAAGGGCACCGTTCGATATCTAAAGCGAAAATATAAATAAACCAATGATAAACGTACCGAACTCCTTGTATGTTATCTGCCTTATCGTTACAAGCACTAAAACAGAAATATTTTCTAATGAAAATCCCAATTCATCGTGAAACACATACGCAATTACACACATTGATAATCAAGTACTCACTTAGGTATAGTAACACACTTGGTGTTAGGGTCCTGGTTAGCTAATGCTTTCAACAGTTCATCCGTAGCGTTACCTTTCTTCAATCTTCGCACCAAATTTTTAATGTATTTATCGCAATATTTATCTTCGCCTTCAATTTTTTTCCATCCTATCAATTTTTTAATTATTGTAGGATGTGAAAACGGTAAAAAAGACGACATTCTTCAACTATAATTAAAATGAAAGTTCATTTTCAAAAGTAGGTTGTTAAACGAACGAAACAATAAAACTACAGCGAACTATTCGAGTATCGGCAATTATCAAATTATTAATGAACACTCGGAAGTGGAATTTTTTCAAAAATGTACTATTTACACCGCGATACGATCAACAATACACACAATTTTTTTAATAATCTCAAATCATCGACTTTTCCGATTAATTCTATTTAATTTATTCTTTGTACAAAATTGCGAACTTCGCAGATACAGATTAAATACAAAGAAAATATACTTTCGACGGGAAAAAATTTTGCAGCATGTCGGAAATATTTGTAGTTCAAAGCTCAACCGCTAGAGTCGCTAAGAATATTTTCAATCCGATTCTCGTAATTTAGCGATAAATCGGGTAATTTGATGCATTATTTTGCATGAGATTGAGAAAACAATTGAAATTAATCACATTTTCATTTAAAACAATCGAGTAATTAAAAAAAAACGACAAATTTTCTTCAACACAAAAACGATTTCCCTCATCGTAATTCGTAATCAAAACATCTGAATAATTTTGACTGTGGAACATTGTAAACAATTTAAACATACGTGAACATACTCACCACTACAAATACACTTGTTTGAAAATAAACGCCAAGAGTGGGAAATGTTGTTTTTAAAATGCAATCATTTTTTTTGCATTCCATTCTGCATTTCTAAATACTTTAGTTTCTAAAATAAAGTAACGATATTTTAATATTATTATCAATTAATTAATTTCGCGTTAGTTATGTAATCGTTGAAGTATTTCGAATCAGTGGAATGTAACGTGTCATTACGATGTGAGTGATTTTCATTGCTAACGATTTTCCAATCTAGTGTTTTAAAATTCGAATAGAAAGTTCACGGTTTAGTTTTCAAGCAACTCGGAAAAACACCTGAAAATACTTCACCGAACACCGAATCATGAAAGCTGGATGCGGAAGGCGATTCGAGTGAAAAATGCAGCCTAGCAGAAGAAGGAAAAAACGACCTAATTATGGTATTCGTACCGTCGAAGTATGCAGAGGTAAAAATGGCTTCGGTTTCACCATATCTGGACAGCAACCTTGTATTTTGAGCTGTATCGTACCAAACAGTCCGGCCGAACAAGCTGGACTGCGACCAGGCGACTATTTGGTCGCTGTATGCGGACAAAATGTGAGTAAAGTTCCTCACGACGATGTAGTCCAACTAATCGGTAACTGCCACGGAATATTGAAACTACAAATAGCCGAGAACTATTACTCGGACAGTTCGGAAGAAGATTTTGTCACGACAGCTCGCCAGAAACCAAAATACCCTGCCAAGTATAAATCAAACGGACATAATACTCATCCCATGTTGACTAATAAATCTCATAAATTCGGTAACAACTCGGCCGATGGATTGTTTAATGATAGACCAGATACACGATTTGCTAATGAAAACGAATCATCGAACAAAAAGGCTGATTCGATTCCACCCTACAGTGATGTGGAAAATGCAGATATGCTGGTCGAGGCGAACACCATATACCAATGTTTGGTCGGGTATTTAGGAACGATAGAAATGCCAAAGATATTAACGCCCGTTTCTCGCCAACAGGTACGTTGATCGAGCATCAAGTCTCTTTACTGAAATACATATTATTCTCTTTAACCAAAATATTCGTTTCTCCGCAGATCATTCGTAGCTGTATAAAAAGACTTCGAGCTGAAAAACGAAACCATACTCCAGTCATGATGACCGTATTTCCGTGCAGTCTACGTCTTAAAAACGACACCGGCACGACGATAGCTGTCTATCCTGGCGGTAGAGTGACATTTTGCAGCGCCAGCAACGAACAAAATCGTAAATATTTCGGTATAGTAACCACATCGGTGAGCGAAGAGCCATCCAATAGTTGTCACGTCTTCGCAACCGTAAGCTCGGCTCACGACGAACATTCCAAAATCGCATTCAAGTTTAACGTGAATTGCGGCTCCGACTGCAGCCATTTCCCTGCCACTAGTGACCCTATAGTCAACGCTATTCGTAAATATTACGAAAATCCGAATCGTAACGATGTCGAAGAACCTTTAGTAGCTAATTCTCCGCAACCCAGTAACGATAGCAGCGTCACGACTAGCAATAGCGATTCCGGTATTGGATTCAGAGATGAGAGTGGCCATCAATCCGATCGAATTCTAGTGGTCGATATTCAGAACCAAAGATTACATATACAAGCTGTAGGACAACCTGATCCCCAATATATCGATTGCTACGCCGATAAGTCAGACAGTAGGAATAGCACACGAGCCAATTCTACCACGGTAACTATACATTTTTATGTTTTAACCAATATTCCTCGTAACTCGATCTAATACTCTGTATTCGTTCCACAGTCTGCTATAACTGCAAATGAGAGTCTAAGAGAAGCATACAACGTTGGCTCTCGCGAAAGTATATTTAACTGGAATACGAAATCAATGTACGCTTCCGGATCTTCCGGACGATTCTTACACAAAAGCTGCGATAACGGATTATCAGAGTTGGGTATCTCATCGGCGGCTGAAGCTTCCCTCGAACGTAGACTGAGTCCGAAAGTGTTCACGAATATGTCCGACGTGGTGCCAGTATCTCAAAGCATGGAAGACCTGAAAACGCAAAGCGAACTCTACGAAGATCTCGAGCCAGTCGATAATTTCATGAAAAAGCACAGTCTGCAAGATTTGACCGTATTTTCATCCGAATGCGAAGTTCAAGTAAGTCACTAATTCATAAAGCTGTCGAATTATACTAGCCCGGACGGCGAACTCTGCAACAAAATCCGGTTATAAATACGTCGCTCGCTGGTATAAATATCGCACAACAATTACACGCAGAAGGGGCGAGAAAATTCAAATGTTTTTTTTTTCACTTCTCTAAATCAACAACGAAACTGAAATTTTTGCAATCGAAAAAAAAAATAGATTACCGAAGCACTTAGCTTTTTTTTCTTCAATTACCATTACCAGACATAGAAAATACCGTTCTGTCTGATTGGTTCGCATGTACATTATAATTTCCGGGAATTATTTTATTGTCTTTAATTGCAACATACTGTCAACTTAGCAGCAGACAATTACGAGCGGCGAAAAACTCGATATCGACCGAAAAAAAAATTATATAGGTATAAAATCCGACACTCAGTTTTTAATTAGATAAAAATAGCGCGCCAACTCGTTTCGAAAATTTTTCAACCGGTTCAAACCGATATTATTTTCCGACTAATAATTCTACTAGCGAGTTAAATTTAACCGAGACATTTTTTGTATTCGCTATTCGGCACAAGATCGTTACATGATAATTAAACGTATGTAGTATGCGTACAGTACGCCCACGTTGAGAAAATTATACCAATTTTTACTCGTATTCCGCCAGTTTTTTTTTTTTTTTACTCAATAATCATAGAATTGCTGGTTTTAGTGGCGTGTGCGTAGTTCAATTTGTGTGTTTCCTTTTTCTTCACATATTGCGCTTTTTTTTTCTTCGTGGATTAGTGTCATGTCGAAATGGTCGCGAGTTTTCGAACGTTATGTTAGTGTCGGAAGTCAACGATTTGATTTTTTACGCTTTCTGCGGTATCGTCAAGCTAAAGGTATCTATTTTCTTGAGTTTTTTTTTTTTTTTTAATGTTGGAGGATATTTTTAAAGCTTGGTGTGTGGTTAGGTTTTATCGAAACGTACATCTCGAAAACGTAAATCATCCGACTCATCATCCTTCCTTCTATTAAAATATTCGGGACATATTTTGATTAAGTTGATTTTTTAGGTCATCCTCATTTGAAATCATTCTCATTTGTTTGAATCGAACTCAATTTGCACAGTTTACGAACTTATTTGTGTGTAATGATGACTGGTTAATTTGACTCGTTTCTTTTAGATTTTCAATAATGTTGAATTTTTTCCATATCATCGAATTCGTAACGTTTCTTATTTTCTGTACAATTTTTTCCAATTTCTCGAGCACTTCAAATCTCAACTATGCAGATGCACAAAGTATGAGAGAGGGAGGGGAGTGTCTCAAAACTTTTTTAACGTCACGAGGGGTAAATTCGTCGAAACTGCCAGAAAGTCTTTCCCCGAAAAATTACCCAAAAGTATCGCTTTTCCCCATAATTGCCAAAAAGTCTTGCCTTTCCTCCAAAAAGTTGAAAAAGTATAGCTTTTCTACACACAAAATTCCGAAAAATGACAATTTTTTTGCGAAACAGTTGTCAAAGTCTTGCCTTCTGCCAAAAAGGGCAGAAAATGACGCCTTTTGCCAAAACTGTCTGAAAGTCTATTCCACCCCCCCCCTATCCAAAAATATCATTGTTTTCCGGGTCATTCCATGTCAACTCAACCAAAAAAGGGCGATTTTGAAAGTCATGTCTTTCGATTTCGCTCAATTTTTTTTTACAATATCTACCCACCCAGTAAGTAAGAAAGCCGCAATCAGTTTGGTCCCAGCCCCCTCAGGGGGCGGGTGGGGGGCTTCAACTATTTTCACATTGTCTCGAAGTACTCAACTTCAGCAGCCCATTCCTCCAAAACTATGATACTTTGATCAAAACTGATTTCACAGTTCGAAAGGGCATTGAATTTTGAACTTTTTAAGTATTTTGAAATTTTCAAAAGTTGAAAGTTGAACTTTCAATTTGAAAGTTCAAATTTCTAAATGGCGCTGTAAGTGGGAGCTACCATTTAAAATTTTGAAAAAATTTCCATTGATGTACATTTTGATACTTTTTCGAAATATTTAGGTTTCAAGATGGAACTCTTGACGGAGGGGGAGCACCCCCACCCCCAATTTTGGGTGAAACTTTCGAAAGAAAATCTGGGGCATGTGATATATCGAATTGTATGTTTTCGGCGACGCTGAACACGAATATGACGTTAGATTTTTCATAGAACCCCATCCACGGCCCCCAGCACCTCCTCAAAGGGGGTAAAAGTTCAAAAAAGTGTTTTGTTCGTGTGACACATGGAATAATATGTTTTTGGTGACGCTGAACACAAATATGACGTCAGATTTGTGATTTGACCCATCCACGGCCCCCTGCACCTCCCCAAGGGGATAACCCCCCCCCCAAAAAAGGGTAACATTCGTGTGACACATGAAATAGTATGTTTTCGATATCGCTGAACACGAATATAGCCATAGTTTTTTAAATCGACCTCACCCATGGCCCCCAGAACCTCCCCCAATAGGTAAAAGCCCAAAAAAATTGTTGGGGGCCGTGGATGAGGTCCAATCGAAAATCTGATGTCATATTCGTGTTCAGCGTCACCAAAAACATATTATTCCATGTGTCGCACGAACAAAACACTTTTTTGAACTTTTACCCCCTTTGAGGAGGTGCTGGGGGCCGTGGATGGGGTCCTATGAAAAATCTAACGTCATATTCGTGTTCAGCGTCGCCGAAAACATACAATTCGATATATCACATGCCCCAGATTTTCTTTCGAAAGTTTCACCCAAAATTGGGGGTGGGGGTGCTCCCCCTCCGTCAAGAGTTCCATCTTGAAACCTAAATATTTCGAAAAAGTATCAAAATGTACATCAATGGAAATTTTTTCAAAATTTTAAATGGTAGCTCCCACTTACAGCGCCATTTAGAAATTTGAACTTTCAAATTGAAAGTTCAACTTTCAACTTTTGAAAATTTCAAAATACTTAAAAAGTTCAAAATTCAATGCCCTTTCGAACTGTGAAATCAGTTTTGATCAAAGTATCATAGTTTTGGAGGAATGGGCTGCTGAAGTTGAGTACTTCGAGACAATGTGAAAATAATTGAAGCCCCCCCACCCGCCCCCTGAGGGGGCTGGGACCAAACTGATTGCGGCTTTCTTACTTACTGGGTGGGTAGATATTGTAAAAAAAATTTGAGCGAAATCGGAGGACATGACCCAAAAACTTTGGTTGAGTTGACATGGAATGACCCTTCCCACAATTGCCAAAAAGTGTCGCCTTTTCACTAAAAAGTTGGAAAAGTCCAACTTTTTTTTGACATGAATTGCAAAAAAGTATAATTTTTTGTCAATAATTTATCAAAAAGTCCTGTTTTTAACTCAAATTCTCAGTCTTGCTTTTCGTCAAAAATTCTTACTTTTTCAAAAACTGATAAAAATTTTCACTTTTTATCAAAACAGCTTTTTTCCAAGAATAGTCAAAAAGTCTTTCTTTTTTGACAAACATGACGAAAAAGTTCCATCTTTTGCCAATAATTGCAGAAAATTTCTGCTTTTTGCTAAAATTGTCAAAGTCTTTTTTTTTGCAAAAAAATGATAAAAACTCTCGCATTTAGAAAAGTTTCAAATTTTTTCAAAAATTCCAGAAAGTTCCACTTTTTACCGAAAATTGCCCAAAAGTAACTTTTTCGCCAGATTGTTGAAATAGGCAAAATTTTGCTTTTTGCTCCTTGTATGAAAATTCTCGATTTTCCCTAGCTTTTTTCCAACAGTTGTCCAGAAGTCTTAATTTTATCAAAAAATTTCCTCTTTTGCCAAAATTTTCAAAAATTCTCATTTGTCGCAAAAAAATTCCAAAAAGTTGCAAAATGAGCCAACTTGTTAAAAAAAAAATTTCTTTACATTGGGGGGGGGGGAGGGGCGTTGATATGATTAATTAAAAGATTTCTAAACAAATTTTGTGCTCAAAATTGTGTCAATTCATGATTTTCTAAAGAAGACTTCACAATATTAAGCCCTATATTATTGTTCTGAATTGAAACTGGAAAAAAAATACGAGAAAAATTCTAAAACCTTCTAGAAAATTGTGAGACCCTTCTAAATAATCATAGTAGAAAGCTTAACTTTTCATGATGTAGATCTGCTCTAAGTTACTTTTTTTTTTTTGAAGAACTCACACAGTGAGTAGAAAAGTTGTATTGGAGTTTCTGCAATTAGGAACAATAATTGAAAAGCAGTTTCACTTCTAACGTTTGTTTTTAAATTTTGGCCAAAAATGCCACCCTCTGCAATTTTGCATCTCCCCAGAAAGAACTACTGATTACTTTTTTAAAAAAATGATCGCAATTAGAAGTACGTTTCATTTGCTCTCCCCCGATGCAAATTTCGAAATATTTTTGAACGAATGGGAAATTTTAAAGTCTACTCGTATTGGTATTCTATTGTTTTCTGCAATTTAAAATTTAAATCAGTCAGGTTCTCTTTATTTCAGTTTTTTGTAGTTTTTCCTGCTCAAAAATTTATGGATTAAAACCAAGTTTCGAATAGTGAAATTAATGTGGAATATTGTGGGTGGGAATTTTCCCAATTCGAAGAGGAAAAAAAATGTATCTTGGTCATTATAAGAACTGCTTAGGTACTACGTATGTATTTTATAACAAAGCAATCGTGATCATAAAACGTGATTCATAAAACATATTATTTTAAATTTTGTTAAAATTGGATCATAAATTTTTTATGCGATTTCAAAATTAATCGGAAGTTTATCTGCTTTCAAAATCTATACCCGATATTAGATTTTTGGGACACTATAGTTTGTCTGCAGAAAAAGGCACAGAGCAAAAATATGAGGCTAGTGTGAAAGAAAAAAAAAAGTGGGAATTTTCAATTTATAGATGTGAAATGTCAATTTTTCAGGTCTTTTCGTTTCCATTCTCAAAAATTATCAGATTTTCGATGTAGAATTATGAATCCCGAGTCGATGGTAAGATTTTAGATCTGAACTTTGGATTTCATTCAATCGGTCCTTGAGGAGAAAACTTCTCTTCTGGATTTACAATTTGAAAAGATCTTGAATATTGAGATTTAAATCCTATATATTATTGAATCTTCGTGTGAAAATTTTGTGAGTGTTGTCATCAAAATGAAATGCATCTGATTCGTCAACTTGTGTTGTTAAAAAATGCCTTACTTACTACGTCAAATTCTCTGAAGTTTTCAAAGTTTTTAAACCCGAAAATGGGGTTTTTTTGTATGTTTTTGAAATGTGCAAAGATAAGCAGTTACGAGTAGGTAAGTATAAATAGAATAGCCTCGATAACAAATCCTTGTAAAAAAAAAACTGTTAGGTGAGATATGGTTGTTTTGAAAGCCACAATGCTTCGTGTATTTTTCACTGTGAATTCAAGAAAAATAATGTGTTTTTAACGTCTTAACTCTTAACTGAATATTCAATAGGTACTAGGAAAACCAGACCCTATCAATTTTCGGGGTTTTCCGCACTTTCACTATACTTTGAGGAAAATTTTCATTTTATGAAATAGTTTTGTCTTATAATCAGTTCTTGATCATTTTTTTTTTTTTGGAAAATATTTCGAATTAGTTCTGTGGATTTTTTTTCAATTTTTTGCAGACTAAAGTTTCTTGGAATTTTCTTCTTCGTTGACTGGAGGCAATAATTTTCCTCGCCATACTTTTCGAGAAATTTTCCTCTTCTGCTTGAATCAGTCGAACAATTTGAATTTGTACTTTTTACGTGGTTGGGTTTCGTTTGCAATATGTTAACGTGGGGAATATGATATCACTTTCAGAATTCTGATATATTATGTACTTTTATCATCGGTATGTCCCCAGTATAAATTGATTTATTTATTCGCAAAACTATTCATTTTTTACTCATTGAACAATAATAATCTCCAATGAAGTACCTATTATGGTGATGAATCTTTCAGCTCGTATCATATGTCGTAATTCAATAACGGAGATAAAATGAGGTAAACGATGAAAAATTTATTTATGCGCGGGTGCGACATTGACTGATTATCTCTTCATTTGCTTGAATAAAAATAACTCAGCTAGGGAGGTATCCCAACAAACAGAAAATTATTTCGACTAGGCAAGGAAAATTGAAACAGAATTCAAAATACATCAACAGCCAACATTTTTGGCAGTCTTTTTTTTCTTCAAAATTATTTATTTACAGAACTGATACAAAAATCAACAACCTAAAATTATCAGAGCTATTTACAACACTATTTAAAAATTATGTTTAATTTACAGTAATTGGATAGTGCACTTAGAGGTTGGTAAGGTCCAATGTGTGGAGTCTGCTCAGCCTCCTTGTGTCATCACTTTGGTCTAAAAGAATCACAACCTCACAATTTGGGTGTTCACGTATGGGTTCCCTTTTCAATGAATAATTATGTCTACACTGGTTCGAGCCGGAGGTCACTTTAAAGTTGCTCATTTGAGACAAACCAAGGAGCCTTAGTTATGGTTCTCATGAACTTTTTTTGGAAACGCTCAATGACAAGGCAATTTGACTTTTTCATGACGCCCCAGATTTCACATCCATATGGCCAGGCAGGAAGAAATATGGTTTTGTAAATTAGCCTCTTGTTGGCTAAGCTCAATTTTGAATGGCTTCCAATCAACCATTGAAATTTTCAAACTTGTAGGTTCATATGGTCACGTTTCTTTCCAACATGTTCTTGCCAATTCAGCTTATAATTTAGGTATAAGCCCAAGTAGCGGGTGTGCTGTGGCACAGGGACTGGTTTGCTGTTGATGATAGTAGGAACATATCCGTGCTGGCGGAGTGCAAAATCTACCAGTACTGATTTATTTTCATTCAGCTGGATCTTCCATTTTCTGGCCCATTTGACAATATTGTTTACAACTGTTTGAAGACAACTTGCAGCTTTCTCATAATTTTTATCACATGCAATGACACCAGTCATCTGCAAACAGCATGGCGATAGTATCTTCAGTAACTGGGAAGTCACTTGTGAACAGAAGAAACAGTATAGGTCCCAGCACACTGCCTTGCGGAACACCAGCAGCAATTGCTGTATCTTGTGATGAGCCACAGCCCCATTGAACTCTAAAGGTGTGATGCTTCAGATAAGATATTAGTAGATTGCATAGACTGCTAGGAAGATAAGCTCTTAGTTTGATGATAAGTCCCTCATGCCAGACCCTGTCAAAGGCACAACTGACATCTAGGAAGACAGCTGGCGCGAACTACTTTTTCTCTAGCACCTGAGTTATTGTATTAACGGCGTGATGTACTTGTTCAATGGTTGAATGCTTTGCTCGAAAGCCAAATTGGATTGCTGGAATGACATTCTTCTCTATAATGACTTTCATCAGGCGCTTACAAACCGCCTTTTCAAAGACTTTAGATATGATTGGTAGCAGCGAGATAGGATGATAGGAGCTGGGTTCCTCTAGGGGTTTGCCTGGTTTCAGAATAAGGATCATTATGGCTAGCTTCCATGAGGTTGGCACATATTGTAGGCAAAGTGCAGTGTTGAAGAGTGATGTCATGTATAATAACCCTGATGGAGGTAGTTCTCTGATCATAGAAGGTAAGACCTCATCTGAACCAGCTGATTTATGCAGCTTCAACTCATCACTTTCATGTTTCAATTTTTGTCGAATTTTTAAAAATTCAAAGGCTTGTTCTTCGTGAAAAAATCAGAATTTGATTAATAGTCAGGTCTCAATTTGACAAAAAACGACGTCCGCTCGCGTATTCTGTCGAAAGCAATTTTATGATTGATTATTGTTCTATAGGTCAATACGAAAAAATTTAGCCCAGATGCCCTTTTTTTACCCTCCCCCTTTTCCGAGGGTCCACCCCCCTAACTTGAAAATCCGTCTCTCTTCACCTATTGGTCATACGAAAAAAAAGTTTGGATGAAAATTGTTCCTTAACATCTCCTCTACAACGTGGTCATCTTCAATTTCTGTTTGGAACAACCGTTGAGCTTAAAAGCTCAAAAAAGCTCTATCAAAATCCGTTTTTTTGATTTTCTGCCGAAATTTACAGATATACATTAAGAAGTATAATAACAAAAAGTGTTTAGAATTGAATTTACTTTCAAAAGACCCGTATCACAACCAATTTCCTCACCTCCCCCTCGATTCCATAGGACCCACCCCCCTTCCCAAGATTCCAATATTTGATTTCAGGGACAATTGAAAATAATCTTGATAAAAATTGTTTGTTTTCATTCAATAATGCTGAAATACGCTGCAGTTTCTGATAAATATAAGACATAAAAAAAGTCAAAACTGTTGACTCTTCTTCTGTGAAAATGAAAATTTGATTAGCAAATTACATAATTTAAGTAATATTAGGAAAGAAGTGGTCAATTGGTAGGTTTCAAAACATGGAGTAAAGTTCAATTACAATAGGCAGATACGTATCAACACCTAGATAACAAACATTTCATTTTCAGACTTTTTTTACATCATTCCATCATTCAAAAAAATCACTGGGGAAAATTTTAGTCTTAGATATGAATCTGCACAAATAAATTTTCAAAATTTGCATAAAAATCGATCAAAATTTCCATCATAATATCTTTTTATTTTTACAGAACAGGCCTGTATGTGTGTAGTTTCGACTATTTTTATGCCTTACACAAATCAAAAACAGTGCATTTCAGCATTATTGAATGAAAACACAGATAGGTGCAACTATTACGATTATAATCGATTAATAATCACCGATTATTTACAATCGTCCATAATGGATTAATCAGACCTTTGCATAATTTTTAAATTAAGTAATTCATATGTTTTGGTTTTATGTAATTTGTTATGTGGAGTTTCATATTTTCTTTTTCACTCCAACCCTTTCATTAGAATGACTTTTTCATTAAAAATTGAGATGGAAAACTGTTCACATAATGGTTCTGATTTCGCTTCTCTGAATGCATGTATGTAAATGAGAAAGGTGAACTTCGGTTTATACCCCATTTTCAACCTTTCGAGTAGTACAGATCAATTCTTAATTTGTGATAAAAACTTTGATCAAATTTGATGAAAATTTTTAAATTTTTATGCAAATTTACAACCTGAGACCAAAATTTTCTCCAGTGATTACTTTTGAATGAACATGAAAATGTATGAAACACTGACATCTAAAATGAAAAAATGATTCAAGAAAGTCTTAGAAAAAAATTGCTTTCGAAAACATGTGTCTGAATCGAATTACATGTTGTCCCTATTTATGGTATACTTACCTACTTACCTATCTTTTAGAAAACCAGAGTTCAAAAATTGCTGGAGGATGAAAAATGGTTCGAAATCATGACTAATCGACTTGAAAGATCTAGAGTAGAGTAGGTACAATTAAATCTCAACTTTCTCCATCTTATGAAACTTACGATATTTTTTCAAAGAAAACGAGCTAAATTTGAAATTTTGAAAATTCATCAAAAATCAAGAAATGAACAGGCATGTAAATGAGAACGGCGAGATTCAGTTTATACCCTATTTTCAACCTTTCGTGTAAAAAAATGTAATTTTGTAGCGGGGAGAAAAATTCAAAATTGAGTAGTGGATATGGCAATAGGGAAGATTGGCCACTTCTTTCCTAATGTTACCTAGTTACATGTAACTTGCTAATCAACTTTTCATTTTCACAGAACAAGTCAACAGTTTTGACTATTTTTATGTCGCGTATTTCAGCATTATTGAATGAAAACAAACAATTTTTATCAAGATTATTTTCAATTGTCCCTGAAATCAAATATTGGAATCTTGGGAAGGGGGGTGGGTCCTATGGAATCGAGGGGGAGGTGAGGAAATTGGTTGTGATACGGGTCTTTTGAAAGTAAATTCAATTCTAAACACTTTTTGTTATTATACTTCTTAATGTATATCTGTAAATTTCGGCAGAAAATCAAAAAAACGGATTTTGATAGAGCTTTTTTGAGCTTTTAAGCTCAACGGTTGTTCCAAACAGAAATTGAAGATGACCACGTTGTAGAGGAGATGTTAAGGAACAATTTTCATCCAAACTTTTTTTTCGTACGACCAATAGGTGAAGAGATAGACGGATTTTCAAGTTAGGGGGGTGGACCCTCGGAAAAGGGGGAGGGTAAAAAAAGGGCATCTGGGCTAAATTTTTTCGTATCGATCTATAGAACAATAATCAATCATAAAATTGCTTTCGACAGAATTAGCGAGCGGATGACCAATTGAGACCTGACTATAAATTGAGGTAGGATGTACTGAAATTTGGTTCGTACCCTGGTTTCGACCTGCCAAATTGATCGGTGGTAGTTTCAAACCGGTTTAAAGAATCCAGCAGATTTTTTTAAAACGATGGCTGGAGAAAATTTTGTATGTATTTGAATCAGCGAAAACGAATTTTGAGCATTTGAGCATCATTTTTTTTCAAAATGATAATCTGATAATCTGGTATGAATTGTGTTATAATTTTCATCGAGAAAAGGCTCATTCCAGAAGAGGAAGGGAGCGAAGAGTTGGAGAACTCGAAGAAAAGTAAACACAAGAGCTATAAAAAAAATGTATGTACATTACATGTACAGGTAGCTGTAAGTTAGGTAGTTCGGTAATCCGTACAATTCGCATTCGAGATTCAAGTACCATAATATTGAATCCCGATATAGATAGTAATATGGGATTCGAGGTCGTGTATCGAATGCGACATATCATTGCGGTGAAGAAGGAAAAAAAACGTATAATAATAATCATAATGAAGAATAACGCTAACGTGGCTAATACCACGACGACGATGGAAGATTTCAATCCAATTCAACAAACGAGACCATATCGAACACTAACAGCAAAAGCTACATACGTGTGCTTCCACTTACAAGTATAAATATGTCGAATGATTGTACGGCGGCTGGGCTGGCGGAGGAAAAAAAATTGGTACGCGGGCGCGAAGACGAAGAGATCGACCAGAAGGCCAGTAATGCGTGTGTTTTTTCAGCAGATACGAGATGAGAAAAAGTACCTATACTACCTATAGCCATAACATATAAGATCGAACAAACCAGCGGAGAATGTTTTCATTGATAAAATTATTGAGGAATCTGGTTTGGAATGCCTGCCTGTGCTCGATGGTATATACATACACGTTTTACTGAAGGCTCGAATAGCGGTATCGTCTGTGTACAAGTATATATGACCATTGAGTGAGTGAGAGGTGTGTGCAATAGGGCGGGTCGAAAAAAAATGTAGGTCTCAGAATTTTCTGAAATTCACATATGTGGTTTCTTTTGAGTTGAAACCACCCCAAAAAAAATTTTAGCCCCCCGCGGCACTATGGGGCTGAGCCACGTGGCCTCAAAGTGGGGCCATTTTAGCTAAAAATTCACGTTTTTCAGGTTTAAAGCTCCAAAATCGATTTTTAAAATTTACGGCTAGCACTCAATTTGTAGAGTTTGAGATGCTGAATCTCCCTGTGGAGTTCATTTTTTTTTTCGGTGGTCGCTTACGTCGGCATAAATTCGTTGAAAGTATGAAAATTGCTGATTTTAAGGTGTCAGGAAAACGTTTCCGCGAATTTATGCCCAAATGGTGTTTTGTAGGGGGACATATCGATGTAGTAAGTTGTATATGTAGTCGAGGGGTTAAATTTAGAATCATCAATATGCCCTCAGATCGCTGATAGGGTACATGATTCAACTTTTGTACAACATTTTAGGATTTCATCAATTTGAAAATTTCATCAGATTGCTTCTACCTACTTTTTTCATGTTTTCAAAAAAATTTTCATTTCATTTTTTAAAAATTCAATTTTGAATGAGATATGTATCTTGGAAGTACACAAAACCTTTTTTGAAAAATGTGAAAATACTCAATTCAAAAATATGAAAAAATGATAGACCATCAAAAAACGACAAAAATCGAAAATAAATTGAGAAGCATCAACGCGATGCCTTAAGTGGAATCAAAAAAAGATTTTTGTGGTCTTTGAGTTTTTTTTTCAACTTTTTTAGGGTAATTTGTACTTTGAATTTTGAAATTAAAAACTGTTTTTTTTTTTGGCTCAATTTTGACAATTTTTATGACACTTTCTGCAGTTTTGACAAATCATCATTCAATTTTGAGAATTTCCGATTAATTCTGGGTAGGTACTTTTCAATAAACCAAGCAGTCTGAGCAAAATTTTACGCGAATGAGACATTTTCTCAAATTTTTGTCGTTTTTTGATTGTCTTATCATTTTTTCATATTTTTGAATGATTTTCACATTTTTCAAAAAAGGTTTTGTGTACTTCCAAGTTCCAAGATACATATCTCATTCAAAATTGAATTTTTAAAAAATGAAATGAAAATTTTTTTGAAAACATGAAAAAAGTAGGTAGAAGCAATCTGATGAAATTTTCAAATTGATGAAATCCTAAAATGTTGTACAAAAGTTGAATCATGTACCCTATCAGCGATCTGAGGGCATATTGATGATTCTAAATTTAACCCCTCGACTACATATACAACTTACTACATCGATATGTCCCCCTACAAAACACCATTTGGGCATAAATTCGCGGAAACGTTTTCCTGACACCTTAAAATCAGCAATTTTCATACTTTCAACGAATTTATGCCGACGTAAGCGACCACCGAAAAAAAAAAATGAACTCCACAGGGAGATTCAGCATCTCAAACTCTACAAATTGAGTGCTAGCCGTAAATTTTAAAAATCGATTTTGGAGCTTTAAACCTGAAAAACGTGAATTTTTAGCTAAAATGGCCCCACTTTGAGGCCACGTGGCTCAGCCCCATAGTGCCGCGGGGGGCTAAAAATTTTTTTGGGGTGGTTTCAACTCAAAAGGAACCACATATGTGAATTTCAGAAAATTCTGAGACCTACGTTTTTTTTCGACCCGCCCTAGTGTGCAACCCAACGTGAATGTTGCGATCGTGAAATGCCCAAAGTCCAATTCGCGAGTATGTGGAATATTGATGATCGAGCCACGAGGTGGTTATACGTATTAGATCAGCATTTTGAATGTTTTGAATATTCGAAATTATCGATGTTTTTGAAATTGGTTGACTTGGAATTTTTTTAAAATGTTGAATCAGATTTCACTTGCGAGCTTGGATTTTTGGTTCGAAAACGAAAGTAGAAATTTCCAGTAAGCGAAACTGGTCCAATCATTTTGAAAAATTTCTGAATTTTTTAATTCGAGATTCAATTTTTTTTTCAATTTATTCCATGCCAAATCGGCGGATTTTTGCACGACTACGAGGGGTCTTCGATTTTTTTAAAAATCAGATCATGTGTAGAGGTCATCAAACGATGACGAATGACGCAAACCGGACATTTTTTCGATTTTTTTGACGGAGCTGTGGCGCTTCAAAGTTTTCCAAAATGGCCGAAAATGGAAAATTTCAGTCACAAATTGCTCCGGTTGTACGTGGTATAGAATTTTCAACTTTTTTTTTCAAATTATTGTACTTTGAGAGGGCAATAGACGAATTATGTCAAAATCAGTGTTGCCACTTTCAAAAACCTAAAACAATCTATTTAAAAACTTATAATTTAAATATAACCACGATCGCGACGAGTAAAAATTCTGAAAAAATTCTCAGTTTTAGTACTTTTTATGTAGAATAACATATCGAAAAATTAGACTGTCATTTTTCTTCATTTTCGAGAAAAAAATTACAAATTTTACACTTGTTGCAAAAATACCATCAGAAACCTAAAAAATGAAAATTTTTGCATTTTTGAGACATTTTACCAATGTGTAGACGAACATGTGAAGAAAATCCCCCTCCCTCCAATTTGTCAACGAATTGACGAGAAATATCATTTTTCGTGCCATAATTTCAAGAGTGAAACATATTGAAAAAATGTCACCGCCGTTTTTAAACAAAAGCAGGAACCTAAAAAATGAATATTTTTGCATTTTTGAAATATTTCGCCAATATTATGTAGACGGACATGCGAGTTGGATAAATTCGTGTTTTGAATTTTTTTTTCAACTTTTAGTAAATTTTTGTACCTAAACTCAAATTTGATCTGTTTCTCGAATTTTGATCTAATTGCGGTATTGCTCCCTCCCTCCCTTCCTTCAAAATCGATTAATGGCAGTTTCGTGCTGTTCTATTGAAAAAAATATCGATTTGAATATTAAACTAGCGTAAAAATATCTTTGAAAAATATGTTGAAATGGACGAAAAGATGTACGAAAGTTCAAAGGCTGAATTTCACAAGGGCGCTATTTGTAATGATTCGTTCAAAATCTCAAAGGTTAAGAATGTGAGCTGGAATTTCTGATTTCTACTACAATAAATTTTTGATATCATACATTTTACATTTATCAATAGAAGATTTTTTAGATGACTCAGAACTTCAGAAGTATCTCGACTGACAAAGAAAATTGGACCAAACAGAGAAGAATCAGAAAAGCATCCTCGCAAAGCCAAATTTCAAAATTTGAATTTCCATTTTTCGATTTTTGACAAGTTTTCAAAAATTTTTCGGCTTGTTTTGAGTACATGGGTCATGGGTCATTCCAAGTCAATTCGACCGAAAAAATGCGATTTTGAAAGTCATGTGTTTCGATTTCGTTTTTTTTTTTTTTTACAATATCTACTCACCCATTAAGAAAGAAACCCGCAATCAGTTTGGTCCCAGCTTATCAGAGGGCGGGTGGGGGGAGGCTTCCATCATTTTCACATTGTCTCGAGGTACTCAACTTCAGCAGCGCATTCCTCCAAAACTGTGATACATTAATCAAAACTGATTTAACAGTTCGAAAGGGTATTGAATTTTGAACTTTTTAAGCATTTCGAAATTTTCAAAATTTGAAAGTTGAACTTTCAAATTGAAAGTTTAAATTTCAAAATGGCGATGCAAGTGGGAGCTACCATTTAAAATTATGAAAAATTTTCAATAGACGTAACTTTTGATGCTTTTTCGAAATATTCAAGTTTCAAGATGGGATGTCTCGATAGAGAGGGAGCACCCCCAACCCCAATTTTGGGCAAAACTTTCAAAAAAAAATTTGGTGCATGTAATATATCGAATTGTATGTTTTTGATAACGCTGAACACGAATATGACGTTAGATTTTTGATTGGACTCCATCCACGGCCCCCAGCACCTCCCCAAATGGGGTAAAAATTCAAAATATGGTTTTTTTCGTGCGACACATCAAATAGTATGTTTTTGGTGACGCTGAACACGAATATGACGTCAGATTTTTGGTTAGACCCCATCCACGGCCTCCAACAATTTTTTTGGACTTTTATCAATGGGGGAGGTTCTGGGAGCCATGGGTGAGGTCAATTTGAAAAACTAAGGCTATATTCGTGTTCAGCGATATCGAAAACATACTAAGTATTTCATGTGTCATACGATTGAGACCATTTTTTTTCAGGACCCCCCCCCCCTTGGGGAGGTGCTGGGGGCCGTGGATGGGTCCAATCAAAAATCTGACGTCATATTCATGTTCAGCGTCACCAAAAACATACTACATATTTGATGTGTCGCACGAAAAAAAAAAAACACATTTTGAATTTTTACCCCATTTGGGGGGGGGTGCTGGGTGCCGTGGTTTTGTTAACTTTTTGATAGGTTTAGGTATTTTTCAAAGCCAGTTTCGATTCAAACCTATAATTTTCTTCTACGATTACTTTTGAAAAAATTGAAAAATTACTCTTTTGCAAACTTGTCAGCGTAACTGAAATTTTTTTCCCACTCTGTATTTTGACTTTCAAAATCGATTGGTGATTGTTCCCCAAGCTTTTTGGCTGCCTTTCGGATTTTCCAATTGTGGAGAAATTGCCTCAAAAAATGTTGAAAATGAAATTCAGGCCGATGAACGCAAATATGGTATACTAATTTTATAACCTTCTGGATTTATCTGAGCGCAAATTTTCAGAATCTATTTCTGCTGGTTCTAATCAACGTTTTTTTTTTTTTAATTTTATTTTCTTATGTCTGCTAGAGGCTTTAGAATGACTGGATACCACCACCTATAAATTTGATATATATATTATGTAGGTCGAGAATGGGATACGAACCAAATTTCAACTTTTCAAGCCTTGATCAAATTCTGATTTTTTTTTCAATGAAAAATAGATCTTTGTTCATGAAATTCAACTTGATAGTAGGTGCTCTTTAATATTTTTTTTGTCTGATCTAAGTATTTCTCTGCCGTTTATGATATTTCCTAGTCGTTCCCCCTGCCCTTCCCCTCCCCTCACCTCCCCTCCCCAAAAAAGTTTTCCGTGATCAATTTTTGGAGATTACCTAGAAAAAAATGGAAAAAAATGTGGATCATAAATTTTTATAATTGGCACTGCGACGCAAAGTGGCTGACATCTAGCGGCGAACGCTCGAAATGCTGAAAACGGGTCCAGTTGTACAGAGAGCATAGGGAGAAATCACGTTTTTTAATTTTTACGCAAAAACAGTAGGGTTTTTTACCAATTGTATAGGGCATTATTTAAAGGGAATTGAATTTCCGATTTCTTGGTATAAAAAAAAATGAACTTCGACAATTTATAACGCGACAAATTCAGTTTTCGTGTAACAATTTTCACCAGTTTTCAGAATTTCACAAAAAAATATATCGGTAAATCCCAATTTTTTTAATGTTCTCAGTAATCAGCGTTTTCTCCTCTTTACATTAATATAATCACCAGATTTTTAGCTTCAATACTCGCGGAGAAATTCAATTAAAAAGTTGTGAAATGCTGAAAGCGGGTGAAAGAAATTATCGAAATTCAATTTTTTTTACACCAAAAAATCGGAAATTAAATTCTCTGAAAATAATGTTTTATACATAATAGCAAAAAATCCTACCGTTTTTGCGTAAAAATTAAAAAACGTGATTTCTCTCTATGCTCTCTGTACGACTGGACCCGTTTTCAACTTTACGTTTCGGCGCGTAGCAGCGCGCTCTATGTATCCGTCGCACAGCCAATAGTTTGCTTTTGATGGTGAGGTGATTCATTTTTTCTGAGAAGGCTATCTTTTGAAGTGGCCCCTTCGCTGTTTTCAGCGAAATTCGGCTAGATCAAAAGAGCATGTTTTAAAGCTCCTGGGGTGCTGAGATTCATTCGTAAGGTTTTGGCAAATTTTTGAAACTTGAAAAAATTCAAAAAACCTGCTTCTTTCGACAACTTTTCATCTTTTTTCTGAAAATTTCTATATTTTTGCATACACCACGAACCGCAGTACGAATGATTTCTTCATTCAAGCACCCCCCTTCCCACCCTTCCAAAACTACCAATTTCAGCCTTTAACTTTTTTTTTTTGGAATTTACGAAGTACATACTTTCGCCCAAAAGTCACTTTTGGACTAGAGCTTTTAAAATTTCGTTTTAATAAAATACTCATACTTAATTAAAATTCATTTTTGACCCTTCTGGACCTAAGTACATATCATTTTGAAATTTCTAGAGAAAGTTGAAACTGAAAACTCGCTGGAGGCTACAGAATAGCCTAAAAATGGTAGTTGTTGGAAAGGAGCCGAAGAGAGGAGGGAGGGGGGTAATAAGGGTTCGCTTGGTTTTAAACAATTATTTTTCGCGAAAAAAAAATTAAAAATCGCCATAAAACAGGGTGTCTACCAGGTCGCTATAGCGTTAAAAGTCGCGAGAAGTCGCGATTTTGAAAATAGGTCGCTAAAGTCGCGAAAAGGTCGCGATTTTCGCCAAAAATACCAAAAAGTCGCTATAAATTGTCCCGATTTTAATTTTTTGAAACTTTTCGTATGATTATTCAATGTTAATGCTACTGCCAAATTAGCATTTTAAATAATCATAAAAATTCAAAATTTCGAAAGCTTTCGCCCTCGCTTCGCTCGGGCATATTATTTCATTTTCTTTGCCCAAAAGTTGAGTCTTGATAGAAAAATTGACTTCTCACATCAAAAATGATATTTTTCACTTCTGGAGAATTGTGAATTTTCGTTTTACCAGTGCTTTTGCCCTCAGTTGGCTCGGTTCATACGGACCATGTATGTTTTAGAAATACCTATCTCCCTCATTCTGGAGGGTCCGACAAAAAAAGGGCCCGTGATGGAAGAAAAATGTGTTTTTTTACTTTTCAAAAGTCAAATTTTCAAAAGCTTTTGCCCTCGCTTCGCTCGGGCTTGTTTTTTTCTTTTTGCGCATCGAAATTTCGGAAAAAATATCATTCAACTTTCAAAGTTTTAAAGTGAAAGAATGAACTTCTCGCTTAAACAAAAATAAAAATTAGTGGTTGAAATGACTAGAAAAAGAACAATCGAAGAAATTGAAATTTTAGAACTGAAGAAAGTTGAGTAGATGGAAAAGGAAAAAGAAAAGTTCGAAAATTTGGATGACTATTTATGTCACATGGAAACTATTGAAAGTTATCCAAACCTCCTCCCCTCCCACCACCCAATAAGTGCGAACTTTATTGGAACCCAATTTTTTTCGTTAGGAAATGGGGGGGGGGGTACTAAAAAAAAGTCGCGAAAAGTCGCTATTTTTGAAAATTAAATTTTAGTAGACACCCTGTAAAAAGAGCTTTTTTAAATTTTTCAAGTTTTCAAAAAATTCTCAAAAAATCCAAAAATGAACTCGAGCGCTTAAAATTTCGGTTACGGTGGTTTCAAGGCATGCTGTTTCGATCTAGCTTGATTTCGTTCAAATCGGAAAATGCCTGTTCAATGTTCATGTTCAAAAAGTTCCTTTCTGATAATACTCGTATGATTTGTATACCTACTCGAAAATTATCGATACCTTCGATACCGAAATTTTTTCAATGTTTTCGATCATCCTTTATACCTACAGTAATACGAAACACTCCTGCAAAAATTTACACATGCATACGAGATTAAACAGGCGATCATATTCTCACTCTGGTGACAAAAAATTGCAATTTATATTTAACCTAGTACATATAAGATAGGTGACAAGGCACTCGTACGTTGTATTTTCGGTGTTACGTTATTTTCAGCGGAAAAAAAGCTTCAGTAGGTATACTTACGTTGCTTGAAAACTTACACGTTGAAATTTTCGCAAAAAAAAAATTCAATACCTGCGTCGACGAATAAATATGTACATATTTGGCTAGAAAATGTTTTTCTTCGCCGCTATTTTCGCAATTTGATATTTTCTCGAATTTCCGCGCTTATGTTGTTGATGATTAAGAAAATCGCATGTTCGAATCATCTCGTTGAATACTTTGTGCAGATTCGTAAAAAAAGTAAACGTATCAACGGAAAAGTCTCGGTAAGCTTTCGCGGGAAATACCCCGGATTATAAAATTACTCGTATTCAAATTTTCGCGTTTAATGGCTCATTAACCTAGTGATTCGCGGGTCGTCGTTGTTTTTCATCTCTCCCTTGGCCGCTCTGGCATTGCAACTCTGTCGGTTGTAAAATTCGCTTAATTAAACTCGTTGATTATCATCTTCCGCCATACTCTATACGTGTGTGTGGTTTTTTTCGGACGAAAATTCGTGTTAGTGTGACGTGACTGGAAAATTATACACACGCAGCACGAGCTTTCGTTTAAATGAAGAGTAATTGTCCGATTTATATGGTAAATGGTCGTATCATATGAGCAATATTGTCGTCAGGGTTACAGGTGCTTTGATAAAAAATATACGTACGTACATCTAGATTGCTGGTATACGGTTTTCTATCGTATTTCTTTCTCATGTGTCAAGTGTGAGTTTTTATATCGGACGGGTGAATGAATCAAATAGTCAAAATATTTTATTTCGGTCGTTAATTAAAAATAAAGAGAAACGTCGCTCATCATCGTCCGGTGTCCGAATAAATTCGCAATTGTAACATTGACGAAAAAAAATTATATATTTGCTTAAACTTACTCGACTTGAAAATAACGAGACAAAACGAGTTAAATTTATCACCAAAAAAAATTATACTACGGTTGAAATTTTTTTTTCTATTTTTAAAGTTAGTTTTTGTGTTCGAACGCGCTTGTTGTAGGCAAGGGTATACCTAGAACGATAAATTCATAAATTCGTAAATTTTTTTCGTCGAAATTTCGTATTTTTGTTTTCACGTGGTATGGTAATTTTGAAAATATCTACCTTATACTACGTACTTGTGCTAGTTATTCGTTTGATTGCGCGCAGACCGGTCAAAAATAGTACCACCAGCGACGCGACTGTGATTGATGACAGATTTTTCGTGAATGGAAATAAATTACGAGAACGAGTTGTTTTCGAGGATTAAAGCTGAAAAATTTCCTTTTGTGATTCAAATTTAACCGTATATAGAAGACGCATCGTGTAGTCTATCGCGAGCTATTCCAATGGTCGGTGAATATCTATTATCTAACGTTTCGTGTCGCGGAAAAATTAACGCCATTTGCATTTCATTTGCCAATTTGAATAAGAGTTGACAGTGTTGTTGAGACTATAGTTCGCGGCAAATTGATCCAATTTTTTTTTTGCGTTATTATGCGAATATGAACTGTACGGTTTAATTACTTATACCTGTCGAATTTGTACTTCCAATTTTTTCACTTTGGTGAATTCGATTTTTTTTTCGAGTCGTTTTGTATGTGATAAAATAATTATGGTGCGTTTAAAAGTGACGACGCCGGAGAAATGTCGAATTGAGGAATTAAATGAGATTATTGAGAATGAGGTAAGATTTGGAATTTTTTAAAAATTCGGTGGTTTAAAGAATCAATTTTTTGGGTACATTATACTGATAGTGTTTTGGAACCCCTCAGGCGATCATGAGCAACAATTTGACTCATTTACCGTCCTGAATACAGAGATCTGTATCAATGAACAGTTCCCCTAAAGAATTCCAGCTGCCTAAATGAAAAATGAAATATGTCCTGCGGAGGTTTAAGTTTTTTTGTAATAGTCCAAGAGTTGCATAAAATTGGTGAAAACAACGAAAAGAATAGTTATCATCTGAGAAAGGCTTATTTTGAGTCACAAAAGTCACATTTGAATCAATATTCGCATTATTAGAGGCCAAATTTTGGTATAATTTGGGAAAATGGTATTTCTCAAGGGCCCAACTTTTTTGAAAAAAGTGCATTAAAATATTGAAAAAAATGATTGTGGAGTTATAATTTTGGGAATCTTCTTTTCAAGTCATATATTCCAACTAATAACGCGTTTTGAGGGCCATTTTCAACACGAGTAAGAAAACTTGGATTTTTGGGCCCAAATTTTTTCAGAAAAATGCCCCCAAATTTCAAAAAATTCAGGACATTTTTAAAAAATTTTGCTGACTATTTTCGACAAAAGTGAAAAAACGTGTGATTGGGCTCTGATTCGGCTCAAATTTTTCAAAAAAATCTATACATGGGTAATTCTCAGAAAAAGGTAAAAATCGTGTACATGGCAAATTTCTCAAAGGTTTTAGCATGATTTTTTTTTTTTTTTTTTGTCCATTCAAGGATCATCCCCCACACATTTAACATATGGTATTGAAATTTTTAGCCCCTCCTTTCATTGGTGTACATTCGATTTTATACCCCAAATGTCCTTCGACTTGGCTGTCACACACCATGTTTTTGAAAATGAATGTTATGAAATGTCATGAACTTCATTTTTTTGGGGAAAAATTGGCACGTTCTCATTATCATAGAACACGAAGGTCCATTATTGTGCAAATTGCAATTGGAATAAGTCCATAGGAAGCTGACATTTCACATTTGAAAACTGTCACACACTTTTTGCGCAAATTTTCGAGCAATTTTCAATTATTTTTGATAGCTTCCCAATACAATATTTTTTTCTGGTGATTGGCTGCACTGGTTCACTGTCTTCATAAAAATGTTACCCCGCAATGTTATTCTCATAACCTACGCAATGGCTCGTTCTGATCGTACTTGTCTCTGAAAATATGATATTTCGCAAAATCGGTGTCCTTCGGCTTGCCTTTTTATTTACCCTGATGAACCCGCCAAAAACGATAATTGAGAAAGGGAAGTTATTCTACATGATAAGTACACATTTATTACGTGTTAAAAATCGAATAATGTCCAGTAGGTAAGGCTAGAAACGAAAAAACGTTGAGATTGTCCTTCGGCTTGTCCAGCGCCCATTTGTCCTTCGACTTGGCCAAATTTCAGACAGCTGTAATTTTATCGCGCTAGTCGACATATTACACGATAAAACAAGCAAAATTTGACATTTTCTCCCTCCCCACACCTCACCTCTACCCCTACCATAAAAATAAGTCCACATTCGAACTTTGCGGCCTGAAAAACATAAATTGACATATTACACGATAATATAAGCAAAATTTGACATTTTCTCCCTCTCCACGCCTCCCCCTCAACCTCCACATACAAAATAACTCCAGATTCGAATTCTACGACCTCGAAAACATATCAATCGACATATTACACATCGATGAGGGTCGAATCCTAATTATCGCTGTTTTAGGGGGGCCGGGGTCCACAGTGGGGGGGGGGGATTGAATTGAGGCCAACACTAGAACAGGGATCTGGGACACCTATACAAATGATTCCCACTTGAAATTTTCCAAAAAAATGATTTTTATTTTTCGAAATTATGCACATCAAAATTGACCTTTTTTCTGAGAATTACCCATTTATATTAAAAGATCTTTGAAAAAAAACATACTTCCAATCGCCCAGCCTCTCCCAATGAACCTTTTTTCGTGATTTTTTTTTTAATCGGTTCCTTTTCGCCTCTAGATAGATATGCCAAATAATATTTTGGAAAAAAAATTTTGAAATTCAAGGTCCAAAAAATCAAAAAAACTATGTAAAAATAGCGTTTTAACTGAACGCGTTGTTACGTTTCTTCGTTGTGGGCGGAGCTACTACACTAACTGGTTTCATTTCAGGGTTGCATATGTAAGGAACAAAAATGTTCCTTCAATTTCGTTGGGGAAACCCTTGAAATAGTTCGCCAGCCTTTTCTACTGAACTTCAACCAATTTTTTTTTAACGTTCCTTTAGACGTTTGAATTTTCATAAGAAATATTTTCATTTGTTTGCGGGATGCGGGGTAAAAGGCGAGCAGTCCAAGCAAAGCGAGGGCGCGAGCTGTGATGGTTGGTAAATGCAACATGTTTATCAAGGCGAGCAGCCCGAGCCGAGGGTTAGCAGCCCAGTAGTATTTTATTTTTTAAAAACTAGAATGTAGTGTCTATTGAAATAATGAGGAGAGGCGGTCTGCACTTGAGATCATTTTTGGGTTGAAATTTTATTATAACAGCACAAATTGAAATGTTAAGTGGAACATTGTTTGTAAAAAAGTCAAAAGTAAAGATTGGGGAAGTGTTCAATACAGTGTAGCCAGAATTTTTTCAGGGGGGGGGGCAAAAACAGATTTTTAGGCATGAAAAATCGAAATTAATGGGTCCAAAAAACGAAAAAACGGATCATTATTGCATGCAATATTTCTAATTTTTGCTCGCCGGGGGGGGGGGGGGGGTAATGGCCTAATGGCTCAAGTCACGTCCCTCCCTTAGCTACGCCACCACTGGTAGGGTTTCTATACTTGGGATATAGACGTAAGTTTTTTGAGGGAAAAAATTTCGTTAATTCATTTTAAAAATTAATACCCAGAAATATTGTTCAAACTTGAATTTTTTTCTTGAAAAATATGATTTTTTTAAAATTGTACTTTAGAACCAGAGTAGAATTTGCTATTGACCATTTTAACTGATTTGCATATAGGAGCAGGGGCATGAGGTGAGTTGTCAAAAAAGCGAGCCCCGAAGGGGCGAGAGGCCTGAGCGGAGCGAGGGCCAGGGCGAGCAGCACGAGCGAAGCGAGTGCGCGAGCAGGGGGCCGAGGTCGCGGAGCGACCTAGGGGGCTTAGCCCCCTAGTTACCCATAAATTTAGATTTCGAAGTGAGCCATCCGGTTGCCTACAATTTTAGAAATATTCTGTCTAGCTTATGTTTCGAAATTACTAATGTGTTTTCAGGGACATTGTAGGAATGCATGAAAAAGAATGTAGCGTGTTGTTGATCAGATTTTCTTTTAAAACAATTATGTACTTAAATTTTTAAATATCTGATAGAGGGCAGATATTGGGGATATATTTCGACCATTTTTCAACTATCAGCTCATACCGAGAGTAATTTTTGACATGAATGAAAAAAAAGGTGTTTAGGGTCTAAATTTTTCAAAAAAAGCGCACCAAAATTTTGAAGACAAATGTGCGATTTGGCAACCTGTAATTGTGACAGTGTCTTTTCGGGGCCACATGCCAAGTATAAATACATGCTAACTCGTTTTGAGGGTCATTTGCAACACAAGTGGGAAATAGTACCTACCTATACGTTTTTTGAGTCCAAATTTTTTCAAAAAAAAATTCCTTTTTTCTCGAAATGTGCGGTTGGGCAGTTGAAATTTTAGAGATATTTTTTGATGATAATTCTATCAATCTAGGTACATAATAAGCATTTTGAGGGCCATTTTCAAAATTGGTGAAAAAATGTGTTTTTAGGACCAAATTTTTCAACAAAAAAAAAAAAATTGAGGTGTATGATTAGGCTGGCTACAATTTTTGAAATTTGTTTCCAAGGAGTTTTGAATTGGAAAAATGTTGCAACAAATGGGCAATCGGCGAAAAGATTTATTTGCAAATTTTTTCGGAACTCGAATTATACGCATCTTTGAAAACTTTTGCCCTCAGTTCTTTCGAGTCTAGATTATTTTTCCATTTCTAATTCTCTGCATCTAGAATACAATATCTGTTCTTTCTTTCGGAAATCACAAAGACAGATAAATAAATCCCATTCTTGTAAAAAACAAAGATCATAAGTAGGTACTTAATTTACTTTTTGAATTGTGAATTTTCAAAAACTTCATGCTTTCGAAATTGAACTTACCAAACTACATATAAGGCATTTTTTCTACCACTTTGAACACGAACCATTTTCAAAAACTTTTGCATTTGAAATTTCTAAAGAAAAAAAAATAAAATTCTACACTTTTAAAGCAAAAAAAAAAACCTCGCATACAAATATCAATTTTTACCATGCAAATTTTTGAAAGCATTAGCCTTTGCTTTCTTTTTGAAAATTGAAATCTCTAAAAAAAAACTATTATTGAAGCATCCAAAAATTCAAATAGAAAAAATGGAACTTTTTTATGGATGAAAAATTGAAAATTAGTTTTTTCATCCTTCTGCCTCCCCCTTCCTCATCCTAATAAAATGACATGAAAATTTTTTAGTTTTTTTAGTGAACTATTAGGGGCCAGTTGGGAAATATAAGTATGATGCTCAATTAGAAATTTCTAGTTCTTTGCGGCCTCTTCTCCCCCTCCCCCACCCCATCGGAAACCATTCGCTACAACTCTGAATCCAATTATTGAATTGTCAAGAGATACGATTTTTAATTCGCTTGATTCTTGAAGGATTTAAATTTTTGAAACTTTTTCGAGTATTTTTTTTTTTAGCTTTTAAATAGGTAGATTTTTGCTCTTATTTTTGAACGTTTTTCAACTTTTGAAGATTTTTTTCCCCATTGCGACGTTTTCGGTAAATTTTTTTACTCAAATATTTTCAATTTTCTAAATGGATTTTCGTGCAAAATTTTTGAAGATAATTTTCATTTTTTTTATGGATTTTTCTAGACTATTTAAAGGGATTTTGAACTATTTTGGGGGACAATTTTGATGGATTTTTGAGGAAGTTTTTTTTTGGAAATTCTGAAGATTTGATTTCATTGTAATAACAGTATCAAAGTTCACGGCTGCAGTTGAAGGAAAATCAGTATATATAAAATGCTGGCTACAGTGTGGAATTTTATTTTTGGATTAATCACGTTTCCTTTTCATTCTTTCCTCTTTCGATACGATGAGTTGGAGCTGCCGTTGATATGGCATGTGATGATTTTCCGGGAAACGAGAAACGTTTGGAAAGTGATATACTTATTAATTGCATGCGGGAAATCAATTTATAAAAAAATATAATCTAGTTCATATATTCAAAAAAACGAGTCATGTGATAATAATGTATTATAATATCTAGATATTGAGATATTTTATGAAAAAAAAAAAAAACGTTTTGTTTTATTTTATCGGAGCGTTATGATTTTTATAACGTTCAAAATGACCAATTTTCTAGCATTTAATTTTGAAAAATGAGTAATTGAAAATCTGTTAGAAGGTTTTTGCCTGAAAAAATTGATAAACATAAATAAATTATGCTGATTTTGAGGTGGATATTTAATTCAATTTAGAGAACAAGATATAGGATGTACATAAATTAATATTACCATATTTGAAATGTGAAATTTCAATAAAAAAAATTGAAGATAATTGTCTATTTATATTTGTACAAGAAAGCATCAAAAATTTTCATTTTAAAAAACTTGAAAATTATTCTTGAAAAATTGATATTTTGACAAAAAAAACTTGAAATTATTGTTGAATGTTATTTCATATTTTACTGAATAATATTTTGTTGACATCTGAAAATGTTGGAAAACTGAAACAAATTTAAAGCAAAAACAAAAACTTGAGATCTTTTGAAATGAAAAAAAAATTCACAAATTGACTAAAACTTGCACTTTTTTGAAAATATATTGAAATATGTTCCAGAAAATTTCTCGAGTGTGAAATGAAAAAACTTTTAATGTATAGTTCAAAAAAATATCCGATTCAGTGATTTTTTTTGCTGAGTTTTAAAAATAAAAAATCAATTTTAGTAATTTCAAAGATCATTTCTGTTTATCTCGTGTCTCACTCTCTCAAAACAACAACAAAATTTTTAAAAATTCCCCCTCCTATCTGCACCGTTTTTGCGTAACTTGTTCAACTGTTCATTGTCAACTGCTGGCATTTGATGAAAATCTGGTAACAGTACCTAAATCAGAATTTAAGTATAATTAGGAAACAAAAACCAAATGAATAGAATGATTGACTGGAATTTTGTTTTAAAATTCTCGAAACGTTGCTCATTGTTGTTGTTGATAATGATATTGTTATTTTTTAGATTTTAATTGCAAACACATGGATAGATATTAATATGAGCGAAGGTATTTGACTTCTGACAACAAACGTTGTTTCATTACGGAATTCTCAAAAAAAAAAAAAAAAAAAAAAAAAAAAAAAATGGTAATTTTACTGAAAAATATGCATTGCTTCAGTTGAATGTTCTGACATTTGTTGAAAGTTGAAATTCGAAACAACGAAGGTTACTCGGTTACGGTTTAGAAAAATTTGTTGAGCATGTTTTCAAATTTTGAAAACAGAATATTTTTTCAATTCAAAATTGAATAAATTGAGCCCTCCTGCATTTCTAAACACAGTACAGCTTTATGTAGTAAGAAAAAAAATCAGCTGTAGAAAATTAATTTTTCTTTCAAATTTCTACAATATGTTGATAAAGTTAATCGTCACAGAACAGATTTGAAATCGAAATTTGGCAACATCGCTTCAGAATCGACGTAGGTTTAATTTTGAGGAAAATATCGAATCGACATCGTTTATGGTTTGGTTTTTATTTTAATCACCAGCGAGCAGGTGTTAATTACATTGTAGTCGTAAGTCCCCCTCTCCTCTTATCTACTCCTCGTGTCTCTTATTCTGGTCTCATATTACCTATTCATTTATATACCTAACGAAATAATAAGTAAACTGATGTTAGGTATTTTTTCTCCTCTCCCTCTTCTCCCCTCTTTCCACCTGTTTAATTATCACAAAAGATGTTCGTTTTCGGTATAATTGGATTGTTTCCTTACATTGTTTCCGCCTGTTACCGTTAATGGGATATTTTATTCTATTTCGCCCTCTTTTCCTCACCTTCCCAGTTCCCATTAAGGTCTGTTTGTCTCATCTATACTGGGTATATTCGCCGGCCGTGTTTTTTTTTTTTGCCTCTCCTAATATGTAATAATTATAGCATTATCCTTGCACCCGTATATTAATTCGATTTGTTTTGTTTTTATAGGAAAAACCCCAACAATGTGAATCGAACGAAAACGAACGCAAGGTGACCAGTTGGGCAACGTCGCTGGAAAAACTGCTCTACGATTCGGTCGGATTGCACGCATTCGCCGTACGTACCTTCACGATGAAAAACTCTACAATCTTTTCATGGATGATGATATGCTTCAAAGCATGCTAATCCTTTCTTTATTGTAATTCTATAGGAGTTTTTGAAAAAAGAGTTTAGCGTTGAAAACGCGTACTTTTGGGCAGCTTGCGAAAAATATCGTCGAACTGTTAATTTGGAAGAAAGAAAGAAGCTGGCGTCGAATATTTACGAGAAATTTTTAGCCAATTCGGCTTCCGAACCAGTGAACGTGGATTCGAGTGGCAAAAATTTCACCCAGCAGCAATTACAAATGGCTGACGTTAATTTATTATCAAATGTGAGTACACAGAGCTTTTACCTTCGGTTCAGATTTCACCTGGCTAGACAAAGACATACTACACTCGTTTGTAGTTTATTTATTATCGTCTCGCTGTTGGTGGTAATTTGTTTTATTTTTTCGATTGTTCTTTAATCGCTGCTATTGCACTTTTAAAATCCAGTGGCGAAGTATCAACTGATGTTGGTAAGTATTCGAGTAGTAGAGCGATTGGGTTAATTGAGATAAGGCTTTAATTCGTCGAAATGATTGTGTCATTGATTAATATGCTATCGTCTACTGGGGCAAGGGAAGCGAGGGGAGGTTACCTTGAGACAATGCTGGGAATAGCAATTTTACTGCTGACTCGTGGATTTTTTTTCGGAGGTCTCTTTTTTCCCGACAAAAATGTAAATTTAAAGGCTCCGCTATTTTTTGATACTCTAATTTGTAATACGGATTTTTGATTTTTTTTCCTTTCTTGCCCCGTTTTTTCGAATTGCTCGTCTGAAAAATCATCATTTCTCCCTCAGTATTTAGTACTCCATGTAGCAAAATCACTCGAATTTATGAAGAAGGGTACCAAGTACGTTTGTACATTTTTATACAAAAAATGCCTTGTTTGTTTGGATTTTAATGGTGTCCCCCCGGGGGAGGGGGTGCTTGTGAAATGCCTTTTCTTTAAAATTCTACAAATTGTGAGAAATCAAAATTTTTCGAGTGAATTTCAATCAACCCTGAACCCTGTTGTTACAAATATATTCACTCGGTGAGCTCGATTTGAGGCAAATTTCCCATTTCTTCTCCGCTTTCCTCGCCTGTCTCTTTTCCACGCAATGGGTACATAATTTCATTTTTGCGTAAATTTTTCAAATCAAAATTACTCAAGTTTTCAAAGTTGTAAAAAAGCTCAGTTATTTGCTAAAAATTGTCAAAAATTGTAGGTTTTTGCATAAAAATTACATTTTTTCAAAAAATACCTACTCAACATTTTCTTTTTTTTTTGCAAATTCCAAAATTACCGAAAATTGTGAGTTTTTGCAAAAAATTTCAAAAAGCTTCATTTTATTCAAAAAAATATTAAAAATTCTTTTTTTTTGCCAAAAAATGTCCAGAATTGTGAAATATTGAAAAAATTTGGTGCTTTTTCAACCTGCCAAAAATTGAGAATTTTTGCAAAAAATTCCAAAAAATTCCAGTTTTTTTAAAAAAATACTCAAAAGTTTTTCTTTTATGTCAATAATAGGTAAATAAATAAAAATTGTTCAAAATTGCCAAAAATTGTAAGTTTTTGAAAAAATTCCAAAAAGTGTCAATTTTTTAAAAAAATACTCAAATGTTTTAGTTTTTTGCCAAAAATTCTTTAAAACTGTCAAAAATGGGAAAAAGTTATGCTTTTTGCCAAAAAATGTCCAGAATTGCTATAAATTGAAAAAAGTAGGTGATTTTTTTGACAAAAATTATTAAAATTGCCAAAAGTTGAGAGTTTTTGTAAAAAATACTCAAAAGCCTCTCTTTTATGTCAATAATAAATCAATAAAAATTGTCCAAAATTGCCAAAAATTGTGATTTTTTTGAAAAAAATTCCAAAAAGTGTCTAATTTTTTAAAAAAATACTCAAATTTAATGTTTAATTTTTTGCCAAAAATTGTTTAAAACTGTCAAAAATGGGAAAACGTTATGCTTTTTGACAAAAATTGCCAAAAAATGCCAAAAATTGTAGGTTTTCACAAAAAATTCCAATATTTTTTTTTTCAAAAAATACACAAAACATTCTTCTTTTTTTTGCCACAAATTGTTCAAAATTGCCAAAAATAGAAAAAAGTTGTGCTTTTTTGACAAAAAATTCTAAAAATTGTCACAAAATTCAATTTTTTGCAAAAGTGTTTAAAATTGATCATTTTTTTTGCCAAGAATTGTCCAATTAATTTTTTGGCATTTTGCTATAAAATTATCAACTTTTTTTTTTAACGAAAATTCTTGTTTTTTAACACAATTTACCAAGTCAACCCTTTTCTTCTTTAAAATATTTGTCAAAAATTGCCAAGAACCTCTGCCTCTTACTGAATACTAAAAATTGCTAAAAATTGTTTGTATTTTGTGTTTTGCATCCAAAAACTCTCAATCTTCTACAAAAATTGTTCTAATGTGTCGTTTTTTTTGCCAGAAATGACTAAAAGGTCCTTTCTTTTATTAAAATTGTCAGAAATCTCGCTTCTGTTGCCAAAAATTGTGAAAATTCTCACTTTTTTTCTCAGAAAATATTATTGTAGTTCAACTTTTTTGGCAAAAATTGCCCTTGCAAAAATGGTCAAAAAGTCCTGCTTTTTGTCAAAGTTGTACAAGTTTCTATCGAGTTTTATTTTTAGATTTTGATTAGAAACGAAAAATTCTAGTTTGTTTGGGTGATTTTTTTTGTCAATTTTTCGATTACTTTTTGGTTACTTTTTCCAGCTTTTCAGTTTACTGTGCAGTTACTTTTTTTTCGGAAAAAAATGAGTACGAGCCCTGGTTTTAGAGGGGAAAAAATGATTTTGGGCTCAGTTTTTTTATTTTTACGTAATCTATTGCTTTTTTCCGAACATACTCGTCATAATTTTTTTTGTTTTGATTGTGATAGTAAATTTTTTATTTCATTTTTCGTCATTAGGAGCACTGGTGATTGATTGATTTTTGTTTTTGCTTTTGCAGGCTCAAAAACAAATCTTCAACTTGATGAAATTCGACAGCTATCCTAGATTTTTGAAAAGCGATATTTACAAGAATTATTTAATGCGCGAAATTTCCGGCGAGAATGTCACCTTGTCTGCAAATGCTACCGACAGCGACTTGCTACTTTCGCCCTCTGCTGCAACTACCAACACCAAAGTACGTACTTTTCTCTGATTTTTATGCTAGCTAAATTTTGAAATAATCTTCTCGGACATTCTGAATCAATGACCGAATTGATTTTATATTTTTTTATTAGGAATCTGCCGAAGAACCCGAACGAACGCGTACGAGTCGTCGTAGACGTTCGCTTCTGCTGTGGTCCAAATCTAGATGCAAATCCAGAGACCGTACAACTACTGCCAGTAATGAGAATATGCAGTCTTCCTGTAGCAGTAGCAGGACATCGTTAGCTTCGTGGGATCTAGCTTTACCGGTATCTTTGTGCAGAGTCACATTGCCCGATGCTTCGTCGGCGGTTTTGAATATACAACCGCATCAAACGGTGTACTACACTATTAGTAAATTATTAGAGAAGAGGGCGATGCCCTATACGAGTTTTCAAGTCATCTATACTGCCACTGATAAGGTAAGCGGAAACCCTTCCGAGTTCGGATTGAATTGTAACTTTGAAGCGATGGGAATTAATTATTTTGCGTGTATTTTTTTGCGTAGGTTGTAGATTTAGAAGAAAATGCATCCGTTTTGGCGGGAAAAGAAGTGAAAATCGAATGGAGAGTAGAATTTAGATTGGATCTACCTGATCGTAAATCATTGACTGTTAAATCGAAACCCTCGCATACATTAGGAGCTGTCCTAGGACCGATCCTCATCAAACATGGATATCATTTGCACATGGTTACGTTGTGTTTGGTGAGTAGATTTGCAAGTAGTTGAATTTTAGCGGGAAAATGAAATTTTATGGATTTTTCAAACGAGAGGATTGGAAATGGAAGATTTTTGTCGATTATTTTGGAAAAATTATCGAATAATGGGGATAGATTGATTGAAAAATTAGCGGAAATTGAAAGAAAATGTTTTTGAATTTCGACTCCTTTCATCGCCGATTTTGCGAATCTTCGTTTTTTCCATTACTAAGCCAATTTAGTGACCGATAAATAAATTTACGATGTTTGAAAACAAACAATAATACGCTTCCTATTTGAAAATAATTAAAACGGCAATTTCAAAACCGAATTGCTCAAATTCACAACAATCAACTCGTTAATCTCGGTACTTTTCTAATTACGCAGATCGAAGTTAACGAAGTATTAGAACCGAGCACTTCGGTAAGCGCTGTAGATAAACAACGAATACAGGTGTTGACTCGTAATACTCCTACGCTGAATTTACAAGGTACGTACGTCGGTGAATGCCCTTTTCCAATACTAATTCCGTGGAAAATTTTAACCCGAGTGATCATTTTTCAGGTTGGAATAATTATTACGGCGTGAATGCGACCATCAAACCTAAACAGTCGTCAACTTTGGATGAAATAACTAATCGAGTATTCGAAGAGCTGCTTCAGGGTAAAGCGGAAAATTTCCGTAATCCTAACGCCGAACCTGCACCTTCCGTTTATGTAAATATTTAATTTTTTTTTACAAATTTCATCTCAACAATGTAGAGAATTATCTAGATAATTATTGGCATTTTTTTCGATTTGTTTTCAGTCTGAAAATAATAGTTCCGAACATTCGTCGAAAATTTTAGGAAAATTTTTAAGAAAAGATTCATTTTATCAAGATAAAATCAGAGTAAGTGAAATTTTCATTAAACTCGGTCCACAGCTGTCATTTGATAGTGGCGATTCATTAATTTATTGCTACATTTTTTTGTGCGCAGAAAAATAAAAAAACCAACGAAGTTCCAAACAGTACTGAAAAGAAACCCACTAACTCCAGATTACCTCCAGTGATCGCGAAATGGAAACCGGGATCGAAGCTAGACTCGAAGTTTGAAAAAGACGGTCTATACGAAGGGCTCAAAAGATGCCAAAGAGGACGCTTAGAAGATCAAAGGGGTACAGAATTGAATATAGAATTACCCGATTTCTTAAAGGTATATTTTTCAACCTAATCACAACATGTCTTTCGCGCATCAATATTAGTGATGTTGATATTTAGAAAAATTTTATATCGATATATCACGATATTTTTCCAACAGATATCGATATATCGACGATATATCGATATCTTCAATATTGCCTTGAAAGTACCTATTTTTCCCATTTGTATACTCAGTCATTTAAGTTTAATTGTGAATTAACAACTGCAAAAAATTTGGTACGACAAAAAATTTTTTTATAGATTTTTAAAAAAGTGAGAAAATTTTTTTTTGAAAAAATTTTAAAAATTTCTTTCTAATTTCAATTTTTACTCATATTTTTGGCTGTTTTCGTGCATTTTTTCCTCAATTTTTGACGATACGATATATCGTCGATATTGATTTTTCATATCGATATGTCGATATTGGATCTTATATCGATATATCGTTTAAGATATCGATATATCAACACCACTAATCAATATACGTAATATTGATTCTAACGGCGTTTTGTTTTTTTTTAACCCCGTAGGATAAAGAAAACACCCCTATCGGTAGAAAGAAATTAAAAAAGATACGTAAAGAGGTGTCCTGCCCGTCTGAGACGAAATCGCTGCCATCTTGCCACGATAAAGATACCAAAGAAGAAACCCCCGCTGCCATAAACGAAAACGAGTACAACTCGTGTAAATTATCCGATACGTACCAGACACCGTCGGATTGTAAACGTCAGAACGACCAAGAACAAGATATATATACCAATGATTTGCCTAATTTCAGCGGTAAAATAGCCGATAGTCCGCCTCCAGTGTTCAAACAACCACCACCTTTGCCACCTAAACCTAAGAATATATCGTGGCGGATGTCCAGCGGGACTTATGGGTTCGATACGAGTCCAAAGTCTGTGTATTTAGATCAACCTACGAGTAGCTTTGTGTAGCCATTTTTTTAGCCAATTTTTTTTCATTTTTATTGTAAAGATAACCGGATGTATCATCGTGTATTATTATTGTTTGTATTTGTACAAATGTATTTTATATTTTTACTAAATCCCTTCTTATATATGTACATTTTACTGTCTTCTATTTCTGGTATTATATTTTCTTTTTTAAAATATAATTTTTTTCTATTACGTGCTCTTAATTTTTTTATCGGATGTTCGGTTACAGAAATTGAATAATTTTCGTCGTCGTAAGAGATGAAAAAATATACGAAACGATTTTAAATATTAACAAGTAATTTATTTTATGTACATCACGATTACGCAGTTACTACTGATGGACCTGGTACTGTAACTGATGGAACTGCCATCTCGCTTTCTGCTTTATCCTGCGTTTCGGGTTCTTCTTCCTCGGGACCTTCGACATATGTCCTACGAGACGGTTCTTTTTCAGGTAACCAATCGGGAATAATTTTAGCGTGCATTCGCCAAACTCCATACTCGGAAGAAAGGTGTTTCTCGAAAACAACGTACTCGAGGACATCCTTGGCTATTGTTTCACTTCCGTGGATTAAACGTCCGAATCTATCGTAAATTGCTAAAGTCTGTAGGAGAAAAAAAATGGTCAAGTTGAAGTAAAATTGAATTTGAGCACTAAAGCTGTAAAGTTATTTATTTTAATTAACAGTCCAACGAGCAAAAAGTGATCGGTTGGCTTGCATTTTCGAGGCCTGAAAAATTGAGTTAGCTTTTGGTAAAAATATAGGTCTGAAATAAAATTTAGGCGAAAATGCTTTTCATCGAGCAGTTTTAAAGAATTTTTAGCTCAAAATTGGTCATGATTTTCCTTTTTTTTTTTTTTTTTTTTTTTTTTTGAAAAAATCACGCAACTGATCAAAATGGGTTAAAATTTCGGCAAAAAATTGACAATTTTTATCAAGCTCATTACTTTTTTCGATCATTTTTGAAAAGTTGCAGCTTTAAAATTTAGATTAATTTTTCGAAAATATCGTGGAAGGGATACCGGTCTATCAAAGTACGTAGAAATTAAACAAGAAAATCAATCGTTTCACAATCGTGCTTTAGAATTTTACAAATTCTTCAAAAAATTGCTCAAAAGAAATTTTGATCTCAAATTTTGATTTCCAGTCGAAATTTTAACCCATTTTGATATGTTGCATGATATCTTTTTCAAAAAACCCAAAAATTATCACATAATTTTGAGCTCAATTTTTTTTTTGAAATATTAAAAAACATTTTTGTCGGAATATTAACCTGTTTTGATAGATCTGGGGCTCGTACTCGAGTTTTTCCAAAAAAAAAAAGTAACTTAAGTAATCGAAGTGACAAAATGTGAGCGAATCATTTTTAATGTAAAGAAAATGAAGAAAATAACAGCACAATTTAAATTCGAGTGATCAGATTTTCAATATTTAAGGAGTTGAAACTGTTTTGAAAATTAGTGAGAATTTTTTGCAATTTCAGGAAAAAAGGAAAATTTTGCACAAAAAACGAGAATAAAAATACTGGTAAAAAGAACGGTTTCAGATAATTTCTGATAAAAAAGCAACACTTGAACAAGTTTTTGAAAAGTGAGATTTTTTTGAAATGTTTACAAAGAAATGAAAATTTTTAGCCATTTTGCTCATTTTTGGAAAAACTAAAATTTTCGACAATTTTTGGCAAAAAGAAAAATTTTGAAGATTTTAGCAAAAGGAAGGGCTTATTGCCAATTTCTGGCAAAAAAGCCAAACGTTTTGACAATTTTTGCAAAAAAAGTGAAATTTTTCAGTAATTTTGTTGGACAGAGAGAATTTTTACCAATTTTTTTGCAAATAAAGACTTTTACAATTTGAACAAAAAGCAGGACTTTTCGACAAATTATCGACAAAAAAATAAACTTTTATAACTTTATTCGAAAAAGAGAGACTTTTGAACAGCTATTTTTGGAAAAAATAAATTTCTTGGATTTTCTACAAAAAAATGGCAACTTTTGAATTTTTTTTTCAAAGCATAAATTTTTATCCGGTTTTGAAAAGGCGAGAAAAAAAACGAAACTGGGGTATAGTTTCGTCAAAAGTAAAACTTATCAACAATTTTGCTAAAAATCTGAGAATTTTTGTTCAAAAAAATCTTTTTTTGATAATTTTTGCTAAAAGCAGGACTTTTTGATAGTTATTGGCAAAAAAATGATATTTTTCGCAATTTTTGTGGCAAAAGCGAAACCGTTTGCGACTTTTTAATTTGGTAAAAAAACAAGCTTTTTGGGTAGATAACTTTTGAAAAAAATTACATTTTTTTAGCGATTTCGCTAAAGAGCGAGCCTTTTTGTAAATTTTTGGTAGTTGATAATAATTTTAGCAAGAAACAATATTTTTTTGGCAAATATTGGCAAAAAATGATATTTTTCCGCGTTTTTTTCAAAAAATCCAGACCTTTGGACGCATTTGGAAAAAAACTTGAACTTTTTGGACTTTTTTACAGAAAAATGAAATTTTTAGCCATTTTTCTAAAAGGCAAAAACCTTGGAAATTTTTGAAAAAGCGTGAATTTTCAACGTTTTTTTTTTGGCAAAGACTTTGAGAGTTTTAGCAGGACCCAGGAAACCACCTTTTTAGAAATTATTGGCAAAAAAGTGATCTTTTTTAGCAATTTCTAGCAAAAAAAAAACGAGATTTTTGGGAAATTCTTGAAAACACAACGCTTTTTTTAAAGCAATTTTATTAAAAAATTTTATTGATAAGAAAATGATTTTTTTCTCAGAATTTTTGTGGAAAAAGCGAGAATTTTTGCGACTTTTTGATTTAGTGAATAAAACGAGACTTTGGGCAATTTAAGGGAAAATAGAAATTTTTCTAGCAATTTCGCTAAAAAGCAAGAGTGTTTTTGTAAATTTTTGGCAAAAAGCAAGAATTTAACAATTTAAGCAAAAAACACGACTTTTATTGTTGAAAAAGCGATACTTTTGAAAATTTTTAGTATTTTTCAGCAAAAAGCGAAATTTTGACAACTTAGCAAAAGTTTTGGGACTGAGCCATTTGAATTGATGTAATTTTTTGCTAGTTCGACTGCAGACTAATGATTAGATTGACTTGGGAAGAAAGTGAAAAATAAAGAAAATTCAATTCAAAATTCTGAAGGATCCACCAAGTTATGCCAATTTAACCGAAACGATATGAAAATACTATTTAGTTAGGAAAAGAGTAATTATACAAACCTGTTTAGTATGAAATCGTACGGTAATTTGGGCATATACGTTCTGTTTATTAAGTAATTCTACGCAACGAATGTGAGAAACTCGAGGAGGTTCTAGAG
Source organism: Planococcus citri (assembly GCF_950023065.1). Lineage (NCBI taxonomy): Eukaryota > Metazoa > Arthropoda > Insecta > Hemiptera > Pseudococcidae > Planococcus > Planococcus citri. The sequence goes on along the minus strand of NC_088681.1, from coordinate 43,572,324 downwards.
ACTCGAGAAATTTCCAACGAATTGTTTTGCCTCTTGTGTTGAATACGATTTCCTTAAAAATTTTAAAACGGAAGATTTCAGGAAATAAAATAATCGACATTTGATAATAATAATTATAGTAGGCGATCGTCAATGGTAACTCACAGGAAAGGCTTTTTCTGTGGCGTAGTGTATCAATTCATCGTGATCACCTCTGTAACGAGAAAAACACAATTTATAAAGGAACACCACACGTACACAAAAGAAAAAGTAAGACCCAAATATACTAACTTAGTTAATAAATCATGAACTTTGATATAAATTTCTTGAGCTTTATCGACAAAATCAGGATATAAATCGAAGTCATCGTCGTACGACCTAATACGTCTCAGATCTTTCCACGATTTACCCTTCTTCTTTAACCATTCTATTTTTTGTTTCGCTCCCTGCAAGATAAGTCCACATACATCATTATTAATAATAATAAAACACGAATTTTATTTCAAAAAGTAATCATCACGTAAGATAATTACAGCAGTATTCAAAGACGATGCTTTGCCATCTCCTTCCGGTGGTACATATGGCTCCATAACAGCTCCAGTCGAATATATGGCTATCTCTCTTTCATACCATGGACGATGAGGTTGCATTCCTATTTCTTTATAATGAGCTCTCATCTCTTCGGGAGTCATTTCGGCGAAATTTTTCTGCTTCTTGTGATAATCCGGTAACTCTATTTCGATCATCTGAAACACACAGAAGTGATGAATATTTTGAATTCAAGTATGAGATCGGTGAAAAGAATTTATATTTTCTTACCTTTAGAGCACGAAATTTCTTCCATCTAGGATCTTTGTGTTTGTTGTTTAGAAGAAAACGAACTGAATTTGGAGATGAAAATGTAATACCGGGACCGCTCTTTCGTTCTAATATCTGTAGAGAGAAGTAATTATGTGCATATACTTTTGTAAAACTGTTTTGAAAAAGAAATCATTCGTAATTTACCTGAAATAATTGCCTAGAGACCACTCTAGAGCATAACATTTTGGCGTTGAGGTAGATGCAGGATCAGAAACAAGGAATTTCAATCACTCCGGTCAGCTCTGAAAATCGATGAACATAGGTCGATTTAAGCCCGCATGTATTGAATGATATTTTCAATACTGTTCTGAGTAAGTGATAAATTATTTATACGATCAAATAAGGCAGTAAATTGAGGGATTTAGTAATAAAAATTTCACATTTTAGTTCAAGTTTAGGTTCACACTTCCGGAATTTGTTTTTTGATAATAATTTTGAGCGCTCCTGCATAAAAACTGGATACCAAACACCAAACAGGCAGAATTTCAGCGTTTTTAGTTTCAATTTTCGTCACCAGAGGACCAGCTGAAGACTGTGATTGGTTAGTTGCCTTGAGGTGAGGACTTTGATTTGAAGTAGGAGGTAGACCTACGACATACGTGTACCTCTAGTACGGTTATTGACCGGATGCGGACGTTAATAACCACGAGGAGGATACACTGATTTGTTCAACGGATAATATTTTTATAACAAATTAAAACCCATGTACAGAATAATACGTTTATTATAATTAATATCTGTGCAATTACATAAACATACATGTATTATTCTCTTCAGCGTTACTCAATAAGACCGACACCAATTATTCTCATTACCGTTCTCGGCTCGAAGCACTGGACGGATTTAGGAATAGTAGCATCAGATCACAAGAGCCAACACTGGGCAACTTTTGGTAGCCCAGCTTCTTCTATATATATTGATCGGATACGTAACTCATCTGCGAGAAGCGTTCCGGCGCAGTACGTAGCGGTTCCCTGCACGCCCCCTACCCACTACATTGCCCCCCGAGCCGTCCAAGGGGTCACCTTGAATCGGCGCGGAAACCACGCAGCGGGGGAAGGGGGGTGCCACCGATCCTACTTTTCAATCAGAGGCCGGATAGCCAAAGATTTACAAGTAGGGCGTACTTTCCCTAGACCAATTTTTAAAACAAATATCGAAAGATGGAGAGACTCGGTTCAAAGAACCCCCTACTTTAATTCTAATTTCATTAAAACAATAAAAAATTCTTAATACTAAGTATAAAATAACAAAAAATTGGCAAAAACGCCGGTCAATTAAAAGAAATAAAAAACATTACAACATAGTTAAAAATATCGACTGTACACAGCGCTATAGTAGCGTCACGATTACAAAAAAATAGAAGTTGGCAGCAGTGGCCGAAAATCAACAACAACAGCGTCGTGTTTGTAAACACGACGATAAAAAATGGTTGACAATTCCAAAATTTACAATTTTTTATCAAATTTGAGTTTTTTACCCTACAAATTCTCGCTTAAATGCGGTAACTGCAAAGGACGATGTTGTCGACGATGTTTTTCGACGCTGGATACGATGACCGGTAAGTCTTCTCTTCGTAGCAACTGCTACTTTATACACACTTTTTTAGATGGATTTTCAAGATCTCATCTTTCTTACTCTGGTTTGTTTTTCAATTTTTTAGGCCACTCAACCGCATATTTCAGGATGACTCATCTCACTACTCATTGCTGCTGGTAAGTACTACATCTCACACTTACTATTGTTTTACTATTTTTTACTAAGATTATTTCATTTTACTTTACAGGTATTTTATCAATGGTGATAATTTCCATAGTTCAATTTGGAACCGAAGACTTTTCTCAATTTGTTTGGTAAGTTCACTCTTTCCCTCTCATGCTATTTCTATTTCTTTCGATACCAGAGTTTTTTGAGTGTTTTTATTTTTTGTTACAGAATTGAATTTTGATTTTTGCTCGGTATCTACGGTTGCTTTGGTCGAACGTTACGATGAAATGATTTTGGATTTTGCCTTTTTCTTCTTCGAGCGTTTTTGCGAGGTGTTTTTTACGCATAAATAACAGGTACAATACTATTTATCGTTTTTTGTCGTTTTATTTGGTACGAGTTCTTATAATTAATATCACAGTTGTTTCTTGTTTTTTAATCATCTTCCAGGAGTTTTTCTAGCACGAAATCCGCCGGAAATACTTCGACCTTGTGCCTTGCTGGAATTGTTCGCTGCGATAATACCGTGAAAGAACGGTTAATTATTGTCACCACATTCACCGTCACCGGAGGTGTAATGACGTGCACCCGTACCATTTCTTGGTCTGAAACAGAAAACACATTCATCGTGAGTTGATTTTACTTTTTAATTATTTTGCACAATTTAAAATGAACTTTGTGTATAATTTTTCTAATCAAATTAGCATTAGGCGAGATGAGTTTATTTTCTTTTTTAGTGTGTAGTGTAATTATTGGTTAATTATGAATAAATGAGATGTGATTATTACTATTGATTCGTGCATTAATTATTTGTTTGTAATATGGTAATGAGATGAGTACTTTGCAAGCAAATGAGTAGGTTACTTTTTTCGATGTTTTTCGTGCTTATTACTTTTTTCTTTCTTTTACCTATTTACTTCTTTTTGTTTAATAGGTTCTGCGAGGTCTTCTTGACCTGCGTGATGCACGATTTGGATAGCTCGACCCCCGAAGGTACTCGGCATAATTTTGTGGCGGTGGTTGATTATACGATTCGCGATATTGGTCAGGCGGATACCGATTGCCTGCACTTTGCTGATAGGTTTGGTGGTTGGTTTGTTGGCGATTGGGCTGTCTGAACCTGTTACCCATGTTCGGCTTGAACTTTCGCTTCAGTGGTCGTTGACCTTGCCCCCTGGGCATTTGGTGCCTTTGTTTTGGCTTTGGGTGATCGTATTTCGGTGGCTGTCGCTAGGTAAATATAAGATTTTTAATTAGAACATTTTTCGTCGTATTTTTCGCATGTTAGTAGGTACCTATTTGTTAGATTTTTTTCTTAATTAATTTTTTTTACCAATTTACCCGAGATGTTAGGTTTAGGTAGGTACCTATCTTATTTTAATGGTTAATTTTTTGATACTAATTTTGAATTTTATTTTTACCGATTTTTCAGCCGAGTTATTTTCCGAAGATTCTGACGATGGAGCCAGCTTTTTTCCGGTAGCCAGTTCGAGCTCGCGAAACAAGTATTCGACTAAGTCGTTGGAAGGTACGTAGTAGCCACTTTTTGTACGGTGCCATCTTCCTCCTCTAAAATCCTCGGTCGCAATTTTAATTCTTTCGCAACATTCTACCCTTTCGGCGGATTTTCCCCAATCGATTAGAATTGAATTGTATTTTTTGATCTTAGCATCAATTTCAAAATCACCCACATAGGGTACCAGAGAAATACGCGTAAGTTCAACGTTCGGTTTTAATCCGTCGACAAATTTTTTCACTTCTTCGGCTACTTCTTCGGGTAACCGGTTTCGATTTTGAAAATCTTCAAAACCACACTCAATATAATAATGTTTCTCGGTCGTAGGTGGGCAGTTATCAAGGAAACTTTCCAACGTTGATTTTGGCGCCACATATCCGGCCATATCGTGCTTTACGTAATTTGCTACTGCACCTAACACTCCGTTGCCCAGTACTAGCCTGTGTCTCCAATACAATTTGTTTTCTTCGAAATTGTAGGTCCAGTTTCGAGTTGGCAAACGAATTTTCTTATCCGTTGGAACTAGAGTTTTTTTCAGTTCCTCATTTCGGTCTTTGAGGTCGTTGTTTTTCCTCATTAATGATTCAAATTTCTCTTTTAATGAATCATACTTCGTTTTAAATTCGAGTGCTTTTAATCTTAATGACCGTTCGTTTCTTTCTGTTTCAGATGAAGTGAAACTTGGTGGCGAATACCCTGACGACGATTTCACCGGTCGCTGTTGTATTTTATCATCGTCGGAGTCGAACAATGATTCGACGTGTTTGTTCTGGTTTGCAGTTAACGACGGCGAGACATTTTTGGCAGATACCTTCGGCAATGGTGCTGGTGACTTCGGAGGTTTAGCAGTTTTGGCGGTTGCTTTTGTCGTTGGTTCGGATTTTTTCTCGGTGGCTTTCGATTGTTTCTCGTTGCGCTTCGCTTTTTTGGTGCGCTTAGACTTCTTTTTAGTTGATTTGGGTGAGTTTGGTTTTGTTTTCTTTGAAGATTTTTTCCCTTTCTTAGATATTTTACGTTTTTTCACCGGTGACGCTAATTTAGATTTGTTTTTACGTTTTTTCAGAGGAGAGGTACCGATGATTTTAGGTATTTTAAACTCAGAAATCTTACCTTCGTTCTCGACAACGGGTATCTCTTCGAATGAAGCACCAGCGATTTGCATCGAATGGCGGCGGATCGGCGGCGAATTTTGGGGCGAATCGTCGGTCTCGGATTTCAAAAGCTTGTCTTCGAGTTGCTTGGCTGCTATCTCGTCGGTTTCATCTGGCTCGGATAATGATGTCGAGCTTGGAGATTTCGACGGTGACGACGATGATCGGTTCGACGAAGAGGACGACGACGATGATGACGACGACGACGAACTCGACGAAGAAGAAGAAGAAGAGGACGACGATTCCGAGTCAGCTTTTTTAGACTCTTGATACGGTGACGGTGATTTTTCCCGTTCATTTACCGGCGATACATTTAACGATTGGTTATTGTTCGATTCGTCGTCCATACTAGCAACAGAAAATTACTAGCCACGTTTTATCTGGTAAGTTTTTTATTTTTAATTGAATTATTTTTAACATTAAATAGTTATTAGCTTTACCTTGTAGATTTATCCGACGTATTGATCAGCTTATAGAACTAATTGAGTTCTTTTTCCAGAATTAACACGTAGGATTGGAACCCAATTTGGCGAGCACGTTTTCACGATGCAGATTTCGGTGGTGAGCAATTTTTCACGCTTTTTTCGCGAAGAAGAATCACTTTTATTACTCAGAGGTAATTTTCAACAGTTTTTAATCACGATGTGAACACTAATTGCGCTTTTTAACACTTTATTTGCAATAATTAATTAGTAAAAAAAAACTTTTCACTTTTCAACTTGCACGAAACGTATATGTGAGCTACTAGGTAGGTACCTATTTCACTGACACAAGGCAACTGCAACGTTGTTGCGTTCTGCGTTCGGTTCGTGGTGGTTTACGTTATCATTGGGACTTGGGAGGTGGTTTTTTCCCATTGTTTGAGTTTTTCATAGTTTATTCCCAATAACAAAAGATAGATTTAGCTTGTTCCATACTGAGTACCTTTTGGATGAGGTGGGATTTTACTGCATTGGTAGCGTCTGTTGTTTTACACGTTGATAGGCACAGAACACTAAGTTCGTGTAACCTATCTTGTGTAATCTGATCGCTTACTTTTTGCAACCAGACTAAATCTTTCTCATCTTGACTTCTCAGTATGGTATGAATTTCTTTGACTTTTTTAGCAATTTTTATTTTTTGATCTTGTTCTCTTTTTTCTCTAATTTGTTTTTGGCGTTCTTGAACCAAAAATTTTCGAGCTTTTTTCAAATTTTTCAAATGCTCGTGCAGTACAGGGTCAAGCTCCCTATTTGGTAATTTAAATAACCATTTACCAGTTGCTTTGTAATGGTTATGCGCTATTTCTTCTTCTTTTAATTTTTGTTCAGCTCTTTCTTGTAATTCTTTCATCCTTCTTTCTTCTTTCAAAAGCATATCGAAAAATGCATGCTCATCATCAATCTTTTCCTCAATTTTTTTCTGTTCTTTTCTTTCGGTTAATCTGGTCCTGTCATAAATTCTTTCTTGGAAGGGACGTTCGTCAAAGATGGATTTATAACAAACTTCATCCTCCAACATTCTTAATTGTTTTTTATTTACAAATGGGGTCATTTGGCGTACGTTGGCGATAGGCCTATCTTCTTGTTGAGTTGATTTATAATTTTGGACTCTATAACAGTTGGTATGTATTTTGTATAGGATAACGTAGGGTCCCTTTCTTTTAGGATAAAGTTTACCGGATACCATTTTATTGCTATCGCTTTGGCAATGGGTGTCTAGCATCACGAGGTCACCGACCTCTACTCTTTTTGCTACGTCATCGTTTTTGTTAAATTCTTGTTCATCTTTAATAATTTTTTCGTGATTTTTGAGTCTGATGTAGGTACCTATCTTTTCCATTTTGGTATTCGGATTTTCGCGTAGAATTACTTCTAGCTCATCCTCATACACAGCAGCCTTAGCCAAACGGTCTGCAATGGCATTTCCATAGTCGTACTTATGCCCCTCTACATACTTGATCTCGATATGCTCAAATTGTTTTTTCAATTTATCAATTTTTTCTAAAATTTCTCTGTTTAAAATTTCTTTTCCATTGCTTTTCCAATTCTTTGCAATGTACTGCTCGGTTCTTTTTATAGTATCGATTGCATATCGAGAATCAGTATTAATTTGCAATTTTTTATGATCAGTTTTTCTCAAAATTAATTCCATGGCCAATTCAATCGCCGTCAATTCAGCTACATTGTTGGTATTTTTTTCTACATTTAATTTATGGCTTACATTCTTTTTACCATAAGGTTTGAGACAAATTCCAATGCCAGCAACCGCATCATCGTTACCATTTCGAGTACATGCCCCATCAGTATATATATGAACGACCCCTTTTTCAATTAGAAGGTCATCGTCCTCTATATATCGATCATTTTGAATGTTGTCGAACGGTATGTAATCCAGCATCTTGGTCAATTTTTCTCTTAATTTGGAATATTCGCCATCTAAATCATATTCTTGCATTTCAAATACTTGGGGGTCGGGTTGTTCATTAAATGCCCCAATGATTTCATTTGGGGTCAGACCAAACTCAGTTGGCCGAAGGTTCATGACCTTCTCTGCATCGCGGATATATTTATCCCAATTTTCATGGGTGTAGTGGTGTTCATCTTCAAATTGCTCATTTATTGCAATTCTGAGCAATGTCCCCAATTCTCTCATCGTACGCTCACAGGAATTAGCTGGAGCATTGTACGGTGCAATGTGTGTACATTTTATTTTATTCTTTTCACAGGTGTCTTTCCATTCTTGGGAGATAAATTGGGGTCCATTGTCAGTAGTAATAGTTTGCAATTTATGCCCCAATGCTGCCAATTCGTCGCGAATTCTGAGTAATAAATCAGTGCAGCGTTCAGTCGTCATGTCGGGGGCATCATAGAACCAAGTGTAATGGCTAAATATATCCTTGCCAACAATGACTGCTTTAGAGCCACCTTCTTTATTTGGCAATGGACCAAAAATGTCCATTGTTACGAGTTCGCCGACCTCTTTGGCTACAATTTTAGAATATTGAGGATATTTTTTAAATCCATAAACTTTATTTGTTTTGCAAGTTCTGCATACATTTAATAATATTTGTATGTGTTTTTTAGCATTGGGGAAATAATATGTTCGTTCGAAGATGGTGGCAAGCCTGGCACTGCCAAGATGACCATACCAGTGATGCAGATAGTTCACTACTTCAGCAAACAAATTTTCAGGTAAGACCACCATGTCCTGCCTTTTTACTTTTCGATATAAAACACCATTTTTAATTATGTATTTATCTTTCAAATTTTTGATTTTGCTGTTTACTGCCTTTTGTCCGCGTACCTCTACTTTTAACTCCACTTTCCCGCTCCTCAGGACTTCTTTAATTTTACTCAGGTTATCATCTAGGTCCTGACGGACTTCAATCATTTCTAGAGCATTTCTAAGGTTAGGGGGAAGTTTTTGTCGCGTAAAAGAATACTGGATCAAATTGCATTTTAAGGTCACTTCAGGGGGCATAGGGTCAAAATACCTTTTATGGTCTTTTTTGATCGAAAAATCGATATTAAAACTATTCAAAATTGTTATCCAGTATGCTGCTTTGATATGCATTTGCCCCACTGAACGTATTTTGTTTACCATTGTTTGCATACTGTGAGGTACATTGACCTTTCGACCTATTAGCCAAATTTGACATTTTTTTAATACAGTAATTAGGGCCAAAATTCTTTTTTCAATTAAAGAGTAATTTTTTTGGTGTTTTTTCAGGCATGAACTGACGAACATGACGATGTTGTCTCGGTTTTCATCGTCCTTTTGGTATATGACCGCATTCACCGTGTCATTGTCGTGGGCCACTTCAATGAAGAATTCGCGATCTGGATCTGGAGCAGTAAGTTCAAACTGTTGGCAAAATGCCTCGTACAATTGGTCAAACGCTCGCATATGTTTTTCTCCCCATTCCCACTTGGTATCTTTTTCAAGTAGGTCAGTCATTGGTCTTAAGATTGTTTGGTAATTTTTTATAAATTTGGAGTATAGCATAGTTAAGCCAGTTAGCTGTTGGATATGTTTTTTCTCTTTTAAAACTACTCCATTTTTCCTTTTTGAAAAAAATTTATTTCTAAATTTTTCTAATTTTTCCAATTTAATCTGCTGCTTTCCAATTTTATTTTTATCAAGTACATAGCCCAAATGATCGATTTTTTCTTTAAATAATTTTGTTTTATCGGCATTGAGTGTTAAGCCAGCCGCTTGTAGACGTTTTAAAAATTCAACAATTGCTGCAATATGTTCTTCAAAATTCTTCGATTTGATTCTGGCATCGTCTACGTATAGGTCTAGGTCTTTTAAACCATACAAAATTTTTCTGAGCATTTTAATAAAATAGGCAGCAGCAATTTTAACTCCAAAAGGCATTCTCATATATTCATAGGTCTGGCCATCGACCTTAAATGCCAAAAATTTCCAAAAAGCTGGGTGTACTCTCATTTGCCAGTACCCATAGTTGAAATCAAAGGTGGACTGGTATTTTACTCCGTGTCCACTATGTACAATTTTGTCCAAATTTGATGCCTCGTTAGGGTCATCTTCGAGCAACATATTCAAAATTGGGGGGTCTATACATATGCGAACTCTACCATCAGATTTTTCTCTGACTAATGTACTGCTAACATATTTTGAATCAGAAGGTCGAGCAATTTCATTTATTAACATTCGATTTAATTCTTCAAAAACTTTATGCTCGTTGTGTTTACTAGGTATAAAATTGCGGTGTTTCCAATTGACAGAATCTGGATCGAATTTCCAATTTAATTTGTACTCTTCGGTTTTATCATACCCCACCTCATCTCGCCAAACTCCAGCGTAAGGAGAAATTTGCTCGATGGCATACATTTTTCGGTCGTACGTGAGGTTTGAATTTCGAATTTGTCGAATAATTTGGTCGAATCTGTTTTTTGGAGTTTCCACCGTTTCTTCGTACCTCTCTTCAACTTCGCATACGTGGACTTTTACTTTTTTAACTCCATGTATTGCGTGTAAACTGTCTGCTACGAATTTTTTGTACCTTTTTTCTGGTAATTTTTTACATTTTGCACGACCCTTTTCCGTCGACGCTCCAATTTTTTCTAATTTCATGGTATCTCTACCAATTAGGAATCCACAAGGAAGGGTTTTTACGATGTAAAATGGAATTACACATTCGATATCTTTAAAATACATTTTAATATTTACAGAAAATGGGAATGTATTTTCTTTTTCCCCATTTGCCACAGTAATTACTACCCTATGCTTTGGGATTGCATATTCGATCGATTCTTTTTGTCTTTTCTCAATAACTTGCATCATTCTTTCGCTGATTAAATTTACTTCTGCCCCTGTATCTAACAAACCGCAGAATTTTTCACTTCCAATTTTCCATTTGATTACACACGTATTAGGTGGTTCATTTTCTTCTTTATTTTTTTCAGATTCCGCAGAATTTGCTGATTTTTGGTCAGCTGGGAGATCGCTGCTGGTATTGCTGTCAACTTGGGTTTTTTCAACTTCAGCTACTAGTACTTGTTGAGGTGACTCGGATATATTATCGGTCTGTACTGCCTTATTCGATGTTTTGTTATTGGTTTGCTTCTTTTTTTCTTTTTCAGCTGCTTCGAACTCTTGCATGCATTTTGCGAATGAAAATGGTTCGTTTATTTGCTGCCGAGTGGATTTTGCCACTCCTGAATTGGCCACTGGAATTGAAGACGTCGGCTGTTCAAATGAATCGATCGGTGGTGTTATTACTATTTTAGGTATATTTGATACGCTCGTTTGAGTTGCAATATTATTTTGTGGATTTTTATCGACGTGTTTTTCACTTGATTTTGCATTTTGTTGTTGTTGTCTTTCCGTGTATTCCCCTCCTTGGTCCTTGTATTTTGAATTTTCGAAAATTTGCGTCTTGGAGTTTAGGGTCGTAGCATTTTTTGGAACTACTTTTTTCGAATTTTTAAATTTTTTATTTTTATTTTTTTTTCTTCGATTTTGGGAGTCTAACTTCGCGAGTAAAATTTCATATTCGATTTGTTCGATTTCTCGACCCTCGATAATTTGTTCTACTTCGCGAACCATTGCTACGTGGCATGGTTTTAACATGTATTTTTTCATAGGTGGTTTATTTGATCGATGATTTTTCTCAAATAGGTGCCTATTAATTTTTACGTTTCCAAATTCGGTTTTTTCGATCGCGTTAGCTTGATTTTTACGAAGAAACATATCAGCTTGAGATGTTAGGAGGTGGGTTTTTGTACTTTGAGTGATTTTTTGAAACAATCTGCGCAAAGCAAGATATCTTTTCAACGTTTTCGCGTTTTTTCTCTCTTTTACATAGGGTAACAGTATAGGAAAATTAACATAGATGTTTTCACCGCCATTTTCGCGTATATGGTCGATAGTATCGACCATATATTCTTCAATGTAGGCGAAGGGGGCGAAGAGATCGTTGACTTCGTCTTCCCCAATCGATAAAATTACATTTTTGTTGAAATTTTTCATTTTCTTAATATGCAGCCAATGCTGCTCAATTGTTCGGTTGTTTGAAATTCGATTTGCCACTGCGCCTTCTCCTATTCGGTCGTATATTTCATTTTTTATTTTATACGTCCTACCCCCACCTCTCGTTGCAGTCTGTTTGACCACATACATCGTCAATTTCCGTTTTTTGAACCCCCAGGCTTAGAATTTTGATAAAAAAGTTGCTCTGGGGTTGGTTGGGGAATTGATTGGGAGTTTGGTGCTTGAGGTGCTTGATTTTGGGGGGTACCATTTTGCATATTTTGAATGCTTAAATCGCCTCTAGCACCTTGACCGGTCGAATTAAATTTTGGAGGGGGTTTTCTCCATTGTGTCTCCGGTACATACGATCCATAATTTCCTCTACCTCGATAATTAAAATTTCTAACTCGTACCTCGTGAAAATTGGGTATAAAATTTTTACCTTTGTAATTTGAAACTCTTGGTTTCTCTTGTTGAATTTCTCTGGCTTCTTCTGTTACTTGGGGGTCAGTTTTTTGATGGAAATTTGTATGTACGTACTTCGTAGAATGGACGTACATAGCTAGATATTCATCGGTCACTGATTTCTTTGCCACAGTAAGTTTCTTCACGAGGTCTTCCTTAGTGTTCAACTCTTCGAGGTTCATTTTATTCTGGATTGCATGGGGGATTTTTTCGAGAATTTTATCAATGATTTGCTCGGCTGTTAGTTTGGTAGCCGCTAACGTATCATACCACATAGAAAAATATTCGATATAGTCGGCCATTGTTTTTATTTTTTCGACATTATCGGTTCTAAAGTACTCAATGGCGGATTGTTTCGCCGTTTGGTCCCAATATAGATTTAAAAATTGCGGTATTAATTTTTCTAATTCTTCCCCTTCTTGAATTTTGGTTTCCCAAGCTTGTGTTTTATACTCTACACAAGAAATAAATAACATGCGACGATTTACAGGGCTTAGGTTTTGCTCAATCTCTTTTGTTTGAAATTGTTTAACAAATCTGACCGGATGGTGTATCATTTTCTGAGTGAACATCGTAGCACTTTTCCTGAAAAGTTCAATAAAGACCAATTCAGATGAGGATTTCTCTCCTCCTGCCTGTGCCACTCTCGCTTCAGCACCTTTCAACAAGATATCTACGGTCTTTTTCATTTCTTGTTCATTGTTTTGCCACATAGTAGTACTTTCATTTTTTAATTCGTCGATGATAGAATTTTTAAAAGATACTATTGCTTCGCCTACGTCTTTATTCGTTTCAGTACACCATTTTCCCATTAATTCGTTGACAGATTTATCAACCGAAGATTCCAACTCTTTCACTTTTTCATTGTGTTTTGCTAGATAGGTAGCTTCGATTTCTTTTACCTTCTCATCTAATTTGGTCTTGTAATTAGTCTCTAGCTCAGTTGCTTTATCTTCGAATTGCTTCTTAATCTGGTCTTCGATTAATGTTTTAAAATCACTAAACTCCTGTTGAGAGACCATTTTTTCTGGTTTTTACGTATATAGGTAGCGATTTATCAATCAAAAGATTACTACGGTGTCTACGAATTTGTGGTGGAGTGATTCTAGCAGGACTTGAATCTTCCACTAAAGAACGACGCGGGGTATTATTTTTATCCGTTTTTGATTAATTTTTTAATTGTTCAATTTCAAGAATAAATTCTTGTTCGGATATTTTTGCGTTTTTATTGCAAAGAAATAATACTTTATCAAATATACTTTGATTTTTTAAGCCTCACGTTGTTGGATTAATTTTTTATTAATCGTGGGCGATTTTCTCAATAAATTCATTAATTTGTAAAAAATAAATCCGTGCCTTTGTCGAGCGCCAATGAAGTAGGAGGTAGACCTACGACATACGTGTACCTCTAGTACGGTTATTGACCGGATGCGGACGTTAATAACCACGAGGAGGATACACTGATTTGTTCAACGGATAATATTTTTATAACAAATTAAAACCCATGTACAGAATAATACGTTTATTATAATTAATATCTGTGCAATTACATAAACATACATGTATTATTCTCTTCAGCGTTACTCAATAAGACCGACACCAATTATTCTCATTACCGTTCTCGGCTCGAAGCACTGGACGGATTTAGGAATAGTAGCATCAGATCACAAGAGCCAACACTGGGCAACTTTTGGTAGCCCAGCTTCTTCTATATATATTGATCGGATACGTAACTCATCTGCGAGAAGCGTTCCGGCGCAGTACGTAGCGGTTCCCTGCACGCCCCCTACCCACTACAGATTGGCCGAAGTCAAATTCTCTTTACAGTGTTGCACAAATTAAAAACTTTTAGTAAAAAAGTAATGAAAAAAATTTTAAGATGAGAAACATTGTTTCTTATCAATTTCAGTTCAGCACGTGAAATATTTTTGTTTTTTTTTGAACTTTGAAATTTTTGTTGAACTTTGAAGTCTTTATTTTTTATGTACAATACAAAATAAGGGTAACATTCTTCTAGTTCTTCGTGATCTCAGCAAGATGAGTGCTACCGCAGCATCCTCTCAAAATAAACCTCTCATCTGTGTACCAGGTAATGATTTCAAAGCAAAAGTCGATCGAATCACTAGTAGATTTATCTGATTAATACATTTCTTTTCTTTTTAATTAGGTCAAAGACTATGTCTTATGGATAAAGACCATGTCAGCGGTAACGGTACTTACGAGCATCATGGATATATTCACGCATCTATCTTAGGCACAGTAAAAATAAACGAAGCTTCCTCAGATAACAATGTAAGTCATATCTGCAAATTCACCGGTAAATTAATGTCGATTCTTTGATAAGTGTTTGTTTCTTTTTTTTTTTCTAGAATAAAATAGTCGAAGTTCACGGTATAAATGAGCAAAGTGTGGTACCAGCTCCAGGGGACATCGTTACTGCTAAAGTAATCATATTCCGAAGTACTCGATGTTCAATTATTTCTCGTCACAGTTTACTGACTGAATTTATGATTTTTTTCTCAGGTTATGGTATTAACTCAGAGGTTTTGTAGATGTTTAATCAAATGCATCGGAGATACGGTGCTGAGCAGACCTTATCGAGCTATTTTAAGGAAAGAAGATATAAGAGCTACGGAGAAGGATCACATCGATATGTATAAATGCTTTCGTCCTGGTGATATTATTCTAGCACGAGTTGTATCCTTTTTTCGAAACCATGATGTGTTTTTTTAAAAAGAGATTTTGACAAGATACGAAGGATTAGATTGGTCTCCTTAATTTCAACGTTTAGTTACCTATGACTGAAATACATTCCTATCATTTGTCAACGGCTGAAAACGAATTGGGAGTTGTGATTGCCTACAGCGAAGCAGGTTGGTATCTGAAATCAGATTCAGGTGCAGTTTAATTATGGCGAGAGGTGTAAGGGGATTTTCCATATCGTTTCTTTGAAAACATAACCTTTTGGCGCAAAAGTTCATAAAAAGTCAATGTGCAAAATTTTTTGATTTGATTACGTTGAGAGCTCTAATTCAAAAATACTTACCTTCCCCCTTCCTATTTTTTTTAAACGAGAGAATGTCTGCAATATGAACAAACGAAGATGACGTCAATGTTTAGGGAGAAGAAAGGATACGGTTCTAAAGAGGTTTTTCAAATTTCAAGGACATTGAATCTATTTCAAAAATGAATTTGATTTAAAACTTGAAAAGAAAACCCTTCGATGGTAAATATGTTCATGAAAATTTCCGAAAATTGCCTAGCTTGTTTTTAGGTATGTATTTTTTGAACTTAGGTAGGTTTGAACTAGAGTTTATTTTTTAAAGTCATTTTTCCTTCTTTTCCTTCAAAAACAAGAACAGGATCCACCATGGTAATGGACAATAAATCTCTGAATACATTTTTCATTCGAATTTTTATGATATCTACGTTCTGATATATATTTTTTTTTCGTAAACCAAACTGACAAGAGACCGATGGAGAAGGACTGATATTTTGATTTTTTTTCAGTTTTCTAGGATTTGAATTTAATTTTTCAACTCGTCATCGATGAATTTTGGCAACAATTCAGTGTGTAATGATTGCCATTAGGATTTCAGAAAGTTAAAATGACCAGTTTTCGGTCAAGAAACATTGAATGGCAAAAATTCTAGAAAAATTCAGCAAAAATGGCAAAAAAAACCACTGTCAAAAATCAAAACAAAGGATTCCTAATAACATATAATCAAAGAAACATGAAATATTTTGTGTTTCTGGTTTTGGAATAAATTGAAAAATGTTCATAAATCAATTCTTGCGGGTTTTTAGTTTCGAAAATTCGACGTTTACATTTACGTTTTTGGATTTTCATGATTCTTTCAGCACTGGCTGCTGGAGCTAGATCATTTATAGGTACCTATGTTTTTTCGATCAAAATCACTGCAGAACTGGAATTGATAAATTTAAAAAAAATTGCTTTGTAATTTTCCAAAATTTTAAAAGTAATACTGTCCATTCATTTTACAAAATTAAGCCCTTTGAAAAATTTCTCTCAATCATGTTTCAACAGTCTCGTTAAAAATTGTGACATTATTGGAAGAGAGGGAAGTGGAGGAAGATTTTCTTCTTTTTTTCCCTCGAAAATATAAACCATTAAACCATAAACGTATTTGGAAGAATTTGCTCCATTTTTTTTTTTTTTTTTTTTTTTTGTCAAGCTTGAAAGGCTGGAAATTGTTTTATCGTTTTGAAAAAATTGAATAGGTAACTTGAAAAAGTCCTTTTCAATTTTCCTAGTAGAGGAAGCATTTTGAAATCGCCTATCTCCTATTTAAACGAAACCACGCTAGATTTTCATGTCCTAAAAGTCACATAACCCGAAATTTCAGGCGTTTAAGTTCAGTTCCACATTTTTGGTGAGTTTTTGAAAATTCAAAAATCTAAAAAAGATGATTATTTGAGGACGTTTTTCAAACTTTTTCATGGAATCTAATTTTTTTTCGAGTAAAATGATCCTACGCGAATAAAATAATTTCGCTTATGTCAACAAGAGAACTATTAGTTTAAGTTTGATGACATTCTGGAGCCTCCAGTGATTTTTTTCATTTTCCAAACAAAGCAGTTATTGGGAAATTTTAGGAGTGTGAGTTCAAAAGTAAATTTCCAACAAATTTTTAAATTCTAGAAAAATTTCTGGGAACTTTGAAAAGACCAAATTAATATTGTTTTTGAATTGAGTGGTCTTTTAGACACACCAGACAATATCTTGCCCAAAATCCTGCTCAATACCAGCTCTTTAAAAATGCACTTTTTTCCCACTTTTCTGGAATTTACAAATTGATGAAAAATTCAATTTTGGACTCACATTCCTCGACTTTTGAGGATGAACGACTAAAATGGCCGAGAGAGTGCTCAATGAGCACCGGCCAAAGTTATATTTTCGGCCATTCCAGGTCGATTTGAAGTTTTTGGAAAAAATTAAAAAATCTCTTCAGGCTCCAGAATGGGTTGAACTATATAAATTATTCATATAGGTTCTCTTTTCTCAAAAAAAATTTATTTCATGACAAATTTTGAAAATCGTCCTTAAAAAGGCGTTCTTGAATTTTTCAAATTAACTTCAAAATTCGCCAAAGATCCAAAAATGAACTTTGGCACCTGAAATTTTGCTAATTGGGGTAGGTATTAAAATACTCGATTGAATGATCTTAAAATTGAATAAAAATTGTGAAAAACATCGTGAGAATGACTCCCAATTCAGGGAAATGAATCGCCAAATTTTGTGAACTCGTTAAAATCAAAAATTCAAAGCAATCCGAGCTTTAAAAAAAAAATTATTCAAAATATTTCAGCAAATTTTTAATAAAGTTTTGAAGTATTTTGATTTCATTTCGAAAATTTTCATCGATTTTTCAGAAATATTTTCCCATTATTTCGATTATTTTCATCACATTTACTCTTGTATGTTCTAATGTTTTTCTGTTAGGTTAATTTTTTAGTCACATTCTGATGACTTTCATAATTTTTCAACAATTCAAATAAATTTTGCAAATATTTCGGTAATTTTCAAAATTTTTTCCAATTTGTAAAATTTCATATCAATTTTTCGATTTTATTTCTCATGTTGATTTTTTTTTATATAGGTAGGTAAATTTAAAAGTTGATGTTTGTTAAAAATGTGATTGAAAATTACTTACCTGTGCTTGGAAAATTGCAGAAACAATCATCTTGAATTTCAGTTCGCGTTACCTTCGAAAGCAGGATATTTTTCTCCAAATCTCTGATTAGTCTTCTTCTCTTCCGTTCAAAAATTAAATTCACATACTCACACAATCTTTTGAATCCCCCCTCTTCCCACCACCACAGCACAACTTCTCGCACCTCCAAATAATAACTGTTCTTTCACCTCGGTTTTGAAAATACCCCTTTGTATCGTTTGTTTCAGGAATCCCAATGATACCAATCAGTTGGACTGAAATGCAATGTCCAAAAACTCACAACAAAGAATTACGAAAAGTAGCCCGAATAGTTCCCGAAGAGATCGCTGTTCCGGAATAACTCGTACAAAAACCATCTCAAAAAAATCAACGCAATAGGTATAAAAATGGAAAAAAAACGATACTGTATTGTAAATAATAATAAAATCAGCCTTCGAGAATTTGTACAACAGGTAAGTTGAGTACATGTATGAACGTATTATTGGTGGCTATCTATCTAGCAATAGTATCTCTATCTACTTATACCTATCGTTGAATTTCTTTTGTCTTAAATCACTTTTAAATTGTTCTAGTTTCAAATTATACGGATCTTCGTGATAACTGCTAGAAGGAGGAGTAGGAAAACTCGGCACCGGTATTTGCTTCTCGTATACGAAGGCGCGTCGATCTGCCAACAGATAGAAAAAAAAATTACATAATTATTACCCACACATGTCGAGATACTCGTAATCGGGTTATTAAAACGTAAACAATTAAGATAACTCTGATAAGCGGACACACTCCTAATTTTGATAACTTTGTACAACCTTTATACATATACACAGCAATAATAATAATACATATTTAATTAAAAAATTCGTTTAATTACCTGCGACACGTTCCTTTTTCATACCACGGCCTAACTTGTAATGAGTTGGTAAATCGTCATCGTCGCAACCGTGCTTGATTACCCGATTAACGTATCTTTCTTCGGCGAAATACACGAAACCGAAATTATTTCTGCGTTAAAAATAAAACAATCGAGATGTTAATTTTCGTACGTAAAACCAGCAAAATCCTTCATCTCGAGACTCGAGATACCAATGTACGAGTACTTACTGGTTTTCGCGAAAATGCAGCTTCACTTCGCGTATAGCACCGTATTTTTTGAACCGTCTTTCGAACTCTTCCTCGGTAATGTCAGGTTCGATATTGCCAACGAATAACACACGCTTGTCTACTTCGACTTCGCCGGCATCGACCGTAGGCTCGGGATGGCTACGAATGTAAAAACAACTCGTGTTAGCCAAACTAGTCAATACATATTTTGGCACACACAGAGCGAGGGGTTTTTTAAAAATGAATTTAAATTACCCATTGAACACGTAAGGAACAGGCATATTCGGAGCACCGTAGGTAGGATAATAAGGTCCGTAATCTGGCCACGGGCACGAGACAGGAGGCGGCAGTGAAGGGTAATACATGTTTGGCATAGGCATCGGAATTTGCATCGGCATTTCGTTGAAGTTTTGGTAGTACACGTACGGCTCAGGAACTCTTTCCTGCTGATGAGGATACCAATCGAAACCGTTCGAATATGGTCGAGGTGATATGGAGCCCTCGGAGGTGTGAGATCTGTGATGGTAAGATCTTTCAGACGATGCTGAAGATGAACTGGAAACGTAACGTTTCCGCGAACGTTTTCTGTCTGAATAATCGCTGCAAAAAAAACAAAAAACAAACAGATGTTAGAATATTTAAGTATTCAAACTGAGACAATATTTTCTAGGAAGATCGTAATGAAAGGATTTAGAATTATTATAAAACGAGTGTAATCGTTTTGGCATATTATTGAAACCGGTTCAAAGTCTCATAATCTTGACTAATAAAAAATGAGTCATCGCGTCATCGAATTACTAATGACGTCCGAGAATAATTTTTTTTCATGACGCAACCGTAGAGAAAATTTGCGAACACGAATTTATGGCAAATCAAAGAAAATATCGATAAAGGTCTCGAAATTGTTGGATTGGAAAATGGTTCATTAGAAAAAAGACTAGTCATTTATTGAAAATAAAAAAATTGTTCAAATAATGAAAAATTGAAAACCACCACAATAAATTCTGCTGCTCAAGAAGTCGAGAAGAAAGCTCAGAGAATTGAGCAAAAAAATTAAACTAGATACTCGAAAAAATAGTTCACGAATTAAACAAATCTAATCTGGAGTTTTTGAGATCCTGCCTCCTACCATCAACAATTTTAGAACTAGTCTATTTTTTTTCCTAGTCTCTTCTCAATTTTACCATGTTTGAGTCGGTTGAAAAAAAATTTTTAAAATTAAAAAAAAAAACTGAAAAATACTCCAAGTAGTTAGGTACCTTTGGGGATTTTTATGTCCCAATAATTTGCGAGTTTCCATCGGAAATGAAGTAAGCACAAGATTAGACTTGAAAAAGCAGTTTTAAAAGGCTAAAATATTACACTCGAGAATTCGAGGAAAACAAACAATGTATCGTACCCGAACGATAGATAACGAATGTCGATATGTGAAAGATAAAAATGAGAACTTTCAGATACTGGTTATGTTCTTCTGCCGACTCGTGTGAAAATTACGAACGAAAAATCGCCATTATCGCCACAATACCTCTACCCATCTAACTATGAGTATTTTAGATAGGTAATATTGAGAAAAAATCGAAAAAATCGAAAAAATCGATAGAAAAACTTGAGAAATGTTTTTAAAAAATAATAATACGTAATTTGAAAAATTGAAACATTTTCTGAAAAAAAATAAACATTGACAAGTTTTTGACCATTGGAAGATAAAAAAAATGATTTAAAAAATTGGAAACAAAAAAAAACACTCGAAAAAAAATTGAGGATTCAAAAAAAGGTTTTAAAAATCGTTAAACTAGTAAAAAAAAAAAATCAAGATTATCTCTCTATCAGTTTAATAACTGGGATCTTTTTTTTTTTTTTTTTTAAATGTTTAGAATGTGTTATTTTTTTTAAACAACTCGAAAAATTGAGAAACAACAACGTTGAAAATAATTTAAAATTTTGGAAAGCCAGGAGAAATTTATTGCATTTAATCAGTCCTGGTCAAACAAAATTTCGATCGGATCAGAGCAGTTCAGACCTGATAATATTCAATAGGAGGGACCTGATTTGGATCTGACCAAATCTCTGAACAGACCTGAACATTTCATGAATCCAATGAGATCTGTTCAGACCTGATCTGAACCAATAGGAAACATCTGATTGGATCTGACTAGATCCAATAATTTTCTCTCGGGAATAAAAATCATTTTTTCGGTAATTGATTTCAGAACAAAATTCAAAAATTGAAAAAGCAAGGAAAACCCTACTCCAAATTTTAAAAATATATTACGCTGCAGAGAAAAGATTCAAAATGTTCTCCAAATATTGGTTTCAAAACAATCAAGACGAAAAATCAAGCGAATAATTTGAAAAGTTTTTGAATGAGCCATACAAAATTTTTTCTGATCATGATAATTTTGAAAAAAGTAGTGAAAAACAATTTTAAAAAATTGTGAAAAAAGGTTAAAAGAATATTGAAAAATTTCCTAATTTTACGAATAAACATTCAAACAATACACAAGAATTTTATGCTAATTAGATCAAAAGTGGCCCATTCAAAATAAATGCTTCCAAAATCGTTAAAATTTGGATTTTTTTGGGGGTGGAGGGGGAGTCTGGCATCCTTCCTTTCTCCCTTAACTCAATCAAGTTCATTCCTGATTCTCTGCTTCTTGCCAAATTTTCAGAATTATTATTATATTTTGAAAAATGCTTTTTAAAAATACGAAAAATTTCGAAACATTCAAAAAAAAAAGATCTCGAAAATCCAGAAAATTTCTATTTTAGAATTTCGTTTATTTTAAATTTTTCATGTGTGAGTGATTCAGAGAAAGAAACAATCCAAAAAAATTGAAAAAAAAATGGGGTGGCCTTCCTCTCTGTCCATCCTAGAAATCAATTCCTTTTCCCTCTTACTCTCAGTTTTTACTCCATTTTTCAAAAAAATGACTCAAAAAATTGTTTTGGGATTTTCATAGGAGTTGAGAGAGGGGATTTGGGGTCCTATCTGGTCAATTTCAGAACTCGATTTCTTCGGTTTCGTATCCTTTGCCTGTTCAAATTTTCAGAATCTATGTTTATCTAAAATTAGAACTCAAAAAAATTCTGGGAATTTTTATGTGGGGAGGAGAGAGGGAATTTTGGGATCCTTTCTTGTCAATTTCAGAACTCGATTTCTTTGGTTTCGTATCCTTTGCCTTTTCAAATTTTCAGAATCTATACTTGATCTAAAATTAGAACCCAAAAAAATTCTATGAATTCTAATGTGGGAAGGAGAGAGAGAATTTAGGGTCTTTCCTCTCTATCAATTTCGGAACTCAATTCCTTTGGCTTCTTTTCATTCACTTTTTCAGATACGTATTCAAAACCTTTATGTACTTCATTCAAAACAACTCTTCAATCTCTTATCCTTTGCTTTTTCGAATTTCCAGAATCTGAATTTGGGGGTTTTCTCTGTCAATTTCAGAATTCAATTTTCTTTGGTTTCGCATCTTTTGCTTTTTCAAATTTTCAGACTCAAAAAAATGGTTAAAAATTTTTCTCGGCAAAATAATTTACATATGGAAATTTTTTGATTGCTGTAATGAAAAATGGTTCATTAAAAAATACAAAGCTAAGTCTTTAAAAAATTGGGCAAAAAATTTTGATTTTTTTCACGTTGTGGTGTTTTCATGCGAATTTTTAAAACACCCTGTGACGAGTCAGTGCTGGAAAAATTTTTCACTAATTTTAAAAGCAACTGAACTGACCAATAAAACAAAGACCACCTACTTCGCTACCTCAATTCAATTAAAATAAGGATGTTCTGCTGACAAAACAAAATTCAGAGCTAATCCATACACTTTGGGATTTTTTCCGAATTTTTTTCGTCTTTTACCAAGACAAATTCGTCAAAAAGAACTTCAACTTAGTTTTCAGAATACACCCAAAATTTAAAAAATAACTTTAGCAAATTATTTTGTCAAATTTTCTATCAAAATTCTTACCTGCAATCGGAGTCATCTTCGTAACAGCTGTCGGAAAGTTTACGTTTACGTGAAGACGAATCACTTCGACGATGTTTATCTCTTCTACGTTTATATTTCTTAGAACTACGATCATCTTTACGAAGCAATTCTTTATTCACAGCAAATGGTATTTCCAACACAGGTTTCACCTTCTCCGCTATCCTTTCTGTACAAACATGAAAACACAAATCAGCATTACTT
The DNA here is from genome assembly GCF_950023065.1 of Planococcus citri. Lineage (NCBI taxonomy): Eukaryota > Metazoa > Arthropoda > Insecta > Hemiptera > Pseudococcidae > Planococcus > Planococcus citri. The sequence continues at coordinate 43,549,181 of NC_088681.1, read as the reverse complement.
CAAACCTGCACAGATAATCGAGTAAATGAAAATACATGTCTAATTAATCGAAAAACTCACCACTATCAGAACATTTGGTATCGTTGGTTTTCTCATCAACAGGCGACACGCAGGCGCTGGACATTGAAGAATTCTGATAACTCGAAACACCGGATGAGCTGAACGGATCGCACGAATCAGACGATTGAGAGGTCTCATTCGGCGATAAAGAATTTGATCGGGCATGTGCAGACGTAGATCTTTCAGGAATGGCGATTCTAGTCAACTTGAGCGGCGTCGATATCGTTTCCGGTCTGCGTGGTAATGGTTTTGATTCGGTTGTTGGATGAGATCGTGGTTTAGAGTTTGATTTGCGGTGTATTGGATCTTGTGGCTGGGCCGGTTTGATTTTCGGGTCGTCACGATTTTTCAGTGTCTCAGGATGCAGTCTTGGTTGTGATTTCACGATTGGTTTCAAGTTCGATGAGGCAGTATTTCGAATCGGTTCGCATCTCGCGATCGGTTTCGGTTTCGGTGGTTTATCAGCAGCGGGTTTTTTGGTCGGCGATGCTTTTGTGACCGGGATCGCCGGAAGTGGTTCTGATTTCACAATCGATTTCAGTATTTCTTCGACGTTAGGAACTGGAGCTGGAACGACGATATCAGCCATCGAATTGGACGATTCGAATTCTGGTTCGCATTTGGGAGTCCGTTTCTTCAAGTAATCTTGTAACGTGATGACCTTTTTCTTCGCCGGTTGCGGAGCTGCTTCCTCGACAGATGGCTGAACTGGTTCGACGATTGTTGAGTCAACGTTACTGCATTGAGTTTCGGGTTGACGCGAGTCTTGAGTTTTCAATTCGTCGTAATCGTCAGTCATGTCTTCTCGGGTAGGACTAGCGAGAGGAGTAGGTGGATTCGATCTTACCACCGGAATCGATTCGACCACTGGTTGTCGTTGATCGTATTTGCCAACTACACCGATGAATTGAGGAATCGCCGAAGCAGCCACTGGAGACCGTACTCGAGGTTTGACGACGTTAATACGTTGACTAGATTTCAGTTCGCAGCTGAAAGATGACTGTGATCGTACCTCAGGAGTTTTGGCAACCTTGCGTTCGAGTGATGGGGTAACAGGTGCAAATGCAGATGCAGATACAAGCGCAGCCGAAAAACAATCGTCTTTGGTTTTTGGCTTTTTAATTTTTTTACCAGATGATCGTCGGTTTCTACTATTGGGTTCGTAGGTAGGATCATCTTTCAGCATCATACTGCACTTGTTTGTGGTGGATTTCGGCTGCATCGTTTTCTTGGCTTTTTTCACAGCAGCACGATGATTTTTGCCACCTTTGATCTGTTTACCCGAAGATGGCGACGGAATCGATTTACACGTAGAAGGAGAACACTGCGGTAAAACTATCTGCGGTATCTTCAAATTCAGCGAACCAGCAGGCGGACTGGAGATCACTGGTTCGACTTTTTTATAGTCTTGTAAAATGCATTCAACGGAAACAGGCTCGGCAACCCGTATGCTAGGAACTGAACGTTCGGTAGAACTGAAAGGTATCGTCGAAGAACAATAGTTATGCTCGGTGAAACAGACGTGCATTCGGTCGATCTGTTATCGAAAAAAAAAAAACAAAATGGAAAAACATTAGTCGAAGTTAAAATGTCAACAAAGTCTTATCGAAACTAAAAACTACAGCGGTTCGTTGTCGTTTTTCTGCCCATTTCATACGAACAATGTGAATAATACGTGCAGGAAGAATTAAGGAGGGAGAACTGGACAAGGTTATCTGGCTTTTAACAAAGTTGTTCTCTAGATTCGCGCCTTCATTGTCGCCAGACATCGGAGGAGGAGGGGAGGAGGGGGTAGAAGACTAAAATTCATAATGAACGTGCCACGTGGAACTTGGAAGTACAGGGGTAAATGGGTGATTTATTTTTAACCACAGAGAATTGTATCATACTCAAAAGGCCAGAAACTTATTTTTCAAGAGCCCAAAACAAATGAAAAACAAGTTCAAAAATTATTTTCGTATTCGAGATACTACTTCGAAAATAAATTTGAAAAATCGAAATTTTAATACGCTACGAGCCGAATAAAAAAAATGAAATTTCCACAGCGATAACGACAATCTGCTTCTTTCAGAAAGGTCCATTTTTGGGTATTTTGAGCCATACACCAAACATATAAAACAGGAAAATAACAGGTACTTACAGAAAAAAGTCAATTCATACGCACGGAAGAAATATCCATATTCAAAAATTGTCCATAATAATTCCTCAAATTTGAGATAAAACTTATCTCGAAATTTCAACGATAGAAAAATTCATGGTCAAGAATCGATAACTTTAAAATCAAAACATAGGTAACCAATAAATTTTCAAAAACTGTTGAAGAACTTTTTTTTGTTGCAAAAAACGATGATTTTTAACGGGAGGGGGGGAAGGTTGATGGGTTGAAGGGCGATGAAAAGCAAAGGAGAAAGCGAAATAGAAATTGTTTTTGACTACAGAAAAAAATATCAATAGAACGAACTGCCAGTTCAAACACAACGAAAAAATTGAACAACGAGAGCAAAATTTTTCCAAGATTGCAAATAAATAAAACATCATTAAAATTGCACGAAAGATTAAAAAAAAAACAATGTAGAAACAATGCCCAAAAATATGGCAAAAAATGTTAAAATGATCATAAAAACAGTTTCAAATTGGAAAAGGCCAATTTAAATAACATAAAAAATCCATTCAAAAAGAAAATGTCGACATCAGTCAATTTAAAAAGAAAAACGACCAACAAAAAATTTACTGATTAAATCTTCAATGTTTTTGACATCAGTAATTCTCATAGGATTATATAAAACATTCAAATTAAAGAGGGAGGGGGGGCTCACTTGAGTCAAAATTTATTCAAGTCGAAAATTATTCAGGTCAAAATTCGTTATCAAAAATGATAAAAATGGAAAAAATATCAAAATTTAGAAAGAAAAGAATAAATTAAGAACTCCAAAATTTGATTTGAAACATGAAAAAAAAATTTCTTTGAAGTTTTGATAAAAAACTGACACTAGCTGGTAATTTTTATCAAAAATCATGACTTTTGGGCAGTTTTGTCAAAGAAGTAAGACTGCGACATTTTCAAATTTTTCAATGCAGAAGATCCCCGAATCGAAAACGATTAAATTCGACAATTTTTCATGTCAAAATAAGTATGCAAAGAAAAAGTTGAAAAATTCTAAAAAAAAAGGGAACAAATAAGAATTTTAAAATTTGATTTTAAAGATGAAAAAAGGAAGAGGGAGAAGCTCCAGTCCAAATTTATTCAAGTTAAAAATTCTTCAGGCCAAAATTACGAAAAAATATTAAAATTCTAAGAACAAGGGAACAAATAAGAATTTCAGTTTGCCAAAAAGCAAGACTTTTGTGAGCAGTTTTATTTAAAAAGTAAAAGACTTCTTGAAGCGGGGAGGGGAGACAATTTTTCAGGTCAAAATGAACGAAAAAATCAAAATTTTAAAAGAATTAAAATGAATAGAAAATTTTTAGTTTGATTTAAAAAAAAATGTAAAAGAGGTAAAACTGACACCTGTTGGTAATTTTCATTAAAAATCATGACTTTAGGACAGTTTTGTCAAAAAAGTAAGACTTACTGCGATATTTTATTATTTTTCAATGCAGAAGAAGACGCTTGAGTCGAAAACGATTTAATTCGACCACGTTTTATGTCAAAAATATGTAAAGAAAAAATCCTGAAAAAGGGAAATAATGAGAATTTTAAAATTTGTTTTTAAATATGGAAAAAAGGTAGAGGGAGACGCTTCAGTCTAAATTGATTCAAGTCAAAAATTTTCAGGCCAAAATCACGAAAAGTTATTGAAATTTTAAAAACAAGAGAACAAATAAGAATTTCATTTTATGGCATTTTGACAAAAAGCAAGACTTTTGTGAGCAGTTTTTATCAAAAAGTAAAATTTTTAGGTAATTTTTTTCAAACATTTTAATGGAGAAAGCGGGGAGGGAAAGGAGGGGGTGTAGAATCCAACATTTATTCTGGTCAATAAAAATCAAAATTCTAAAAGAATAAAATAAATAGAAAATATTTTCACAGTTCGATTTAGAAAATAGAAAAAAGGCAGACTTTTGGAAAATTGCCAAAAAGCGAGAATTTTGAGCAATTCGGTCTAAACAGTAAATTTTTGAACATTTTAAAAAGTATTTTAGTGGAAAGATCAACAATTTTCAAGGTTGAAAATTTTCTATTTTCGCAAATGGATGCAAATCAATCCAGATTTTAAAAAAAAACTCATCCAATCGATCTAAAAATGTAATGAGGCACACTTGGATCATATTTCGATGCAATTGGATCTCCATATCATGTAAATTTGATTAAATACGGACGAACACTTTTTTAAACCCGAATTAATTTGGATCCAATTGGATCGAAAATTTTTCTCCACAATAACAAAGGATCGCAGCTTATAAGGACAAAATTTCATTTATTGATGACTCCTTTTAAAACAATTTTTCCAAGATTGGACTTTCCAAAAATTCCGAAAAATGCTTCAGAATGACTGGAAACCACTCCCAATCAATTTATGGGGGATCGAAAATCAGATATAAACCAAACTTTGTACTTCTAACCTAATTCGATCAAATTTTGATTTTTTTGCTAATGAAAAATGAGCCTTCTAAATTTTCAAAAATTTGCTGAAAATCGAAGAATGAAAATTCAATTTTGAAATTTGTCCTCGTGGTGTATTTTGGACGATCCTTTGATTTTTTTTTGTCTACATACTTCAAAAAAATTCTCTATTGAATAAATTTTTCAAATGGAAATAATCAGATTTAAATTGTTTTGGGTGTCTTGTGTTTTGAAAAATTGTTGCTCCCGCGTACGTTTTTTTAACCTCTTCTCTCAAAAACATTCAAATTCTGGACTTCTTAGAAAATATTTCCAAAAAAATTATGCTAATTAGGTACCTCTTCAATCTCTGGAGAAAATTTAAAACTAGAAATGAGAGAACAGATTTTGAAAATTTATGCTTGAACCATCAAAAGGACTTTAAAAGTAATAAATTCAAGGGCAAAAGTACTAAAATTGTATTCAGTTTCTCTGATGGTCAAAACAGAGAAAAACGAAAGAAATATCAAAATTAGAAGAGAATGAAGGGTAAATGTCAAAGTTTAAATAAAAAATGAGGAAAAACAGTACATGTTAATCAATTTAAGGAAAACGACAACATTAAAAAAAATATTTTCATACCATAAAAGGGGCAATGGGAGAAGGGTTGTTCGGACTCAAAAATACATGCATAGAATTAAAATCGACGAAGTATCTAATTTTAAAGAATTGATTCTAAACTTTTGAAGCTGTCAAAAAATTTCAGATAAGGGCAACATTATTGTCCTTTTTTCACTTCAAATCAGCAGCGATAGATTCTTCCTCCATCCCCTCCAATCGCAAATCAAGAATTGCAAGAAAAAAATCAATATTTCGTCATCATGCACTATTGAAGATCGGTTCGCTGTATTTTCAACCCCTCCCCCTCCCCCATCAATAAAATAATCCCAGAATTTAAAATCCTTCACAAAATTCATTTCAAAAATCTGCTAAAAAAAATTGGAACAATTTTCAAAAAAATTTACTCAAGGTTTGTTCGAGTTAAAGGTTTCAAAAAAGTACCCCCCCCCCTCAATCCAAAATCAAATTGAAACGTGTATCATCGACCCAAAACTCTCCTCCAATTTCTATACAATAAACTAATCCTATTTCTGATGATTTCGTCGACTCACCTGAGATAAAATTTCGGTCGACTTCTTCATAGCGAAATTGCCTTGAAACGATTCGTTCTTCAATAACGTCTTGATGGCTGACTGCGAATCGGAATCGGCGGCCGCGCCTTGATTTATATTGCAAGATATCTCGTTAAAACTGCCGGACTTTGAGGCAATGACTTGGTTTCTGGTATCATTTGCGAATAAATCTTGACCAGGCTCGCAAACATTAAGATCGTTGATCAATTTATCCAAGAAGGCGGCGTCTTCTTTGGTAACATCATCGACTTCGATGTCGTCCACTGGCACGTCCCCAAAAAGATCTTGAAACTCGAGTTTTAAATCTATAGACGAAGAAAAAAAAACAAAAAACAAAAACGACACGATTAGTAAAAAATCATATCACCTTACGTGGTGTTAAAACTGGGTGGTGTTTTTTTTCACGAATATATCGTAATTGATTTAGTAGAACGCCATTCGAACCGATATTATTGGTATTGGTGTCGGGGACGAATTAGATGACAGGTGATTTTTTAAACACCTTTTCTCTCAAAACGTTCGTTTTTCAGTCGGTACTTTAGTACTTACTGGTTTTGTCATCGTCCAAATTGCATAACGCGTTGTCATTAGGAAGAGGCTCGGGCGTATTTTCTTTACGCGGCGATACTAAAAGTGTATCTGGTAACTCCTCGTTCCATAAATTATCGTCTTTATCTTTAAATCTGAAATAATGTATATTGTTCGATAGTACTATTTGTTTTGAAGAAAATCGACGCACCCGTCAATCGGATAATACTTACATAAAAGGGTTAGTTTTGGTAACAACTGGTTCAGATTTCGGTATATCCGAGATCATCCTTCTCTTCATACTCAGCAAAGTGGTCCTTTGCGGATATTCTGGCTCTCGGTGGAAAATAGGCAAAGGCCAGGGTGTAATTTCAGGTGTCAAGATGGGTTTATCATCGTTCGTCCAAATTATATCCGATTCGCTGACGTCATGATTGTTGATTCCGTCCGAAAAACTGCTTATTACCGTTTCCTGGTAATCGTCGAACTGTAAAAAAAAGCATACATTACTGAATTTAGAAAACCAATCCTCAGGTATTTGCGAATTTTCCAATTCCAATGAAAAACTAACCGGCGATTGCGCAGGTAAATAAACAGAACTCAAACTGTCAATTCGTGAGGAACTCATTTCTCATATTTTCCAAACAAACCTGCAACAAAAATACACATCACACAATAGTAAATTAGATATAATGTATAACGCATTCGATAAAGAACCACTTCCTCTAACATCGAAGTCCTTTCAGTATACGTAGTGTACTACGAGTATTATCGTCATTTATACCCACATCTGCTGAATAACACATGTATACGTCTGCACTGCCCTACCTAGTCGTTTTGAAACCCAAGATTATCTAGGTACTCGGAATTTTATCGCGTTTAAAGATAAGCTAAAATGATTTTTATCATGCTACGACAGCACTGTTTAGAAAAATGCAAACGACAGCTAAATGAAAAACTAAACAAAAAATTAACCGACGGACCGGATGATAAAATCCTTGAATATAACACCGAATTATTTCCGAGGCAAAAAATTTTCCACCGATTAGGTAGGCTATTCAGTACGGATTATTTTTAGATTAAAAATTCGCAATACATATAGGTAGTTCGAGTACCGGCGATAATTAAAAATTACTCGCACGAGCATATAAAAAATCATTTGACCCTTACGATATTCGTATCATCTACATGAACAGAACAACGGTGTTTCAGGCGAAAATTTAAGAATAGACACACATACGATAGGAGTTTTTTGAGTTTGAGAACACGAAAGTAGAATAAAATATTAAGCTAACGATTCTGTAAAATTACATTCGTAGACTGGGAAATTATCAATTAGAGAATTCGATGAAATAAACACTCACCACTCGAAATGAAAAGCCCAAGATGAAAGATGACTGCGGGTATTCGCAAGATAACAGAATTCTTGATAGCACACAACAACACTTCACTAATCACTTGTTAAATATCACTACCGAATATACGATTTGATTTTAAGCTTTACAATCACTACGATCGTCTCAAGAATATAGTTCTGTAGCATTTAGCATACGCGAAAAAAATCACAAAAGGTGAACCATTTTACCAACTACAATAATAATTTAACCTCGAAGTAAAAAAATCACGTGGTAGGTATATAAGGGGCTAATTACTCGAAAACGTGTTGAAGTTCACATGAGACATACGACGAACGAATTAAGCGACAATGTCTTACGATAAGAGCGAAATAACTACTGACAAAACTGGAGCATACGTGATTAAATGCAACGAAGTGCGTTCGCGATCACGACAAAACTGCAACAAATGCCAAGTCTCCGCCTTGTTGGACGCGCCAACCAATCACAGCGCGAGACTGTGACAACATCGAGGAGCGGAGGGTAGAGTGTAACACAGTGTTGCCTTGTAGCGATGTGTTTGAAACGTTGCACATGGTTGCCTTTTTGAATTCGAATGCCTATTTTTAATACCTACCTGATTACTCGGAATTGGCGCTTTTTTACTCAATTTACGAGCTTGAAAGGGGAAAATATGAACGGGAATAGAATTATCGAGCTTTTATAAATAATTTAAAGCTAAATTCACGCCTTTCGAAAGAATTTTAGTGGTTTAAAAAAGTATCCTATCAAAATAAACGAAGGCAAAAATGCTGAAAATAATCCGAATAGCCAGAATGCTGAAAACGAAAACAATAAAATTTTTTTCCTTTTTTTTGATAAAGAACGGATGAACTTGTAAATTGCAAATTCTCAGTTTCGTTTCGTAAATCCCCGTGATCTTGTCAGTTTTGGAATCTAATCCATCCTAAATTTTAGTGTATTTATAGTCCATTTATAGTTAATTGTATTATCAACTCTAATGTACAATGGCGTTTTCACGGAGCAGATTATTATACACGGTGAGTACTGTAAAAATGTCTCTAAAATTCCAACTATTTTTGCTTCCCTTCGCAGAAATGTTTCTGTCTCGTAAATTCTCGCACTGTGCTCTATATCTGAGCTAATTATATTTCAAATAGCATCCTGTAAAGGTTACTCCTTTGGAGTTTGGATGCATTTCATAGATTACCATTTGCCCTTCATTTAAACTCGACATGTATACTCATATAGGTTAATTTTTATGATTCCAGGCGATTCGAAACCTTACCCCTTTATCGAGCATCAGTTGTAATAAAAATCTTCATACTACTGCCTGCGTGTCAAGTGTAAGTATTTCATCAACGAGGAAATCTTCTCATTTTTTGAAATCATACGATTTCATCGGTTTAATCGAAAGATATCTTATCAACGATTCTTTGAAATCGTATCATACGTGAATAATTTACCATGGATTTTCCCCCTAGGATAAATCGAGTGCAGACAAGAAAAGAAAATGCACTTTGATCCCTGGAGATGGAGTAGGACCAGAATTGGTTCATTCAGTTTTAGAAGTTTTCAAAGTAAATTTTATAATCAGATAAAGAAATATATCGCATTATTCGTAAGAATTAGTTCGAGGGGTTATTTATCCGTGTACTGATTTTTAGGCTGCTCAAGTACCGGTGGAATTCGAGATGTTTTTCCTCTCCGAAATTCAACAAACGCTTAGCGCTCCCTTAGAAGATGTAGCAGCATCGATTTCTCGAAATGGTATCTGCTTGAAAGTAAGTGTATTGTATTGTTCTTTTTCAAAGAACGGTTACTGTCGCGAACCCCCGCCGCCTCACCTCCACGTCCATTGCGAAGGTAGTTGTTTTTGAACCACTTTTATGTTAGGTACTCGTGACGGACGTTCGTTTGGGTACACCACCAAATTACAAAGGTCAATTCTTGGAACTTGTTTGTGTTTATGGTACGACGTTAGAAGATCGTGATCATTTGGGCGCCGTTGTTTTGCGAGACGTGCCGAATGGCCAACGGTATTGTCTCATTTGAATAGAAAAAGGGATATACTTTTCTACCCCCTATACCTGTCTTTGATCATTAATTACTTTCTTGCTATTTTCTTTTCGAACGTAATGTTCATCTAATGTAAACTAGCCACTTTTGTGTTCAAATGGAAAAATTCAGAGCCGAGTAGGTATTTTGGGAACTTGGATGATTTGTAAGGGAATGTTCAACATCGTTGAAATTATCAACTTGAAATTACTCATCTTTAAATATAGCAATCAACGCGCTGTAAATTGCAGGAAGTTGGGGTTTTCTGGGTATTACGATTACGAAATCAACACCAAAAGTATACTGAGATGAAATGAAATTGAAAAAAAATATGTCCGCTTTGATACGATCTTGTCATCTTTGATAGGTATAGGTGTAGTCATGGCGTGAATAATTATTACGTAATTGCAAAAGGGCGTATGGTGTTTGCTTTTTATACTACTTCTAGATGATATTCTTATACTATGTAAATTACCGGAAATAGACCAAATAGTTTTAGTGCTCAGGTTTAGCATACTTTTTTCACTTCGTCCAAAAATGGTCACCTGTTCTGAAATCACCTTATGAAGGAGGTAATGAGGTATCCCAACCGGCAAAAATATTTTGAACCGGACAAAGTGAAATCGAAAGAGCATGCAAAAATACACCATCATACAAAATTTCAGAGGCTGAAGTGCATTTTTCGATTTTTGGTAAATTTTAAAAAATGAAATCATGGGCCAAGAATGAAAAAAATCAAAATTTTACTAAGTTGACCTGAAAAGCTGAAATTTGGTATGTGCCCTATTTTCAACTTCCCGAATTGAATGGAAACGGTTTCCAAGCGTTCTGAGCAATTCTGCAGCCTCCAGTAAATTTTTGAATGTTGAAATTTCACCTCACAAGAGAACTTCACAAGTGTGCAGTAACCGATTTGGCCCGATTTTTTTTTTTAATGAAATGATCCCTAAGGTAGTCTGCCACAAAATTTATAGTCGCCCAATCGCGAAACTATGAGACCCAGAAGGTCCAAGTGTTTTAAAATTTTTGATTTTTCACCAATTTCACCAGCATAAAATTTGAAAAATATGCCTAAAACAATAAAATTATAATTCCCAGGATCTATCAAGTGTCAAAAAGTCATAGGGTCCAAGAGGTAGATATTTTTTGGACCTCAAATATTCGAATTTGTCCAAAAATAGCCGAAAAATGCGATTGGGCAGCAAAAACTTTGGGAATCGTTTTTTCTATCCAAAAGTCGAGTTTCTGATGATTCCAAAATTTTAGCCTCAAAAAATACCCTTTTGAATGCACAGACTCGAAATCGCTCTCAGATCCCAGGAAACTCTACTTGTGACTAGAAAAGACGATACCCAAAGTTGTGGCTGCCCAATCGCATTTCAAGACCATTTTTAAGCAATTTTTTGAAAATTTTGGCCCTTAAAAATACTCTTTCGGATTCGCAATCCCAAAATTGCGCTCAAACCTCAGAAAACTCGATTTATAACTAAAAAACTAAAAAAGATAATTCCCCAAGTTGTAGCTACCCAATCACATTTTTTAAAACCATTTTTGGACAATTTTTCAAATATTTGAGGCCCAAAAAATATCTCATGGGCCCCACGATTTTTTTACGCTTGATATCCATGAGAATTATATTTCTTACTATTTTACATATTATTTTTTTCATTTCTTTTATTGATGGAATTAGCCAAAAATAAAATTTTTTTAGACCTTTAGACGACTGTGGAAATTGTAGTTTGCGATTGGGCAGCTATAAATTTTGTGGCGGACTATTCTAGGAGTCCTCTTACTTTTGAGAACAAAACTTGGGTCAGACTGGTTACTACACACTTGTAAAAGGTAATCTAAGGTTTCCTTCTCACAAGGGAACCTGTTTGAGGTGTCACACTCTGATTCGAACGGGACCGCAATTTTTAGAAAGAGCATAGTCTAAAACCCTCAAAACCAAATTTTCAGCTGCCCAAGTTCATTTTTCGATTTTTGAAAATTCAAAATTGACTGTTTTTGGCGATTTATGCCTTTTTTTAAAAAGTACGTACATGATCAATAAAAATGGTCCAAATAAGTCTCAAAACTAATATTAATTCCCCAAATCCAAATTTTGCCATTTCCAGCAATTCTGGAGCCTCCAGCGCGAGTTTTCAATTTCTCCAGAAGTTTGAATTTGCTCCAGAAGGCGTGAATATGCAGTTGGACTACTAAAAATCGAGTTGTGTATTAGACTCGACCTGTTTAACGAGTTTATCTACATTTGAGCCAATTTTAGGAGTGACACCTCAAGAATGGTTTTTTGACCAGCTTTTTTCAAAATTAAAAAATCCAAAAAACCAAAAGATGAACGTTTGTGAGGAAATTTTTGAAATTTGCGCGAATTGCTGTATTTCTTTAAGAACTAACACCCGGAGCGCAAATTCTACCATTTTTCCAGCCGTTTTGGAGCGAGAGTGACACCTCAAAAAACCACTCTTGAGCTGTCACTCTCAAAATCAGCTCGAATATGGATAAACTCGTTAAACAGGTCGAGTGTAATATACAACTCGATTTTTAGCTGCCCAACTGCATATTCACGTCTTCTGGAGAAAATTCAAAATTCTGGAGAAATTGAAAATCGCGCTGGAGGCTCTCCAGAATGGCTGGAAATTGTGAAATTTTGATTTTGGGGGTTAGTTTTGGACAAAATACAGCGATCCGCGTGAATTTCAAAAATTTCCATACAAACGAGAAACTTTTGATTTTTTGGATTTTTTAATTTTGAAAAAAGCTGGTCAAAAAGCCACTTTTGAGGTGTCACTCTCAAAATCAGCTCGAATGTGGATAAACTCGTTGAACAGGTCGAGTGTAATGTACAACTCGATTTTTAGCTGCCCAACTGCATATTCACGCCTTCTGAAGCAAATTCAAAATTCTGGAGAAATTGAAAAATCGCGCTGGAGGCTCCAGAATGGCTGGAAATGGTGAAATTTGGATTTGGGTAGTTAATATTAGTTTTGGGACTTATTTCGACCATTTTTATTGATCAAGTACGTACTTTTTAAAAAAAGGCGTAAATCGCCAAAAACAGTCATTTTTGAATTTTCAAAAATTCGCCAAAAATCGAAAAATGAACTTGGGCGGCTGAAAATTTGGTTTTGAGGGTTTTAGACTATGCTCTTTCCAAAAATCGCGGTCCCGTTCAAATCGGAGTGTGACACCTCAAGAGGTTCCCTTGTCGGGAGTTGATGTTCATTTCGATAGATTTTATAACCTTTTTGAGGAAACTGAAATTTCCAAAAAATTATTGGAAGCTCTGAGGTGGCCTGAAACTACCTCTAGTCGACTCAGCATATTGAAATTAGGGGTTTAAATGAATTTTAGCTTTGCAACTTGCTTAGGTAAAATTTTGCGAAAATTTGAACGTGAAAAATTTTTTTGGAGGCTCCAGAACTTCTCAAAATGGTTCGAAATCGTTTCTAATCAATTGGGCCGGTCGAAAATCGGGTATAAACCAACTATCAGCATTCTAGGTCAAATTGGTGAAATTTTCTTCTTTATTTTCCAATCGACCTTTTTTGGTTGGTCACTTCAAAAAATTTCATTTTTCAAAAATAAATTTCGCTCGCGATGATATTTTTTTTAAAAATAAGATGTTCAAGACATGCGAAAAACTGTCTACTCTTAATTGATATGATTTTGAAGCCAGTAAATTTGATCTATAGCTTGCCAGGTTGCATTTATCTAAAAAAAAAAAACCTGAGATGGCGATATTTGAGCACTTTCCCTTATGTTTCTTATTTTCGTAACATTGATCATATTTATCCTAATAGTATGCGACCAGGAGAATAATATTTTTTGCATTTTTACAGGGTGTATTGACTACTCCAGATTACAGTCGGACTGGTGAATTGCAAACGCTCAATATGAAACTGAGACGCGCTTTAGATTTGTACGCCAATGTCGTGCACGTGAAATCGTTACCAGGAGTAAAATCACGTCACTCGAATGTCGACTTAGTCATCATTCGTGAACAAATCGAAGGCGAATATTCAGCTTTGGAACACGAAAGCGTCAAAGTACATAATTCATATTTTATATCGAATTGTCTTCCCATAACATCGACCATTATCTAATCAAAAATTTCATACAGGGTGTCGTCGAATGTTTGAAAATAGTCACCGCTGCCAGATCTCAACGTATCGCCAAGTTCGCTTTCGATTACGCTATTAGAAATAATCGTAAGAAAGTAACCGCCGTTCATAAAGCTAATATTATGAAACTAGGCGACGGTTTGTTTCTTAGATCCTGTACAGAAGTAGGTTCAATATTACATTCTGCTGAACGAATCATTCGTAATTTCGTATCTATCTCGAATTAATCCCAACTTTCATTTCGCAGATCAGCAAATTATACCCGAAAATTGAATTCGAAACGATGATCGTTGATAATTGTACCATGCAGATGGTATCCAACCCTTATCAATTCGATATTCTACTCATGCCTAATCTCTACGGTAATATTGTCGATAACCTAGCTTCCGGTTTAGTCGGCGGAGCTGGTATTGTACCCGGAGCATCCTACAGTCCCGACTGCGTTGTATTCGAACCGGTTCGTATTACCATCTTTGCCTTTGTCTATTCTTTTATTGTCCTATATTTACTTAAAAATGACCTTTTTTTTTCAGGGCGCGAGACACTCGTACGCTGAAGCTGTCGGTAAAAACGTCGCCAATCCTACTGCCTTGCTTTTATGCGCAGCTAAAATGTTGACCCATATTAATTTACAGTATTACGGCGATATGATCAGAAACGCCGTCAATACCGTATTGAAAGCTGGAATAGTAAGCATAAATTTTTAAAAATGAAGGGGCTATTCAACGAGCTCGTGTACTAATTATTATTTTTTGTTTCGCAGACAAAAACGAAGGATATCGGCGGACACGCTACTACCGACGAATTCACTATCGCAGTGATCAATAATTTGCATAGTCAGTAATTTTATAGACGACTTTCTTGAATATTAGTTCATTTCGTTTCATAATTTTTTTTTTTTTTTCGTCTCTCGTTCCTAGCTAACATTTTTATCCAAGTTACATACTCTTGTCATTTTGCCCGCAATTATACCATAATAATCATGTGTTTTAGTAATTTATATCTCGGCGAGCTTGTCTCGTATAAGACGAATCATCGATGTAAACATTATCTAAAAAATACAAAATAATTCACGTATTTCGATTAACGATTTAATTTACTCTACTCGCGATTAGTATTAGGAGGTTTATTTTAAACCGTCAGTGCTCAAAATCCAATCGACTGGTTGATTAAAAATAATTTCTTCAGGAATAGGTAGGGTAAAGGACTCGACTGAATTAGATACTTCGATGAAAAATTTCAATTATGTTGAATGAAACAATTATAAATTCTGACGAATGTTTCAGCATAATACCTACTACCTAGGTACCTACATCGTACATACATATGGCAACATTGTTGGCAAAACTCATCTCGACTACTTTGAATTCAGGATTAATGTACGGATTAAGTTTCGATATATCGACCGATAGGCAATCAATAAGATGTCTGTAAATATCCGAACAATTTACAGATATTCCCTGATCATCGTAATTAGCATAGGCGAAAAATGGACTCGCTCCTGATGTACACTGGTTATCTTCTTAACAAAAGGATGCCTTGCGTCCCTCAGCTACCCTGGCGCCGGATTGGTCCAACACGTCGAATGTGGATTCAGAAATGACGAGTTGATTAATCATTTTTTAATGAAATGCAAACTGGATTGCGTTAAACTTTTACATGTGGCATTGGTGAAATTCCCATAAATGTTTTGGAATAAAATGTAGATTGAAAAAAAAATTAATGTGGTCACATTTGCAAGGTAGCTATGTAGCTAAATACCTGCGTACATTTAAATAAATTTAAAAACGTAAAATTATCAGAAAAATAACCTACTATTGTACAAATAACGCCTGCTATCTGGTCCCTGTTTCCAGAACAGTCTATTGTGAAAGGATCATTAATCATGCAATGGTCTAAACTTGGACTCGTTGCCTCGACAATTAACTTCCGCTTAGAATCATTGTTACGAAAAATTAACATTATATTACCTAAATTTCCTATTTTCACCTCGACTCTACTGTCTTCTGGAATTCTTTTACCCATTAGGTGCACTTTCAACGGTATTTTGAATATGCCCTGTCAGTGTTTGGGAAAATTAATGACAAATTGTAGGAATTGATAAGTGATTTAATATAATAGATGGTATGGATGAATTGGTTGAGAGAATTTTTCTTGACTGAAAAAGTTGTATCCTTCTTGAGTCTCGACAATCCGTTGGTATTTCTTAAAATTCTGGAAAATTCTAATGAACAAGCACCTACTTATAGACCAACTACCTTTCATTTTGTCAATTTTTTCCGACAAATTTGAAACAAAATTAAAAATTTTTCATTTTTACAGGAAAAATTAGGTCCGTTTTTTAAGATGTGAAAATGACATAAAAATTTGAATTTTCAATTTTAAAAACTGAGCGAATAAAAAAAAGTATCAAATTTTTACTTTTAGTGATGAAATACCTACCTACCATGCGATGGAGGGGTGATTAATTTATTTTAAAAGCTTGGAAATGAATGATGACATGAAAAGTTAGTTCACACCGGTCACAAAAACGTAAAGTTGAAAGGGACACAGTTGTGATTCCGATATTCAAAATAAACCTGCCCTGAAAGAAAAAAAAGGGTCTTTAGGACAAAATTCCAAAATGTGTCAAGATTGCTTAGGAATTGATAAATTTGATTTTGGAAGATCAATACACCAAGCAAAGGACGAATTTTTACCGAAATTTCAACGAAAAAATGTCTTTATTTCAGAAAGGGACCGTGGCCATTTTTGAAAAACAATAAGCGTTTTCAAAATTAAAAAAAAAAACACCAAAAATCGAAAAATGAATCCTTGCAGTTCAGATTCTAGTTTAAAAGGTTTCAGAACAATCATGCTTTTTGCCAAAAATTCTGATTTATTTGAAATCCTCCTCTGAATATATAAGTGTAATGGAGGTTGTTTTTTTTTTCAGCAGTTGAAATCACGACATGATTTCCAGCTTTAGAATTCAATTGCTTGAGACTACTGCAAACTGGAAGAAAAACTGCAAAAGTAGGTAATAGAGTAGTTTTAAAAATTTTTTACCCAAAAATTCAGAAGTTCAAAGTTGAGCTTTTTGTGAAAACTCAACTCTCAAACGATTGCCAAATTTCAGAGCTGCATACTAAAAATTTGTAAAAAAAAAAAAAAAAAAGGAAAAAAAAGAAAAAACTGAAAGCATCCATTTTTGTGATGTGTATTTTGCGATGATAAACTTTTCGTGATGGAATTTGCTCCTAAATTTTAAAATTCCAATCTGTCTTCAATTTTCAGAAAATTTTGTAACCAATGAAAGTGTGGAACCGGCTGAATTTAAAAAAAATGAGTTGATTTTCGTATTCAGGAAATCAAAAAACCTAATAAACCAATGTCACACGATTTTTTCGATTTTCAGGAGATTTGGGGGGCGAATGCGAGGGGTGCGTTGGAAGGATCGAATTTAACATAGGTAGGTATTTTACATTTTGACCAAATCCGATTATGGCGAATTTTTTCGCAGTTTTTAAATTATAGCTTCAAAATTTGGCAAAGTTTTGAAAATTAAGCTTAAGCTTTATAATATTCTAAAAAAAAAAAACAACTTATGTTTACCAACTAAATAGATATCTACACACATAAAAAAAAAACTTGAAATTTTCAGGAAATTTTCATGCTATTTCCAAAAACCTGATTCCCGTTCAAATCAGAGACAGACACTTTGAGAGGTTTTCTTGCGAGTAGGTTGAAATAAGACAAGAATAATTTTTTGAAATTTGATGATCCCTTTTGGCCTTTTGATACAGACAAAAAAAAATCATTAAAAATATGTACTAAGTATGAAAATTGAAGGACTGTTTAAAAAACATCATAATCCAAAATGAGAATTTTTGAATTTCAATTTTCTTCATGAGAGAAATGACCGAGTCATTAATTTTTGAATACCTAATTTTGAGATTTCGTCCATTTTTTAAAATCACCTGGCACCTACCTACGTATACTTACGTTGGTTCAGTTTTTTATAACTAAAATTCTTCAACTGAATTAAAGTTTTTTTTTTTTTTTTTTTTTTTGCAATTACGAGTAAATTCTTTTATTAATCCAGCCCTTCTGAATCAGAATCGTAAAATTATTCATCAACCAGACTTTTTGGTCTTTGATATTTTCTATAAAAAATTATTAAAAAATAGAAAATAAATTTCTGTTGTTTTTTTTCAAATGTTGACTTCACAAAGACACGAGGTCCTTTTAAAAGAGTTGAATTTATTGTTCTTCGAATTTCCAAAAAAAAAAAAAAAAGTCAATAAATAACGTATATTTTGCAAAAAGAAAAAAAGAGGAAAAAATTACATTCGCCATTAAAAAAAAAAAAGTTGAACAAAATCACAACAAAATACATAATTATCACAGCGATAAAATAATCGTAAAAAAATGAACATTTAGGTTAAAAGAAATCATCATTGGTATTTTTTTTCCTTTTCAATATGTACCTAGATAAGAGACTTATTCGGGGACATTTTTAGTAAACGAGATCATATTCAAAAGGAAATTTTTAACTCTCGGATTTACGTAGAAACTAAAAACAGGCTCGAGCTTATTATACGAATTTTCCTTGAAATACGAACTCTCTATATTACAGCAATGATTCGTTTCGGTGACATACTTGATTATTCTGGCCTTGGTGAAACCGTCAGCCATCTGTTAAAAAGTACAAAAAAAAGTGTCATTAGATGAGAATTGAAGAAAAAAGAATAATCGAGTCGTCGTATAGGTACCTGTAAGTTTAACGCTGGTTTTAATACAACAATTAAAGTGGGATCTACTTCGGAGCCTTTAAATTCGTGAATATGAATTTTATACGCTGTTCTTCTACCGTTAGGCGTCATTTCGGCGACATTCAACCAGCGTCTGGTTAAAGTGATCCATAAAGGGATAGCGACATTCTCAGCGTTCACACCTTCGATGGTGAATAGGACGTCGTCGTTGTCTCGTTTCCATTCGTATTTCAGACAGCAGATTTGCAAATGGGTGAAATTTTTCTCCAACGTGGTTCCATTTCGAATCTGTAATACATATCGAGATTAATAAATAAAACGTTTGAATTAAATCGACAGATTTTTTTTTTGTAGAAGTAGGTCTAGGCGATATTTTTTCGATAGTTTGATTTTTTTAAAAATGATTTTCTATGGCCAAGGATAAAATTAAGGAATTTTTATTGACAATGACGTACCATAGGAACTGTATTCCATCCTACGTGAGATAAAATCCCTTGACCTGTTCGCGCCACCAGTTCGGCGGCACCGCTGAGTGGACGAGTCAAGACGCCAATGATTCCTAAACTTATACTGTTGATCAGACTTCGATTTCCGCCACTGGATACCGCATATTGTAACGGATGATGAGCCAATCCGCTAATACCACCTGGAAAATGAATACTAAATGAGTATATTTCGATTTTAAAATAAATCGAGGTTATTTGTAATTCAATATTTTATGCATACTTATTCACACATCAATAGCAATACTGTCTTTTTGGAATTTTTATACATTCTATTATGAAGTCATCAAATTTTGACGATTTGAATCCAAGACATGATGTGAAGTTTTGAGGGAAGAGCGAGAGGGGAAGGGGGCTCGTCTAAATGGAAATTTTTATGAAAATGGAAAACCATATTTTCGATGGGATTTCCAATACTCTCCCTCCCCATCTTAAATCTTCAAGAACTTTTTAATTCAGGTGTCCAACAAAACTTCAGACTAAATTCCAAGACGCGTAAATAAGATCAGTTTTTTCAAATCATTTTTGTAGAACTTTGAGCATAGTATTTTCAAGATTTGCCATTTCTCTTTCTCCCTCCCGCCCTTCCTTCTTTCTCTCAAATAATCGATTCAACTTTTTTGGAGCCTCCAGCGAGTTTTTAAATTTTTCCAGAAATTTCAAATCGCTCCAAGGAGGCGAAAACTGTAAAATTGCGAATGTTTTCGAGTGGATTAATCGTGTGGACGCATCAGACAATATCTTCCAAAAAAAAAATCCGTTTTCTAAGTACCTTTTTTACCGACTTTTCGGAGAAAAGTGGAGTATTGTATTTGTTGCGATAGTGGAAGTTGGGTCGGGGAGTGACTTTTCTTTGCGTTTCGAGGGTCTGGGATCACGATAGGCTCATTCCCAAAATTTCAGGTTTCCTTATATAAGGTTTATATATATACATAAATATTCTAGGGGGTAAACTCGTAACTTTTTTATAGATTAACCAGCAAACTCATAACGTTTTGACAAACTCGTAACCTTTTTAGGACGTGACTTTTCGATCAGGTGCCATATGAATCTACAAGGTGTGGGAAGTCTACTGGCAAAGTTTGAGCAGGGACGTGAGATTGCTGTTTATACAATTTCACTTTTGACTCAATTTTCAAATGAGTACATAGCCTAATTAATAGGTATGAGGATATGAGGAAAAGGTTTTTATTGCCAAGAATCATTTTTTACGTTTTTTACGTTCTGTTTGGTGATTCTGGTGGTTGAAGATGTCCTCTTTCACATGGCGTGGTCAAAAATCGTCAAAAATAAATTTTTGACTGCTGAATTTTAATTTTGAGTTGATTATACAGGGCCGAATTTTCGTGTTTTTCAATCTAAACTTTGATTTTATGGGAAAAGTATGCATCATAGGAAAAAAATGCAATGAAGGAAATTGTAGAGAATTAAATTTCCTTTCTGCTCAGAGCTGGTTATTTTTCTGTAGGATGCTTTGTTAAAAAGGCATTTGCGAAAAACAGAGACGTATGAGACTTTAAAAAAAAAGCTTTCTTGAAAAATAGATGTTTCGGCAATGAGACACTTTCCACAGGTCACCAAAAAATCAAGTTAACGAATATAACGCGGCCTAACATCGAGTACTATCAGGCCTACGGGGTGACGCGTCGAGCGCATGCACAGCAACGAAGTTATAGAGGGGTCTTGAGATTGCTGTTTATACAAAACGTTACGAGTTTGCCTGTATGCGGCTATACATATATATAGAGATATATATATACAATTTTTTTTTTGAATTTTTGATTTAATTCGAAAGCTACGAACTTTTGGATCGAAGTGAATATGCGAAATTATAGAGATCGTAGAGGCCTACTTAGATTTCAAGTTTCATCAAAATCGGTTCAGCCGTTTTCTAGGTAATGAGTTTTGAAAAATTTCGAAAAAAAATTTTGTCGCTCGATAAACTTGGAAGCTGCGTTCTTTTGGAACTTGATGATGATGCCAAAATGTTCGGCTAGTAGCCTAGTTGTGACATTTAAAATTTGATCAAAATCGGTTCAGCCGTTGCTGAGAAATTAAATTTTTAAAAAATTTTGTGCAAAGTCACCCCCCGAAAATTTGAAAAAGCTCATTTTTGTTTTCGATTACGTAAGAAAGCTACGAACTTTTGGATCATGGTGCAAGTGCGAAATCATAGGAATGGTGATGGACTTGTGATACTTCAAGTTTCAGAAAAATTGGTTCAGTCGTTACTCAAGGTAATGATTTTTAAGTGAAAAATGTCGAAAAAAAATTTTGTCGCTCGATAAACTTGGAAGCTTTGAACTTTTGAAACACGATGATGGTGACAAATTGTCCGGCTAGTATCCAAGGGCTGACATTTTGAGTTTCATCAAAATCGGTTCAAAGGTTCCTGAGAAATAAATTTTTAAATGAATTTTTAAGTGAAAAATGTCGAAAAAAAATTTTGTCGCTCGATAAACTTGGAAGCTTTGAACTTTTAAAACACGATGATGGTGACAAATTGTCCGGCTAGTATCCAAGGGCTGACATTTTGAGTTTCATCAAAATCGGTTCAACCGTTCCTGAGAAATGATTTTTTAAAAGTTCAATTTTAAATGAATTCGTGTGCCAAGTCTTTACTTAAATATTTAAGTACTCGTATGTGATGAGGTGAATTTACACATAAAATTTAATTTCTCAGCAACGGCTGAATCGATTTTGATCAAATTTGAAATTTCAGAACTACACTACTTAGCGGAGATTTCGCCATCATCATCAAGTTCCAAAAGTTCAAAGCTTCCAAGTTTATCGAGCGACAAAATTTTTTTTCGACATTTTTCACTTAAAAACTCATTTAAAAATTTATTTCTGAGGAACGGTTGAACCGATTTTGATGAAACTCAAAATGTCAGCCCTTGGATACTAGCCGGACAATTTGTCACCATCATCGTGTTTCAAAAGTTCGAAGCTTCCAAGTTTATCGAGCGACAAAACTTTTTTTCGATATTTTTCACTTAAAAATCATTACCTTGAGTAACGACTGAACCAATTTTTCTGAAACTTGAAGTATCACAAGTCCATCACCATTCCTATGATTTCGCACTTGCACCATGATCCAAAAGTTCGTAGCTTTCGCGCGTAATCGAAAACAAAATTTTCAAAAGCTCAAAGCTTTCAAATTTGTCGAGCGACAAAATTTTTTTTCAGAATTTTTCAAAACTCATTACCTAGGAAATGGCTGAACTGATTTCGATGAAACTTGAAATCTCACTAGGTTTGCTCGATTCCTATTAAGTATACGACCCTCAATTTTTTGTGAATCATTCGTGAACGAATTGATCAATTTTTTGAAAGAACCATTCGCCAACGAATCTTTAATTTATGAATAAATTCGTTCGCGAATGAGTCACTAATACGAATCAATTCGTTCGCGAATGATTCATTGAAAATTGAGTAAATGAATCAATTCGTTCGCGAACGAATCACATGTCTGAATCGGTTCGTTCGTGAACGATTCACTTGTATGAATTAATTCGTTCGCGAACGATTCACTTGTACGAATCGATTCGTTCGCGAACGATTCACTTGTACGAATCAATTCGTTCGCGAACGATTCACTTGTATGATTCGATTCGTTCGCGAACGAGTCACTTATACGAATCGATTCGTTCGCGAATGAGTCACTTATACGAATCGATTCATTCACGAACGAGTCACTTGTACAAATCGATTCGTTCACGAACAAGTCACTTATACGAATCAGTTCGTTCGCGAATCACTGTTTAAATAAAAGTGGATCAATTCGTTCGTAAAAGATATTTATTTTACGAAAAGTCGGTCTTCTCACGCTTACTGCGTGAGAGTTTTTTATAAATTTGATTTTTTTTTCACTTTTTTTGGAATTATCTACAAATTGGTAAAAAATTCACTTTTGAACCGATATTCCTCATCGTAATCACCTAAAACGATCGAAAAGGTGTCCACAAAGCACAGTTCAAAATTATAGGAGTTCAAGTTCATTTTTGGCCTGGTTGAAGCGATTTGAAATTTCTGGAGAAATTAGAAAACTTGTTGGAGGCTGCAAAAAATTGAATTGAGATTGCTTTCGATGGTGTGAATGTGAAATGTGATATCGCAGAAACGCCAGACGATATAACGCACAAAAATTCGCTCGTTGTACAATTTCTTTGAAAGTTTTTTTTTTTACTTTTTCTGGAATTCGCAAATTGGCAAAAAATTCAGTTTCGAACTGACACTCCCGAAATTTTGCAGTAACGACCTAAAACGATCGAGATGTTCAATTACCGCTGACCAAAGTTATAAATCCTAAAGTTCATTTTTTGGCCTTTCTATTCTGGAGTGATTTGAAGTTTCCGGAAAAAACTGAAAAATCCCTGGAGGCTCCAGAATGACTCAAAACTAATAATTGTTAACGTGTGGGAGTTGAATTGAAAGAAGAATTTACATAGGTTCACTTTGCTGGAAAAAATTTATATTTTACGAAAAAGTTTGAAAATTGCCTTTAAAACAGTTTTTTTTTTTTTTTTTTTTAATTCTTAACATTTTCGAAAATTTGCCAAAAATCCAGAAATGAGCTTCGGGACCTGAAATTTTAGTGACGGGGTTTTAGGACACTCCCTTCCGATCTATCTTGGTTTCGTTCAAATTGGAAAAAACACGCTGAAAAAGTTTTCTCGTGGGCAATAAACGATCTAAACACCTCAGTGTTTTTTCCAAGCTTATCCTCTTCCCTCTATATTACTCGAGAAGCTCTCCAATTAAAGAATAGAACTCGTCCCTGAATCGAAATTATTGATTCACCGCAATGAGCTTTCTTCTTTTCTACAGCTTTCCAACAGTAAAATTCATTTTTTTTTTTTTTTACTTCGAATAATAAATAATTAGGGAAGAAATGAATTTCCAGTGGATTTTCAATGAAAAAATGCAAAGCACATTGTAAAATTTAAATAAAAAACACTATTGAAAAAAAACGAAAAATGATTCATTAAAAACCCTATTAGGTATAGGATTTGATTTTTTTTTAATTTAAAAAGTTGCATGAAAATATAAAAGAAATGAAACTTTTCCTTGTAAATTTGTTCTCGAGCTTGAAGAAAATTTTGAGGCTATGTGACTTCTCCATTTAAATTTTGAAAATATGAAAATAATACTTATTGTTAGATAGGTCTTCTACCTACTTATTTTTCAGCAGTAAAAATTTTAAATAATTTGAATTTATACGAAAAAATATGGGTACCTACTTAAAATGAATTCAAAGATCTAGGATGTTTTTACTTTCTTCTGATATTACTTGACAATTCCTTTCAGAATTGCATTCCTTTAATTTTCTTCCTCCTTCAACCCCCCTCCCTCTCCCAAACAAAAAACAGCCCTTACAATTATATAATGAGAGGTGTTCTGCTGAAAAGTTTCCTGCGACAAAAGTATATTAAGTACCTGTTTGACTCCGACACCATAAACGTGGGCTTTGTCGCAAACTTTAATTAAAAAATTGCATTTATCTCCAAAATTGTGATTTTTAAAAATTTTGCTTAATTCTAGAAATTTATCAATTTTTTTCCAATTTGTTTAAAGTCAGAAAAATGTCATTTGTACCAACGTGCTTCCCGTTTGAAGCCAAGTTTGAAGCTAGCACAATTGCGCCCTCTACGTAAGTGCCTGGTCCAAATAATCAAAGACTGGCACATGGTTAGCACTAGTTAGCACATGGTACAATGACTTGAAGTTGTGATTACATATGAATATTATTCGCTGTACTTATATAGCTGCATTTTGTTCAAAGTAACAATTTGTAGAAAGTAGCACTCTGTGACTGTGTTTAGGCTAACATTTTAATCGAAGGCATCGAGAAGATTTCCATCATTCCTCTGTTATCATTTGTTACAGTAGTATAAGGATGAATAAAGTAAGATGATCACTGATCAATATGGAAATTTTACTTCTTTTTTTTATTTTTTTAAAGAATTGATGATTTATGTAGGCTACATTTTTTTGGTTTCTAGAATATGCAGAACGTAGATGTACAATGGAATCAAAGAAGCTCGAAAAAAAGAAAAAATGACGTTCTTAGTGCTATAGAAGTCCCGAATAAAGCCACATTGATTTTTGATACAACTAAAATCCCTGGTAAAATGTTGAAAAAAAGTGTATGTATTTTCATCTCTAAACTTCATTCTCGTATTCGTATTTTATAAAATAAGTGCAAATTATTTTTTCAAACTTGACATTTTTTTCCCAATTTCCAGACAAAAATACCACGATCGGACCATGACATGAAATATGTAAGCGAGTATCTATGCAATCTGAATCAAGTTTTAGGTAACCGGAATATGCAGAACGTAGATGTACAATGCAGTCAGAGAAGCTCGAGAAAAAGAAAAAATGAAGATGCTAGTGAGAGAGTCGCGAAAAAAATCAGATCGATTATTGATAATATTGATAGAACTAAAAACGTTAGTAAAATGATTTTTAAAAATGTATTTCATCTCTTAACTTCATTCTTATATTTCTAGCTGGTATTTCATAAAATACGATTTTAATTTTTCAACTTGACAATGGTTTTTTTTTCAATTGCAGGAAACAGCACAATCGGTATTGCAAATGGAATTTTTAGCGAGTCAGCTCCAATATCTTCGAGAAATGGATAAAAAGTTGCTCGCCAAAATAAAGACAGGGATAGGAGCAAAAAAGGACTACTATTTAAAGCATCGACGTTCAATTTTAGAAAGTCCTTATTGGAGAAATGATCAAAAGTTGTTAAAACAAAATGAAATCGGCCTTGAATTCGTAACACGACTTTACAATTATCTAGAGAAAGTAGAGGTGGAAGGTAAAGGCGCAGACTTTCCAAATTTTTTCGATTTACCAATAGATGATTTCAGAAAAATTTTTGTTTAAAACTTTTTTTTAAAACACATTTAAAATGTGTTTTAAACACAAATTCATTTGTTTCGAATTCAGTCTTTCAAATATCCGTCATCCAGTGATCAATTTTCAAGATGTGACGTCATAAAATAGCTATTAGGTTTCAGAAATATTAAAAAATTGAAATCAAAATACAAAATTAATTTGTCTTTAAAAAAAGTACAGGAAGAAAATGAAAATCTAAAAATACAGTTCATTCAATTCCACTTCTTTTTCAACGAGAAACTGAAAAAAAGTGTTTTTTTTTTTTTTGGAAGTTAAGAGTTGAAAAAAAAACCTCTGTCGCAAAGATTAAAAAATCCAATAAATAAATTGCACTTCTCTCCAAAATTGAACTCAAAATTGACTATCTAAAAGCATGTTTTTTGTATTATATTGCCATGAAATTTCTGCACTCCTCCCAACCCAAAAATAAATTCACCACAAATTGTTACTGAAATTTATGAATTGAAAACAAAGTCGTTAATAAGTAATAACAATTTTTTTGATAATGTATTAGTTGTTAAGATGCTAAAAAAATTGTTCCACAATAAAATATGTTTGCTTGAAATTTGAACAACGATAATTTCAAATCTGAAAAAGGGGTGACTTTTGATCAAAAAAGACTTTTACTGCTGATACAAACTCAGCTAGATTTTTTTCAAGTTTTCAAAAATCTGACAAAAATGTCAAGAATTTGACACAATTTTTTCCAAGTTCTAAAAAACCTGAACCTAATCAAAAAGTTTCTTTCATCTAATGCTTTACTAATTTTTCTCAATTTTTGCAAAATCATTTTATATCAAAAGAATCTTTTTTTTTCAATTTTTAAAAAAATTCAAACAGCTTGCTTTGCTATTTTAACTGCTCGGTTTCTCGTTCCAAAAAAATTGAAGTTTATTCAAAATCACAGAAAATCTACCAAAACAATGCAATCCTTTTTTTAAATTTCACACTTTCTTGAATCCAAAACTAATTGTTGATATTTTTGTTTAATGGGATCATTTGAAATTTAATGTTTGGTATTTTTTATATTTTAGGTATGGTGTTAGTCAATCTTATTTCTGATTGAATACGTCTTCACACCCCTCCCCCCTTCCACCGCAACAAGGAATCATATTTTTCTTTAATTTGATAACATAATTAATCAAATAATATGAAAACGATCGAATAATTTACCTAAAATACTGATACCGAATTCGGACAACCCTTGTAACACTCCTTCGGCAATATTACTGGGTGGAAACCTTCTGATTTCTTCAGACTGCAGTAAATCGTCCGGATCTAACGTAAATCTATCCAAAGTCCTGGCCCAACTTCCGGCAAATTTGGTCACCGAAGACAAGGTACCTGTGAGGGCAAAAAAAAATAGACAGACGTGAATTCCCATACTTAAAAAAAAAAATCCATCGTAACCTGGGCATCTTTAAACTCACCAGCCATGACGTGTTTCATTAACGAAGCTGATCCATGAGCTACGCCCAAAACAAACCCTCTAGGTCCGCTGGCAATACCATAAATAGGCATAGAAACGAAATCCTTGATCCCGGTTCCCAAAGACCTAGCCAGCACTCCGGGCGATCCAACAAATTCCAAACTACTGATAGCCCATCCAGTACCATACACAGCGCCGAAGAAATAATGCACCATTAATAAATTACCCAATTCGAAAGTAGTCGTCACCAGGTAATCTTTTTTGAACTCGGAGAAGTTCAACGGTGATCGATCCAGAGCAATGTAGAATGTGGTAGAAGTACGGAGACTAACAGTGGCGCAAAATGCTGACACTCGAATATGCCTTAATCGTAACGGTTTCGCTATACGTTTAGATAATGCGACCACGTTGCTCGGTATTGGAATCAGATTAAGAGCATCGATAATCGAATTCTTGATACTAGCGTCGCTTTCAGGCTCGCTGGAGTAATTGACGGCGTACGAAGTCCGCTCGTAGTCGTCTTTTTGCGAAGAAAAAGGGGTTCCTCCGATGACGATGGATTCGAGACTTTTATCATCTGTGTCGTTTTCTGAAACGTTGACAGATTTACTCGACGAACTTCGAGGGTTAGAGGAAAACTCGTTGATTTTGTCTTTGGCAGGAGAGCTTTGGTTAGGAGTAATTTTCAACGAATGCAGATCCGGTGTCTCGGTTTCGATAAGATCTGCCGTTACGTGTTTGCTTTGTAGTAACGAAGAGTCGTATGTGGCTGAGAATATGTTCTCGAAAGCTGCACGAAGTCTGGTTAGGTATTTATCTTCTAAAAATACGTCTTGTGAATGGATATACACGTCTAGGTCACGTACATCTGTAATATAAATAAAAAATAAGCATTTTTTTGTCCATACTCCATACTATAAATTTAGGGAGTCAAATTAAACTCACCGAATGCCCAAAAATTATCGCTACGAAACGCAAAGTTCATTTTCAAAGCCGTATCTTCGTCGTTTTGCTGAAACTTGTATAATAAATCTCTCAAATTATACGTCAGCTTGGATAAATCTTCGTTTTGGGATCCTTTGCTCAATAAAACAATAGGGAAATCAAACGTTCTAACGTGAAATTGCTCATTATGGACTCGATAATTTGTCACGTCGACGCGACAAAATATATCTTCTTTTACTTCGTTCTGTGAACAAAATTGGTAAAAGGATTACACATTTTAGAGACATTTTTCGATAAAATTCCATTAAAATTCAAATACTAACGGGTTTCTGAATAGTACTCAAAGTCACGCTGACAGATTCCAAGGCTAAAGTGGAGACATCGTTTTCGATAAATGTTTCATCATCGTCGCACGTCAAAGTTAGCGAAATTTGCTCGAACAGAAGGTTTAAATCATACGGTTTCGTCATACCTGTAAACCAATTAAATAAATTAATATCTGATAGATATCATTTTTAACCAAAGGATTCCGCAGTTTTGGTCACTTGAAGAAAGTACGGGACACGTAGCTCTCGAGTGAAGTTCTCAAAATCTTAATTTTTTGGCAATATTTATATTTCAAGTAGAAAATTTATAACTTCGTATATTTTATACACTTCGTTAATAATTTATTTGAGGAGAGAGGAGGGGAGGGGAAGGGAAGGAAATTTAAAATTTGATATTTCATTTTTTCCATACCTATGCTGTATAAATTGGTGAGTTTTTGAGGTATTTCATTAGAATCTTCTACATGAGAAGAAGATATCTCCGTCACAGGAGGAACAGCTGAAACAAATCAAATTTAATAATTAACAGTTGAAATTGATTTTTTCTTGAGGGGGGGGGGGGATGAATTCGATTAATCTTACCTGCATTATTTATAGGTAAAAAGGATTCGGATAATCTGGCGCGGATTGTTTTGGCAGATAATTCATCGGAAGTGGCTGACTCGATCCAGACAACGTAAGTGAATCCGTTCCTAAAAATGGCCAATTTGATGTGGTGCTGAGACAATGGTAACGTTATCAATTGATTTATACAGGTTTTTACAGCAACTCCGCAGGACCATTTAGTTTCTAAAAATAGAAAACAAATATTTTTTGTTTTAATTTTTTCTACCATAATTACAATAAGATTTCAAAATTTATGAAAAAATTTAAAATTATTGGAAATGATCAAAATTGGTTTCGGGAGTTCGATTTTGATCGAGGGGCAAATTTCATAAATTCTATCAGAAAATTATTCTATTTTGTGGTTTTGGTATAATTTTGAAAATTCCCAGAGAAAATAAAAATTTTCCTGGAAATCCCATGGACCAGAAATTATGAAAATTGGTTCCAGCAGGCTAACATTTCTCATCAATTTTACTAAAAAAAAATTTCATTTTATACTTTTAGAAGTTTGAAAATTCATGGAAAAAATGGAAAAATTTAAAACGACGCTGGTGAATTTAGATTGACTGGAAATGATCAAAATTATTGGTAATTTCGGAGATCGATTTTGGTTAAGGAATTCATTTCATGATTTGATTTTGAAACTTCCTGAAAAAAATGAAAATTTTGCTAGAGAATCTGGATCGACAAGAAATTATGAAAATTAATTCTAGCAGGTCAACATAAGTCAAGGGGAAAAAATTATTTCTTAAAATCCATGGAAAAATTCAAAATTATGCAGGAGAATTCAGATTCCAGATTGACTGGAAATGATCAAATTTGGTTGAATATCGATTTTGAGAAATTGATATGAGTTTGCAAAACAAATTTTCATCAACATAATCACAAAAAAATAATCTTATTTCATTTTTTGGATTTTAAAAATTTACGAAAAAAAATCAAAGCCATAGCTGAAGACTTCAGATTGATAAAAACTATGAAAATTTGTTTCGGGAGCTCGATATTGGTCAAGAACCAATTTTCTTTAATTATTTTACTAAAAAATTATTGTATTTTAAAAAGTTTACTTTTCTGCTAAAAAAAATGGATATTTTCCAAAATTCTGTAATTTTTAAAAATTTGCCAAAAATTGAAAAATGAATCAGAGCAGTTGAAATTTTAATTGAAGGGCTGTTGTGCAACTTTCAAGTAGTTTCCATATTATGAAGAGGTGAAAAAAACGTACGTTTTACTGGTTTGGCATTTTTGACAGCGAATTTCAAATACTGTAACAATTTTTTCTTATTTTCGACGATTTGTTGAGATATATGGAAATATCCTGTGCTATTGGCTTCGATACTGTACTTCCAGTTCCAATCTGGACAATGCGATACTTCGGCAGAAGCTAAAAAATGAAAATCAAATAAATCACAATAAACTGACTCCTAAATCTACATAAGACGCGAGAAACGCTTCATATAATCCGAATCATACCACGATCAGATTTCGATGACGTCACATTCAACGGTAACTGACTCATATTATGTATAACAATCTGAGGCACAGTTTCATTCCACACAGTCAAAAAGACTTGACCTTCGTTTTGTTGAGCTGTCATAAAAATACACGCCGGTTTCTCATTCGACGACTTGCATGGAAACATTATAGAATATCTTTGCTTCTCCGATAAATCGCAAATTCTAATCGGGCATCCGGTTTCTCCTTTTATGCTGAGAATCAGATAAGGTAATACTTGAACATCCCCTTTACCAATTTTATACCATTTGGCGATCGGTTGAGCTCTGTAACACGAAAAATCTCATGATTAATGTTGCATAAAATTTTTTTTCCAAGTGTGAAATAAAGGTAACTTACACCGAAGAATTCTGTTTAGCTGGCAATTCAATAGATAATGATTTCAAGTCGCTAGGAATATCAAAAGTCATAGAGGATCGACTTCCGGTACGACAAACGACCACTGCTGCGCATTCAATATCGATATCTGTATTGTTACAAATCGTATAAGACGAGCACATGCTAATGACTCTGGTTTCTTTGTAATTTTTTGACGTTATGTTGACAAAGGTCGCCTGAAAATAATACACCAATTTTTAAAAACTTAGTTTCAAAATTCAGATAAAATGAATCATATTATTCGGATTATTTCACTCACGTAATTATCGCATTCGATCATCGTAGTCATAAATCCATTCATAGGAATACGTCCGGTTACCTTAGGGATAGGAAAAGACTGATTGTCTGATAATTGTAAAACACCAGAAAAACACTCCTTTCCGTCGTTTATTCCAAGTTTAAAAGTGCTCTAGAAAAAACAAAAAAAAAATATGCAATTCATATTTTCATAACTAAATGTGTAATGACAATTCAGAAACTGAAAATCACCTCTATACAAGGCGGTGCAATAATTTCATAGCTATCGATCGCATAAACCGTATCGGAAATATCCAAAAGGACCGGATAACTCAACATGTTCACGATTATAGCCCAGGGATAGATTTCAATCTTGGTACCACATCCGTACTCCTCTTTACGTATCACCTAAATTTTAAGACAAAACGTTTAAAATTTTCGAATCAATCACTTCTTTCA
Source organism: Planococcus citri (assembly GCF_950023065.1). NCBI lineage: Eukaryota > Metazoa > Arthropoda > Insecta > Hemiptera > Pseudococcidae > Planococcus > Planococcus citri. Next base: position 43,517,253 of record NC_088681.1, on the reverse strand, counting down.
CAGAAGGTATAGTAGAATGACTTACATTGATCGACGGTGTAATTTCATAATAACTCTTATCGGTTTTCCAAGCAAAGCTGGACGTCTCGATGTCTAAAAATGGCCACTTGTTATCTTCCATATCGCCGCTGATTTCCTCAATTAATGAATGAATACTCCACTCTTTCGAAGCATTTTTATCCACGGGTAATTTTTCGATAGAAATTTTCTTCGAAGATTTTTCAACCTGCTGACTGCGTGGGAAAAATTTTTACAAGGACAATTAGTTCATTGAAATTATTCGATTTTTTGAGCAAAGTTATTTGGCATACTTTCGCTTCCATTCGATGGTATATTTATCTAAAGATACTGTATTGGGTACGAATAATTCGGTAGGTGATCCTTTTCCATTTACTGTATTTAAACTGACAACTGAACCCACGTCATCGGATATTTGCACGCAGCTTTTCCAAGGAAGGAACGAAATCACCGAACATAAAGGTCTGAAAACCACCTGGAAAATTGAAAAAAAATCATCAATTTTAAAATGTTTGAAAAAGTGGTGAGGGGAGGGGTTACGACACAACACTTACCAAGTATTTCGGAGATTCGCCTACCATTTCTCGGGTAACTTGACACCAAATGCTTTGAAAATGTTCTTTTTGGTTTTTCAAAGGAACTGTACAAAAAAAAAGTCAAATCATAATAATTTCCACGACTTTGATTTTCATTTTGGGTAACGTTCTATTTTACCTTTAACCATCCAAGAATTTTGATTGGTTGATTGTTGAAATGCAGCCAAAGGTATTAAACCAGTCCAATGGCAGTTCTCGAAATCGCTGAATGAGGCAGCGTAACGTACTTTGAAAGATAATTTATGCGAATCGGGTATCATTATGGAGAGTAATTGATTATTAGTTACGGTCGTTCGAGTGAATATTTGAGAAGAGGAGAATTTCGCGTCTCTTTTGCCATGCGAGATGACAGCCATGTCCATCGTCGAGTTGGTCAAATTGTAGATTAATAAATTACCGTAAATTATCACCTGTTGAAAAATTGAAAAAAATCAGAAATTTATTTCTATGAAAAATTTGCGAGTCATTTCACAAGTTCGACAATTTTCTATTTTGAGTTTTCAGATTTCGATTACAATTTTTTAAAGTAAGTTTTTCAATTCAAAAGCAAGGGGGATCAAGTGTAGTTTACAAGGACCTATAAAACGTTTCCAAACGAAATCCAAAAACTCAATTCAGAAATTGACAAAAACATATGGAATGATTAAATTGAATAAAATCAATTCATTAACCTGATTTACTACAGATGAATGTTTAACCACAGAAACGAACAAATGAGAAGTTTCAGTTTTCTCGACATTTTCGCAAACTAAATTATTGCAGCCTATTTTTTTTATACAGACTGGCCCTGAATGGAATTTTTTCCTGAAAAAAAATCAATATGATTTGACTACAATTTAAAACGTTTATACCGACGTGTTTTCCTAAAAATCGTCTTACGTTTCTAAAAATGCAGAAATATTTATATTTTTTGGTAAAACTGGATTATGCCAAGCATACAAATAGCACTCAAAAGGCGACAAAAATATATCCTCGGACGAGTCTTCTTGCTTAAACCTATACAAAAACACATTTAAATTGAATAAAATTTTGAGAAAAATCTTGCCTAAGCCTACTCAAAAACACTTTCAAATTTTCAAAAAATTACAATAAAAATAAACAAAACAAACGCGACCACACACGACACTTACATGATACCGTGATTCGTATTGTTGCATACAACAAAAGGAGCCGTAACTTTCCACAACGATGAACAATTCGGTTTCCAGTCTGTCCATAAATCCTTTGACACTGACAAAGTATGAATAAAATTTGGACTAATTCGCATATGCACATTTCTAAACAGTGCTGTCAATTTCGGAGTCGTGTCTGAAAATGAAAAACAATAAAAAACCTCGAATAAGGAAATCACCGGGAAAAATTTCGTTTCGAAAAAGATCAGTCAATTCACCTTCTGAAAAATACATAGCGAATTCGGCGAAAACCGGGTCCACGAATGATTGAAACATCAGGTACTCGTAATTGAGAATATTCGCTTTACAAATAGCTGACAATTCGATTGTTTGATCTGTAAATTGAAAAAAAATCATCGTGAGTGGAAAAATACTCAAAAAAAAAAAATCGAAACCTTGGTTATACCTTTAAAGGACGATACTCACTTTTATTATCATTGTAATTCGATATAAAGACTTTCAAGTCGTCGCAAATGACAGACATGAAATGCTGTTTGGACGGAACGTAATTTACTCGGTAATTTTCTATGGCTACATTTTCAGCTTTAATTAACGTGCACAAATTGACCTGAGAGCAAAATCATCAATATAAATTTGCATGGTAAAAAATGTATAATCTGCCAAATTTCCTGGAACGAATGTTTGAAACACACCTGAATCTCACTAACACTGATGAGAATTTGTTGTTCAGGAACAAGGGCAGGTTGGAATGCAGAATCAACTCGGACACAGCCAGCCAAAGACCTGAAAATATTGAAAAAATTGAACAATGAGAGGTCCTCGGTCAAGTTGATACGAAATATGTGAGATTTGACAATTGTTTACCTGACATCTACTTTCAAATTATTAATGTTTTGTCCACCGTCGGTCATATCGTAAAGAACGATTCGCCAGCATTCGGCTGCTACCGTAGAAAATTTCCCTTCTGGTAAATTCACAGTTTGGATGCTGTTTTCGGATAAATTGAACGAAATGTGAGGAACAAACATGGCTCTCATTTCATCATAATACTGAAGTTGGCAACGGATTTCTTCTTCGAGGTAATCTTCGTTCATGTCCTTTATCGATATTATTAGGTATTAAAATCTCAACAAAATATTTACTTGGAGACAAAAAAAATAAAAAATAAAAAAATTACTTCAACAGGAACCGGATAAATCTGCAATTTAGTTAAACTTCTCGGCTGAGGGTACTTCCAACACATGTAAGGTTGAATAGGTCGATTACAGAATACAACTTCGTAAGAAGAAGGCAACTCGAACTTGTCGATTTCATTCTTAATATATTGAAAAGCTCCGGCTCTTAAATCATCTTTGTAATTTTCAATGGAAGATGCTAACAGAAGAAAAAAATTAATCATCAGCTACCCAATTTAATTTAATTTTACATTATCGACCTACTTTCTTCGATAGGAGACGGTAAAAAGGGCACATCATCTTTGGGCACATTTGCCTCGTACATTTTACGATACTCTGAGACCAACTTCGAGATCGAATCTAAATACATAGGAGTCACTTCGACGATTATATTTTCCGAATGGATTTTCAAACATTTCCAAGGATTCGACTCGAATAAATTCCATCGTTGGAAAATCAGCTGAAGCTCGACAGCGAAATTCCAAGGTTTCAGGATCATATTCGAAAGTATATCGTTTTTCCTCCGATCTGAATTATTATCGTGGAAAATATCGCAAAATGGTTCAACTCGTAATTCAGGTAGCGAGATGAAGACGTTTTTAACGTCGCATTGGAAGCAAATTGATTCGGATGGTGTTTTCATTAAACACGTAGACCTTGCTTTGATGTCTATCGAATCCATACTTAAGAGTAAATTACGACCTGAAAAAAAAAATACACGAGAATTTACAAATTGAAATGAGGATTTAAGCAGTTTGAAATAATTTATCTACCTTTGAAGCCGGATTTAAATACGAATATGAGGCGATTCGTGGTCAAGGTGGTGTTGGAAATTAGGGGCAAATGGGGTTTGTATTTTTCGATAAATTTCATCTCTTTTTCAAACGTTTGAACACTTTGGTCACGTTTCCGACTGGAAAAAATTAAAAATTGATTGAAATGGAATAAAAAAATATTTTAAGGCAAATTATTTTGAAAAAACATACTCTTGAGGTTGTTCGAAACTTTCCATTAATTTTCCATATTCTCGGTTACAAGATCGAATAGTCGTTAAAATATACTGAATCGTGTTCGTACTACAATCGATCAGTATTGGCTGCCCAAAAATAACTTCATTCTGTACAGAACAAACAATAGTTAATTTTTGAATACAATTTTTAGCCAAAAAAACGAGCTGCGACTCACTTTCCATCTTTTATTGGCGTCTAGGGAAGCTTTCAAAATAAAGCAAGGGTATTTAATTCTAGAGTATTGATCACAGTTAGATTTTTCAGCGTTTAATAACATTTGTGGGAAGTCTTTGATGTTTGGAATGTGAGTTTGAGTCAAATTAGTAGCTCCAATGCGCGGTAATCTGATCGCCAAGTTGAAAATTGAGAACTGAAATATTCCAAAATTAAAGTGATTCAAAAATTAATCTCATTAGCTCATCGAAATTATTTTTAAAATTCAAAAAAAAAATAGAATACGAATTATTTTGCATTTTTTAAAACACTCACTTGAGCAGAAGACAACTCATTTTCATAATTTAGAAGCACGTAAGGTTGTAAAATTGATACATTCAGTAAGGGATCATAAGTGGTTTTCATCTCATCACCATTTTTAACTTCGTTCGTCTTAAAAAACGTAATATTAACGTTTTGTGTAGTGATATAGATTTCTTTAGCGTTTTCGTATCTGAAAAAAGGCTCAAGATTAAACCAATATTCTTCAAAAAATTTCTTCGTGATAGGTGTGTTTTACCTTGTTAAAAAACTAGACTGCTGTATAACCGATGTATTTGACGACAGAGCCGAGTAAAACACCTTCGAGTTGATACTGTGCACGTGACTAGATTTATATTCGGATTTATCTGCGGAAAATTAACAAAAAAAATGTCAATTTGAGAGATATTTCATCTTACCTATTTTAAAATGCACAGCTTACTTTTAAATACGGACGACGACTCAGCTGAACTCTGATCCATAGATTCGATACCACTATCGATCATTTTCATTTGATTGTTCAACTGCGCAGACTTCTGATTGATTCTCATATCTTTGGAAGTTGAAAAGTGAGGTAAAATATAATTAACGAATTCTTTTTGAAGTAACACCAACAAAGTAATCTGATTCAACGAAATTGAAACGTTTATATCCGAGACAGCGGCGATCTAACAAAACCATCGAATTATTATAACTGAATTACTCACAAAGACTCGAGAAATGTGCAATATTTACCTCGTAATGAGCACTATGAGCTATACTCTTCAAAGAAGGACTTTCAACCGGCGGTGCCAGTAAAACTTGACATGAGAATTTGGTCACAATCGGAGATAAATGCCGGAGATAAACTTTATTCTTGGAATCCGGATGACAACCTTGATTCCACATCACAGCTGGATTCTGTTCGAATGCTGAAGGAGGTTCTTCCACCGATAAATGCTCTTTTTCCAACATTTTCTGGATTTCGTTCCAAATACCTGGAAAAATAAGTCAGCTAGAAGAGGAACCATTTCACAGAGCCAAAATTCCGTTGATCAGAAGACTCACCAGTGTTTGCCGAAATATCAGAGATGATTAATTGGTATTGCTGATTGAGCAACTTTTGCTCAATACTGGCGAATGTTTTTCCAGCCATCGAATAATACAGTTCAGGGTGAAGGGGTTTACGAATTATTGGATTTTCTGGATTACAGTCTAAATGAGCTGAACCAATCTAGAAAATAGAAACAACAAGAGTAGGTAATTCTCGTTTTACTTGAAATCAATCAAAAAAGTGAATTCGGCAAGTACCTCCCAAACAATTGTATCGTAGAAATTCACGTCACTTTTGACAGTATTTGATAAAGGAATAAATATCCTAATTTTTGGTACGTCTAAATACACCAAAGGTAAACACGCCGGAGACTGATCTTTGGGCTTTTCAATCGTAACCGAATCAGCGTGATCTCCACTGATTATTTTTCTCATCGGTGAAAGCACAGCAATATACGGTTCCAGGATCACAAGAGGAACAATGACATCAGTTGAGCTGATCTTCAAGATGATCTCGGTTACGAAACGATCACCTCCATAAGTGACCTGAAACAGAAAGGACTCAATTAATAATCCGATCAGATCAGATCAGAAGTGCATCAGATAAAACTTACAATTTCGGAAGATTGTTGGCCTGGAATAAGACGAGTTTTCAAATTACTAGTTCGAGCTCTGGTGATTGTAGCCAAGAAAAATCTATCGTCGCCGTCTTCGTCGCTTTTCTTCTTCTCCAAATTCGCCGGTTGGGAATAGCAACGTTGGATTATTACACCGTGGAAAGGTCCTTTCTGCCAAGGGTCAGTTTTATTCAACCTAAAATACAAAATTTGAAAATATTGAAGCATGAGTCGAATATTTAGAAATTTAGGCTCAAAGTCTTCAAGTCCAAGTACCTCGTGTGATGATAAATTCCAAACGAGGCTATTTTTAGTTTCATTTTATGAAATATGTCGTCAAATTCCAACGATGCGATAGAATCTTCGAGTTCAACGCATAATTTTCGGAACTCCGAATCATTTTTATTGTATAAAATGACGCAGCATTTTGTAAACGTCCACTGGATCCATCCGGTCAGCTTATTCTGAACTTTTTCTGCGCAAACACATTTTATTCTTTTAATTCAGGCAAAAATTTAGGGAAAATAATCAATCAAACTACGAACCACTAATTAGACTATCAGAGCTATTTTGAGATAGCATTTTTTTAGATAGAAGTTCTTTAGACGCTGTCTGTTGCTTTGATCTGCGGTATGAATTCAGAATCGTGATCACATCAGAAACTAGTTCAACCTGAAATATAAATTAATTAATCCCATGTACTTTTTTCAACATTACGGCATTGAAAATTGTCCTGTTTACTTGTTTTTCAGCCAAAGTTATGATTATTGGTTGGAAATCCGCGTGCACACAAAGAGCAATTACAGATTGGTTTTCATTTTCTTCCCTGATCGTAACTCCAACCGTGCAATTAGCAGATAACGGTTTCAATAAAGGTTTATTAAGGCAGTTATTCAATAAAGTATGGACGCTTAATTCACATACTGAAACGGTCCATGGGAACGGCAACTTATCTAAAAAAAAAAAACAACTTATTATTTTCAAAACGTAGACGAGCACTGAAAAACGATTCCGAATTACTGACCAGGAGACCAATTCAATTTGGAGAACGTTATCAAAGATTCAGATTTCAGTTCTTCTAAAATATTAATTGGTATATCGCATTTGATCTTAGCTGATTTCAAAAATACCACGAAAACTCCTCCATCTTGATTAGGATGATTTTTGAAAGATTCTTTGATGAGAAATTCCATATTTTGAGACTCGTTACGATGCTTCAATTCACCGGTAGGAATATACAAAGAAATACGCGAGACATCTCCGTACACAACCAAACTGCGCCATAAATGGATATTATTCGTCAAATATTCGATCAAAGGCTGTAGAAAAATTCAGAATTAATCAAGCTGTCAAAGTAGTCATCCATGAATATTTTAAAAAAAAGTATGTCTACCGTTTCTTCGCTAATTGAAGTACTAGGCGGAGGTAATTGAAACACATCACATGTTTCGTTATCCGTAACTACAGGTGGGGATATTGCTTCGTGTTCAGAACTGCTGTGGACAGACTCCTTTGGTTTGGGTGTATTCGAATAACGCCTCGGTCCACCGCTATTGCTTGTCGATACTTTCCTACTTGGAGCACTTCTGTAAGACAAACTAACGAAAGATCAGGTTGAGAAATCAATCTCCTATGTAATTTAAATTTTGTGAACACCTACTTTGATACAGTTTGTTGTTTCGTTGAACTACTGGGTTTGGTGCAGGGCTCTTGGAGAGCTGGGGTTGGCTCGTACATGAGCCAAGAATAAAGAGCTACGTCCAAGTTGATTTTTAAATCGTTTATAGTGAACCAAACGCAGGATGGGTGGAGGCAGGTGTCGTCTGTGGTTTTGCATCGTTGCAGAATAACTAAAGAAATAAATATAAAATTTAATTAGATAGGTATGATTGAAATTAACTGTATGTTGAGAACTGAGAAGTTGTACTTTGTATACAAGGTGACTCCGAAATAGATTCTGAACAGAAAACGATGACTCGTTTTTGCATATCGCCTTTTAACTCATTAACGTACGATTTGCAATTGTTCATCGAGATGTTTATATTTGAAGTGGATTTTAAACATTTGTATTTGACGGTGACGTTTCCCATTACTAGCTCTAGGATTACGTTACCTGAAAGCAAAATTTAAAAAATTAAAAATCGATCGAAAACATTTTAAAAGAATTTTCTCATATGATTCAGCCGTTTACCAGGAAGATAAGAATCTTCGATCAACGAAGAATGGAAAATTTTACTAAAATATTTCGATTTTAGTTCGAGTTGCATAAATGAACACCAAATATAATTAACAATGTAGTAACTCAATAGCAAATGAGACTTGGATGACGTGACAGATAAATTTCCTGAAAAATAAAATCCAGTCAGTAAAAATAAAATATTTATGTGGGTACTTGGGTAGCTATATAATTCATTTTTCAACATACTAGTTTCAATACGCAATTCCCTAGATTCTTGTTGAATATCTGTGGTCCGTTCGAAGTCAAATTTTTCACATTTGAATAAATTCGACGATCGACTCAGTTTTGAAATCGAACATATCATTTCAACGGCCTAAAAAACATTTAAATTTTCAATCCCTGATTCGAAAATTGCAAAAACATACAAGGTTTATTCGCAATAATACCTTAAACATGGTGATTTTTTTAATTTCTTCGCGACCTTCCGATGTAATATTTCGAACGCAAGTCATTCTGCCATCGATACATTTACATGAAAATAATAACGACGGAGATTGCAAAGAATTCAGGATTTCGGCGCGTTTCAAATCACTTCCAGAAGCACTTTGCTGAAATAAAATGATAAAAATTAAATACGAAAATAAAACGGTTCAATCGATACATTAAAAAGCATACCAGTATTTGACTATGGGACGGAGTAGGATGGAATTCAAATGCGAGATCAAAAAATGTAAATTGAGTCACATAATTTGGCACATATTTGCTCGGAGAGTAATACTCTGATCCTGCAACACCTGATCAAAAATATTCACCATCATAAAGATGAAAAACAAATTACAGATTTTAAATTGAAATAATATTCAAATACCAGTAGAAGTTTGCCTCAAAGTTGAATATTCGCCGTAAGGAATGATCTTATGAACATATAAAACGCTGTCGATCACTTCGGGGGTAACTTTGATCACCGAAGGACCAAAAATGAATCTCAGCAGGACATGTTTTTCAAGACGACTGAAACCAAATGAAAAAAATGCGATTACATGGGTTCAAAAATTACTGGAAATATATTTAATCGAATGTTTTACCTCGTTCGAGGCTCTGGAACAAAATCGTCAACGCTTTCGGTATCACTGAATGCGATCGGTTCATCGGATTCGTACTCTTTGGTCATTAGTATGGTTTTGGATTTTTGGTATGTTTTCACATAATCAATTGCAAACGCTTGAGTTTTTTCTAATAATACGTGCTCTAAAAAATAAACATTTCGTTAAGTGAAATTATGGTCTCATTTTTCGAAACCAAAATTAATTAATACACGAACCTGTGTTTAAATTTAAATGACTATCTAATGAAAATTCTCTATTGCACAAAAAATCAAAGATATTGGAGGGAAAATCGACGTTTCTGTCTAAGACGTCAGAGTTGTACACCTGATTCTCAACACTTTTTTCGTCGAATAATGTACCTTTCAGCACATTTGAATCATTTTCTGTTCCGGCAGTAATAAATTGGCTCTAAAAAATTGTGATAAATTAGCATAAAATTTGAATAATACTTCGAAAGTACAAAAATTTATAAAAAATCAACAAACCGTTGAGCTCAAATTATCATTTTCTTGAACCGGAGTCTCAACAGAGACATAATTAACACCAAACTGAACGTTGAACCATTCGTTGTTCTTCATTGTCATTTGATAAATGCAGCCGTTGAATGTACTTTTCAAAAGGTGATTGAATTCTATTTTAGAGCTCTTTTTTACTCGATGACTCAGCACCTGAAAAAATAATTCGTAATCAGTTTACAAAAACTGAACTTTCCGAGTATTAAAATTCAATATAACCAACTTTTAAGTTAGTCTCCAAGCATTTGATGCAGAAACCAATATAAAAAGTGTACGAATTCACAGTGTCATTCTCTTGATTTGGTGCAGTTTCATCCTGAGATAAAATAGAGGGCATCATGTTCCATATCCAAGTACCCCAAGAAGTCATATCACCATTTTCTGAAATAAATTTAATAATAACGAGATTGAACTACAATTTTCAGAACTAAAAAGTAAAATTGCGCAATTATACCTTCAGCATTCTCGTTATACAAATGGCTTCCGTCAGATACGGTTGAAATACTGTCTGAATTGAAGGATAAACTTCTCGAATGTGTCGAAGAAGGATTATCATTGTAGCGGAATATCATAACACCCAATTTCATCAACATCGGTATCTGAAAATAAATCATCAATAATTTTCCAAGTTACAGGACAGAAAAACAAAAAAAAACCGAAGATTTTTACTTGAGGTTCTGATATAGTAAAAGACATTTTATCAGATAAAATATCGAAACGAGTGTACGCTGGTTTCTTGGAAAACTGAGTGTTGTAAGCTCTTAAGAGGCGAATGTTTATTTGACAACGGTACAGTAAAGGTTCCTGAAAAAAAAAACAGCAAGTTGAACAAAATATTCGTGTGTAGTTCTTCTACTCGTGCAAACGTTTCAATAAAGTTACCAAATAAGTGTCAATTCTTCCGGATGAATTTTGCTTATCCAAACAAATCGTAACTCCCGATAAAGCGATCGACTTTCGGGTCAGTAATTTCTCCAAATTAATTTCTAGAAAATAATAAATCCATCAGTTTCTTACTATTCAATATTAGAAAAGAAAAAATAAGAAACACAAGAACGGACCAGTCATTGCTTGTATCCAATTCTCATTCACATTCTCAAACGAAAGTTTTTCAATATTCATCGAGAAGACTATATCCTCTTCAACCAACTTTAAGATCACATTTTCGCATCGTATGGATAAATTATTCATTATTTTACTCGTTATAGCTGACGTATAAGAAGACTGATTCGGTATCTCTTCATTTTGACGTTTCCTAAATTAAAACAAACAAAGTGAGTAAACATTGCCGTAGCTAATTTAACCTTGATCCTCTTACTTGGTGGTATCTTTGGTTTCGGAACCAGCCGAAGGTGCTTTTTCAGCCGGTCTAAATGGAACTTCATCGCGTGATTTTAATCTCATAACACATTCTGAAAAACAATACAATTCTATAGGGAAACCACGTACTCAGCCGGTAATAGGAATGTGAGTGAATTCATATACCGATGGTGTTCACAGAGATGGTAACTGGTTCTGACATTAATTTGGTCCATGGTACGTGTATAGTTAGATCGTGGATGTAACCACTTGTGAATACAAACGATGTTTGAAGTTCTTCGTTTAGAGCGTCGACATTTAGATCGATATTGTGAAACGAGGCGTCTCCTTCCCATAGCGATACCTGTAAATGGTTCAAGATTTATGGTGGTTCAACAAGAAAGATATACGACCATAATTAGAGATATTTTAAACAATTTCTGTACCTGGGCATCCTGTTTTCGAAAATTTTTTATGTACCTGTCGGCATTCGCTAATATGATCGATGTGATATAAGACTCGATTTTAAACATTTCCACCGAAATTATACATAAACACAATCAGAAATTTATTCTGATGTGCGAGATTTACAATAATTTCCGAATTATGATACGTTTTTAATCATTTTTTTCATAGAAGAACTCAAATCAAATCAAAAATGAAACCAAAATACTTTTTGACGACATTTCATGGTTATTGAAGAAACAGGGAGTGCAGTGTTTGAACCGAATCACCTGAATTGAAAAGAACGAACGATTTGAAGAACTCCTCCAGAATTCGTAATTCTTTAGTAATTACTGCACGGCGAACACAAGTAATTACACGTAATTCATATTTTTCTTCGGAATGTGATTTGAATCGTTCAATCGAATTCGTTCATAATGCTCATTTGCGAACAAACACCTTTTTATTTTTTTTAAGAACCTTGCTTTGTTATCAATTATTTCGTAAACGAATTTCTAAACTTTAAAAAGTTCTATCCTTTGCCAAAGTTTTAACATAATCAAGTTCATTAATTAATTCAATTTGCAAAAAGGTTATTCGCAAATATGTCTCAGAGAAGTACTGTGGTCAAGTTATACAAAACGGTAAGTTGAATTACATTCCTTATTTTCTGTAATACCAGAATCCGATCTGCAATATTCTTATCAGTGTAATCAAAATAATTATTTTTCGAATGATTTTCAGCTCCTTCATTTGGGTAAAGATTATCCTCAAGGGTATGATTTCTTTCGCTCCCGTTTGAAGAACGCATTCTTAAAGAATAAAGATGTTCAAGATCCCAAACAACTCGATGAGCTCATTAAAAAAGGAGATTATATCGTCAAAGAACTGGAAGCTTTGTACATGTTGAAAAAATATCGAACTCTGAAAAGAAGATATTATGATTGAATACACCTTACCAATGACCCTTTTTTCTCATACCCCTCTGTATAGTAAGTAATCTCATCGTTGTCAAGTTACCATAGTAAAGTCTGTACATTTGTATTCAGTATTTTAGTACATTTTTAATTATTTATATTTCTTGCAATTTGTGATATTATGTGTTGATCTTGCCCTAATAATCGAATAAAGTAGTATCATACGAGCATTTGGTACATTTTGATTATCGATTCTCAAGCAAGTTTATTTGTTTTATTTCGTGTTTTTTGATATCACTATTAGGTAAGCAGTAATTTAATCATTATTTTTCAAGTCTTGGATACCCATCTAAATCGACTATTTTTCTCTGCTTCGGCGAGGTGATTTCTTGGCGATGATGGGAGTATCGTGGACGTTATCTTTATAACCTACTCTAACTTTTTCTCCGTCGTTGAAACTTATTCCTATATACTTGATAATTTTTAATTTTCTCTCGGTTTTCCATTTGTTTAAACTTTTTACAGCCAGTTGCAGAGCTTGTTTTGCTGTTATATCTTGTCGAATTTCAATAATCATCGCTCTTGAACGATCCCTGTTCGAGAAGAAAATATCAGCTCGAATTTCTGTATCGGTTTCCATATCAGGATCGGAATTAATTTTCACCTCTATCGTATCGTTCAGGTAATTCTTCAGCAATGTGCAATAAATCAAAGTATGCATTCGATATTCATTAATGTCAGGATTCTCCTCATCGGGATAAAGATTTCTTAATGTTTTCTTCAACTCGATTAACATCTGCTCTGAGACTTCGTCACTAGTATAAATATTATTGAATAAAACTGCAATCGAGTTTAAATCGAGGTTTTCATAATTCACGAAGTATTCGTAGAAAAATCCAGCTAATCCTTGCAAACTTTCCTTATTAGTGACTTGAAACACAGTCGTTTTTGCTTTAGGGTATTGAGCATTGGTGAGGTAACCTTGGTCAAGCAAGAAGGTGAAAAATGTTTGGACAACGTTTCCATCTCGATCAGGTACTTCATCATTTAGAAATTTACCCAAATGTTCCAAATCTTCGTATTCCATTCTTCTCGCCAAAGCAAAAACAACCGGTTGGGAAACGAGAAGTTGCGAAATCATTGAGCGAATTTGATCGTGTCTTAAAACACGAACGAATTTGGTTAGCGATGGATTATTAACCAAAGGTAAAAAAGGTTGATTATCTGAATCTAGTTTTTGATTCAGGAATGATATTACAGATTGAGGACAGTACAAAATCGTTGGATTACGTTCGTTTACTGTGACGTACCCATTGTGTAATTCTCTCACTTCGTCGAGATCTTTCTCATCTAAATTATGTTTCTTGAATAAATCTTTAACCTCGGTTTCCGTAAACCCGAAATAACTCGCGAATGGATGACCATCTAGAAATCGATTGAATTTAAATAACTTGGCGTACGATTGGAAAGTTATTGATAATCTAACATGAGTAGTTCCTGTCAAAAGAGCTACATCTACGTATTTCAACTTGTCTATTCCTACTAATAATCTGTCGAGCATGTTGCCTAATACTAGAGCAACCTTCTCACGTGGGAAATCATCTTGCGGATGAGTCGCCATCTCGATCAAAGGATCATCGAAATCGTCGATTAAAACGACGACTCGTCTTTTAAAATGCATATAAAGCGCTTCGGAAAATATAAATAAACACATCTCGAAAGTTGCAGCGTTTACTTTCTGATTAGTCATTATTTTATCCATCACGGCGTACTGCAATTTCTCATTGACCGTGCAATCGTATCGTTTTGTTTGGTATTTATGTTTGATTTTGTTCACCATCCATGCGTATTCGTTGAATAATTTTTTTATCCTGGATTGCAAGTTTTTCCAAGTCGATTTGATAGTTTTACCGATGATTTTCTTCAAATTTAAATAAATCACTGGGCGATGACCAAGATGACCGTAAATGAACGAAAGTGTTCGAGATACGTGTAAGTTTGAAGATTTATTGGCGAATACCGAGAAGCTCATCATTTTTTCGATTTTTAGAGGAGTACCTGTCTTAGGATCGACTTCGGTTTGGACGAAGAACTTGATCAGATCCAACAGCGTTGTTTTTCCAAATCCATGCGGACTTGTTATTACATTCATTTGGGTTTGTCTTCGACTTTCCAATAAAGCCTCCAGGAATTGCGTTTTGTCTACAAATGTCTGACTGTTTATTAATTCGATGCATCTTCTGGAGATTTTTGTTAGAGAATTTGTCACCGGGATTTTTTCCGATCTTGGGATTATGAGTACTTCCTTATTTATGTCTTCTTCAGGGTCTACGTCTTCGGAGAGATCCTCTTTCGAGATGAGGACGTCTTGATCGTCGTCCAAGATGGAAGCGTCGAAGTCGTATCGATCCTTCAAATTTGAAGTAATAGGGGAGAAGTGTAAGAACAGGAAGAGAAGAATTAAATACAAATTCATCGTGAGTATTTCAGCGAAGTTGTCGAAGATGAGGGAGACGTGTGTGGTAAAACGAGGGATTAAAATTTGAATCTGGTTTCATTTTGTTTCATTGGATTTGAGTTAGTATTTGAAGAAAAAAAATTATTAGCTTTTTACCGAAGCATGGAGCATGGAAATGTTGCTTTGTGAATGATTTATTCGAATATTTTGGAAAAAGTGATAGCGTTTTTCGGACTTTTTTTATGCCAATAACTCAATGATTGATGGTCAAGTAGGCACCTACTTACTTTGACAAATTCATTTCAAGACGCGCGAAATAATAACGTTTCATTGTCGGAGCAATATAATAAATTGAATTCAAATTTTCGAAATTAGAAAAAAAGGTTCAAGTCATATGTGGTCAGCTGGGTACCCAAACCTTGTTTTATTGCGCTTAAACTAAGTACCTAAGTATAAGATAACTTTCGAATTAAAATTTTTGTTGCGTTTATATCAAATATTGAT
This sequence comes from Planococcus citri, assembly GCF_950023065.1. Taxonomy (NCBI): domain Eukaryota; kingdom Metazoa; phylum Arthropoda; class Insecta; order Hemiptera; family Pseudococcidae; genus Planococcus; species Planococcus citri. Next base: position 43,501,776 of record NC_088681.1, on the reverse strand, counting down.
AACCTCAAAGGTTACATGTGATTAGAGAATGAAATAATTATCATATTCGATACTAGTTTTTCTCTTGTATAATTTATCAATGTGTCCAAACATATTTTATTTCATTTTTTTTTTTTTCAAAAAAAGGGAACTCGGTTTTTCAATTATTTATTTTTGAAATCATCAATAGCAGACAGAGCAGCCAATCTTCCTGGGGATCCTGTTACTCCTCCTCCTGGATGGGCCCCTGAGCCGCACAAATACAAGCCTTTAATAGCCGTGTAAGGTGATAACGTGCTCCAATTGGCCGGTCTGTTGAAAAATAATTGATCCAAACTCAATTCTCCGTGGAATATGTGCTGGAATGGAATAAATTGAAAGTAAAATTCATCACGATTATATTTTTTGGTATGAAAATTATTTTGAAAAATAAACTTACGCCACCAGTCAGGCCAAATATTTTTTCTAAATCCGGAGGAGTGAGGATTTCATATCCCACGATGCTCTCTTTGAATCCTGGAGCGTATTCTTCGATCGAATCGAATACCTGAGGGTGAATTTCAGTGATTTTTCTTTTCTAAATATTTTTTATGGACATGAAAACCATACAAACCAATTTGGCATATTCATCTTTTGTTTGTCGATCCCATGATTGGCCATTTTTCAAATTGTACATTGTGTATTGAGAGAAAATTAAACACACGTGATTACCTTCAGGACATAGAGTTGGGTCTAAACTTGACGGCAGGGTCATTTCAATCAAAGGTCTATTTTATGGAGGAAAAAAATTGTTATTATTATTAAGATGAATGAAAATGAATTTAAACAAAAAATGTTCTTCCTTCTAGACTAATCTTTGGCCGATGAAAGTGGTCCATTGAAAAAACACATAGGTATTAAAATAGATTCGTAATTGATTCGTGAAAAAAGTGATCTGATTACTTGTTTGGCAAAATGCCGTTAGTCCCTTCTTCGTGAGCTTTCAAAATTACATCCATTGATTCGCAATTCAAGTGAATTGTGCAACGATGATGAGGCATGATTGCATTTTCGCTGGTATTTGGATCACAAAGAAAGTTGGGTATTTTATTTAATGCCACTAAAAAAAAAAAAGTTGAACTTAAATGTTGATAGGTACCTAATTCTTTTTTTTTAAATTCCAACCATAAATTTACATTTACCATTGAATTTGGTGACCGGTGATTGATATTTAATTTTTGCAATACTGTTAGCATATTTTGGATCTAAAGACCCAGAAGGGAGTAAATTAAGAAAGGTCACTTGAGGCGTCGCATTCGACAATATTTTCGAGCTTTTTAAAAATGTGCCATCTTCAGTTGAAACTCCTTCGACTTCATTACGATCATTTAAATGAATTTGAACAACGTTCTGAAAATGATCACAAAAGTAAAAACGATCCAAAGATACTAATACGTTTCAGATAAAAGGATTTCGATTAATTTGGTTTATACCTACTTGATTTGTAAATATATGAGCTCCATGATGTAGAGCGCAATTCGCTATGGCTTTGGAGACTGATCCCATACCTCCTTCTGGGTAAACCCAAGCTCCTTTGTGATCATCAATACCTCCCATTACGTGATGGATCAAAACATAGCTTCAAAAAAAAAAAAAAAATTAATTGAATATTCAAACAAACACCTTGGTAGGCTAATAATTTATGAAAAAATGAAAAAGAAGCATTCAATAGGTAGGTAAAGATACCTTGAACCAATCGTCTCTGGACTCAATGTACTCCCAACGCAGGCATCAGTCATTATGGTGGCTTTCAGAGGTTCAGAATCGAACCATTTGTTCATTATGTCGACTGCAGAAGTAAACATAATCTCGTATGCGAAAGGTAAACATGTTGATAATTTCAATAATCCGGAAACTGCGAAGTTATAAAAATCAAAAAATAAATAATTGTCAGTGAAACTTGCATTGAATACCGCCATCTGCTCACTTGCGTCTCTCATATCTTTAGATTTAATCAGATTCAATTTCGTCATCAAAGGAACTTCTTTTGAAAATAACCTAGCCAAAGATGAAGGCGATATGTCCATCAAAGGTTGAATGCAATCCACGAAGTTCTCCATTTTTTTCTCATATTGCAAATATTTCTAGGAATAAAAGATAGGTATAAGGTGTATGAATCAGACTTTTTCAAAGTTAAGTAGGTAGATCCCTCATACCTCGGCATCATGTTGAGAAAATTTCGATATTTCAGCATAATTAAAAGCAGCATCTTGCGATAAAGTCAGTGATTTAGCTTTAGAAGTCCAATATGGTTTTCTCAAAGGTGTGTACGAACTAGGATTACGAAGATAATATTTCAAACCAAATTTCTACAAAAATTAAAAACAAGCGAGTAGTTGACTATTTTTACCAAAGTTGGTTACAAGATGCTAGGAATAAGAGAGAAAACTGAAAAGCATCATTAGATTCGCATGTACCCAACTGTACCTAAGTATAATACCTTATCAAAAACACACAAAGCAGTACTTATTGCGATAACATTGTTTTAAGTACTTCAACAATGTTTAAGTTTATACGAGAAACTTAATAATATTGTAACCGTGTGTGAGTTTTCATCGTGTTTACGTGAGGTAGGTACCGTACCTACCTTTAAATTGAGATCTTTGTATATTTGAGGTCGCATTAAACTTAGCAAATAGGATGCCCTTGAAAATTTGAAACCTTTAACGATCTCTTCGGTTACAGCAGCGCCTCCAATAATGGGTCTTCTTTCCAAAACGCATACTTTTTTGCCTGCTTTGGATAAATATGCAGCGGCTACTAGACCATTATGACCTGAAAAATTTAATGGGAGAATAGGTTTTATTAAGTTTCGTAGGTTTTAGTTTTTTTCAATTTTTTTCTTAGAAAACATCGTTTATAAATTACCTATCGGGGAAGAAAATTTCAAAAGCGAGTCAAAAATTGATCAAATAAAATGAAAATTATTGTTTAAAAGTACCTACCCAAAAATGTTATTAGGTTGAACAAAATATTGAAAATTGATACGAAAAGATTTTAAAATTGAAAAGTAAAATGTCCACCTACTTGCTTCCTTCAGGAAATTTTAAATGAATTTTCCCACCAACGATTTTGGAATGATTTTTCGATTTTTAATCCATTTTACAACGCGATTTTTAAGATGGGTATTCATTATTGCTTTTAGAGAAAAATGAAGGTAAAAGTCTCCTTTTCCAAGTAAAGTTCCAAGTCAGTTAGTAATGTTTTCTGCAAGATATCTTCCAAGTTTTCAAAAATGCCAATGTTACCAAAAATTACAAGTACATACATCACCTCAAATTTCCACGAAGGAATTCACTAAAAAGTACCAGAAATTTATGAGAAAACAATAGTAATTTGATCAGAAATTACCGGTGATATTGCCAAAAGTTACACGTAATTTTACCAAAAATTAACCCTAATGGCCGAATTGACCCAAAATTAACTGAAAATACACGGTAGTTTTACCAGGCATTACTCGTTATTTTGTCATAAATTACCTGTAATTTTACCAGAAATTACCCGTAATTTAACCAAAAATTACCCCTAATTTTACCAAAAATTACCCCTAATTTTACCAAAAATTACCCCTAATTTTACCAAAAATTACCCCTAATTTTACCAAAAATTACCCCTAATTTTACCAAAAATTACCCCTAATTTTACCAAAAATTACCCCTAATTTTACCAAAAATTACCTGAAAATACACTGTAATTATTTTACCAGGCATTACTCGTTATTTTGTCAGAAATTACCCGTAATTTTACCAGAAATTACCCTTATTTTTAATTGTCGGGTCATTCCATGTCAATTCGACCAAAAAAATGCGATTTTGAAAGTCATGTCATTCGATTTCGCTCAAATTTTTTTTACAATATCTACCCACCCAGTGAGTAAGAAATCCACCATCAGTTTGGTCCCAGTCCCCTAAGAGGGCAGGTGGTGGTGGGGGGGGCCTTCATTATTTTCACATTGTCTCGAGGTACTCAACTTCAGCAGCGCATTCCTCCAAAACTATGATACAGTCGGCCCCGCTTATTGTGGATCCGCTTAATAGAATCGTCCGTTTAATATGCTCAAAATGATCGGTCCCGATTTTTTGTACCTAATTACACAGAAAATCACTCGTTTAATGTGATCAAGCTCCCCGCTTAGTAGAATCATTTTGTGAGACATTATGGGGTATTTTCGGGAAAATGACTTGTTTTTTTTTTTATATTTTAAATCAAAAATTTTTGAGTTTCTTACTTATTATTTGTCCTCTATTTTTTTGAAAATATGAATTTCTAAAAATGTTCTTTCAAGTGATGATAAAATTGGGGAGAGGGAAATTGAATAATAAAAAAAAATTGAATTGCTTTCTGAAGTAGTGAAAAAGTAACATTGAACCCCTCCTCCTTCCATTCTCCATTCTAATAAAACTTGGGAAATTGTCCTACTTTTGTCCTTTTTTTTTCTATTTTTTAATCACGGAACAAAAATGTTGTGACTCTCCCAAAAATGGCGTGTTTTTTCATACTTACTTTACATCAAAAATGTTTGAATTTTTCTCTTATTTTTAAATTTTAATTTCCAGAAACTTTCTATCAAGTGATGATAAATTTGGGGGAAAAGATCTAAACATTCGAAAATTTTAAAAATAGATATGTTATGTACCTAAATTACGAATTCGCGAGTATTGTAATTTTAATGCGTTCTTTTAGTATGCGTATTGCATAGGTAGGTATACAGTTGTAGTCAATTTTTTATGTGAAAACTGTGTTTTTTCAAAAGTTCCCTTTACAGAATCACCCGCTTAATAGAATCATTTGGCCTCGGACAAATGCGACCACAATAAGCGGGGCCGACTGTACTTTGATCAAAACTGATTTCACAGTCTTAAGCATTTTGAAATTATCAAAAGTTGAAAGTTGAACTTTCACATTGAAAGCTCAAATTTCAAAATGGCGCTGTAAGTGGGAGCTACCACTTAAAATTCTGAAAAAATTCAATAGGTGTACGGTTTGATATTTTTTCGAAATATTCAAGTTTCGAGATGGGATCTCCTAATGGTGAAGGAGCACCCCCACCCCCGATTTTGGGGGAAAACTTTCGAAAAAAAAATCTGGGCCATGTGATATATCGAATTGCATGTTTTTGGTAACGCTGAACAGGAATATGACGTTAGATTTTTGATTGGGCCCCATACACGCCCCCCCCCAGCATCTCACCAAATGGGGTAAAAGTTCAAAATAGGCTTTTTTTGTGGGACACATCAAATAGTACGTTTTTGGGGATGCTGAACACGAATATGACGTCAGATTTTTAATTGGACTCATCCACGGTCCCCAGCACCTCCCCAAGGGGGGTCTGAAAAAAAGATTTCAATCGTGTGACACATGAAATAGTATGTTTTCTAAGTTTTTCAAATTGATCTCACCCATGGCTCCCAGAACCTCCTCCAATTGGTTAAAGTCCAATAAATTTGTTAGAGGCCGTAGATGGGGTCCAACCAAAAATCTGACGTCATATTCGTCTTCAGCGTCACCAAAAACATACTATTTGATGTGTCGCACGAAAAAACCCTATTTTGAACGTTTACCCCATTTGTGGAGGTGCTGGGGGGGGGGGGGTGTGGATGGGGCCCAATCAAAAATCTAACGTCATATTCCTGTTCAGCGTTACCAAAAGCATGCAATTCGATATATCACATGCCCCAAAAATGTTTTGAAAGTTTTGCCCAAAATCGTCGGTGGGGGTGCTTCCCCTCCATTGGGAGATCCCATCTCGAAACTTGAATATTTCGAAAAAGCATCAAAAAGTACATCTATTGAAATTTTTTCAGAATTTTAAGTGGTAGCGCCCACTTACAGCGCCATTTTGAAATTTGTTTCAACTTTTGATAATTTCAAAATGTTTAAAAAGTTCAAAATTCAATACTTACCCTTTTGAACTGTGAAATCAGTTTTGATCAAAGTATCATAGTTTTGGAGGAATGCGCTGCTGAAGTTGAGTACCTCGAGACAGTCGAGACAATGTAAAAATAATGGAAGCCCCCCCACCACCCGCCCCCTGAGGGGCTGGGACCAAACTGATTGCGGGTTTCTTACTCACTGGGTGGGTAGATATTGTAAAAAAAATTGAGTGAAATCGAAAGACATGACTCAAAAACGTTGGTCGAATTGACATGGAATGACCCTTTAGTAACTATACCAGAAATTACCAGTAAATTGATCAAAAATTACCAATAATTTTCTAATTTTTTAAAAATCTTTGAGGTAACTCGAGAAATTTTTGCAGAGGATCTATTTTATAGTCAGTCTTGAATCAACATTCGATTTTGGCATACAATTTTAAGCAGTTGCTGTACAATTTAGAATAGGTACGTGGTTTCTGACCAATTTTGTGATGATTTGGAATCGAATTCCTGACAAATGGAACATGATTTTCTAATTTCAAGTAGACTTAACAAAGATCGGATCAATTCATTCAAGATTTACAATTTAAAAAAATCAGATTCTCGACCTTACTGAAAATGATTGGATCCGATTAGACCAGATACGAACATTTTCTGTGTTCAATTTGATCTGATCAGATCTGATCAAATTCGATTTATTCAAAGCTGATGAGGCCAGGTTAATCAGGTCTAATCCAAAAATTCTCCGGATTCTGGTAACTATCCCCCACTTCCCATTTTTAAGATTTCAAATTCGCAAGAAACACTGACGTTGGATTTTCTAAAAAAAAAAAAAAGTGAGCAGTTAAAATTTCCAGAAGAATTGATCAATTTTTCACTCGTATTACTCATCGTAGAATTTAATGAAGAAATAATTAGGTTAAACAAGCAAGTATTACACGATTGATAAAAAAATTCATTTATTTACCTACCTCCTCCAACTATGATGGCATCATATTGAGTGTCTGGTTTTTGGCCATAACATCGCCGTATGCTGGATACTCGAGACGTTCTAATATTTTTCAACATAGTTATGATTAAGAAGAAAATTGGGTTTTAACGCGAAAAATACGTATTATGTAGAGACTCTGGTTATAGGTATACTGTAAGTAGATGATAATTTTCTACCGAACTTTATTTCACATTATTGTATAGCCATTATCATTACGCGTAATTTGTTTATCGATAAACATTATTTGATAGGTAAGTGCACTCGCACATTATCTTTTAAACACAACCATGCTCAATTTTATTTTCCACTACTTGCAAACAGGAAAAAAAATTAAAAATCATTCAAAAGAAAATCACGATACCTACCTACCTACCTACCTACCTAATAACGGAGCATTTTATTGTCATCAGCGAAGTATTTTCTCACCTATTTCTCAGTTCCAAGAAAAGCTTACCTACTTATCGATGTGTTTTGGATAAAAATGTATACATGTTTAATAGTGTGCCTTTATACTACAAACCTATCTACTCCTTCATCTTCTACGCGGAAAATTCTCCCATGAATTCGTCTTCAAATTTTCCAAAACCTAATTCCAATGTTTTTCGGCAGCTCGAAAATATTCCCTCGTTTTTGGTTTCAAAACGACTTCGAAATAATATTTCGTTACTATACGAATAAACTCCACGAGACAGGCATAAAGCCGCATCGAGTACTTTTTCATCGGTTTAGTAAGTAGGTATAAAGCTAAAATAGAGAAACAGCGCGAACTTCCAAGTACTCCAAATGCCTATAAATTATGGCCGCTTTGACAATTTTATTTATGTATTGAAGTCTTTTACAAATATACCAACGAGAAAACCCTTATAACCGGAATTTGACCGAGGATGTGATTTATCGCTGGAATTTAATCACAATACCGATGTTTCTTTTACACCATACCATAAGGTTTTGGATATTTTTACTCTGTGAAATCAGAATACATACCTATCTACTTGCTGGTGGTGGATGTAGATGAAACGTGGCTTCAAAATGCTGTTTTTATCGAAGGATTTTTTTTCAACGATAAATTTCGTTCTTTGTGGGTATACCCATGGAGCATAATTTGGTGAAACTTGAGAAATGATTTTTTTTTTTTTGAAAAAGAGTAACTGAGAGTTTATTTTACGGGTAATTTGAATGATGGAAATGTACCTGAGATGATGTGAGCCTTCTGCTCTGCAATTATGCAACTTCTAATGAGCTCGTGTATGAAATAAAGTTGTATGTACGAGTAGAGTGTATTTTTGAAATACAACGATAAAAATGTTTAAGAAAAATACAAAAAAAATACCATTATCAGGTTTCTAAGTAGGTATATAAACAAATTCATGTGACGAAAAAATACTGTAAACAAAATGTAAACGCAAAAAGATACCAATATCAGATTTCTAGATAAGAATACCTACGTAGACAAAAAAACAATACTGTAAAAAATCACTGCAGGTATTTCTATAAAAACAAAAATTAAACTATTTCGATGTAAGTTGCATTGGAGGCAATTCCACATGTATTTCTATTACGTGCCATTCTGATGTAACCCTCTTCACCCCAATCCGTGCCCCACGAATTTTTCACTATCCAAAATTCTTCCTTTCTACTCGTATTCGTCACGCCATAACCAACTATCAGAACATTATGCTTTCCAATTTTATCGCAATCCTTTCCATAATAAATTCCTCCTGTTGAAATCATCAAAAAATGATCAAACATATTATCAAGTACTAGTATGTATAACTATTTTACTGATATTTTCTCATAATAATATCGAAAACAAGATGTGAAACATACCTTGATAATTTATAAATGAATTTGCATAAGCATCTATCACTGCTAATATGGGACCGTTTACAAGAATTCTTTTCATTTCTGTTTCATTCTTTTCAGTAATTTTTGTTAATATTATAGTTGAATTTTTTGCAATTTTCTGACCCTTTAGATCCTTTCTACAGCTTTTCAGGTTCTATAAAAAAAATCCGCGATGAAATTTTCGTTGAAATTTTAATCAAACGATGAGACGAATGACTCACTTTTCCTTGGAATGGATATGATTCTTCGGTTTGAATCCCGTTATCTTCGATGTAATGGAACGCCTTTCTAGGATCTCCTCCTTCGCAACCGTAATTTCCGTTTTGATTAGAACAATCTATGAGTTCTTGTGGGCTGAGGTCTACGAGAGTTTTATTTTTCAAGAATAAATGTGTTTCCAAAGCTCCTAGCTGAAGCAAAAAAAAAAAAATAAATCGAGGCGCATAATTAGGATTATATGTAGGTACGTATTATTGTTATGACACGAGGCTGGAAAATGTGGAAAAGTGAGAACCAAAAATCGAGAACTGACGCCGATTAAATTTTCACTGAATTGAAAGTATAATATGTAAATCATAAATAGATAATTATGAACTTTCACTTGTACATATTTTGAAAACTTGAAACTTGAACCAAATGTGACCTGTTCTGACAAAAGGGACCACAAGTCGGATTTTTCATTTTCAATTTTTTGGCCATTTTGAAAACTAGACATCATACCGAGTCGAATGAGACCAATCCCAGCCTCCTAGCTCATTTTTTCCCACCTTTTTTCATTTCTTGAAGTTGAAGGATTAAAAAACAAAATTTTGAGAAAAACGCATTTAAAGAAAAAAATTTATGAAAACTGATAATGTGATGTTTTCCGAGAAAAGGTACATAATATTTCAAAAAATGGATTCTGGTACTTGAAAGTGCGTAGAATAACATGGAATAAGTTTTTACGATAAGAACACGTTTGCATTACAAAAACGTAAAAAAATAAGATAAAATAAGAAAATTTTTTTTTAAAAATTGAATTTTTTTTCGATTTTTACTTTCTTTTGCAAATATATCGAAAACTAAGCCTCTTAGAAAAAAACTAATGACATTTTGTCGATTGGAAATTTAATTATCTACAATTTTCTTTTCATCATTTTTCCGTAGAATGCTTTGTTCCGCCTTCAGAGAGCTTTGAAAGTTTTGAGCGCTCAAATTTTCGACTGACAATAACTTTAAAATGCGCTTTCTACACATTTTTCGGCCAAATTACGTGTTGTGGCCGTGTCACATGACAGTTCACATGTCAAACAACCAAAATCCGCGAAAAAACAAATTATCAAAATTTTGACTTATTTTTACATTTTTGCCTCTACTGTAAAAAAACGTTTTCCGACTTGTGGTCCCTTTTGTCAGAACAGGTCACAAATGTTAATATGTATAGTTTTTAAATATGCAACTTTTGAGAGATCAACAAACAATCCCTTCTAAAAAAAGAGATATGATTTTGAGGTAGAATAATGGGTTTTTGCATTTTTTTTTGCCAAAACTTGATTATTTTTGGTGGGTATAGGACATAGGTATAGATTAAAATGTTTGTTTTTTTTTTAGTAAAAAATAATTATTATTTTTGACAAAAACTGTAATTTTGATTAAAAAATGTTCATTTTTGAAAAAAAATTAATATTTACTTAGTCAAAAAAAATTATTAATTTTATCAGTCAGAGAGGAGCTATTGTGGGTAGGGGCAAGAAGTTTAATACTTACTCGATTTTAGCAAAAAAATCACCACTTTTGCTTTTTGTCTTGTCAAAAAAATGGTCATTTTGAAGAAAAATGTAAATTTTTGACATTACAGTGATTTTTTTTGGCTTGCATAAAAGATGTATAGGTACCCGAGTTTTAGTCAAAAAAATTCGTATTTTCGTAAAAAATGACTATTTTGGTTAGAAATGTGAACTTTTTTTTGGAAAAAATGTACCTATCATGCTTGGCAGAAATATGTAATTAAATCTAACATAGAAATTGTTTTGGTAAAAAAAAAGATTTTTCGAGCTAAAAATGATTTTTTTAGCTGAAAAATTATTTTGGCGACGAATGATCATTTGTATCATTAGAGTATTTTTTTTTCCAAAAATTTAATTTTCTAAAAATTTTAAATTTTTGGTAAAAATTAGTATTTGGCGGAAAGTGATTATTTTGTTATTAGTCCTACCTATTTTCAAAATGTTAATTTTGGCATCGTAGTGACATTTTTGCCAAAAAATTGCCATTTCTACTAAAAATTCAGTACTAAACTATTTAACAGAAAATAATTCTTTTTGGTTTACAAAAAAGTAAACTATTGACAAAATCTAAAAAGTTTTTTTTTCATGTTTGGGCTATAGGTAATGATAATTTTTTTTTACAATAAAATGGATATTTTGTCAAAAAATGTAAATTGTTGATTGTTTTAGATAAAAATGTAAACATACAAAAGTCTGTGGTTATTTTTACAAACTGATCATTTTTGCAGAAAAGGATCTCGTGGGTATAAAGAGGTGTTTTTGACCAAAAAAAAACTTTTTAGCAAATAGTAGGTAATACCCAATTTTTTGAGAAAATTGAGATTTTTAGCAAAAAATAAACAATTTATTTTTAAATTGAAAACAATTACAGCATAAATCTCAAATCAAACTTTTATCCTGTTAACTTATCCATTTAAGCAAATAAGTATCTAATTTCGATTGTTACTTACAGCAGCAAAAGCCCAATCTGAATTGTCGCATTCACCTTGATTCTTTACACTAGTCACCGCTTTCTTGTCTCTCCAGTCGAAATTGGTTGGAATTTCGGTCTTGTTGGAGTTCTTATTTTTCAGTGTGTCATTTTCACTTTCGTGACCAGAACGAAACAAACGTTTCTTTTCTGACAAAATTTCAGCATCGTCGGTCTGAAAAGTACAATTTAAAAGTGAAAATTTTTCAAAAAGCAAATTAGTTGATTTATGAAAAAAAAAGAGAATTTTTACCAGATTTTTTGGTCTTGCATTCACTGAGATTAAAAAATAAACTAGACAGAAAAGTAAAACTGATTTAAACGTTGAATTGGACATTTTTTCAAAACACTGCAGATCTATCTACACTTCTACACAAAGTGATCGACTTTTATAGCGGACAAAAACACGTATACCTACTACATGTACATCTGAACGGAAAATTAATGAACTTTATGAGTTCACATTACACTACTGACTACTGATTAACTGGGTACTTACTTTTTATACCCGTACCTACGTTTCATTGAATTAGTGAAACCCCGAAGACATTATTCCTGGAAAAGTCTTACGTGTATTTTCCGTTAGTTGGCGGGTCGAGTGATGATACACTTAAACAATATGACAGAGTGAACGTGATTCACAATGCATTATTGGTGATTTCCTGATGGTCAATTTTAACTAATTGTAAGATGCAAACTATACTTTCAAAGGGAGGGAATGCTTTGATGTAGATCCGTGTCGTTTTAGGTTAATTGTTCCTTTTGAGTCAGTCCATAAATTACTGTTCCATTGAAGAAACGAGAAATGAGATATACTCGTAAGTATTCCTGAAAATTATGAATGATGAAAATTACTTGATAATGAGCAAAAAGTATGAATCATATTTTTATAAATTCCAAGTTCTCAAAAACGAATCCAACAGTTTGGAAGAGGCAGTAGAACAAATTAGTGAAAGTTAAAATACGAGAATTATTTTTTACAGTGAACGATGGGTCATGAAAACTTTCCAATTTATGAGAAATCCAGAATTGAAAATTTTTATCGCAAATTTGAGATGGAATGCGAAATAAAAACTTCAAAAATTGCCTAAAAAATTCGAGAAATTCACTTCAGTTGTTCAAAATTGGGACTCGACTGCTCAAAATTGTAGTCTTTTGCAATTATTTTGCCCAATTTTTCGTAATTAAGTTTTATGATACGAAAAATTTCTGATTTTAGGGTGAATAAAACATGAAAAATTCGGTCAAGCTTTGGCGAAGCGAAAAGAGTGAAAATTGAGGAGATTTTTTCACTAAATTAATATGTACATTAACATTTTTAAAAAGAATGAGTAGGTATAATAAAAATTTAATCCTCCAAAAATTTCGTCAACATTAATTTTTAATAAAAAATTTGTCAAAATCAAATAAAATGTAGGTTTAACGAAAAAATAATTTAATCAAGAAAATGGAGAAATGTAATGGAAAATTTCTAAAATTCTCAATAAATGATTAAAATCTTTGAAATATAAATTTTAATATCTAATATTGGATAAAACGTGGGTTTAATCTAGTCGTATATAATTTTATGCCTACAACTTTGATCTCAATTCGTTCGTATCAAAGTCGAATTTGATTCAAAGGATAAACGATAATCAAACTTTACATAAGAAACGCCCACAATTAGGTTATTTCAGTTCGCGACTGTGAACAGTAGAATGGGAACACTGTTGACGGTAAACAGTCGAAGAAATTGATTTCGAAATGAAATTACGAAGTCTATAATACAGCAAAGCGTGGGATCGAGAAGAAAATTACGTCGTTTTTCGTCGAAAAAATGGCCCATACCTAATTTCGAACTTTAAATATACTTCTGAAAACGTCAAAATTCCAACATAATTAACTCTCGATCGCACACGAGCTAACGTAAAGCTAAAAATAAAACTGCATGTAAAAAAAAAATGAGAAGTAAAAAATCGCATCCGTATTGAAAAAAAAAATCCTTTGACGGGAACTTTCGCACGGTGACTTTAATTTCGTATCAAAGTTACGACGAATAAGCTAACTAGAAAGCCAGAAAGTTATAAATGAAAACCTCGTTTACGTTTCTAGGGAGATAATCTGCTACATTACCTCCCGCTCGCTAATCGCTCGGCGGACAAATTAGCGATTCTCTCCCTTAAAAACGTAAAATATTTTATGGAACAAGGGAGATAATGTGATCTTCAACCATTTTGAGTTACTTCCCTCGCTTCGCTCGGGAAATAAACCTCAAAATTCGTTGAAGATCACATTAGCTCCCTAGTTGCATAATATACTATTACGGTAGTTTTTCAAAAACGCCAACGAACTCGTTTTCCTTTTTTTCCCTTTCCCTTTCTACGTGTTCTTTTTCTTCGCTCGCCTATTCTATACGTTATGCTCTCGCAGCAGCGGGATGATGTTACAATTTAAAGGGTATTAGACGCGGAATATGAAAGGGGGATTTGTCCGAGGGTGGAACCCACTTTTCGGAATTTTCACCCTCTTATCGTGTTTCGTAGCGATTGTGCTAAGCGATGCGTTTTTTCTGTCTAGCGCGTAAGCAACTACGCTATAATATAGTGTCACGTAGACTTTCAGCAGTGTGAACGCTTCAATCCGCAGCCTCTCTACAGTGTTTTCGCATATCTCGTACTAAGGCGGAGGAACGCGAACGACGACGAGTTTCGTATTTAAAATTAACGCTTTCGTTTTTCGGCCCGATAAAGCCAGGTCAAAGGATTACCAGAGTGATCATAGTGAAACGTTTTGGGGTCTTTTTGAAACTCTAGCAAACATAAAGTATCGCATACCTAAGGGTATCATCTAATGAAGAAATCACTTTACCAAAACAATCAAGGGGAAGAGAGGACGGAAGGTTTAGATCTTCTTTGACTAAAGAGTGAATAAAAACATTTCTTGTGAGTGGAAAATGAGATGATAAATTTTACGATGCGTATGTAGGGTGATTTCAGTGTGTAAGGCTTTCCATCTCGTAAATATACTTACAACTTCTAGAGTAAAAATGCAATAAGTTGAAATTAAAAAAAAAAAAATACCACAAACAAAAAAGTGTCTGTTTTTCTTATTGTACAAAAATGAAAAAAAAACAATAAAATAACTTAGATAATTTTTAATTATTTTCAGAAATTGGAGGGGGGACAAGTTTTACCTACTTTTTCAACATAAAAGGAGGAGAGGAAGTCGAAACTATTGAATAGTGCTTTTCTGATGAATTTAGTATAAGCCAAATCAAAGAATTCGAATGTAAAAAATTTTTTTTAATCTTATTTTTTATCAAGGGAGGGAGAGGGGGAGAGGAGGAAAAGGCTAATTCCCTGCACGACCTATTAGTCCAATTCCAAAAGATGGTGCTTGAGATTCTGCGTCGACCTAGGCCATTGACATAAAACTCCGAGACCACTTTTATGGTTCTACTGAGAGGTTGAAAATTTTGCAAATTGCTAATTTTTGAATAGGTAAATTCGTATTTTTAAAATTTTTTCTTCGCAGATATTTCGCATTAATTACGCTAAAATGTTAGAAGATATCATTCCTGAAACTGGGGAAATATTTTAGAACGCAGTGGTGCCATTTTTTGCCCCTTATTAGCAATTTCAAAAATTCGAGAAAAATAGCCAAAAACTTACGAATTTTTTTCAATTTTTTGAAGTTGTCAATAACGATCAAAAAAATGGCAAAACTGTGTTCGAAATTTTTTTTTCAGTTTCATGAATCATATCTGTCAATATTTCGGCATAAGTAATTATTGTAAAATATTTCCGCAGAAAAAATTTTCAAAAATAAGCGATTTGAGATAAACATATTGAGTGGTACTCCCTGATAAAATTCTGCAGAAATTGAGACCAAAACGAGCGTAGGTATTTTATCCTATATTTTTGTTTCTCTTTTATACACATAATAAGAATCTGTACAGCTGAAAATATCGATTTCGGTGAACTAGCCGTCAATATAACCGCTGGGACAACTTTTTTCTCAAAGGGGGAGTCCTAAGGAACGTTTCTAGCCCTTGCCCTCAAAAAAAAGTGGCTCTACTTACAAAATGGCGGCCATCTTGATTGGCAGGTCAGCCGAAATCGCAAATTTTGCATTCCAACATAGGGCTTGCACGAAATTTTTTGAACCGTACAAAATTAGGTCGAAAGATCAGGCAGAAATTCATCACCTGTCACAATTTCAAGTGCCAAAGTGCCTTTTTCGATTTTTGGTGAATTTTTGAAAGTCAAATTTAGGCCAAAAATGAAGGGATACCAAGAAAAGCTGAAATTTGGAATATATCCTATTTTCGACGTCAAGTCTGTTTCAATCCGTTTTGCGCAGTTCATGGAGCTTCCAGCAGATTTTCTTGTTATCGTATTGAAATTAGTTTGCGAAGAAATTTCAGCTTGCTAACTCCATTTCATAAAATGTTGTGGGAATTTCAAGTTTCAAAAATCTGGTGGAGACTCCAGTAATTTTCAAAAAGTTGCTGGAAGCCTCAAAATTACTTTAAATAACCCACTGAAGTCGTCTTCAGAGAGTGTAAAAATTGGAGTGCAGCGTAAATTTCGGCTTTTCATCTTCGTTTGATGGAATTTTGGAAAATTTCATGTTTCAAAAATCTACTGGAGGCTCCAGTAATTTTCAAAAAGCCGTTGGATGCTCCAAAACGACTTAAAATCCACCTGCAATTGACTTCGTAGCGTATTGAAATTAGTTTGCAGAATGAATTTCGACTTTTCAACTCCATTTAATGAAATTTTGTGAGAATTTTGAGTTTCAAAAATTTGCTGGAAGCTCCATGAACTGCTCAAAACGGTTTGAAACAGTTTCAAATCAATTTGGCATGTCGAAAATAGGGTATATACCAAATTTCAGTTTTCTTCGTCAATTTGGTAAAATTTTGATTCTTCCCTCATTTTTGGTCTAAATTATTTGATGTTCAAAAATTTACCAAAAATCGAAAAAGGCACGTTAGCATTTGAAATTTTGACAGGTGATAAAGTTCTGCCTGATCTTTCGATCTACCTTTGTACTGTTTAAGAAATTTCGTTCCAGTCCTATGTTGGAACGCAAAATCTGCGATTTCGGCTGATTTGTCAATCAAAATGGCTGCCATTTTGTTAGTAGGGCCACTTTTTTTTGGAGGAAAGAGCTAGAAATGTTCCTTAGGACTCCCCCGCGTCAAGAAAAAAGTTGTTCCGGAGGATCGACCGGGGGGAGGGGGGGTGCAATAGATTCTTGAGCAGGCTCCCCGACTACAAGCATTTCACAAAAAAATAATGCATAAAACTGGAATTGAACGTATGTATTATGTACGTACCCAAATGTAGGTAGAGCTTTAAATGTTCCTTTTGGAGGTAACCGGTAAATTTTTGTTGAATTTTTATTTCAAAAATTATTTCAACTTTGAAAAAATCCATTATACTCATTTGTTACTCTTTTTTGTGTTTTGAGCATCAATATTAATTTTATGAAAACAGCAAGCATTTTATGAAAAAAATGACCAACATCAAAATTGTGAAGCATAAAATTTTCTTTCTGTCATGAACTCTCGTATCTACTACTTTTTAAATAGGATGTCTTGTTCAAAATATGTACTGATAAATTATTTGTGAGAAATGTGGAACTTCTTCGGACGGATATCAAAATCTGAATTACGTTCGTTTCAGACTTATAACCCATTTTTGCATTCATCTTACAAGAAAACCTTTTGAACTTGCACTCTAGAATTTGAACGAAACTATGCTAGATCAAATGAGCATGTCTTAAAACCCCCGTTACCAAAATTTTGGGTCAGAAAAGTTCATTTTTGGTTTTTTCACGAATTTTTAAAAACTCAAAAAAGCTGTTCTAAACACGATTTTTAATTTTCTTTTTTTGAATTATGAATTTTATTTTGAGTCAAGTGAACCAATGTGTTGGGCATTCCTTTCGACCACTTTCAATATATGTACTTTCAATATTTGTAATTGTTGATGCGTGGGAGTAGAATTGAAGAAATTATGAATTCACATTATAGTTCACTTTGCTCAAAAATTTTTTGTAGATGTTTCATGAAGAAGTTTAAAAATTGTCCTTGAAAAACAGCTATTTTTGAATTTTTAAAATTTCAAAAAATTCAAAAACGAACTTTAAGGATCTAAAATTTTGATAGCGTCAAAAAAGAAGTCAACGAGAACAGAATTGATGCTTGCATGATATTACATATTTTCCATCTTGGAGCCAATTTTGAAGTCCCTTCAGGTCTAAAATGCATCGAGATTTTGAGATTTTGGAGCATGTATTTGTTTCAACATTCATACAGTAAGATGACATTTTCTAAACCTCATTTAACTAAAATAAACTGATTTTTTTTTCATTAGGAGTAATAAAATTTGAATTTTCAAAAATTAGAACTCGAATTCATCTGGGGTCATTCCTCGTCAATTGGACCAAGAAGTGGTAGGGGGGTTTGGCGATTTTTTTGAAATTTTTCCTGTGGAAAGACCTTTTGAAGGGATGACCAATGGCGCAAATCGCAGCCCTCTAGCGCATTTTTAACGGCAGCCAGGGGGTGTCAAAGTTTTCAGTGAACTTGAAAATATATCATCCATTTCAGCAGTGAATTACTCGATAACCGCGATACCTACCGAAATGGAACATTTCCCCATAGTTAGAGGCTTTGAAAGGCTTTTTGGTGATATCGTAAAAATCAGTGTTGCCACTTTTTTCGTACAGAAAATTAGCTCAAAAAGTTTCAAAACTTAGTTTTCATATCGTTCCGACGCTCAAAAATGCTGAAAAAAATATATTACGGACATCTTTTCATGCTGAACAACATATTAAAAAATTGGAATGGTAACATGTTACAAAGTTGATTTAAAAAATTTAAAGTTTGTGAAAAAATGTGATTTTTTGATTTAAAACATGAAAAAAAGTTTTGATAGGTGAAGTTGACCCATTTGACCCCTATTTTTACGTATCTGTTGTAAAAGTTGAAAAAACCCTTTCACGCGATGAAATGAACTCCTCACAAAAAAATCAAAATTCGAAAAAATTCAAAAAATGAACGAATTTTTATTTTTTTGTTGCGAGTGTAATTTTTATAAACTTTTTCATGAAATACGTCAGAAAGAGGTTAAAATAAGACAACTGAAAAAATTTAAACTTTTTTTGATGTTTGAAATTGAAAATTGAATTTTTTTGAATTTTGATTTTTTGTGAGGAGTTCATTTCATCGAGTAAAGGGGTTTTTTCAGCTTTTTCAACAGATACGTAAAAATAGGAGTCAAATGGGTCAACTTCACCTAACAAAACTTTTTTTCATGTTTTAAATAAAAAAATCGCGTTTTTTCGCAAACTTAAAATTTTTTTAAATCGACTTTGCGACAAGTTACCATCACAATTTTTCAATATGTTGTTCAGCATGAACAGTTGTCCATAATATATTTTTTTCAGAATTTTTGGGGGCCGGAACGATATGAAAACTACGTTTTAAAGCTTTTTGAGCTAATTTTTTGTACGAAAAAAGTGGCAACGCTGATTTTTAGGATATCACCAAAAAGCCTTTCGAAACCCCTAACTACGAGAAAAAGTTCCATTTTGATAGGTATCGCGGTTATCGAGTAATCCACTGCTGAAATGAATGATATTTTAGGTTCACTGAAAACTTTGACACCCCCTGGCTGCCGTTAAAAATGCGCTAGAGGGCTGCGATTTGCGCCATTGGTCATCCCTTCGGAAGGTCTTTCCACAGGAAAAATTTCAAAAAAATCGCCAAACCCCCCTACCACTTCTTGGTCCAATTGACGTGGAATAACCCTCTGGTAACTTGTATCCACCGAACACTCTACCCCCCACAATCACATTCAACAACCAGAATAACAACAACAACAACAACGGCTACAACAAAGAAACAATTAACGTAATTTACCCAATTAAACCGAAACCTAGTTCCATTTTCCCTTCACCTCGAACCACCCTAGCTGAAAAACAGCGTTAATTGAATCACATACCCGACATTCTGCAGGCATTAGTTTCTGGACAAAAAAAAAAGGAAAAAGGAAAAAGGAAAAAACAAACCGTCGTCGTCGTCGTCGTCGGTTACAATACAAAATAAAAACTAAACGTAATACAACGTGGCGAAGAGTAAAATAAATAGAATCTGGTCGAATAAAGGCGTTAAAATTACTTATTAAATTATAACGTGGTAGCTGTATTATTACATTAAAGGCGTTTATAGCTTTTTAAGGGAGTACGCGAGCGTTGAGAGACGACGGTGTACGATTTCGTTTATGCGCGCCTAACACGGTCTGTCGTAAATCGTAAACCACCATTAAAATCAACCAACTGTTTCGATTATTACGTAACGACAAGAACGCCGAGTGAGGGTGTTTTTGCGGAATTCATCCCCTTGTTTCATCTGTACGCTCGGTGATGTTTTCTAACCCCCAAGCGGAGTAGTTTAGTAGTATATGAATCTCGGTAACCTGCTACCGAAAGAGGGTTGAAAAATCAACTACGACTTGGGCTTTATTATCACCCATCAACAGGTCCACACTATACATAGTTAATGATTAACATGTATATTAAATTTTTATGTACTATCTTATTTGTCGCAGATACCTACCCCCCCCCTGATGGCCATGATGCAGCATATAATGGGGGTGTTTATTTCACGCACCTGCCTCATTTCGACCTGCACGTGGACTTGAGGACGAGCTTGTGTGAAGAGCAGGAGCACCGGTGTATCGGCACGAGACACGAGGTAGATAAATGGAATATTCAAAGCATCTAGAATCATTTACGCTCCAGCGATGAATTCCAATCACTTATACGTCGTTTACGTTTCATTTAATTCCCTCGAGCCGGAGTCGACGACAGGCCGAGCTTTCAAGGTTACTCGGCTACGATATGGGTAGCCTTTTTTGAGTAACCCTTACGACGACGACGAAGGATAAGGGATGTGGAAATGGAAAATTGCACCGTATGCTGCGCGTACCAATACTCGTAGAAAATCTGCGTGTAATTTGGAAATCCCTGCGAAGCGAACGCCGCATTTTCGGGTAACTTTTAAACGATATACTACTATGGTATAGTGTATTCTATAGACTATATATACTATATACTTACTATGTATAGTAAAATGCGAATACGATTGGTACGCCAGCGAGAGGCAAAGGTAGTAGACAACACGGGTATACATTTACACCGTTGGCGAGGGAACGCGAAGCGTTGCCATCTGAGAGAGAGAGAGATGTGATACGTACAGTTGTGTCGCGAACTCGCTTTCGACGAGTCTTTGCGCGTTGTTTTCGCAGAAGCCCGCCAAAATTTCGGTGCTTAATCATCAAGTAAGTGTTGTGTAATTGTACGTGAGGGTTTCGTAAAATTTTTAACCACGATCCGAGTCAATTTTGAGAAAAATTAGGCAATGTGATTTTAAGTTATCTTGTGATTATGTGTGCTTTAAAATTAGAAAAATACCGAAAAAATAATTAAATTTCTTAGCTTTCGGTTGAACCAGTTCGCAGACTTCTAACGTATCACGAAATAAGTCATTATTCAATTTCGTTTCAATTTTATTTACACATCTATTATACACTTTTCTTAATTTGTGATGAAATATCGAGGTATTTGCTTACCTAAGAATCTAAGTATACCTAAATCAATCGTCGATAAACTATTGTTCTACGTATCTGATTACTTGACTAAGAATTTCACCATAAATTTTCTAATTTCAGATAACCGTACCGAAACGAATGAATACCGTCGTAAAATCTCGCAAAATAGTGTCGTTTATAACAAGAACCCATCATCATTTCAATCTCATACGAATGTGAACGTCGGCGTAGAATTTTTTTTTTCACCAATAGAAAATGCCTCGTCTCAAGAAATTCATACTCCAGTTATACCTTTCGTTGAATATAGCTTTTCGTATCGGTAAGTGAATCTGAATGCCTACTTACGTACTTACTATGTAGGTACTTAGCTTACCATAAGAATATTTTGAAATATGAATCGCAGAATTTTGTTCTCAAAAACTGATTTTTGAATCCGGAATGCGTTTAAAGAGCTTATTTTATTTTTTGGGTTTTTAAAGCGAGAACATTTCGCTTATTTTTGAAGCGAATTTGTGAATTATTATTAGATGTTTTGCATCGACGATAAGTTCAATTTTTTTTTATTTATGTGGGATTGAATTTGGCTCCAAGAAGGGAGAAAATCGAAGTTGAGGTGAGCAGAGAATGAAAAGAAAGTGGTTAGAAATTCTAAAATGTTTGCATTTTTTCCCCTATAGTTAAAGAGTAGAAGAAGTTGAAGAATGCTTGTATTTTATTTCATTTTTTCCATGGCGAATTGTTTTGATGCTGAAAGCTTGAAAAATGATCAATAGAGTGAATTGTCCCCCCCCCCCCACCAAAAAAGTTGGCAAATTTTGACCAAATTTGGCAGAAATCTTCACTTTTAGTTGAAAGTTACTCAGAATTTTTTTAAGCTTCGGAAATGCCCCTGGAGGGGATAAATGGGTTCTCAAAGAGTAACTGTGAGGAAATATTTTTGGAACGCAGTGGTGCCAATGTTTTGGTGATTATTGCCAACTTCGAAAATTCGAAAAAAATAGCCAATTTCTATTTTTTTTGAAATTGGCAATAATTACCTATAATGAGTAATTACTGAAAAATTTGCTCCACTGCGTTCCAAAATATTTCCCCAGTTTCAAGAATGATATCTTTCGAAATTTTGGCACAATTAATGCGAAATATCTGTGAAGGCAAAATTTTTCAAAACACGAATTTATTCAAAAATAAGCGATTTGCTTAACCTCTCAGTAGAACTTCAAAAGTGGTCTTGAATTTTGAAGGCAATAGCATGCTTTCATTTTGGACTGGGCAATTTTCTCCAAAACAGGTTGAGTACCGACGGGAGCGAAAACCACGATTTTTGTTGAAAATGCTCCCTCGTTGAGGGCGCATTTCTCTTCTCCTAGGGCACATCCGGAGCTAAACATTTTTCTGAATAATTTGTAACTAATAATGAAAGTCTTTGCTGAATTTGGTCAAAATCCAGAGACTTTTTTTTCGCGATCCTCCATAATGATCAACTTACTTACATGGTTTTTGAAGCAAATTAATAAATTAGGTGTAATGCGTTTGATTTTTTTTTGTGTACGTGTCATCTTATGGTCATAAATCAACTACCTACATAAATACAGAAGTAATTAAGCATGCGATTTTAAAATTTTTTAAAATTTCATAATGTGTTCTGATTGAAAAGTTTTAACAAAAGAAAAAAAATCAGAGTAAAAGAGGAAGTTATTTTTATTTATTTATTTATTTATTTTTGAAAAAAGGGGAAGAAAAACAAAAGCATTTTATCAGGATGGATTGTATTGTTAAAATAAATTCAAATGATCATGGTCAAATTTCATGGAGATTTTAATTTATGAGTTTAAATGCACCCAGAAAAAAATAATTCAAGAGAATATTCTGAACTAAAACCCTCTGATTGGAACAATCAAAAGAAAATGTTCCAGAATCCCAATTTTAGATTTTTGACGAATATTTGAAAACTTGAAAAATTCAAAAAAGCTGTATATTAAGGTCAATTTTCAAACTTTCTCTTGAAATAAAAATTTTTCTGAACAAAGTGAACCAATGTGAATAATTTCTTCAATTCAATTCCCACACTTTAACAATCTACTACTTTTGGATTATTCTGGAGCTTCCAACGATCTTCTCCAGAAACTTTGATTCACTCTGGAAAATCCAAAAATGAACTTTGGGACTTATAATCATTTTGATCGATGCTGATTGGACACCCTTTAGATTGTTATACGTGGTTACTGTAAAATTCCAGGAATGCCAGTCCAAAAGTAAATTTTTGGCCAATTTTTAAATTACAAAAAAGATTTTAAAAAATTGAATTCTCAAAAAAGGTTTAAAAGGTGGTCATATTGATCGAGTTTTCCGGCAAGATCTTGTTTGGTGTGTCTACAAGATCACTCGATTTGAAAACAATCGCAATTTGACTTTTTGGGAGCCTCCAGCCAGTTCCAGCTCAAAATACCTCAAAAACAAATCATTATTGAAAAAAATTAATCAACATTATCTACTGATTAAAAAATTAAGTAGGTAATACTCTATACAATTTTGTTCAAATTTAATTTTTTTTCAAAAAAGTTCACGCCCCCCCCCCTTCCACCACCAAATCGATTTTCTGTGATGAAATAAAATTTGAATATTCTATCCAAAATGTTTCAGCCTCCAATTTCCACAGGTCAGCATTCTCAGTGAGAACTGCAGGGGTGAAAGGGATTGGATCAAAAAAATATAAGATCAGAATCACGAGCAGTGCTTTGAAAGAGAGGTGTCCCAAAATATAAATATTTTTTAGAATTTCAAGTTATAGCTTCGAGATTAAGCCCAATTTTTAAAGCTAGAATTTTTTCATAAAAACATTCAACTTTCAATAACGAATGCCAAGAATTCCGTTCAGATGCTGTAACGACTTATGTGTGCTAACCGTCGATCACACACTTCAGGAGCGTCTTTGTACTCAAGTCAATTACCTTTCAAACAATGGAATTCATTTTGATTTCGATAGGTAGGTATTGGTTGTTCAGAAAATATTTACTCAACATTGAATTTCAACACTATTGCATATTTTGTGATATGAGTACTCGATAACTTTTCTCTCTCTTCCCATTTTCTACTCGAGAGCTGAGTCGTCGAGAATGAAGGTCAAAGGGGTAAAGTAGCTTAAGACTTCCCTTTTCTGGAAGGCTCGAAGGCTTGAAAAATTAAGAGAATCGTCAATTACAGACCCTGGAGGAGAAGATTGGATCTGATTAGGTCTGAACAGTTCTACTTAATCCGATCAAAATTCTGATCTGATCTGATCAAAAATTCGGTTAAGGTTCCACTATATTGGATCTGATCTGATCTAATCATTATCCTACTGAGAAAGTACTACTCGTATTAATTTATGTTCTGTTTGATCAATTCTTCATGAGTTGATTTTTTTTATTAAGGCCAAAAATGTATTTACTCTTGGCTCCTTTAAGATCTCAGTGGCTCTACTTGAGGGTGATAGAAAGTCCAAAAATCGTATTTTTGAACGTGTTTACGATAATAGTTCAATCGAGGTGGGGAGGGAATGAATGACGAATGAAGATAGGAGATAGCATTCTCATTCATAAATGATATGTAGATATACTTTACGTTAGTTTGAAAAGTTTTTTTCTCCAAATATTTCTTAAGCAATCAAGTAGGTACCGACATACTCGTATATGTAGTCTGAAGGTGTGAACTTATTATTATTCACATGTATAAATGTAAGGTATTCGATGACTTTAACCTTCCCCTTCATACCTTCACTTAAAATTCCCATACACAACAGTATAAAGAATAGATCAAATTACCCAATAAAAACGACCTTAATATCATTTTTAAAAACGAAATCGAGAAAAAACCATATTCCGACACAATTACGAAAAAAATAGGTAAATTCGACCATAATAGTACGATTTATCACGATCGATTTATCAATATCGAATCTGGAATCCGCAGAAGGCACACAGATATTGTAATAATCGCGTCGGAAATCTTCAATTCTTAATTGCGTTCTCATCCGACGAAACCAAAGTTTGTATACAATTATGATATTTCGGTTGAAAAAAAAAATGAATAAAAAAAGTGTTTCTATAAAATACCGTAATTACGCTCGTGTTACGTAATACTCGACACTTCATCACGCAAAACTGATTGTTTAATTTTCACTCGCGCGCGTTTTTTTTGCATTTTTTTTTACAAACAATGAGGAAAAAGTCAAAACACGTATTTGATGAAAGTATATTCGACTTACGAGTAAATTACTGTTCGAAGATCCAACGTGTTAAACAGGTTTTAAACGTGTAATTCCGCATCTCGCGAACCGTTTTACACGTTTTGTATACGCGGTTTGTCCGCTAAGTCGAATTTTTTTTACTTTTTTTCTCCGTTCGTTTTATCGGTGAAGTATAAAAATACCCACGTTATGCATAGAAATGTCTGGAAGTAATTTTAGAATACCTTTTGAGCGTTGCGAATAAAACACCTACGTTGGGTGCGATAAAAAAAAACTCGAGCTTTACTAAAGCTTTTCTCGAAAAGCTAAATTGGTGTAAATAAATAACGTTTTGAATGACGCGCGAAGTCACGTTTCGTAGGCGAACAGTGCAATTATTTTGTTTATTTGTATTCGTGATTTTTTGCGACTTTATGGCATTTACAGAAATACAATTACCAACAGGTGAAGTGAAGGTGTATGAGCTACCTACATTTTAATAATTTCTCTACGAAAGTGGGTTTTTAAAATTGAAAAAAAGTGTATTTTATTGAATATTTTGGTTTTCTTTTTACTCCAATTATAGCTTTCGAAGTACCTACGTATCTAACTTGTATAAAAGCATTGAAGAACGATAATACCTATTTTCGAAACGTTTATTTATGAATACCTAGTAGGTACCTACCTACCTACATTCGGTCTTATTAATTGTATGCTAAAAAAAAAAAAAAGGAAACTGTGAAGATTGGAATATCTTTAAACAGTTCATTGCGATAGAAGAAATAATTATGATGAAAGCTTTAAATTATGCTGGTGGTTTTTTTTTTTTTTTTTTTTAATCAAGACTCGTGAAAAAAATGATGCAGGTAGCGTTCTTAGCTGAATCAAGTTTTGGAGTAATTGAATAATTGGAGTGTACTAGTTTTAATTACTGTGATAAAAATTAACACGTTTGAAAAGTGCTGTAGGTGTTTCGCCATGTGGCCCGCAGTTCAAGAGATAAATTGAATAGATGTTAGGTATACTGACTATTGAATGTTATTGGTCTATTTACATTGTTGCATTAAAAATAAAAGAGAAAAACGGCCAACTGAGGCGAATACCTGATTTTTCTTCAATAATTTTCATACATTCCTTCTATGACTGTAGATTAGAAAACCATTAAAATTCAACTCTCGACCTTCCTAGCAGGGTTTTAAGGAGTCTCTACGAGAGTGGATTTCATATTCCCCCCCCCCCTGAAATTTGATGAAGCCTTGTGAAAAATTGCGATAAAAATAGAAAAACTAACTGGGGCGATGTCGTAAGTGAAAGAAAAAAAAACATACAAAAAAATTCAAAAATGCATCGCCAGCCAAAGTTTTAGATGCTACTTTTTCAATTTTTGGTAAATTTTTAAAAATCAAATTTTTTTCCAAAAAATGTGAAAAAATCAAAATTTTGCCAAATTAAGTAACCTAGAAAGTGGAAATTTTGTTGGCATTATATTTTCAAGCACCCCCTCCCCCTTCCTGAGAACAGTTTCAAACTATTTGAGCGATCCTGGAGCCTCATCACAAGATTTTAAAAGTTTAAATTGCCACATAATTTTACCAAATGAAGAGTGATATTCCAAAACTCGCTTTGTCCATTTTCACAACTTTTCAGGAGAGAGGAAAAATAGTTTCCCTTTAAACGGGTAAATTGGCTTTTTAGGCGAGCTTAGCACTTTATTTGGGTGGATTTATGATGTAGGAGGGTAGGTATATATTTCATCCACTAAATACTGCTGAAAAAAATTTCAATAAAAATGGACAAAGCACGTTTTGGAACATTATTTTTTAAAAAATTTTTAGTGAATTGGCTATTTAGGTGAGTTTAACACCTCATTTTGGTAGGTTGATGATGTAGGAATGTGAGTTAATACTTCATCTACCAGGTACCACTGAAAACCCAACTTTGATAAAAATGGACAAAGCGAGTTTTGGAATATCACTCTTCAAATGAAATAATAGATTTGCCCTCGCTTCGCTTGCGTCAAAATTGCTTCTCTATTTCAAAATTGAAATCTTTTGAAAATATTAAGACCAGAAAAGTGATTTTTTTCCTCACGAATTTTAAAATGTTCGAGAGATTTCGCTCGGTCTGTTTTTTTTTTTACTTTAGAAATTTAAAATTTTAAGAAAATGACAACTAAAATTTGAGGAATCTCACAGTCGAAGGCAGCAAAGAAAATTTATTTTCATAGCAAAAATCATGATACATAATTATTTAATCTCTCGAATAATAAATTTCGAAAACTTCCAATTGTCGATTCAAAAGTGCATTAAAAAAACACTCACGCATTATACGCGAGAAAATCGACTTTTCTTCAAATAAAAATCTTTTACGAACAAATTGACTCACTTTTTTTGAAACATTTGTATAGCAGTTGATCTGTTCACAATCGAATCGAATCATTCACGAACGATTAGTGATTAAATAAATTTGATTTGTTTGTTTGGTGAATCGTTCGCAAACGGATCAATTACCTAATTTACGATTAATTCGGTTTTTGTAAACCTATTGTTGTATAGGAATTTGATCTTTTTTTTTTTTTTCAATTTATTTAACCACGCCGTGTACAGCCTTTTGGCTAGAGACGTGGAGACAATTTGGAACTACTTAGATTTTGTTGTACAGATCGGTTTCTTTCAGGAAGGTAAGGAGTTTAAGGTTTTGAGTATTGCTGTCAGACAGTAGAGATTCAAGAGTGGCTGTTTTCAAGCTAAGTGAATTGAATCGAATCACTCACAACCGATTGGCGATTGAACAAATTGATTGATTTTTTGATGAATCATTCGCGAACGAATTGATTCGTATAAGTGGCTCGTTCGCGAACGAAGCGATGAATCATTCGTGAACGAATTGGTTAATAGTTGATGAATCATTCGCGAACGAATTGATTCGTATAATTGACTCGTTCGTGAACGAATCGATGAACCATTTGCGAACGAATTAAATTTTTTAGTGAATCATTCGCGAACAAATTGAATAAGTTTTGGTGAATCATTCGCGAACGAATTGATTCTTATAATTGACTCGTTTTCGAACCGAACGAATTGATTCTTATAATTGACTCGTTTTCGAACCGAACGAATTGATTCATATAAGTGACTCGTTCGCGAACGAATTGAATAATAGTTAGTGAATCATTCGCGAACGAATTGATTAATAGTTGGTGAATAATTCGCGAACGAATTGATTCTTATAATTGACTCGTTCTCGAACCGAACGAATTGATTCATATAAGTGACCGTTCGCGAACGAATTGCATAATTTTTGGTGAATCATTCACGAACGAATTGATTCGTATACGTGATTCGTTCTCGAACGAATTGAAGAATCATTCTTGAATGAATTTGGTAATAGTTGATGAATCATTTGCGAACGAATTGATTGGTATAAGTGACTCGTTCCGTCGTTCGTGAACGAATTGATTAATAGTTGGTGAATCATTCGCAAACGAATTGATTCGTATAAGTGACTCGTTCGCGAACGAATCGATGAACCATTCGCGAACGAATTGATTCATAAATTGAAGAACTAATCAATTCGTTCGCGAATGGTTCTTTCAAAAAATTAATCAATTCGTTCACGAATGATTCCCTTGAATAAATTTAATAATCTCACAAACAATTCACTGAGAAATGTATCAATTTCGGTAACAGATTAAGAGGAGGAAGAGAGGCTCAACGCGAATAGAATTTCATCTGAAATTTGATCCGCCCTCTTGATATCAATGGCCCTCCTAATTCGCATTTTCCAGGTTAGTCTTGAAGCCCCACATCAAAAAATAAACAAATTTTGTTATGGTCATTTTTTTCTTGCTCTAAAATTTAAAAAGTTTTTGAAGCTCAACAATTTTCGATTTGCTAAAAATTTAATTTTTACAATTTTCGAGCTTCCAAAACTTTTTAAATTTTAGAGTAAGAAAAAAAATGATCATAACGAAATTTGTTCATTTTTTGACGTAGTATTCATTTCCGCGTTTATTCGGGCCGGGCATCCGCTTGGAGCGCCACTGTCGCACCAGCGGACTTTGATTTTTATCAGGACGAAAACGTGATACGAGAATGTTTTGATATATAATTTCAGTTGAATTTGAGTGTGTTTGTTGATTGTTTTTGTCCATTTGAACACATCGATTCACACAAAAGTTTCTTCAATACAAATCATTCTGAAAAACTTCGAATTTTATTTATGTCAAATATCAAATATCACGTTTTCGTCCTCGTCAAATTCTAAGTCCAGCAGCGATACTAGCGCTGCCCGGCCCGAATTTTATTTTTTTCATCGTGATTTTTTGAAATTTAAAATCATTTGTAGCCCCTTCAATTTGCAAGTTGGGCAAAAAGTCACGATAGGTAATTTTGTTCATTTTTCAAAGTAGGTACTACCGAAACCTCAATAGTCAAAATTGGATTTTGGCTTTCTGATTTTGAAAATGTATCTTGCCCCTTCAATTTTGAAGATAGGCCACACCTTCACATAAACTTTTTTCTTATTGTTAGTCATACCCGGTTGTATCCAAATCTGAAGTATTCACATCCACTCTCCGGACACCCTGTATACTCATTAAAAGTTTCGATTATTATGAGAATAATCTCTTGAAAGGTTTTAAAAACCACTGAATCTGTTGAAATTAAAAAATAAAAATAAACATTTTAAAAATAAATATCGTGAAAATCATTTAAAATTTCATTTAGTTTTGAAATACAAAGTTGAAAATTTTGTAGAGTTATTTAAAAAAAAAAAAAAAGATAAATGATTCGTACAGCGGAATCATTCATACCAAAAAATTGCCCAAAATGAAGTTCTTTATTTTTTACACATTAAATTTCAAAATATTCCATCGAATTTCTCCGAAACCATTCTCCATCCAAAAACCGGTTCAATGATAGTCTTCTTCATAGCTAGAGCTATACGTACTTATACTTACATTTTACAAGTCGAGGAAAAAATTCTCTCATCTCTCGGATTAAATTCCTCGTGAATTCTACGAGTATCGTCGTAAAATAGACCTAATACCTACCTTCAATAAACAATCAATTCCTACCGTACTTGATCGCTATTCGCTTTGCTAACTGAATTTACGTTACGTTAAAATGAATTTTATTCTATCTAGAAGGAATTACACCTGCAATAAACAAACATCTCAACGCTGTAGGTATGTTTACACCTGAAATGTAGATGGCATCGTATCGTATCGTTAAAAAAAAATTCAATTTAGCAATGAAAGTTATTACTTTGGCGAGTAATGTTAATGTTAGCAGTACATTTGCACGTAATAATACTCGTCGTATAATTTTGCAATTCGGTTGTTACCTACTCGTATTTTGTATTTCGATGATGATAAACTCGCGGAGTCGCGGACATATAGGTGAGTATAGTGAGTACCGAGTGCAACAGGTAAAGGTGAACTTGGTTTGTAATAGAGAAAGTTTAAATACCAGTAAAACATATAATATACCTATACATATACTATATACATAAAGTACAATGCAATTGATGTAAGATGTCCGTGGGAATATGGTTAATAATATTTCTGTCATTATACTCGCCGCCACGCCGCGGTTGTTCACTTCTCCATGATATTATCGCTTATTACGAATATTGTAGTTAGGTACCTGCGACCTGGGATTTGCGAATATCGCGACCACCAATTCCGACCATGTTTGAATTTCACTCATAGATTGTTGAATTAGCCTATGCACAGAGCTATCCAGCTATACAGATAGGTATACAAATATATACCTATCTTGTGTCCTTTACACCAGATTTACCTACTTAACCGCAGCGTGTTTCATTTCCATCCGTAGATTAATTAGATATTTGTAGTCATTGAATTTGGTGAATTTTACGTAATTACATTTGATGCGCTTGCGCTTGTCGTGCATATAATTATGGAATGTAAATTCGATTCGGATTATTTGCATTGGCTGGATAGGTCCAGGTATATTTGTATTCAACAGAGACGTGCTTATTTTTTTTTAAACAACATGATTAGCTCATTTGAAACGATTAAAGCAATCTGCGAAATCCACAGCTGTATAGATTTTTATCTCATTTTATTTTATTATAAATTTATTTTTCAACAAATCTGTCCGTATGTATGTAGATATAGTTATGGAGCTTGTTAAAAAGGGAGAAATTCCTTCGATTATACCGAAAATGAAATTCATATCAATTTGTTAGCGTTAGATTTAATACGCCTACACGATTATATACTTCCTACCGAGTTGACTTGTTGATTTGCGAAATGTTTTTCCCTTTTAAAAAGTAATTTGTATCTTTTTGAAGATATTCTCAAGTCCCAGTAGAATCATTATACGTGTTTAGTTTCGCATCATAAATTTATTCCTCCCAACACTCGTTTCTTTATAAATAGTGAATTCGTACGTATATGAAAAACATACTGTATCTTCATCAATGCCTTTTCATAGCTTTTGTACTCGTATATCCGTCCAGTACAACGACGACGACGACGGGATAAAACTAACGGTAAATATTACCGGACTAGGGGGCTACGCCCCCTGAGCCGCTTCGCGGCTCCAACCCCCGGCTCGCGCCCTCGCTTCGCTCGGGCTGCTCGCATGGCCCTCGCTTCGCTCAGGCTTTACCTCTTCCTTTCACTCAACAGCTCGCGCCCTCGCTTCGCTCGGGCTGCTCGCCTGATCTTCACGTTGCTCAAGCCTCTTACTCTTGTTTTCATACAGTCATAAAAAATGTAACTAAGAAGCTCGAAAACAAATGAAAGAACCCTCAAGAAATAAGTTTTTTGGATTTTTGACCGAGGTCCACCACTTCAAAAAATTTGAAAAAAAATACCTATGTACTTTGGTTTGCACCACTTTTAGGTTTAAAGTAATAGCAGATTAAAATTATTTTCTTTTCGGCTTTTTGCCTGGCATACAGTCCATGAAATTTGTAAAAAATCTACGAATTCACCTTCCCTATTTCTATACACCACAGAAGTTTAAAATTCTATTTTTTTTTTTTTTTTTTTTGGTTCCCCAAAAGATACTCTGCGATTTATTAATTTGATAACATATTCTTGAACATAT
Organism: Planococcus citri; assembly: GCF_950023065.1. Lineage (NCBI taxonomy): Eukaryota > Metazoa > Arthropoda > Insecta > Hemiptera > Pseudococcidae > Planococcus > Planococcus citri. The sequence goes on along the minus strand of NC_088681.1, from coordinate 43,469,416 downwards.
GAATATTTTCAAAATTTGGGCTTTAAAAAACCTATTCACTCAGTGATGGGATATCAAAATTGTATTTTCCCCCTTATCTTCGATTTTAGAAGCGGGAAATTCCCCACTTTTTCCGACAAAAATTCATGATATTATTTCCCTTGGTTTTCCCATTTTTTTGAAATTAAAATTACGAAAAAAGTACCTACTAATAAAAAAACAAAAAAAGAAAAAAGTGAGGAAAAAATAAAAATCACAACTGCTAATTTTAAAACTTTGGTATAAAAAATGGTCCGATATTATTATAATTTTTTTAAGAGTAAAGCCACTCAAATCTCAAAATCTCTTCACTTTCTCACTTTTTTGGTCGAAATATCAAAATTTCATGCATTTTTTTCTCATTTTGAGAATCAATTTCTCATGTTTTTTCCTATTTTACAATTTCCCACGATATCTCATCACCGAATTATTCACTTATCACAACAGGGGCACCCTTTAATGATTTTTTTCTTGAGTGATAAGTAAAAATCTATTTCAATATGAATAAGATTTCAAACATTGTTTTTTCAAGTTCTTAAAATGCAGACGAAATATTCTAAAATCTGATGTATCTAATATCTCTATCTATCCTTTCTGTGTTTCCCAACTCACCCCCTCCCTCCCTTCCTTCCTTCGAAATGCAAATTCAGAGTTACTGGTGCATAATGTATACATGTATGTAGGTATGTAATGTATGTAAGCCTATGTGATCTGGTTTTCGTGGAAATTGTGTACAATAAGGCTTGGCTGTTAATTATTGTCTTATTCATATCATTGATGCATGTGTCTGGTGTTGTAGAGTGTTTGGAAACGGCAAAAAAAATATACATTGTATCATGAAATGCTTTAAATCAAATGTAGGGTGAAGAGGAAGAGGCGATTTTTTGTATTGTTGTGAGATACCACAGTCAGGTATTCGCGAAAGAGCCACAGAATACTCGCCAACCAAACCGGTTTTAGTGCATGATGACATGTTGAACATCCCTAAACGTTCCAAAACGTCGTTTTACTGGATTCGGCTGTATAAGTTCTCAACTTTCAACTCGCTCTAGAAGCTTTCCTAATTAACTTTTCAAAGTTTTTAGATTTTTCCTGACAACCTGTTATCCACACCTTTCCACACCCCAAGTTTGAGCTTTCTAGCTATCATAGTTTCTCTAATAATTTCTATCACCCAGTAAGTAAGTAAGTAAGTAACATTCGGCGATATATATATTGATAGAGAAAACTGGAAATGAAAATCGTCTGCAAACATTTCCCTGGTGGCAAAATCAACCGGAAAATTATAATTTCCAAGTTGAGATGATATACGTACGAGTGTATTTATTCGTCGTAGAATTTTCTTTTTTTTTCGTGGTGCTTGTGCGTAGGTACATAGTTTTTGATGTGGTTGGTATCTTTTTTTTTTTTGTTCGAGGTTGGTATTGTTTGTAGTGATTTTTTTTTTACTGGGTGGTAGAAATAGAGATTTTTGTGTGATGATATGCGATAGAAAAGGTAAGGAGAAAGGAAGGTTTTTTCTGAGGTGTTACGATTTGATTTTCATTTGTTCAGATGGCAAGCTTTGCAGCTGAGTAGATTAAGGCGGATTGCGAAAAAAATTGCGTGAATTTTGACCTAATTCAGTGGAGATCTTTGTTTTGAGTTTAAAGTCTCGCAGAAAAAATGCTGCCTTCGAAGGTGATCTTGGAGAGGAAAGACGAGTCTTCAAAGACGCGGTATTTTGAAAAAACTTGAAGATTTACAAAATCTGCTGAAGGTTCCAAAATCACTCAAAACTTCCATCAATCAATTTGGAAGATTTAAAAAAAAAATATCTAATAATAAAAATCGAAACTCAGCTTTTAAAATTTTACGTGCTGATGAATTTTCACCTTCCGACCATCTTTGCATTAATCAATCATTTCTTATGATCGAAATCTAAAATTGAAAGATCCGTTTTTGAGATATCATTTTGAAATAAAAAATTAATCGGTCAATTTTTGTAAAACAAACATTTTTGAACATACGTAATAACACTACATCACATGAATCAAAAATCGTAAATCATTCGATTTTTGGAGTTCGATCTATCGATTTTTTGGAATTCGATTAATCTATTTTTTGGAGTTCGATTAATCAATTTTCGGAATTCGATTAATCAATTTTTGGAATTTGATTAATCAATTTTTGGAGTTCAATTAATCGATTTTTTGGAGTTCAATTGACCAATTTTTGGAATTCGATTGATCGATTTTTTGGAGTTTGATTATTCAATTTTTGGAATTCGATTAATCAATTTTTGGAATTCGATTAATCGATTTTGGGAGTCAAATTAATCGATTTTTTGGAGTTCGATTAATCAATTTTTGGAATTTGATTAATCGATTTTTGGAGTTTGATTAATCGATTTTTGGAGTCCAATTAATCAATTTTTGGAATTCGATCAACTGGTTTTTTGGGAGTCCGATTAGTCGATTTTTTGGAGTTCGATTATTCAATTTTTGGAATTCGATTAATCGATTTTTGAAGTTCGATTGATCGATTTTTGGAGTTCAATTAATCGATTTTTAAGGTTTGATCAATCGATTTTTGGAATTTTGATCACGATTCATTTTTGATTGGAGGACGTTTATTTTGAGGCCAGAACCGGTTTTTCATTTCGAACATGATCGATCAAATAGATTCTAAAATCAAAAATTAATCGATTTTTGGGTTCGATTGATCGATTTTTGGATTTTGATTAATCGGGTTTCAATCATGGTCAATTTTTAATCAAGAGATCTGATTTTTTAATTTGGACATAATCGATCACGATGGAATCGAAAATCGAAAATGATTTAGTTATTGAGATTCAATTGATCGAATTTTGATTAGGATCAATTTTTGATAGGGAAGGTTATTTTGAAACTAAAATTTATTTTTCGTGTCGAACATTATCGCTCATATCATTTGGAATCAAAAATCGCAAATGAATCGATTTTTGGGGTTCGATTGATAGATTTTTGGAGTTTGAATTTAAAGTTCGATTATGGATATATAATCGATTTTCAATCACGGTAAATTTTTGATCAAAAGATTAGTTTTTCATTTTAAACATGATCGATCATATAGAAGCGAAAAAGAATCGATTTTTGAAGCTCGATTAATTGAATTTTGATCACGATCAATTTTTGATCGAAAGAAAATTCATAAGTATTTGAGGGTACCATTGATTTTTTATTTCGAACATATAATCGATCATACGGAATCGAAACCCGCAAATAAATCGATTTTGACGACCGATTGATCGATTTTTGGAGTTTGACTTATTAATTTTCAATCATGGCCAATTTTTGATCGAGTGATCTAATTTTTCATTTTGAACATGGTACTCATATTGAATCGAAAATCGAAAATGAATCGTTTTTCCAAGTTCGATTATTCGAATTTGATCATGGTTAAGTTTTTGTTTTGACCGGAGAAAAGTATTTTAGAGGTTAAAATCGATTTTTCATTTCGAACGTGATTAATCATAATTCATAAGGAATCAAAAATCGCAAATAAGTCGATTTTTGGCGTCCAATTGATTGATTTTTGGTGTTCGATTAATCAATTCTTAATCATGATCAGTTTTAGAGTCGATCATAAATTAGAATAAAAAAATTCGAAATTATCATAAATTGATTTTTCCGGTTTGATAATTCGATATTTTTTAATCGGCAGGTCCGCAAAGTTGAGGAACTTCTAGCATGGTATTTTGATTATTGATTTTTGTCATTTTAATTAGGTACTTTTTCTGATGTTTTTCTCTAATTTTTCAATAGGTATTTTATAATTTTTTAGGTATTCTCAATAGTTTCAATGACAAAAAAAAAATGACAGTCCAAAAAATTTTAAGTCAATTGTAATAAAATTGCAAAATTTTGTTCAATTTTGCCTGTTTTTTTTTTCAAACCAACTTTCTGATAAATTTTAATGATACAGAGTATTGATTTCCTTTAATTTCTGGTAAAATTATCATGTTATTTTGATGTTGATCAATGTTACCTACGCAATTTTTTAACATAAATGTATTTTTTTCTATTTGAGGTTATTGTTTATCAAAAAAACTTTCATTAGGTTGCTTTCAAGTTTTTTTTTTTATTTTTATAATTTTTGAAAGCTTTGAACAGGGCATGTTTTTAAATTGGCCTTGAGTACATGTTGATTTTTTTTTGATCTCTTAAAACGATACCTGAATGGTGATTGAAAACTAACGACGTAATAAGTAACTCACTCTCTTTTAAATTGAATATTTTTCTCCCAACTTCGACACCTCTCTGCATAAAACGGAAACCTCGAAATACCTCATAAAAAGAAATAAAAATCGATTTCAAATTTATATCTAGGTACTGCTCTAGGCACTTTAGGTCTACGTCATTTTGAATATATCACAAACCAAACCATCCTTATCATTCATAACAATCAAACCACCAACCACCCCGCTATGTATATTATATACGTTCACTCGTTTCAAAAAATAGGTACTGAAAAAAGAAAATCTCCTAAGCGATCCCGAGGAAGTATTCAGCTGTAAAAGAGGGTTTTTTTTTGCCTGTCATCGTATGTCATTACGTCTCCGTCGAATAACGAAAGCAGCGTTTCGTCATTTAAGGAGAGAAAAATTGATGATGAAATTCGCTTCGCGACGACGAATGAATGTTACAGCGCAGCGTGCAAATATCGCGAGATATTGGAATTTTGGAAGATTTTGTCGCGAGGTAATGAGCCATGCTGTTAATTATCTTGTATATTTCAGAGTAGGTGTGTTGATTTACCTACTTTCAGCTCGTACGTCAGTGATGTTTCAAATATTGTGTTCGACTTCGAGATGGAAATAGATGTGCCAATTTAACCACGGTTTTTCATTTGCTCTTTTTTTCTTTTCTTTTTTCCCCCTTTGAGTGTAGGGATGTGAAAGAATTTGCTTTATTGATTTTTTAAATTTTAATTTGAATAAAAAATTTGCCAACTTGAATCTTTTTTCCCCCTTTTTGAAGTAGAATTTAAAAAATAACGTACCTAGTTTGATTTGATTTATGAGTTTAGAAGTTGTCTCCAAATGTAGGTTACAGGGTGCCCATGAAATGGATGTCAAGTCTGGAAGTTCTTAACCATTGAAAAAAGGTATAAGGGAACCTTTTAAACTGACACTTTCCGATTTAACGAAAACAAGCTAGATCGCAAGATCATGTCCTATAAAACCCCCTGCAACCAAAATTTTAAAAGCCAAAGTTAATTTTTGGATTTTTGAAGAATTTTTGAAAATTTTCAAAATTTAAAATATTTGTTTTTCAAAGATGATTTTAAAACTTTTTCATGAAAATATAATTTTTTGAAACAAAATGAACCAATGTAAATAATTCCTCCTACTCAACTCCCACACTTCATAAATTACTAATTTTGGACCATTCTGGAGCCTCCAGAGATTTTCGAAATTTCTCCAGGAATTATCATTCTGGAAAAGCCAGAAATGAACTTTGGGACCTATAAGTTTAGTCGATGCTTATTGGGCACCCTGTCGATAATTTTAGGTACTTACCACGAGATTTTTGAAGTTCCAGTTCAAAAACGAATTTTTAGCCAGTTTTCAAATTCCAGAAATGTGAAAAAATCAAAGACTACTTCACTGGAAATGACCTTTTTGGAGCCTCCAGTGAGTTTTTAAATTTTTTTCGTTTCAAATCCCTCTGGAAGGGTGAAAAAAGTGAAATTGAGGTTAAAAATCGCTTTCGAAACAGCTATTTTGAATTTTTAAAATTTACAAAAAATCAGAAAATGAACTTTAGTGTCTGAAAAGCTGGGGTGGGGGGGGGGGGGGGGGGTTAGGACAAGTTTATTCGATCTAGCTTGGTTTCGTTCAAAATCGGAGAGTGTCAGTTCAAATGCATGATTTTAGAGCAATTCGATTCTTGATGAGAATGTTCAAAAATTATAGGTAAGATAAATCAAGTTGTCACAAGAAAAATTAAAATTAAATAAGTAAAATGAGTAAAAAATCACATAAAATAATCATCAGTTGAACTCGTCACACTGAATACCAAATCCATTTTTAAAAACTTGTCTACAAAAAAGAAAGACAAGGAAAGGCAAAGAAATAATCAAAATATAAACTACTAAGTAGGTTTCAAAATTCATAATATCACCACAATAAGTAGGTAGAGGTACATAGCACGAGCATGTATACCAACTGTGGAGATATTTAGAAGTATAATTAATTAAATACCTACCTTTAGAAGGCTAATAAATGAAACAATGACAAGCAGGGTGGATTTTACAAACATCTTTATTAACATAATGTTACCTAAAAGTTGTCAAGAAGCCTGACGCAAAAATTTTCGTTTTTCTATGCAACTTTCGGTTGTAGTAGAGTAGATACACAGTAAAGTTACGAGTTGAAGAAAAAAGCAAAAAGAGGGCGGCGCTTTTATACCCCGAGAAACTCCCCGTATGGGAGGATTTTGCCAAAAATCGATTACAGAGCGCATGCTGTCTTGTAACAGTAATAAATACGATAAGAATAAAAATACTATCTTTTGATAAACTCTATATTATTAAAATAAAATTTAATTCGTTTAGAAAAAAATTCACCTCCTCGGGCTATTAAGCGCACACACTCGAATTTTTCGGGTTAGTTAATCGTATCGCAATGTTAAACCATTAGCTCGTCGTGAAATAAAAATCGTCCTTTGAAAAGATTCCATGTGTTGAAAAAATTGTATCAAAATACACCTTGTAAACTAATAAGATTTTAGCACGAAGAGTAAAAAAATTAATTCCAGCGGTGATTATTTTTCTCGCAGTTTTTACGCGAATTTACGCTAGTACCATGAAAAAAAAAGTACCGTTGGTAGATACACGCTAAAGCGAGGAATTTCATTTAATATTTAAACTTGAAAGCTGGATTTTTTTTTGTCTTTTTGTAACTTTACTCGATTGTTTGTAAGATGTGAATTCTTTACCTTTACTTACTCGTGGAATTCATTCTAAAAAGATTTTTTTTACGTTTCAATGCTCTTTTTTATTCTGTACTCTTTTTTTCCCCCTTGATATTTAATTTACTAAAAAATATCTTCCCTCGACATTTTTTTCGCTTTTTATCGTTGATTATTATTTTTTTCACGTGATAATTTTCACATTTTAATAAAGTAAAAGATAGGCTCTCTATGCGATGTGTTTTAATAGGTAGGTAGCGAAATATACTCCGGATTGATTTTGAAATTTTTTTTTCCTCAATCGAATTTGAAAATTAAATGAAAAGATACGAGGGAGGTTTGATTTTTACAAAATGTTCGTCACTATTCTCTTTTTCACGATTGCCTTCGGTGAAATAGCTGTATTAGTTTGTGTGTTTCTTTTAAACTTGCTTCCTTCGGTGTTTGAGTTGAACTTGGAAAAAAGGTACGCGGGGGTTCGTGAAGACTAGAGTTTGATCGAGGTTTCACTTTGGCCTTTGGATATCTAACAATGAGTTCGGTGAAAGACCTTTTTGATGGTGGGACTTTGGTATTTTTCAATAAGTAGGGGTATATTTTGTCGACGAGGAAATCCGCAATCTTTTGTTTTTGTTTTTCACGATGGTTTATGATTTTTTGGTAGGGTTTTGAGAGGTTTCCGAAATTTACATTTTCATTGCGCTGGAAAAAATTATTTTGTGATTTCATTTTTTCCATAAATCCATAAGAATGGAATAGCAATGCATAAGAGGACAAAAATGCTCATGTAGCTCGAATTAACTCAATAGGCTACCTATCGCAAAAGTTACTAAAAATTTACAAGAGCTTAGGTAATTTCATTTTTCAAATTTTTGAAAATTTTTGAATGCTGGAATTTGGCTTCAAGGTAGGTATAAAAATACTGAAATTTGATTTGATTTATGTGGAAACCTAATATTTTTGTTTAGATGGCTACAACTACCGTAGATATTTTTGAATTTATTTTTGAATATTTTTGGATGATTTTGGGTCTTCCGGGAGAACTTTGGGGCTCCCTCCAGCTTTGGTAATCAAATTGAACTCTGAATAATAGTTCAATATTTTAATTAATTAAAAAAAAAAAGCAGGCAAGTAATCTTTTTATTTTTAAAATAGAAATTTTCAAATAGTTGGCCTTGTTTTATCAGGAATTTATTCAGAATTTCTTTATTAATTCATTTGGTTTTTTTTTAATTCAGGGATATTTTTGGTTCGCTCAAATCCAAACAAGCTTGAATGAATTTTGATTCATTTTTTTTTTCAAAATTAAAGTCAAAAGTGGCCAAGAATAAAATTTTATTTTGGGCATTACTCATTTTAAGAAATTACCTCATGGAAATTGCTGAACAGCGATTTTCTAAACTAACTGTACCCAGTGGAAATTTATCGGATCAGATCAAAGCATGTCAGCTCCAGACGTTTCCTGTATCCCATTTGATGTGGCCAAATCTGACTAAATCTCAACAGATCTGATTAGATCAACGTTTTGATTGGATTAGATCTGAATAGATCTCATCAGATCTGATTTATCAGAATACAAATAGATCAGATCCGAACATTCACTGAATCGAATGAGATTTGATCAGATGATGTAATCAGGTCGAAGTTCAAAACTAACCAAGAATAAAATGTAATTTTGGGCATTACTTACTCTTTTTAAGAAATTACCTCATGGAAATTGTTGAACAGCGATTTTCTAAACTAACTGTACCCAGTGTAAATTTATCGGATCAGATCAAAGCAGGTTAGCTCCGGAGGTTTCCTGTATCCTATTTGATGCGGCCAAATCTGACCAAATCTCATCTGATCTGATTAGATCAATTTTTTGATCGGATTAGATCTGTTCAGTCCTGACCAGATCTGAATAGATCTCATCAGATCTGATTTATCAGAATAGATCAGATCCGAACATTCACTGAATCCAATGAGATTTGACCAGATGTAATCAGGTCGAAGTTTTGATCTGATCAAGTCTATTCAGACCTGATCAGATTCAATCATCTTTTTTTCTCGTCTCGTTTGAATGGATTTTACGTTTAAATTCTTGTTCTCAAGCAAATGTGAGGTCAAATTAAATCAGAAGGACGTTGAAAAACGCCCAAAATCTAAAATTTAGACTATCGGTTTGTGTATCACCCGAGGAGGATGATTTTTTTAAAATTTAGACTCGTTTAAACCCTTTTGAGAAGGTATCGAGATGCTCGGAATGGATTTGATTGACAAAATGATTTCAGACTGGAGTTCGTTGACCTCTTAAGTAGGTAAACTTACCACCAAAAATAATTCATCAAAGGTCTTCGTCATTTTTAAAATTTCAATCCCTTAGATAGCTCTGAAAAATAAAGTCAGTACCCCCCCCCCTCCTCTCCGCAAAACCAAAATACAAAAACTACCATTCATCGCATTTCTTTATTTTTAATTTTTTTTTATTTTGACCCATTTTCTCTTCAAAGTTGCTCAATTTTAAACATGAGATGAACCTTTAAAAATGGCTTGAATTAATAGGCTACTATAAATTTCAAGGCTGATTCTCAACGTCAGAAATTGAATCGATTTGGGCTTTAATATAGACTCAAACACTCACAATTTTACTCACGATCAGACTACTCGATTAATTAGCTAATCGACTAAAATTTACAGAAATATCTCTTAAAATTCAAACCTAATTTTACTACCACTTTATTCATAAAAAAATACGACCTAGTGAAATAATTCAAGCCATTTTGTTAATTTCAACATTTAATTAATGAAAAATTGAGATGGATATATCATCCAAAGACCAAAGCAATTTGATTTTTATTTTTATTTTTTCTTCAAAAATGTAATGTTAGAAGTGTAGATAAAAAATCCATTTTTAAATTCCAAATAGACTCTTGTTAATTCGATTATATTTTAGGACTCAAGATGATAATTTTAAAATCGCCACCTTTGTTTCTTTTTTTTAAAAAATTGGATTTTTTTTTTAGAATTTTCTGTTATGGTTTAATTTAGTCACCAGGAACAAATGTTTTAATTCATTTAGGAGGAGGAGGTGAGGAAATTCGTCCCAAATTTTCAATATATGTACATACCTACTTTGGACTTGAAAAGATAAAGTCAAACCCCTCCGATAGACCAGACTTATGATAAATGAGATGGAAAGAAGGAAGCAAAGCGTATCGGTTTATACTTTCAAATCGTTGAAGAAGTCATTAAAATATGGGAAAAAATTTTCAAATGTAATTTTCGATTGTGAGTCAGTTTTTTGAAAACAAAATAAAAACAACAACAACAAAAACATTAAAAATATGTTTCAAGGATTGTGTATTACTTTGAGAGGAGAGGCAGAAAACGAGTTAAATGATTTTCAAATTTTTCAGAAGCATGATGTACAAAATATGTAAAAAAAAAAAATCGAAACCAAACAGGAAACAACTGGACAGGTTGATTTTTTTTTTAAATACAAAAACGAAAAAAAAATTAGTTTGAAATTTAAAAAAAAAATGAAGCTGTAAAAGATTAAAATTTGTCTCAAATAAATTCTTAAAATAAGATGAAATATGCTCAAAAAATTCGAAATATTCCCTAAAAATGTACGAAATATAAGAAATCAAATTTTGATATCAAAAATCATTACGGAATCGGAAAAAATATAGCATCACTAGTTCTGTCCTTGAAATGGTAGAGTATGCAACTTTGTTCCCATTCACGTAATTCAAGTTGCTGTATCTTCAAATGAAAAAAAAAAAAAACTAAAAAAAGATGACCAAAAATTAGTGTTTAAAATAGGCTGTATAGAGTAGGAAAAAACACATAAAATCAGCAACAGGAAATGCCTTATATTTTCATTTCTAAATTAAAATTACCATCGAACGAGAAAGAAAAACTTGACGCGGTGTTCTGATGCGGCATCTGGTGAAAATGCCAAATGGTGCACGTCGCTGAGTGGAAAACCTTGAAAATTACTCGGTAATTATTCACTTTCAAATTAACAAAATGGAAAAGTAACTTTTCGACTATAATGACAAAACTTCGAGCCCAGGCAATTAAACTTTTCGCTCCAATTCGAAGGCAAATAATATCGAAGACCCATCAAAAATAAAGTTAATTAAACTAATACTAAAATAATCATTCTAACAAAAAAACTTACAGCTACTTTCAAAGATGCTGTGAAAAAATGTCTATATACGATGTAAGCCTATTTGTTTTATGACTTTTTGGTATGTCTATTGTCTATAGATACCGCATTTTCGTCGAATAGTTTAGAGAAAAAAATCTTTTCATTATACGTAAACTATACCTATACTTATCTGTTGGGTGTTTGCTTGATAAATAATTCATAAAAATAATAATATACCAAGTAAGCATGGAGCATGGAGTGATATTCTTTTATCAAAGCTAAAATTCCAGTCACGTTTAAACGAACGCAGATTTTAACGCCTTTGTCGTTACTACGTTGGTTGTTGGAAAATTTCATTGACAGTTTAATATCTTAGGATAAGTATACGAATTCGACATTTTACTGTGTGTATCTAAACCTACGTATGCCATATACTTTTATATCGAAGCAAAGTTTCAATCTCAGGGATACCTAAAACGTACTGTATAAACGTATAGCCTACGTTCAAATTTGCAGGGTTTTCTATCCTATACGAATAGAATATAGAGAATACTTATTCTATAGCGATAATGCAAATTACCATATTTCTACCACGTAATCGATCACTATATTGGTAAGTATAAAAATATACGAGTACGCCGGAGAATTGAGCCGTGAAAATGACCCATTCAATAACATTTTCGCAATGACTGCATCATTATGTACAGATAATGCTAAAACGGAGGAACGCTTTATTCAATAATATCAGCCATTTTGATATCTAGGTCAACGGTATATTAATTAAATAGCTACACAGGTACAAATATTACTGTTGTATACGCAGATATGAGAGTTCATTAAATTCGTCGACTGACGATGAAGGAGGTACCTACGACGAAGTGAGTAGAGAGAGAGATACCTATAGGTAGATATTTCGAATACGAACACTACGAACAGAGAAAGGGTTAAATAGAGAAAGAGAGAGAGAGCAAAACAGTCAGATGCACATAAGCTACTAGCGTAGATTTTCCAAATGAAAACCGTAATAAACTGGGGTAGTATTTGAATACTTCAAAGTAAGCGCTTTACAAATTATTTCATTCAATTCGCTATACCTAAAAGAAATATCGTTTCGATTATTACGTTACCTATTAAAGATTTTTAAAAATAATGAACTATTAAAATATTGTATAAGGCGATTAGTGTTTATAGTACAAATGGAATATTTTCAAATGTTACATACATCGCCTCAAGGGCGTATTTAGGGGGGGTGATTTGGGGTAAAATCACCCCCCAGGGCCAAAAAATCCTTAGGTTAATATAATTTCCTACGATTTCTTGCATTGAATCACAGGAAAAAAATCATGTTGTTTTACATTTCTAGGGAGATAATTTGCTACAAACTTCAAAATTCATTGAAAATCACATTATCTCCCTATAGGTACCTAGTTGCATAATCTATGTACTAATTATTTTTGTTTCTTGAATTATGAATTTCCAATGCTTTTGTTTGCTTTGATTTCTTGAAATTGAAATTTATGTAAGCATATTTTTCGTTATTATGTGGGAGAAAAAGTACTCCTTTTGCTCCAGCTTACTGATCATTATTGGAATTGAATAGGTACTGGGATTTTTCTCCCTCATAACGAAAAATATGTCATCAACTCAGGGGTAAAAATGATTTTCGACAATTTTGAATTATTTTCCTTGCGAAGCTTGGGCAATAAACTTCGAAAATTGTCAAAAATCATTATCGCTCCCCAGTTGAACAAACTACTAATTCAAGTCTGAGGACGTGAGGAGTGTCAAGTTAAATCCAAAAAAATCAATTTTACAATCAGAAATGTAGTAGTTTTTACTCTTTGGATTGACAAATTTCCAAAATTTTGCCCTCGCTTTGCTCGTTCTTATCTGAATTTCATTATAAATAGGTATAAACAATTTTCTGGATAAATTTCAAAAACCTCACTCTGATCAACACGTTTTTCAAGCTGAACTTCAGCATGAAAATGTCTGAAATGTGCCTACTATTGAAATTTGTATACATATGAGCCCGTTGGGAATTTTGTGATTTTTGTCCCCTACTTATGAGTCATTCGTCACCCCCCAGGAGGAAATCCTGGATACGGGCTTGCATCGCCTAACATCGTAGCTATACTTTTTGTTTTGCGCGTATTTTTTCTAAAATGTGATGATGAGTTACCAATAAAACGTCGATAGTGTTTTCATTATTTTCACCCTGATTTCACTCCGATGTTCTGAAAGTTCACATATCTATGTACGTACGATACCTTCCTAGATGTATGATTATGTTGGGCATACACTACCTTCATTTCAATTATGAACATTTTTCAATATGATGTGTGTCCGATTTTTCACGCGAATAACTTTGCAATAATTTTTAACGTGCTTTCGTCAATATGCATATTGAATACCTACCTATGTAAGTTAATTAAGTACTCGGTTGTTTATTAATTTTGAGGTTTGTTTTAACAAGGCTGATTTTAATCTAGAAATTGATGATATATTTTTTTTCGCTCTTGGGCTTGTAAATATGATTGGATATATTATGTAGGTACAAATAGTTCAAAAATCGGCGATGTTGAGGCATTTAATATTTTTGAATGATTTTAGAGAAAAAAAGAGGGAACATGTACACCTTCAAAGAGAGGGAAATTTCGTAAAAATCGTGTTGTATAGAACATAGAAACGTTTACTTTATGGTAATAAAGTCTTGCACTAGTTTCATAGAATAAAAAGACATACGTATTACACTGGCTGTCAGTGGGTAACACGATGTAAAGAAGCAAAGCTAATAAAATAGAATAGAATAGCGCAATTACCGTGGCAAAGCATATAATATTCACGAAAGTTTACAAATAAATAAAAGAGATTCACACAAAATACACAATTACGGTCTAATGACAGTTTATGCAGTTATCAACTAAAAGGCACTTGGGCAACGACCACAATTGAACAAGCACGCTTTCAGCGCATAAAAGTAACGTGAATATAATCTCAGCTATAGAAATATACTGATTATTCGTTGCTCAACGCTCTCAGCTATACCCATATCGCGGTCCTAATGGACCAGCTGCGTGCGCACGAACTTACGGAGCACAAAGCTCAACTTGTTTCACACGGAAACAAGTTGGGCGCGATCCTACCCGCTACAGTGTTTCTTTTGCTCTAGGGCCATTCCACGTCAATTTGACGAAAAAATGGTAAGGGGGTAAGCGATTTTTTTGAATATTCTCATGTGGAAAGACTTTTTGAAGGGGTGACCAATGGCGCAAATCACAGCCCTCTAGCCCTTTTTTGAAGGCTGCTGGGGGTGTCAAAGTTTTCAGTGAACTTGATATATCATCCGTTTTAGCAGTGGATTACTCGATAACCGCGATACCTATCAACATTGAACTTTTCCCAATAGTTAGGGGTTTTTAAAGGCTTTTTGTTGATATCATAAAAATCAGTGTTGCCACTTTTTTTCGTACGAAAAATTAGCTCGAAAAGTTTCAAAACGTAGTTTTCATATCGTCCCGACTCTCAAAAATTCTGAAAAAAATATATTATGGGCAACTCTTCATGCTGAACAACATATTAAAAAATTGGGATGGCATTATTTCGTAAAATCGATTTTAAAAAATTGAAAGTTTGCGAAAAAAATGCGATTTTTCGATTTAAAACGTGAAAAAAAGTTTCGATTGGTGAAGTTGACCCATTTGACCCCTATTTTTACGTATCCGCTGAAAAAGTCGTAAAAACCCTTTCACTCGATGAAATGAACACAAAAAAAAATCAAAAATCTGAGTGAATGGAAAAATTAACATAATTGTCAGAAAGAGATCTAAATTAGAGAACTGAATGAATTTAAACTTTTATTGATGTTTGGAATTGAAAATTGAATTTTGTTTTTTTTTTGTGATGAGTTTATTTCATTGAGTGAAAGGGTTTTTTCAACTTTTTCAACGGATACGTAAAAATAGGGGTCAAATGGGTCAATTTCGCCAATCAAAACTTTTTTTCAATTTTTTCGCAATTTCAAGTTATTCAATTTTTTTTAGGGAAGGGGTATTTTTATAAAAACGTGAAAAATAGGTCATGAAAAAGTCATGATTTTTTGCCTGGGAGTTTTGTTGGACACCCTGTATCAACTAGAAATATACAGGGTGTTTCATAGGTGACCTAACTCCTTCCACCGGGTAAGTAGGCAACTCATGCTGAGCACAATTATGTATGTTTACATAGCTTTTGAATTGAAGGGGGAAATGTATGCTTGCTTGAAAATAATTCTTTTCGGTGTTGGTTGGAAATTTAAACTTTGTGTATATAAGTCGAGATGTCGAGAACCATAATAGGTAGAGACTTGCACTTTGCGCCACTGAATAGCAAATTTTATCTGGAATTTGTCTATGCGGATGATCATTAGAGGCGTAACCAGAGCATATCTAAGGGGGAAGGGGGTTGGTGTTTTGAAAGAGGTCCAACTTTTTTTCAATTTTTTATTTTTATTTTTGTACCTAAACCTATACAATATACATCCATAGGTGGTAGGTTAAAAAGAACATCCTCTTGCTGATCTCCCGGATCGATTCGTTCGTTGTGGTTTTAGTAGATCTTTGTATTTACAGTTCTGAAAAAATTTCTGGATGTGAAAATTTATTTTAAAAAAGGTTCAAAATGGAATTCAGCCAGTGGGGGGGGGGGGGGTCGAGACTCCCAAACTCCAATGAGCGTTGCGTCAATAAAAAGATCAGACTTTTTTCTTCGAGAAAGATTATTAAAAACGATAAGTGAAGAGGAAAAATTTTCGAGTAGTTAAGAAAAATTGCATAGATCATCAATTTTTGAGAGAGTTTTTTCAGATATTATTACTCTAATTCATTTTTTGATTTTTGGTAAATTTTTGAAAATCAAATTTTGTATCAAAAAAGGCGAAAAAAATCAAAATTTTACTAAATTGATTCAGAAAACTGAAATTATAAAGTAAAATGTTGTGGAAATTCTAACTTTCAGAAATCTGTTGGATGATTCACAACTGCTCAAAATGGTTTCAAATCTTTTTCAATCGATTCAGGAGGTCAAAAGTTCTCAGCTTTTTAGATAAGTTACATGTAAAATTTTGATTTTTTCCCATGAAATCGATGATTTTCTGTTGTTGGATGAAATTTTAATTGGGAGAAGGATGATAACTTTGCACAAGATAGAACTTCCTGTGCAAATTTTGAAAATTTCCCTACAAACGAGAATTAAAAACAAAAAAATTCTTAAAAATCTCGTAAAATAAGCCGAGAATAAGCTGCAACTTGCTCGAATGAATTTGCAAGCCTTTAAAGGATTTGAAAAAAATCACATCGAAGACTTCAAAATGACTCAATATGCTCAAAATGGTGAAATTCTTTCGGAAAATATGATTATTTTCAGGACTAATTCTTAATCATTTTTACTGACAAGGAAGATATCCTTAACTGCGAGAAAAAAAAACTCTTGAATTGGACAAAACTAAATCAAAAAAGCAAAAATAAAATCACAAGCAGAAATTTCAGGTGCGAAAATTTTTTTTCGATTTTTGTTGAATTTTTGAAAATTAAATTTGAGCCAAAAATTGGAAAAAAACAAATTTTCACCAAATCGACCCAGAAAACTGAGTGTATACCATATTTTTGACCCGCTAAATCGATTGGAAACGGTTTCTAATTGTTTAGAGCGGTTCTGGAGCCTCCAGCATTTTTCGAAAATTGAAATTTCCATCAAAATTTTACCAAATGAAGTTGGAAAGCTAACATTTGCTCTGTACCCAGATTTCAACATGCTACTTCGACTAAAGGTAGTTTCAAGCCGTTCTGGAGCCTCCAGTGACGTTTTGGAAATTCTAGTAGTTTTCTAAAAATACGCAATGAAATCTGTCCAAATTAACTTTAGCACCTATTCTCGCTATTGGTGCTTGTTAATCACCTACTTGATCGATTTCACATAATTTTACCAAAATCAGTGTCCAGTATGGATGTAGCAACGTCATACCTACTTAACTGAAAAAAAACTTGAAACCACAAGAAATCGACTCAAAATTTGGGCAGATTTTTAGGTGGCTTTTATTAAAAAACTGGAATTCTTAAAATGTTTCTGACGGCTCTAGAATGATTTGAAACCACCTCCAATCGACTCAGCACGTTAAAATTAGGGTACTGAGTGAATTTTAGGTTTCCAACTTCAATTGGTAAAATATTGTGGACATTTATTTGAACAATCAAAAAATCTTCCAGAGGCTCAAAAGAGTACAAAATATTAAATTTCAGGTTTCTAGGTCAATTTGGTGATATACTACCTACATACGTCTTATTTTGATTTTTTTCATTTTCAAAATTCACCAAAAATCGAAGAATGTACTTATGTACTACGTATTTATCATCTAATATTTTGGTTGGTTGTATATTTTTTCATGCTAATCGCAATCGCTCTAGCTTTGTCTTTGTCAGTTTCAAAAGTTTTTGTGAGTTTGCTTACCTCTTTTATGAGCCAAAATGAGAAGTGAAGAGTGAATTGATCGCTATGAAGAGTATCAACTTTAGCACTGAGATGTTTAATTCTTTTTTAAGATTATTTTTTCAAAAAGGTGCACAACAGGTTCGATGAACTTTGATGCTGTTGTCCATCATCTTTATTTTTCATCATCTAGAATTAACGGCGATGAATTTTCATATTTTCTAGCCAATTAGACCTTTTCTAAAAAACAGACAATTTTTTTTATCGTACTACCCACACTATGACGATAGATAGTGTTGAAATACGAAGACATAACGTTGAAAAATGTTGCACTTTCAATCAAAAAATCCAACGCACGAGGCATAATTCGAAAACGAAAAAAGGAGATGGAGATAAATTGACGTGTTAGATAATTTTCGCAGAAGTGAACCGAAATTTCGTTGAAGCGTAATTGATTCGAATTGAAAAAATTCCAGACAGGTCACGTATAAGTTGACAGTTGAGAAGAAGCAGGATAAATCCCCTCTCCACCATCGGTCTCGATTTACAACACCTATCTAGTTTACCTACTATACCTACTTTTACCTATATAGCAACGTATTCTAAAAAAAAAAAAAAAGAAATAGGTAGATAAGTACTCGTATTTCCAAACACTCGTGAATTACACCGTAAAAGAATTTTTAACCTTTTTAATTATACGAACCTATACCGTACGATAAATTTCATTCAAAGGCCAATACGTTCGTACGATTCGGCATTTTTCATCCTTATACATCCCTCGAGCACAAATTTCATCTGCGGTAATCGAATACCCTGCGGCAATTCATAATGGCAAACAATGAATCCGCATTGTTTGAGTATCACTGTATCAAAAAAATATATCGGTGATCGATGTTTATTGAAAACTGATCTCTTTTCAAATGCTACCCAAAAGTTGGGTATCGGGTTAGAATATTTGAAAAAGGCGGCCCGGCGTACTCCGTTTTCTTCGCTTTTAAAGTATACTACCGAATCTTTATTGCATTTAGAAGCCGTTCCAGTCGCTTTTTCATTTCCAGATGACTGTGTAAAGAGCGGTCATTTTGAAAGAGATCAATATATTTACTAACGTGCTTGACAAATACGCGTCGTCGCTGCGGCCTCCGCCACCACCTCGCCCTCGCCATTGTTTTCGAGATTTCGGTCGTATCGTCGAAGAATTTCTATAAAAGTAATTAATCCGCGCGTTCGAATTACTTACTCGTATTTCACACCTCGCGAGATTCATTTTTTAAATCGACCAACGATAAAAAAATTCGCAGGTGGTAAATTTTGACACCCACTGCTTGAAACATGGAAAGAATTTAAGCGGTGTTTTTCTCACCTTTTTTTTTTCTTCAAAAGCTCACGTATATCTACACGTTTTTCTTTACTAAAATAACGTCGTCTTGAGATTCGCTTGTTCTTTTTCTGTATAATAAGAACAAATAGCTATGTCGAAGCAAAATACCTAACTAACGCCTCGGAGTTTTTAATCCCTCACGTGAACGAGAGATCTTATTTTTTAAGGACTGTAAATATATTTCGCGTTCAAAGCCCCCATACTACGAGTACGTAACAAAATCCAAAATCGCCAAAACCATGTACGAGTAATGTAGGTATGTACCTATATTTTGTGTGTAATAAACGGCTTTAAATGTTATGAAAATCCTTCACGGGGACATGGCCACATAGCTCTAATGCGGTTTAAAAGCTTTACCTCTCTCTTGCTGAAAGTTGACTACGCAATTTGTTGAAAGCATACGTGACAAGGTAACATTTTTACGTTATAACTGAGCGTTCACCCCGCATTTCTCATCCAGCTTTACCATCGAGTCGAGTAAACCGAGAAGTTTTCTCGATGATGTGATTTTTCACTACACTGGGTAAACTTTTAATCGCTAATTTTTCCTCGCAAGTCAAGTGTTATGGATGTTTTTGGACACGGTTTATTCTTTTTGATTTTTGTACTCGATGTCTTGAATTAAATAAAAAAATTTTTAAATCCAAAATTGACTGTTTTTTTTTTCTTTTTTATCAACATTATAATATCACTCACAATCAGCAGAAAACTTGCGAAATCAAAATTCCAAAATCGATAAACCCCTATTTTGAAAAAGAAAAAAAAATATTTCAACGTATCAAGACGATAGCATTAGCGAGTTATCAACTAAAAACTATAAGCGGCTTGCAGAGGTGAAAAAAAATGTGAAAGTTATAAAGTGAGATTGGAGTAATGATATATAATTCATGGGGCTGTAGTAGTATATTATAGTCGTTTTGAAAATGAGGGAGGTGTACGAGGGAATTCTAATGGGGCCTGAAACAATGTTATTTATTGTTATGACTGTTGTAAAGTAGAACCCCGTTTTACATGATGGAACGTAATAACAATCTCTGTTTGCTCCATTATATATGGTCCTAATCTTTCTGCTTAAAAGTACAATTTAGTTTTTTATTTAAAAAAACTCCAAGTATCTACCAACCAATTGCGCCCAGGATGGTTTTATATTTATACCTATTAAAACGGTGCAATATTGTCGCGTCTAGGGATTTTTTTTCTGAATACTTGATGAATTTTTTGTTCGGATACGGAAAAATGACGTTTGTAAGGAATTCAACGAATGGTTTTTCGAAACTCTCGTTAAACAGGGTTAAATATTAAAACTAGGATTGAAGTTTTCACAAAAAAAATAATAATAATAATTATGGCTTTGACATAAAGTATGTAGATATTGTGAAAGTTGATTGACATTTTGCATGAGATTTCAAATTTTCTCATACTCTTCAGATTCATTACTTATGGAAATGGTATCACTGATGATTTTGATTTTTTAAAACCAGTCATTCTAGGGGGAGGGGGAAGTTCCAAAAAGTAATGAAATTTCAGTGAAAGTTGATAAAATTTGGGAAAAATTGTAGATAGCTATACCGCCAAAAATATTGAAGGTAACGTCGTTTTATTTTTCTTCTCAGAAAAAACCTACTTATGTAAAATGAATTTTAATGCGAGGTGGAGAGAGAGAAGACGATGTAACCTAGTCATTATAATTTTACGGCGCCTCTCTTGGTTAAAAATTATTTGTGAATTTTCCTTTGGAAAAAGGAGGGAAAAGAGTAAGCCAAGTTTCAAATCATGGATAAGTAGAAGTACATAAGTATGTTTTTTGTTTGAAACTTGATTATGAAATGTCATTGATGAGATATCTGAAAAAAAAAAAAATGTTCAATTATTATTAAATGTCTCAATGCATACCTAATTGATGAATTCAACGATTTTTTCACCAAGTTTTCAAAATTCAGCGTCACGCGGTGATACGCGATCAATAACCTACCAAAAAATTACCAGTTATTTACCGAAAGTTACCAGTAGTTTACCAAAAATTTCTAGTTGATTCATCAAAAATCATCAGTAATGCTGCAATCATTACAATGTAATTTGCCAAAAAAACTATCCAAAAATTACCAGGCGATCTTGCCAAAAATTTAACAACCAGTAATGCTTAAATCATCAGTGAAAAATGACCAGTAATTTGCAAAAAAAAATGACCAGTAAGTAATTTGTAAAAAAAAAATAACCAGTAATTCATCAAAAACTTACCAGTAATTTACCAAATATTTGCCCAAAATTTAGCATAAAAAATTACCAGTAACTTATCAAAAAGTTACCAGTAGATATCTATTTTATTTCCACCACCAATATTTCCATGGGAGCGCTTTACAAAAGAGACCTTGATAGGACCTTCTTGAAACGACAGGACCTTCTTGCGCTTATTCCACCTAAAAATTGATTTTATTCCTTCTCAAACCCACCAAAAACATGAAATAGTTCAGACAACTTGTTAGGTACGTAATTTACAAGTTTAAAACACCAACTATTGAGGAAAAAATTAAATTCAGGAGGGTCAAATGATTAAAAAATTGACAAGTAAAACCCCCCAACCAAAAAACCTGGATTTTGATACACTACTAAAATTTTTGTGATTTTTTTCAAAATTTTATTTCGGTAGTTCCTGCCTTAAAGGCTGAGTGAAAAAATGACTTCGGATTCATGTTTCTCGACCCAAAAAACATGTATTTTGACATATCACTCGATTTTTTTAAATTTTACGAAATTTCGTTCTGGTAGCACCTCCTCAAGGGGTCGTGGGAAAAAAGTACCTCAGATTCGTGTTTCTCGATTCGAAAAACCAATATTTTGACATATCACTCAATTTTTTTCATTTTTACAAAGTTTGATTTCCGTCGCACCGCACTCCCCCTCCCCCAAAGGGGTCGGGCAAAAAAAAGGACATCGGATTCGAATTCCTCGTTGAAAATTTACTACGAAATCACTACTTCCAACTCTTGAGTTTGTTGTAAAACGCCATGCTCGCCTTTTTTTGCCATCCAAGTCACTGTTGTGGGCCGGCCTCACCAACTTCATATGGCTGCTGTTTGTGAAAAGCACCACATGGTGCGCTGCGGTTTGCACCATTGTGTGCAGAAAATGTCAGAGATTCAAATTTCATGAACTCCTCAAAAAGGGTCTATCGGTCGATAGGACCTTCTCGAATAGCACCATTCAATTATCAGTTATTTATCAAAAATAGACTAGGATTAAATTTACCAAAAAAAAAAATGTCAGTTATTTACAAGAAAAAAATGACTAGTAATTTACCAACAAATTATCAGTAAATTACCTACCAAAATAAATTACTGGTACCAAAAAAATACTGGTGGTAATTTACCAAAAAAATGACCAGAAATTTACCAAAGAAATACCAATAATTTCGGTACCAAAAAGTTACCGTTGATTACCAAAAAAGTTACCAAGGCTTCCTAGTTCCTACTCAAACGTTTTCGGGTACAGGTGTCTGGTACAGATTTTCTTCTGGGGGAATCGGGTACTGGTAGAGCCCTGCGCTGACGACAAAATCATCGGCGGCCGCTATGATAAGCACAGCACTGTGACTGGCAATGGAGCTGATTCCAGCCAAAATACGTGAAAAATCATCCTGAAATTTGCCATTTGAGTGAGTTAAGCTGACTCAGCAGAGCAGATTACTTAACAGTGGCTGTGGTGGCTGAAAGAATTTTTGAAACAGCGGCTGCAGTGTAAAAAATACTTGAAATATTGGTGGCCACAGAGGTGGCGCAGTGCAGTGGTGCAGGGCTCTAGCTACTGGTATTAGGTATGGTACAGGTTACAGGTATTCCAGAAGTATTCGGGTATTGGTACCAGAGCTGAAAATGGTACTCGTTAACTGCGGGTAACTACTGTACCCATACTGTAAATTCCCACTGCTTGCTAGTAGCTGGTAGAGAGTTGAAAAGATCTTACACTGGTTCACATTGTAGCTGGTAGCGTGTTGTATGCATAGCGGGTGTATCAGCATTACATCATCATTGCCAACAATCACTGTCAAATGTCAATCACACGCACCCATGACAGGTGCCAAAATGTAACTCCTCCCACTTACACATTATCAAGTTTTGGGGTGCGTGTGCAGACTAAGTGCAAAAGCAATCGGGTTGTGCTCACTATATGCTACAGCTATTATCTATACCCGAATCAACTCGATACCAGCTAATAGCGGGTTCACCGTTTTTTTTTTTTACCAGATACCAGTTAGCGGGTAGTGTAACCATTTTCAGCTCTGATTGGTATGGGTACGGGTATTGGATTTTCACCATTTTTTGCTGTTTTGGATACAATGATACAAATTTTGGTGGAATACCAGAATGTATGTACTATAGTATCCGATCTATCAAGTCGAGTATTTGGGTTCAAAATAGTTTTATGGGGTAGGGGGTAGGGGTACAGATTCAGGTACTCCTCTTCTCATTTTTTCAGGTACTGGTATGGGTATGGGTATGGGTACAAAAACTGATGGATTTTTGTTCGGGTATTCACAAACTTTATGATGCACAAATTAGTTCTTTTGTTTGGGGAAATTGGAAAATTAATTGGCTAGTAATAAGCAAACTTATCTGAATAAATTGAATTATGATTGGGCAACCAACAATATTTTTGTTTCTTGAGGTAAAATTAACGTTTTGCCTATGAATCCAAATCTTTCAAAGAACAAACAATCTGATTGGCTAATGCTTTGTGTATACCTAATGAAACTGAGTACACCCGATTTTGACAGGCAAAGTGAACGCACCCCCATCGATATTACACTAAATGGATACACAGCGTGTAGAGTGGCGGGTGGGAAATGCAGTGCTCTCGAAGTTCACAGGGGAAAGGTGAGGTTATTGAGGCGCATCCGTTCGGCGCAAGTGATGGCCATCGAAACGTTTTGCAGGGGGGGGGGGGGAAGAGGCGATCAACTTCAAATTTACGCGGATCTACGCGGCCACCAAATTTGAATTCAAAATCAAAATTAACCAATCAGATACCATGCGCAGAAAAAAGTCGCATCAATAACTAAATAAGCTCCTAAGCTTCCTCGTTGTTCATTGACGCGGGGTAAATGGACTTGCTGGGTATCCATTTAGTGTAATATTGATGCGCACCCCATGTATTTGCGTACTGGTATGGTTTGGATTTGGAAGCCCTAAAAATTAATTACCAGTAATTTAGCAAAAAAAAATTACCTGTGATTTACCAAAAAAGTTACCTGTAATTTACCAAAAAAGTTACCTGTAATTTACCAAAAAATTACCTGTAATTTACCAAAAAATTACCTGTAATTTACCAAAGAAATTGCCAGTAATTTACCAAAAAATTACTAATAATTTACCAAGAAAATTACCAGTAATAGTAATTTACCAAAAACTTTTCACTTTCCGGAAAATTAAGGCCACAAAAATGTTTTTTTCTTTTGCTAATGTCAAAAGTGAGCCATTAAAACACTAAATCATATGAACACAAATTGAATTTTTTACTGCATCACCTTTCTCCTCCTTCTCTCTTCTTTTTTTAAATTCATTTCAACTACAAAAATTGTCCTTAATGAGCGTAAAATGAATGATGACAAATTTTGTTTATCATTCAAGAAAAAAAAGTACTTAAGTAATCAAGCTTAAGAATAGTATGTATAGTAAAAAGGTAAAAAAAATTCCATTAAAAAAAAAGAAATAGAAATACCTAATAATTCTTGTAGCTGCTTAATTTGAAAATGAAGAATATCACAAAAAAAGAAATGAGACGAGTCAATTAAAAAATATCTGCTTAAGATATTTGTAGATGTACCAGTTCCCACTAATGAGCCCTTTTACGTTTTCACAAACCTTGAAATAACCTCAGCAATAAAAATTCTACAGGAGATGAAAACCACGACGGTGTGGAGGGGGGGGGATGGGATTGCTCCACCGCCAAAAAAAAACCTCGCTTCTTTCACTACACGGAAAAAATTGAAAGAAAAGGTAAAAATTTGAAACACTGTTGCGAAAATACGAAACAGCTGAAACACAATGTTATTTACGCACGTTCGTAACGATTCTTTCGAGCTAAAAAGTCGTAATAAAATGTAGGTAAACGTAGTCGAATAAATCGAACGAATACATCCTTTTATGTTTCAAGATCGAATTTCAAGTATATACTATGGATGTGGCCTACACGGTTACCTTATTTTGCTTTCTTAACCGCACACGAAAAACCGGCGATATCTTTTCCAAAAGATAAGTTCAATTCGTTAATGGCTTTTCCATCTTTATCTGCGAGGTTATACCCTACTTCTCATTATTTTACGTTTATTTTTTCCTCCGGCCTTTTTTTTTCCTTTCTACTATTTTACGCTGCTGTTAATCTTTTAGCGCCGAGAGTTTTGTATTTGTGGTCGTAAGAGTGTAAAGTAAGGGCTAGATTATATGGCCTCGTTAGGTGAATAATTCATAGGATTTATTTTATTAGGTGTCACGGATGACGTGTTAATTTTATACTGAGAGGAATTGTTGCCGAACGAATCCCACAGACTAGTGGGAAAATTTATGAAAATTTTCTAACTATGTCATATCGTATCTGCGGAGAGCAGAGAGAGGAGCAAAAGTGGAACATTTCGAGGAGTAAACTGTATTTTTGTTTCATTTTGAAACCATGCATCGTCGTCGTCGAGCTCGTTTTACTTGAAAGAGTACCTAACTCGATGTTGACGGTTGCTTAAGTATCGTAGAGAGATGGGATAAGTATAGTATGTACCCTACGTAAAGTACTTGACGTGAAAATAGAGAAAATCATTATACGATTGAAAAACACCTAAATGAGTCCGTGATGTGCTCTCAGGGCGCGCAGCAGTGTATAATAAGGGATGTAAGTCGAAATGAATTTTCTATTCCACGAGAGTTTAACGTCGGCTAAGTATAGAATGAGATAATTTACGGTTTAATTAAAACACGTCTCGAGTGCCAATTCTTGTTAT
Organism: Planococcus citri; assembly: GCF_950023065.1. Lineage (NCBI taxonomy): Eukaryota > Metazoa > Arthropoda > Insecta > Hemiptera > Pseudococcidae > Planococcus > Planococcus citri. The sequence continues at coordinate 43,443,497 of NC_088681.1, read as the reverse complement.
AACATTTCGTAGATATAATTCATCGTCATTCGTCATACTTATATATATAGTTGAGTTTCATGTTTCATGTTAGAGCTAGGCAATACATATAGAATTACCTTGGGGTAGGTACTCGTAGCTTCACCAGATGCTCGGATTTAGCGTAACTAGATTTAACTATGCCGCAACCACCATCCATGTTGGTGGATTCGTTTGGAAATACTTGTTAATTAACCATTGTTTTGGTTTTTTGATTATAGGATATTGTCGAGAAGGATTGAAATATGGCAAACGTATCGGTGATTTTCGAGCGTATGCTCATGGAGTACGAGGCACTGTTTACGCTGTAGACGAATCGACCTTTTACGTTCATAAATTTTATTACGACGGTACCGGGCCAGGTAAGCGATAGAACAGTATTTATTTTTTAAAAGTATATAGGTATTATAAATTATCATTTTTTTTTCTCAAAAAAAATTATGGGTAATTGAATGTAAACGATAAAAATGATGGGGGTGGGGGGGGAGGGAAGTGTTGTAGGGTCACTCCACGTCAATTCAACCAAGAAGTAGTAAGAAGGTCGACGATTTTTTTTGAAATTTTTCCTATGGAAAGATCTTCCGAAAGGATGGCCAATGGCGCAAATCGCAGCCCTGTAGCCCTTTTTTGAAGGCATGCTAGGGGGTGTCAAAGTTTTCAGTGAACTTGAAATATTATCCATTTCAGCAGAGGATTAATCGATAACCGCGATACCTATCAAAGTGGAACGTTTCCCAATAGTTAGGAGTTTTGAAAGGCCTTTTGGTGATATCATAAAAATCAGTGTTGCCACTTTTTTCGTACAGAAAATTAGCTCAAAAAGTTTCAAAACGTAGTTTTTATATCGTTTTGACTCTCAAAAATTCTGAAAAAAAATATATTATGAACAACTTTTCATGCTGAGCAATATATTGAAAAAATAGGATGGCATTATTTCGTAAAGTCGATTTAAAAAAATTAAAAGTTTGTGAAAAAATGGGATTTTTGATTTAAAACGTGAAAAAAAGTTTTGATTGATGAAGTTGGCCCATTTGACCCCTATTTTTACGTATCCGTTGAAAAAGTTGAAAAAACGCTTTCACTCGATAAAGTGAACTCATCACAAAAAAAAAATTAAAATCTAGAGTGAATTGAAAAAATAAACGAATTTTTATTTACTTTTTCAAGAAATACGTCAGAAGTAGGTCAAAATAAGACAACTCAATTTTAAACTTTTTTTGATGTTTGGACATAAAAATTGAATTTTTTCGAATTTTGATTTTTTTCATGATGAGTTCATTTTTTCGAGTGAAAGGGGGTTTTCAACTTTTTCAACGGATACGTAAAAATAGGGGTCAAATGGGTCAAATTCACCAATCAAAACTTTTTTTCACGTTTTAAATCAAAAACTCGTATTTTTTTAAGCAAACTTTCAATTTTTTTAACCAACTTTACGAAATAATGCTATCCCAATTTTTTAATATGTTGTTCAGCATAAAAAGTTGTCCATATAATATATTTTTTTCAGAATTTTTGAGAGTCGGGACGATTCGCACTTGACAGCAAAGTAGTCGCCATCTAGCGGTTGAAACAGAACTACAACGAAACTAGGATATAATTTTTCGTTACATGTATTCTTATGGGAGATTTGCGATTTTCAAAAATTAATTAAAAATCGTGTAATTATCGTAGGAGTGTAATTTTTACTTCAAATGAATGTTTAATTCTTCTACTTTTTGAGAAAATTTATTACAATCTCTTAAACATGGTTTTTCTTGCAAAAAAATTGCACCGCATTTACAACGTATTTGCATTGTTTATTGTATCCTGAAATGCTGAAAAACATAGGAAGTGCAAAGCAATTTTTTCACAAGAAAAACAATGTTTAAGAAATTGTAATAAATTTTCTCAAAAAGTAGAAGAATTAAACATTCATTTGATGTAAAAATTACACTCCTACAATAATTACACGATTTTTAATTAATTTTTGAAAATCGCAAATCTCCCATAAGAATACATGTAATGAAAAATGTTATCCTAGTTTCATTGCTCGTAGCAGCGCTATCTATTGGGACTGTCAACTGCGAATATGAAAACTACGTTTCGAAACTTTTTGAGCTAATTTTCTGTACGAAAAAAGTGGCAACACTGATTTTTACGATATCACCAAAAAGCCTTTCAAAACCCCTAACTATGGGAAAATGTTCCATTTCGGTAGGTATCGCGGTTATCGAGTAATCCACTGCTGAAATGGATGATATTTCAAGTTCACTAAAAACTTTGACACCCCTTAGCAGCCTTTAATTCGGAAGGTCTTTCCACAGAAAAAATTTCAAAAAAATCGCCGTCCCCCGTACCACTTCTTGAATCTTGATTGAATTGACGTGGAATGACCCGGTACGATTTTGAACAAAGGCCACAAGAACGGTGATTTGGCCCCCGAGAGCTTCTGAGTTGATATTTTCATGGTAGATAGGTACCATCGAGAACACTTCACCCCACCCCTTCCCCTTTTTTAAGATATCCCTGATTTTTTTAGAAAAAAATATTGTTATAGTGGACCATGGTCAAAAATTGGAAAAACTGGAGAGACGAGTAAAAACAGCATTATTAAAAAAAAATAAATTTTGATGACTGATGAGGTGTCCTTTTTGCATAATTCGATGCCTTTGAACACGAATATCAAGTCAAAAATTGACAATCGCACTTCTCTCACCGCCTCTCCCACCAGAACCTTCCAATAAAGGGTACCTATATACCCGAGAGTTGAGAACGATGAATCGACCCTCGGCTCGGGTTTTGAATATAATCCATAGGTATCTTTATTCTTTAGGAGGCCAAAAAAACATTTTTAAGCGTAAAAATCTTTTCTATATCTCCCTCCTCTTCCCTCTTCATTTGAGAAAATCTCGACTTCTTCGTTAAAAATCATATTCTTCGACCACTTGACCACAAATTTTAAAATTTTGGTGGGGTGTAGGAAACATGAAGACTAATTGCTGGAAATTTTATTTTTTACTAGCCAAAAAGCTTATAAGAAAGCTTTGAATTACCGTAGCTCAGCACCTAAAAGAGTTTTATGCAAACTTTTTTCACCAAAAACTATGTTTTAGTCCATATTATTTTCAGTAATTTTTTCGGATTTTTTTGGGTAGGTGTGAGCCATTTACGTATCATCATACATTTAAAAAAACACTAAACAATGTTGAAAAACATCATTTTAAGGGAGAAATTATGGGTGGAGGGGAGTGTACATTTTTTAAGGGTTGACATACTAAAAAATTTCAAAAATTGGCTCACAAGGAGCCGAGAAAATTTTTTTACCTCTATTTCACATCTCGATGGTACTTACTTACATATCTACCATGCAAATACCAGCAGCGATAAACCACGATTTTTTCGAAAAGAACTCATATCTCTCCTCCAGGGGCACTTCCGGAGCCAAAAATTTTTCTGAGTGACTTTCAACTTAAAAATATAAAGTTTTTGCTGAATTTGACCGAAATCCTCCGCCTTTTTTTTTGCGATCCACCTTGAACCACATGTTGGTAATAGCCAAATATTCAATCTGAGATAATCAATCGACAAACCGTATCTACATATTGGCAAGTTGGAGTCAGACTATAGAAAAATCAATTAATCAAATTCGAATATTTCGATACCGAGCTTATTTTCAATTAATTTTCCATTAAATAAGTATTTTTGGTATTCGATCAAAATTATGTTTTGTTTTCGCTCAGTCTTTCTCTCTCGAAAAGACAACGTTTCCAATTCCACGATAGAATTTTCACAGCGCTAATCCACAAATCAATAGAACACCCGGTAGCAAAACCCATATTATCGTAGGTAGCTTCGAGGCACCTAACCTACTATTTTCTCAAAATTTCCTATTCCTACGCGTTTTTCGTATTTGTATTATGTACGCCTGTAAAATGCTACAAACTACTTTCACAGCGGCGGCGTAACGCCTTAGTTATAGGCAAAAAATTAATCCGCTAAAACGTAAAAATTCCCTATTCATTTTAAACAAAACGATTTGCACGTCGAATCGGCTCAATATAAAAGGGTGTTTTTAATAAACATGCAAATTGATTTTCTCAATTAACGTCGCAGTCGGCAATTAGATATTTCATTGTAAAATTATTAAAGCAAAGCTTCGACTTTTTAAACGCTCTGCCATTGACAGTTACTTCGATTCCTTGTGAAGAAAGAACAATGGAACGGTGTTAATGACGTAGGAGGAAAATAGTCGGATTGATTTGAAAAGAATCATAAAGAATATAAGCACTTTAGATAAGAGGAATTCTCTAACGTTTTATAGAGGTATACCTACTATACCATTGGTAGTTTTACTCGTTTCGACGTGGAAGTTTTTAACAAGGGAATCTTTCCAACTGTTTAGGTCGGGTTTTGAAAATTTTTGCATATTTTTGACGAAGTTTCAAGTACTAGTAATTTAATTAAGAAGCAATGTAATTTGTGAAATCGCTTGATTATCGCAAATTCAGTGCTAAAATTTTAATCAATATTTTAACATCGTCCAATAATTCAAATTTTTTTTTGCAAATTTTGATAGCTCATTCGTATACTATCTTTTGCTTCAAATAATTGTAGAATTAATAATAATCTGTTGGCAAAATTTCCCGATTTTTCGAAAATATTTTTCTATTTCGAGTAAATAATTCTCAAATGACCATCACTTTACACCTGGGTCATTCCACGTCAATTGGACCAGGAAGTAGTAGGGGGGTTCGGCGATTTTTTTGAAATTTTTCATGTGGAAAGACCTTCCGAAGGGATGACCAGTGGCGAAAATCGCAGCATTCTAGCCCATTTTTAAAGACAGCCAGGGGGTGTCAAAATTTTCAGTGAACTTGAAATATCATCCATTTCAGCAGTAGATTACTCGGTAACCGCGATACCTACCAAAATGGAACCGTTTCCAATAGTCAAGGGTTTTGAAAGGCTTTTTGGTGATATCATAAAAATCAGTGTTGCCACTTTTTTCGTACAAAAAATTAGCTCAAAAAGTTTTGAAACGTAGTTTTCATATCGTTCCGACTTTCAAAAATTCGGAAAAAAATATATTATGGACAATTTTTCATGCTGAACAACATTATTAAAAAATTGGGATGGTACCATGTTGCAAAGTTGATTTTAAAAAAATTTAAAGTTTGCGAAAAAATGCAATTTTTTGATTTAAAACATGAAAAAAAGTTTTGATAGGTGGAGTTGACCCATTTAACCTCTATTTTTACGTATCTGTTGAAAAAGTTGAAAAAACCCTTTCACTCGATAAAATGAACTCCTCACAAAAAAATCAAAATTCGAAAAAATTCAATTTTCAATTTCAAACATCAAAAAAAGTTTAAATTTATTCAGTTGTCTTATTTTGACCTCTTTCTGACGTATTTCATGAAAAAGTTGATAAAAGTTACACTCACAACAAAAAAATAAAAATTCGTTCATTTTTTGAATCTTTTCGAATTTTGATAATATTGTTCTGACTTTATATTTCATCTTTATCATCATCTTAATTGCATAAAATTCGTTCAAAAATATGAGTCTTGGTACGTTTGCCAACGATTTCTTTAAAAAATATTTTGAATCGTTGGTGAAACTTCTGTAATTTCGTTCACCAACGATCTTACATTTTTCTCACTTCGTTCGTGAACACAATTTTTTTTCCGAAAAATATGAATCATTCGCGAACGAATTGATGAAATTTTGATACACCTGACTCGATATTTCATCTTTAATCATTTTTTACACTTGAGCATTCGTTCAAAAAATATGAATCGTGTTCGTTCGCGAACGATTCGTGAAAAAAATGTTTCAAACCGTTTGTGAACGATACAGAAAATCATTTTCTGAAGAATTTGCGTATCAAATTTTAAAAAATACGACGTCTGCGAACGATATTTCTATGATCATTCGATCGTAGCTGATTTGGTCATTTTTTAAAGAATTTATCTCCTATATTGTTTCGTTTGTGAACGATTCGTTCAAAAAATGTGAACCATTTGTGAACGAATTGATCAAATTATGAAATATTAAAAGATTCTTTCGAAATTATGAGTTGATAGATTATTTTTATGAACTACATTTTTATTTGAGCGAATCAGAATCATTCTGAACTAACTTGATTACATTTTGAATGGTTGTCGTGAGTTGTTTGAAACTTTTAAATGGGAATAAATCATTCGCGAATGATTTAGAAGTTTTATTCTAAAATTCCAAAAAAAAAAAAAAAAAAAATGCGACTGATGACCTTTTCCAAGGATTTTTCAGTTCGTGAATATTGAATTGAAATATCCTCGTATTTTTCTTTCGATGTGAAAGAGGCACTACGTAAAGCGGTGCTTTCAGAAAATAATTGAATTTCTGGGAGATTGAATCAGAAAAATATTTGGATATTCAAACTCAGCTCCCTCGAACTGATAATAACTAATATGTCACTTGAAAAAAAATATTATTTTGAACGTTGATCAAAATTAGAGGCCTCTGCGCTGCTTCCCCCTTCCTCTGGTCTAAAAAATTCTATTTCTAAAATTAATTTATAAAAAGGGCCTTAAAGTTAGTCTTCATTATTATTTTTTTCAATTTTTAAACGGTTTCTGTCGATTTTTTGTGCTTACTTTGAACAGTTGAGCTTTCAAATTTGTATCTCCTATCTCCCATGGGCTGTTTTCTTCAAAACTCCTGAAACAGATCAGTTTTAAGTTTACCTAGTCTTGAAATATTGACATTCATAAAAATAGGTATGTTTGCCAGTAGAAATCTCATTGGAAAATAGATGTCGAAGGAATTGCCTACTCGGTTCGCCGTAAATAATTTTCCTGCGTGTTTACGGCGAACCGAGTATGCAATTCTATTAACAGCTTCACGTGTCTTTAGGCAAGGCTTCCCATTTCAAGCAAATTTTTCTATGTTCAAGAGAGGGGAGGGCGAGTCTCGTAATTTTCAAACGTTTGTGATTTTTTTTGCGAAACTTCTGGCTGAACGTAGAGCAAATCTGTGTGTGTTGGGGGGGGGGGGGGAGAGGGGGGGTTAGAATTTGAAAAACTCAAATTTAAACTTGTGGATGAAAGATCAACTTTTTTGTGGTCTCTAAAGCCCTCTCTCCATTCTGATCAATGTTTGAAAAAATTAAATTCAAAAATCTTAAATTTTTGCAAATTAGTTTACTTACCGAATTTTCAAATACGAGTAAAATGGAAAATTCTTCCAAATACATTTGCAAAAGTTTTCCCAACGCTGCATGTTTTCTAAAACCACGATTCATCGAATCAATATGTACCTACTTGCTCGTATGTAGAACGAAACAAAGTATCCTTTAATATACGTATGATTTTCAGGTAAGAGATCCACTAATCTGAGGCTTGTTATGTGTATTTTCAGCTGCATACTTTTGGGTAGGAAACACGCTTAGACCATCGCCGGAAGGAATTATCGTACCGTATCCAGATGATAATAAAGGAAGGTACGTATTAGCCTTTTCATAACCCTTTTCTATAATAATAAGCTCCTTATTCGACTGCAAATTAATCGATATCTAATGTGGCAAATGTGAATCTCCACAGGGAACCTGCCGTTTTAAAAGCTCACGAAGGTTCGGCGATTATTCTAAAATTACCAGACGGAAGGAAAATAAAAGAGTTCAAATGGTTATCTGTGTGGTGTCGTCGATTCACGGTAAGAAATAATTTCCCATACACTTCCACACATAACAATCTTATTCAGGTACTCGTACAACATACTATAAGTGATGCTGATTCAATTAGTCGGTTAAGTAATCGATTTATTTCAAGATCCGTAAAGATTTGTAGGCTTATAAATAATCAATTTATCGCGTTGTTATGAATTAACACCTTCAAAGCGTAATGTTTAATTATGACGTCGTTAATTATCATGGCGCATTTTCTGTAAACAGCTATCGGTTCACCGATCGCGTTAATGTCTCGAATTTGCGTCACATAATATTCGTTGAATGGCTTTTCGAAATCTCGAAAGGATTTCAGTTTGGCGTAAACGATTTTCGGGTCTTCTAGTGCGCTTCCTTTGGTGAGTTTGGAACGATAGAAGATTCTTTCTATTAACGTATCGTTGTCGGCTAGTAAATAAAGGATACAATCTACCGGAGCTACCTCGTTCTCGAATCTCGTTCCTTGGGCTAGGTCCATTGGGAAACCATCCAATAAAAAACCTATAAAAAATCAGCAAAAATCACGCAAAATTATATTTTATTTAAAAGTTTCACGCAAGTAGGTCATCTAAACAATTTGAAAATTTTACCACTTCATTTTCTACGTAACACGACTCTATGAGAAATCTCGCCGAATTCTTTCAAAACATAAGCTACAGCTAGATATGAATAAAACTTTATGCAGCGACAACACCCACCAAACCACGTTTTACCAATGGTTTGGTAGGTGGGTACTTTTATTCATCAACCAACGTCAATTTGCTCGTCTCGATTAATTTCAATAATCGATAAACGTGATTAGGATATTTGAATAGTTTTATACGTAATAACTAAGAGAGAAGCACTTAAACAATGCACCGGTGTCATTTACCTTTCGGTTTTTGCGCCATGTTTTTCGCCATTTCTTGCTTAAGTACGAATAAGATGAACTCGGCTGGGACGATTTGACCTTTTTTCATGGTTGAAATTTCATCGTAACCCTCTACCGGGTTATCTGATATCAAATCGTGGAGTAGTTCGCTGATTGATATGTGAACCAATGAGAAATCTCGAGCCAGTCGTGAGCACAGAGTTGTTTTACCAATACCCGGACCTCCGACCACCCAGATGACAAATGTGCCCAGTTCTCGAAGCTCTTTCAGGTTCATCCGTTTGTAGAGTACTTTCAGCTGGAAAAGAAAATTTGAACCTTGTATGTGGTTTAAAATTGTTTATTTAAAAAAAAAAATTAAAATTGAAACACAGCCACTCAGATCACATTTTAAAAGGTCGTCTGGCGCATACGAGGTTATATAGGATGTCTATCAAATATGTATCAGGTCTACAAAAGTCTTGCATTTGGTCAAGTGATTAGGCAAGTTATGCAATTCATACAAAATTTATGCACCTCCTAAAAAAATTTCTGGAAGAACTATTCAAAAAATCATGAAACATAAATGTTATCTTCACCCATAAATAAATCAGTTTTTCATTATTATTGCTTGATGTAAATCGTGATTCTTGAAGTAAAAATGATGAAAATAACTTAAAAGGTTTGAAAATCGCAACATTCATTTACTAAAATATCATAATTTCTCACCAAAATGGAAATTTTTCGTATTTTCTCCTCCACCCCCCTTTCTGAAAAATCAACCGATTGATAGTCTTTTTTTTCACCAAAAATTGTCGAGTTTTTCTCCACCCAAAATGTCCCCCCCCCCCCCTCATAAAATGGTCACATGTTGTTCAAGAATAATTGACGTGTTTTCACCAAAAATTTATAGTAAAAAATTTGTCATATTTTTTTCCCAGCTGAAATGAAAAATTTATTTGACTTTCTGCTAAAAATGACCAAAGTTTTTTCACCTGAAATTGTGTCACTTTGTCATTTTAATTTGAAATTTCTTTCATCTTATTCTGTTGAAAATCGCTTGATAGAGTTAAATCAGGAATAACTATGATGGAGTGAAATCATACGTCAATATGATAGGTGGTTAAGATAATTTTCATTCCCTAGAGAGTGAGATTTACCTACCCGTTAGATAGTTTAGTCGGAGAGCTTTTATAGTAAAACCAGATCACTCTATGCACATAAAAAGATATTTGTGCTTTAAACTCAAATAAATAGATATCTCCAGACATGTCAATATTATTTATTCGTCGTAAAAATACAAACAGGGTGAATTGATATAAAATACTTGCAGATATTTTATAATTTAGAAGGAGACACCTCCAACTAGACGACACGCGTTAATGAATCAAGCATTAATTAAAATGATATTTAAGGGCTATTGTTATTTAAATCGATGTAATTAAATCCCTAGTTTAGACACCTATCTTCAACATGGGCTATTAGGGCTCATGTATCAGGTAGGTGTTCTCAATTAACTACGATGAAATTATAATTAATTTCCTTTTGAGCCTTTCGACTCAGGTATGTGCCATTTCATCACTTACCAACACTGTTCTCATCTTCTGCCTCTCCTGTGATCTACTCATACTAAGATCGGCGACAGACTTGGGTTATAATATTTATATATTATACGATGGCCGGCAGGATCGAATAATATCTTGAATGTAGCGCGATTGATTAAATTTGTCAATAACACATTATTTATAATACAAATTATCCACATAGTAGTGGGCAAAAACTAGGAATTCGGGGAAGAGGTTAGAACTCTTCTGCCTATTTAACTGAGAAAATACACGTAAGTTTGACATTAGCTCCGACGAGCTCGAGATAACGAAGCTAAGTGAAGTTGGGAGCTCGCAGCGAGTACCACGATGGTACCTAGCTCGCTGTTATAAGGGAGGGTATTTATAGTTACCACGTATCCAGTACTTCCAGTACACATTAATCACCCACGCCTAGATGTACATAAATCTTGTACATCTTTAAAGAGGGATTACATTAAGAATCGCTAACACAATTAAGGCATATATCACTCTCTCACGCTGCAGAAAATTTTTTTCTACTAAATTCAAGAAACAAAAAATTTTAATTTCAATTTTTTCAGAAGAAGTGAGATAGGGGATCATAGGTAAAGGATGAACCAAAACTAAGGGGTCCGATATAGGGGGTCAGATATGCTCTAGCTTAGTGTTTCTACGTATAAACACCTACCTACCTACCTACCTACCTACCTATTTTTTTTTTTAAGAATTCAAAGTTGTGTGTACAAGTTAGGTTGTATTCGTTGTTTGCCCAAACTCATAATTGAAGGTGCAGGAGCAAATTAAAAATTTAAATGCACTTGAAATGTAGCATTTTTCAATTTTTCAAAAATTTAAACACTTATTTGTAATTTTGAATTCAGGCAAAATTTGAAGGTGCAGGAGCAAATTAAAAATTTAAATGCACTTGAAATGTAGCATTTTTCAATTTTTCAAAAATTTAAACACTTATTTGTAATTTTGAATTCAGGTAAAATTAATACCTACAATTTCACTATTAATAATATGTAGATTTAAGTGAAATTTTGCATTTTTATTTTTTCAACGAATTTTAAATTCAGGGCAACTGAAAGATTTTAGATTGATTAAAACTAGAATTTAACATAAAATCATTTAAAAAAATTACCCCAATTTACAAATTTTTTTGTAAAATGAAGCGAAAGTTTTCTAAAACTACTTGAAAATATTTTGGAAATGTTCAAAAAGAGAAATTTTGCCAAAATGCTCCATGGGTGTCAAGACTCCTCTCCAAGGAAATTTTTAAATCATGGATTGATTAAGTTGACCTAATGCTTGATCAGACATAATCATCCTGCCTGCGTGTCTGTCTGGTTTTCCAAGGGCATCTGTGCACTTGTGTGGCCTCTTGAGGTCGTTGACCCATGTGTCTGGACTAACAAGGTCACTGATCTACCTGTATAGCCTCCCAAGGTCGTCTGTCTGTTCTTTTAAGGTCATTGACACATTTGTCTGGCTTATTTTCAAGGGCGTCTGTCTTCATGTCTGGTCTTTTAAGGTCACTGACCCGTCTATATGGCTTCTCAAGATTTTTGTCTTCCTGTCTGGCCTCTTATGGTTATTGACCTGTATATGTGCGGCCTCTCAAGGTCGTCTGTCTACTTGTCGGGCCTCTCAACAATTTGGTAATTTTGTTTCAAATTCTTATAAATCAGACTTGATATCTCAAAATTGACAAAATTTTGGTAAGATTAGGCAAAAATTTGCGAAAATTGCTTTGATAACTTTGTTAAAGAGTGATAAAGTTGAATAAAATAATCAAAAATTGATGAATTAGGGCAAAATTTAAGGAAAATTATGTAAAAATACCTGAAATAAAGAGTCGTTGGCAATTACAAAAAGTTCATTCAACATTGATAAAAATTGAATAAAATTTTGTAAAAATGACGTAATAATCTGAAAATGACCTTAAATTACCAAATTTTCAATAAATTGAATAAAAATAGTCGAATAATGCTTAACAATATGTTGAAGTGTCGTGGAATTAATTTAAAATATTCAAAACTCGTATAGGATTGCAAAATTAAATACAAATAAATTGATGAAAATAGGATAACATTTTGTAAAAATGATAGAAAATCAATTCAAAATATTTTGAATTGGCAAAATCTCAGTAAAATAAAGCAAAAGTTCTGAAAATTAATTTGTTACTAGCTAACCCGTTAATCGCGCATACTGCGCGATTCTTCAAAACATAATAATGTACATTTTAAAAATTCAGTAACTACACAATACATAGAATGACAAAAAACTGACTTACCTATAATGAACTTTCAAACCTTCCCTGAATTTTTGACGTTAATGTTTTTAAGTTTTTTACAGTCTAGAATGGTTTTTTCGCGGTGATCTTTCAAGGTACAATATGTATATTTTTTTTACACATCAAATAAGGTCAAATACTACATGACCAAAACTTTCAAGCTTTCACTTAGCTTTGACCGCGAACTCTTGTAAGATTTTTTTCTTCAAGATTTTTTTTTGTGAAGCTGTTTCGAGGGACAATAATATATGTATGTACTTCTTTGTATACATCGAATGCGACTGAGTATAGGTTAAATACCATATCGTCACCAAATTTTAAGCTATCGCTGAGCTTTTATTGCCAATTTTTGAAAGTTAGCTTTAAACATTTGTAAACTTTTTTTTTCTTCAAGATTTGTCTTTCTGTGAAGCTGTTTCAAGGTACACTATATTATGTACATACTTGTTTGTATAGGTATGTCGAATGCAATGATTATAGGTGGGTCATTCCACGTCAATTCGACCAAGAAGTGATAGAGGGGTTCGGCGATTTTTTTGAAATTTTTCCCATGGAAAGATCTTTTGAAGGGATGACCAATGGCGCAAATCACAGCCCTCTAGTCTAGCCCATTTTTAAAGGCAGCCAGGGGGGTGTCAACGTTTTCAGTGAACTTGAAACATCATCCATTTCAGCAGTGGATTACTCAATACCGCGGTACCTACCAAAATAGATTTTTTCCCCATGATTAGGGGTTTTGAAGGGCTTTTTGGCGACATGATAAAAATCAGTGTTGCCATTTTTTTTGTACAAAGATTAGTTCAAAAAAGTTTCAAAATGTAGTTTTCATATCGTTCCGACTCTCAAGAATTCTGAAAAAATATATTATGGACAACTTTTCATGCTGAACAACATATTAAAAAATTGGGATGGCACCATGTCGCAAAGTCGATTTTAAAAATTTTAAAGTTTGCGGGAAAATGCGATTTTTTGATTTAAAACATGTAAAAAAAGTTTTGATTGGTGAAGTTGACCCATTTGATCCCTATTTTTACGTATCTGTTGAAAAAGTTGAAAAAACCCATTCACTCAATGAAATGAACTCCTCACAAAAAAATCAAAATTCGAAAAAAATCCAATTTTCAATTTCAAACATCAAAAAAAGTTTAAACTTATTCAGTACATTGTTTTATTTTGACCTCTCTCTGACGTATTTCATGAAAAAGTTGATAAAAATTACACTCACAACAAAAACATAAGAATTCGTTAAATTTTTAAATCTTTTCGGATTTTGATTTTTTTGTGAATATTTTTTTCAGAATTTTTTTTGAGAGTCGGAACGATATGAAAACTACGTTTTGAAACTTTTTGAGCTAAGCCTTTCAAAACCCCTTGGGAAAAAGTTCCATTTTGGTAGGTACCACCGTTATCGAGTAATCCACTGCTGAAATTGATGATATTTCAAGTTCACTGAAAACTTTGACACCCCCTGGCTGCCTTTGAAAATTGGCTGGAGGGCTGCGCTTTGCGCCATTGGTCATCCCTTTGGGAGGGCTTTCCACAGGAAAAATCTCAAAAAAAATCGCCGAACCCCCCTACCACTTCTTGATTGAATTGACGTGGAATGACCCAGGTTAAATACTGCATATCACAAATTATTGAGCTTTCACTGAGCTTTTACATTTAATTTTTTTTGTCAAAGTTTGTTTTTCTGTGGAGATTTTTTGAGGTACAATTTTGTCTTTTTGTGATGCTCTTTACTTCTTTATAATGTATACGTCGCGAAGGCGTTGAGTATAGAGTTAACATCAATTATTGAGCTTTTTTGAGCTTATGACACAACTTTTTTTGTAAACTTTTTTATTCGACATTTGACTTCTCTTGAAGCTTTCAAGGTATATACGTAGGTACTTCTTTGTACATGTCGAATACACTGTGTACAGGTTAAAATCAATTATTGAGCTATTTTGAGCTTTACTATGCAACTTTTCGGACTTTTGATAAAAACCTACAAATCTAAGGGCCAAAAACTTTTTTTTTGAGACATCATCGAGCAAAATCAATTCAGCCGTGCCTGAGATCTCAGAGTCAAAAGAATCTGGCTATAATTTTAATTTACGGAATCAATTATTGAACTTTTTTGAGCTTATGGCAAAACATTTTTTGTAAACTGATTTTTTTGACATTTGACTACTTGTAATGCTCTTTCAACGTACCTATGATATACGTACTTCTTTGTACATTTCGAATGTGCTGTGTATACTTCAAAATTAATTATTGAGCTTTTTTGAGTTTTACAGCACAACTGTTTTTGTCAACTTTTTTGTTCAACATTCCACTTCTTTTGATGTTTTTTCAGGGTATTATATACGTACTTTGCTGTACATGTTGAATGCACTGTGTATTGGCTAAAATCGATTATTGAGCTTTTTTGAGCTTTACGGCACAACTTTTTTGAAAACTTTTTTTTTTGACATTGGACTTCTTTCGATGTTCTTTCAAGGTATAATATATGTACTTCTCTGTATACGTCGAATGCGCTACGTATAGGCTAAAATCAATTATTGAGCTTTTTTGAACTTCACACGGCGCAACTTTTTGAACTTTTGATAAAAACCTGCACATCTACGGGTCAAAAGCTTTTTTTTTGAGACATCGTCATCATCGAGCAAAATCGGTTCAACCGTCAAAAGAATCCGGTCGTAAAATCGATTATTGAACTTTTTCGAGCTTTACAGTGCAACTTTTCGAACTTCTGATGAAAAAAAAACGTTTTTCTTCAACATTGCACCTCATTTGATCCTCTTTCAAGATATAATATACCTACATACCCACTTCTTTGTACATGTGGAATGCGCTGTGTATACGTGAAAATCGATTATTGAGCTTTTTTGAGCTTTTTACAGGGCAGCTTTTTTTGTAAACATTTTTCTCCAACATTAGACTTCTTTCGATGCTCTTTCAAGGTATAATATACGTACTTCTCTGTATAAGTTGAGTGCACTACATATAGGCCTAGGCTAAAATCAATTAATGAGCTTTTTTGAACTTTAAGGTACAACTTTTTTGTAAACATTTTTCTCCAACATCAGACTTCTTTCAATGCTCTTTCAAGGTATGATATACGTACTTCTCTGTATACGTCAAATCCGCTATGTATTAGGCTGAAATCAATTATTGAGCTTTTTTGAGCTTTAGGGCACAACTTTTTTTTAAACTTTTTTCTTCAACATTAGACTTCTTCCGATGCTCTTTCTAGATATAATATACGTACTTCTCTGTATACTTCGAATGCGCCACATATAGACAAAAATCAATTACTGAGCTTTTTTGAGCTTTACTGCGCAACTTTTAGAACTTTTGATATAAACCTGCACATCTACGGGTCAAAAGTTTTTTTTTTGAGACTTCGTCGATCAAAATCGGTTCAGCCGCTCTCTGTATACATTAAATGCGCTACGTATAGGCTAAATTCAATTATTGAGCTTTTTTTAGCTTTAGGGCGCAACTTTTTTGAAAACTTTTTTCTTCGACATTACACTTCTTTCGATGCTCTTTCAAGGTATAATATACGTACTTCTCTGTATACGTTAAATGCGCTACGTATAGGCTAAATTCAATTATTGAGCTTTTTTGAGCTTTAAGGCGCAACTTTTTTGAAAACTTCTTTCTTCGACATTACACTTCTTTCGATGCTCTTTCAAGGTATAATATACGTACTTCTCTATATACGTTGAATGCGCTACATATAGGCTAAAATCAATTATTGAGCTTTTTTGAGCTTTACGGCGCAACTTTTTGAACTTTTAATAAAAACCTGCACATCTACGGGTCAAAAGCTTTTTTTTGAGACTTTGTCGATCAAAATCGGTTCAGCCGTTCCTGAGATCTCAGTATTACAAAAATCCGGTCATATTTTAATATATAGATAACGTCATGAAAATCCCGAATCCGTAATTAAAAATTGATGAAAAGCAGCAAAATTCAAGAAAAATTTTACAAAAAATGCCTCAAATATCTCGTGGTTGTTGAAAATTGCAAAAAAGTCATAAGTTTATGTTTATAAAAAAATTGGACTACAAGTCGCCAAAAATACAGACAATGTCAAAACAATTGCATTACAGACATTAAAAAAATCACTAAACAGTTCTAAAAATGGATGAAATTGGAGTAAAATAGTGTGAAATTCAGAAAAAATCACATAAAACATCGTCAAAATTTTTTTAAATGGCATAAAAACAGTTGAAAACATACCTACCTATTTGATAATATGTGAGCAAGGAAAAAAACTTAGGTACATTCTTGTTAAAAAATTTTCAGAATTGGCGATTTTTAAAAAAAAGACAGAAAATGATGAATAAATCGCACAAGATTTGGAGGTTTTATTTTGTGATGAGAAATCATATTTATGTTTACGTAAAATCAGAATTGAAGGAGTTGAAACACTCGAAATTTTTCATTTCCAATTTGTTAAACGCCTGATAAGCTCCTTCAAGTTTGAAATTGGGCAAACCTAAAAAAAAGTCAAGTTGTAAAACTTTGAACTCCCTACAAGAAAAGTTACTTATGTCGATCTGTTACCATTTTGCGATCACTCTCTCTCATTCATTATTCAACATTCAGTTTCTCAAAAAAAAAAAATCACACCCTCACAATACCATAACTATGCCTACCTACCTGTAAAAATTTCATCGAAGCAATATCATTTTCGAACCACCCTGTACACTCACGTAAAAAAGAATTCTCATTCCTTTAGTTTTTCATTTTTATTTTTTGTCACAATCCGTATAGGTACGAGTACGTGAAAGTATAAAAACAGATTCCGAACACTTGGAACTGTATGAAAATAAATTGAAAAAAAATTAAAGACTTATACGTACATCGAGCTTCTCGAAGACGAAACGATTAATTGTGAAAAGAATTTAGTATTTTTCTTGCTTTTCATCTTTTCCTGTATCGTCTTACATACTACTCGCGTATAATCGTGCGCAATATATTTTTTTTCTACCCGGAATTAGTGCAACGACCTCGTCGAAATACTCGTACAACGACGAGAATACGAGAAACTTTTTTCCTATTTTACAAAACGAAAATATATTCTGCAAAAAAAGATACGATAGCGCTGGAATTATATTTGTATAACCAAATTTATTTTCAAACGAATAAAAGTCGACTTTGTTTTTTTCTCCGTATGTTTTCTTCGTTTATTTTATCCTTTCTTTTTTTTTACTCTTGCGGGTTTTTTCCTATTCGTATTGGAAATAAAGATGTATATTTTTTGATTGGATTCGAACACTTTATCGTATTAGATACTTAGCCGCTAGTTCTATTAGCTTGTTACGTACCTATCTGCAGATATTTCGTATTACAACGAGTTGAAAAACCACCCTGTATGAATAATTATAATATCAAAAGAGATAGAGAACACATTTTAGATTTGTAACGTGTGCTGTCCATTTCCAGCTGATTTAATTTTACGACTTTATTTATCGCAGACCGCTGCAACTTGTACAAAATATTGTATAGGTACAAAGTTTGTCGAATGTGTAAATGGATTTTATCGACCTTTAAACGAAATATTGTCATGAAAGCTTGATTATGTATATTATCGAAGGGTGAATATTTTTTATTGATTTTTTTTCGCTTACTAATGCATAACTTATATCAGAATTTCGTCGTCGATGAGAATTCGGTTCTGTACATATCAATTTCAACTCAAAAATTTCTTCGCTTCCCTTTCTAAAAAAAATAATTACCTACCTCATTTTTCCAGCTTGATAGAATTTTTAAAAAAAATACGCCTCTAATTCGTACCGTATGCAAATATCCACACCATATCAGTGTCGAGTATAATGATTTGCATAAGCTGCACTTAGAGGCGTACAAGCAATGCACACGAGTAATTCGTCGGTACAATTGGTACACGCGTAAAAAGCAATTCTATCCGAATAGTTTTTGCTCTCATTGCTGGGTATAGTATATAGAATGAGTTGACGGAATTCTCGAGAGCATAATATACGAGTACGAAACCCCATAGGTACGTTTATTACAACGTTGCTCGCTGATACGAGCTTTTGATATATGCTCTCGTATAAGAGCTAATAAATGAGATACTGCATGAAATTTTCAGTCTTATATACGTATCACAACTGCAACGTAAAATTAGCCCATAAGGGGTTTTTTCTTGGCGTAGATACCTATAGAGCTGTGTGTTGTGTGCTTGGGCGAGCTTTTCTCGCACCCAAATGGCCCATAATTTACAAATACCGCGTAAACGGTAAGCTCTACCAGCCTGGAAATTATCGTTATTTTTTTTAAAACTATGGCGAGACGCGATATCTTTCGATAATATTCCTTATGCAGATGCGAGATTTTTCGAATCGTGTGTTTTATAGGTGCAGTTAGCGATAATTGAATTTGTTTCGGGGGTTGGCACATTTTCGTGTTGTGTCGTAGTGTTTGATGGCTTGGATGTAGAGGGGAAGGGGAAGGAGAGATTTGATTTGGTGATTGATTCGTTATGAGCATAATCGAGTGCCGGATTTGTTTTTAGTTTAAAAATTTTATTGAGATGACAAGAGATACTTTTGATCCTGCATTCTCCGATTTGAACGAAACTAAGCCATAGATCGAAATAGCATCTCTTACCAAAATTTCAAGTCGTAAAGTTAACTTTTAAATTTTTTGCAAATTTTTGAAAATTAAAAAAAATCAAACAAGCCGTTTATAAGGACAATTTTTAAACTTTTTCATGAAAATATAAATTTTTTGAAGCAAAAAGTGAACAAATTTGAATGCTTAATTCTTTCAATTTAACTCCCTTACATCAACAACTACCAGTTTTGGGTCATTTTGAAGCCTCCAGCGGTGCTTCAATTTTCTCCAGAATCTTCAAATCACTCTGGAAAGGCCAAGATCACTTTATGTGGTTATTGTAAATTCTAGTAGCGCAAGTTCAGAAGTGAATTTTTTGACAAATTCGTAAATTCTAGAAATAAAATTTTCCAAAATTTTCAACAAACGGGGTTTTCTATGTACAAGATATTTACATACTTCTATCATCTTTTTTGTGCATCTAGTCGATCATCTGACTCAGAAGCAATCTCAGTTTGACCCCTTTGGCTCTTGCAAAGCGATTTGCAATTTTTGGAGGAATCTAAAAACTGGCTGGAGGCTTCAAAAAGGTCAAAATTATATTGTTTGCGAGTCAGGTGATTGTGCAGAAGTAGATATACCAGACGATATCTTGCTGGAAAAACTACTCGTTATACACCTTCCTTGAAAATTTGATTTTTCCCTCTTTTTTTCTGGAATTTATGAAATTGGTCAAAAATTTACTATTGAACTGGCACTGCGTGAAATTTCGCAATAACTTCCTAAAACAGTCGAGAGGATGCTCATTAAGCACTCACCAAGGTTATAGACCTCTAATGTTAATTTTTGGCCTTTTCAAAACCATCTGAAGCTTCTGGAGAAAATTCAAAAATATCTGTAGGCTCCAGAATGACCCAAAACTAGAGGAGAAGGTACAATTATGGACCCAGGTACAAATATGGACCCCCCCATGGTTTAGTGTACAACCACTAGCGCTACAGTCATGCTGGGTACTAAAAATTATACTAGTAGTGTAGTATCGATGATCCATGTACTTATTTCAGATCCATGCTAACTTGGGGGTCTCTCATCAGCAATTGTTTTTTTTTGCGCATTACTTTCTTGCCAATGGAAAATTTTACAAGTTTTTCATTCAGTAATTCATCAACTTCAAATAAAGTTTGGAAAAAAAAATTATTAGCGAAGTAAGTTGCTTACAATGTCAACAATGTGTACTTTCAAAATATACTTTCATATTTGTCTGTACTTCAACTGATTTTCATAATTTTTTTCATTTTTCATAAACTGAGCCGATTTTTTGCATGGGTATAAATATGGACCCCTAAATTTTTTTACCTAATTCTGATTCAATATTTTTTAGAATATCAAGAAAAGTGTTATTAACAAAGAAGACAAGTCCAAAGTGTCAAAATGGAACAATGATTTTTTCATTTTTCATAAACTTGGCCAATTTTTTGCATGGGTGTAAATATGGACCCCTAAATTTTTTTTCATCTAATTTTGGTTCAATGGTTTTTAGAATACCAAGAAAAGTGTTATTAATAAAGAAGACAAGTCCAAAGCATCGAAAAACATCTTTAAATAAATTTTTGTTCAATTTTCTGAACTTTTTATTCATTTTTTGAGGGGGGTCCATATTTGTACCCGAGTCCATATTTGTACCATTTTATGTCACTTTTCTAAATTTCAAATTTCTCCGTGAGTTTTCAACAAAAAAAATAAATTTTTTTACACAATATACTAGAGTCTTTGGCCTTTCGAATGGTATACTCGAAAAAAAATTTTGATAATTTTTTCTACCTTGTAAAGCCAAAAAGCTAGAGGGGGTCCATATTTGTACCTTCTCCTCTAGTAATTGTTGATATGTGGGCAGGGTTGGCAGGTAGACTTTATAGGAGTTTCTTTTTGCATTTCTTGGGTAAAAAAATGAAACTTTTGAATAATTTGTAAAAAAAAGTAAGGCTTTTAAAATTTATTGCAAAAAATTGAAATTTTCAGCAATTTGGCAGAAAAAACAAGAATTTTCATTGATTTTTGAGAAAAAAAAGTGAGTAGGTAAGCACTTTATTTTTGACAACTTTTGGAAAGGAAAAAACATGAAAAAAGCAAAACCGACAATTTTAGCAGAATAAGTAGATACCTATCGTTGATTAAGTATCAGTAAAAAAATTATACTATTTCACAATCTTTGCCGAAATTACAAGATTTTTTTCCTTTAATTTTTCAGTTGAAAAGTGAGGGTAATTTTTTGCAAAAAACGACAATTTTTAGCAAGAAGGGAGATTATTTGGGAATATGTACATGACTTTGAAGTTGACATACATTCCACGATGTCTACAGGAAGTCTACTTTACATGAAGTTTACATAGATTACGCTACCAAACATAGACTATGTTGACAAAGATAGTCTACATGTAGAGAACCAACCCTGTATGTGAGGTTTAATTAGAGGAATAATTTACATTAGTTCAGTTTGTTCAAAAAAATAAAATATGTACTTCTGGTTTATGACTTGATCTCCAGGACTGGCCCAAGTGTATAATTTTCTTGCATGCTGTTTGAACCAGGCATTGCATATTACTAGATCGTGTCTTTCTGCGAACTCTACGAGCATTTCACCTATTTTGTTCTGCTCTCCAAGTGCGTACCTCCCCGCAACTTGGCTGCCATGATCGTTCCTGACATTGGCATTGAAGTCTCCCATCAAAAACACAACATCGTTATTTTTCAAGCAGCTCATTACTTCTTCTAGGTCATTGTAGAAGTTGTTGATTTCTGCTGTACTGCTTTCTGCTGTTGGCGCATAAACTTGAATTATCACAATTGGTTTCAGCTTGACCTCCAATCTCACAAATATTATCCTCTCTGATTTGAAATTATGGTACTGATTTTGAAATTATGGTACTGATTTTATCGCTGATTCTGGTATGTATTAATATACCCAGACTTAGTTCTCGTGTCTTTTCCAGCGTAAATCATTTCATAATCTTTATCTACCCGGTTTCTACCATTTCCAGTTTCCAGTCCATCGGGTCTCACTTTTCTGTAACCACATTAGCGAGTTTTCCAATTCTGTACAACGTTCTCATAAAGAGAGGTGTGAGACAAGGATGCCCCCTCTCACCTAGGTTGTTCAATGTTTACGCAGAAGAAATAATGAGAGAAGTGCAAATCAAACAAATGGGATTAAGATCAACGGCAAGAGAATGAATGAAATAAGTAAAGCAGACGACAAAGTGATCGCTTGCTGGGACAGAAGTGCAGATGCAAAAAAAGATCAACCGAATCAACAGCGCTGGATTAAAATATGGAATGAAAATAAATGCAGGCAAAATCAAGGTGATGAGATTTATAAAAGAAGATGCCAAAGAGGCCAAAATCAACATTGGAACCCAAGAAATTGAAAATGTAAATTCTAATCAGATACCTTGGAGCGCTGATAAATAACAATGGTAGAGATCATAAAGAAATTAAATCACGGATTGGAATGGCAAAAGGTGCCTTTAATAACCTAGCCAATGTGCTGGGAAAAGGTCTGAGAAAGAGAATTATGAGATGCTACATATGGGCCATTCTGAAGTATTCTAGTGAAACATGGACCATGAGTGCAGAATGTGAGAAGAAAGTATCTGCTTTTGAGATGTGTGGTGCTATCAATGGCTACTACAGATCTCATGAAAGGACTTCATTACCAACAAGGAAGTATTAGCACAAATAGGAGAGGAGTGGAGTGGAAAGTCTTAGTAGAAGACATCAAGAACAGAAAGCTAAAGTATTTAGCCCATAAAATACAAGAAAATGGTATTTTCATGCTGGCGCTACAGGGGAAAATTCAAGGAAAAATGACAAGAGGGAGTAAACGATCGGAGCTGTTAACAACAAACTCACCGGTGAACTCTCCCTGTAAGACCCTGAAAGAAACTATCAGATACACTAGAAACAGGCTAATATAGATGGAAATATAGGTACACCAAGTTTGAAAATGGAGAAGTAGACATTTGATTCTAGTGGCCTCATATACGCTATCTCCTGTAAAGGAGTGTGACCATAACAAGACGACGACTTGTTCTACTGGCAGTCCATTTACAACAATTTTACTGTGTATTGGCTCTTTCCCCTCAAAGGTCTTCACCTTTGTTTTTGACAATGAGATTCTCATTCCATATTTATCTGCTACTTTCTGAAGGTTGTACATCGCTCTCTACAAGTCATCTTCATTGTCAGCATGTCAGCAAAGACCACCTGATCATCAGCGAATAGCAGGGTATTGACATGGGTGTCATTGATGTCTAGCCCTTTTGGCTTGGTTTTCAGCCATTCTTTTATCATGTCATTAAAGTAGATGTTGAACAGGCTACACGACATTGCGCATCCCTGTCTTACTCCTCTTCCTATCTTCTTTGCTTCCGACATGCTTCATTGTCAGCATGTCAGCAAAGACCACCTGATCATCAGCGAATAGCAGGGTATTGACATGGGTGTCATTGATGTCTAGCCCTTTTGGCTTGGTTTTCAGCCATTCTTTTATCATGTCATTAAAGTAGATGTTGAACAGGCTACACGACATTGCGCATCCCTGTCTTACTCCTCTTCCTATCTTCTTTGCTTCCGACATGCTTCCGGATCTTACTCTTATTACGTTATCAGGTACATATTTCTTTAGGGTTGTAAAAACCCGGCTAGTGATGTATGAGCTACTTCGTAGACAGCGTAAGAAAGCAATGGGAAACTACTAAGTACGTGAAAAGCTTAAAAACAACGTCGATTCCCCAGAATAATTGCAGTGGCAATAGGCATTCGCCTCACCCTGTTAGGGTACCACAAAAATGCGATTTCCAATGTCCTGTAAAGGACAAGGAACCAAGACGACGACGAAGCGTATTATATTTTGTTTGTTCACTTCGATTTTCCTCAAAAATGAGTTGAAATTAGAAATCAAGACTTCTGAAAATCCAACAAACTATAGACCACAGGAATCATCAATTTTTTTAGAATATGGAATCTAACTTAGGCTGTGGGTGCTCGTATTAAGAAAGTGAGTTGAAATTTGAAATCCGCACTCCTAAAACCCAACAAACCACAAGTGTCACACGAATTATTCAATTTTTTAAAATTTGAGATATTATTGTGAAGCTGAGGGGGCTTATTAGAGCAGGCAAATAGCAGTTTTAAAAAGGAAAAAATTGGCACATAAATTTTTTCTTCGGGAATGTGTTCAGATGAACCCCCTGAACTACCAAAAAAAACCCGAACCTCCTAACCCTGGAGCTAATTTTTTTAGGGGGCTAAAACCGGTTCCGATTTACGTTTTTTGCGATTTACTCCGAAAATACTAGGTTTATGAGAAAAACCACCATGACTAAAAATGTTCCCCTTCAAATTCTCGACAATTTGATACTACGCTCGATACCCATCCCTCAAGAGGGGTGTCTAGAAAAAGGGGTGGAAAGAGTAGGTGTTTGAAAAAAAGTCAGTCCAATAAATTGATCAAAGTTACCACTTGATATTATTCGTTTTCGCTCAAATTTTTTTTACAAAGTCTGCTCACCCAACTATTAATCCCAACACCATTGATTGGTCTTCAACCCTCCCAAGGGGTTGGTGGGGGATGCTTGGTTTTTTATGTAACACACAACTGAATCATATATTTGAAAAACGAATCTGGACATGCGATATATCGAATGGTATGTTTTCGAGGTCGCTGAATACGAATACCAACTTATTTTCTGGGTCCAACTCCTCAAAGCCCCTCTGTTCCCCAAAAAGGGGGTTACAATTTTGAAAAATCGCGTGAAAAGTCGAGTGATATATCAAATGGTATGTTTTCGAGGTCGCTGAGTACGAATATGAACTTATTTTTTGTGTCCTACCCCCAATGCCCCTCTGGGCCCCAACAAGGGGGCCAAAATTTGACAAAATCATCAAAAAGTCGAGTGATATATCAAATGAAATGTTTTTGAGGTCGCCAAGCACAAATGAACTCATTTTTCGGGTCCAACCTCACAATGTCCCTCTTCGCTCCAAAAAAGGGGCCAAATTTTGAAAAATCGTGAAAAGTCGAGTGATAAATGAGGAGCTTGGAATCAAAACTCACTTTTGCCATTGGACAAAGTTTCGAGAAAATCGACAATAACTGATTTCGCCTAGTGCGTTGATGAAAAAAACGCCGCAAAGTGTGTCGAGCTCTTCAGTAAGACTACTAAATAGGATTCCATGAGAAAATTTTTTTTTTCAAGTTGCCATATCGTTGCAGTATGGCTTTCAAGTTTGGCAAAAGTGAGTTTTGATTCCAAGGTGGGGTAATTTTACTTTCTTTTGCAAATATATCGAAAAATAAGCCTCCTAGAAGAAAACTAACGACATTATGTCGATTGGAAATTTAATTCTCTACAATTTTCCTTGACTTAATTTTTATGTAGAGTGCTTCGTTCCGTCTCCAGACAGCTTTAAAAGTTTTGAGCGCTGAATTTTTCCAAAAATCATACTTTCTTTTGCCAATATATAGAAAACTAAGCACCCTAGAAAAAAACTAACGTCATTATGTCGATTGGAAATTTAATTCTTTACAATTTTCCTCGACTTCATTTTTCTGTAGAGTATTTTGTTCCGCCTCCAGAGAGCTTTAAAAGTTTTGAGCGCTCAATACATCCAATTTTTTACCTCCTCAGTTGCATAACTTCCAAATTCAAAACTACCATTTTCACTATCAGAAAATGCTTCCAAAGTTGCAATTGAATCATTTTGGCTTTGTAGACTGCCATGCGACCTTGAAAATACAGTTTTTTTTTATAGCTTGGAGTCAAAACTCACTTTTGCCAGTGGCAAAAGTGAGTTTTGACTCCAAGGGCACTTTTTAACACGAAATTGTGAAGAACTGGGGCCGAATTCGGAAAAATGGATTCTGTAGGGTGATAGAGAAATTGAAGAAGTAACTTATTCGAATCCACAAAAAAACGCATATCGATTTTTGGTGGCAAAAGTGAGTTTTGATTCCAAGCTCCTCAAATATATCGAATGGTATGTTTTCGAAGTCGCTGAATACGAATATGAACTTGATTTCTGCTTATAGTTCCTCAAAACTCCTGTACGCCCTTCTAAATAGGATAAAATTTTGAATAGTCGTTGAACATCGTGTAAATACGAGTATATCGAATAGTATGTTTTCATGATCGCTGAGCACATATTCTTAGAATCCAAAGCATAACGGTTCTCAGCCCCAAAAAAAGTTAACGAAAAAACATGGTGTGATCTTTTTCTTTAAAGATTCACACCATTGTTTTAGAAAAAATTCTGAAAAGTCATCTCAAAAATTCTGATTGGAGTAACTTTCAGCGGGAGGAGGGGAGATGTAAGTAGAGCTACTCGCATTACCAAGGTATTATTGGGATCTCTGTTCAAAAAGTTTGAACGCTCATTTTGCAAAGAAAACATTTTACATCTCAAGATTTTTCTTTAAAACGCTCACTCATCTACCCGGTTTTGATTATTTTTCAATAGGAAATATAATGGAACTAGGACTTTCACTGTGTTGTCAAATTTCATTGAAATGATATTATTCATTTATAGGTAATGTTTCTTTTTTTGCTGAAAAAACTCATAAATTGATAAAATATTTCAAAATAGAATCCCGAAAACGCACCATTCGATATATTTATCACTCGACTTTTCACGATTTTTCAAAATTTGGCCCCTTTTTTGGAGCGAAGAGGGACATTGTGAGGTTGGACCCGAAAAATGAGTTCATTTGTGCTTGGCGACCTCAAAAACATTTCATTTGATATATCACTCGACTTTTTGATGATTTTGTCAAATTTTGGCCCCCTTGTTGGGGCCCAGAGGGGCATTGGGGGTAGGACACAAAAAATAAGTTCATATTCGTACTCAGCGACCTCGAAAACATACCATTTGATATATCACTCGACTTTTCACGCGATTTTTCAAAATTGTAACCCCCTTTTTGGGGCACAGAGGGGCTTTGAGGAGTTGGACCCAGAAAATAAGTTGGTATTCGTATTCAGCGACCTCGAAAACATACCATTCGATATATCGCATGTCCAGATTCGTTTTTCAAATATATGATTCAGTTGTGTGTTACATAAAAAACCAAGCATCCCCCACCAACCCCTTGGGAGGGTTGAAGACCAATCAATGGTGTTGGGATTAATAGTTGGGTGAGCAGACTTTGTAAAAAAAATTTGAGCGAAAACGAATAATATCAAGTGGTAACTTTGATCAATTTATTGGACTGACTTTTTTTCAAACACCTACTCTTTCCACCCCTTTTTCTAGACACCCCTCTTGAGGGATGGGTATCGAGCGTAGTATCAAATTGTCGAGAATTTGAAGGGGAACATTTTTAGTCATGGTGGTTTTTCTCATAAACCTAGTATTTTCGGAGTAAATCGCAAAAAACGTAAATCGGAACCGGTTTTAGCCCCCTAAAAAAATTAGCTCCAGGGTTAGGAGGTTCGGGTTTTTTTTGGTAGTTCAGGGGGTTCATCTGAACACATTCCCGAAGAAAAAATTTATGTGCCAATTTTTTCCTTTTTGCCCTCGCTTTTTTACGTTATTTTCCTGCTCTATATACAGGGTGGACAGAAATATCGGGTACCCCTAAGAAAGTTTTTCATTAAAAATATAGGTTGGCAACGTGAAATAGATACATATGATTGGTGAAATGTTATCTCTCCAGTCTAACAACCAATCATGTGCTACCATTATTATCATTCACTGTGACCAACCGAAGTATTTAGCAGAAAACTTTTTTAGGGGTACCCAATATTTCTGTCCACCCTATCAAAAAACTAAATTGAAATTTGAAATTAGTGCAATTGAAAATATTACATTTTTTATTTTTCATTCTTCAAAATCTGGCCAAAATTTGGTAGAGGCCAAGGCCAAGTATGTATACCAAATTGAAAATTAAAAGAAAATGGCTACCTAGTTCCAAGTGCTAGAAATCCTAAAATCAAAACTAAACCTTCGAAAGAGGAGGGGTTGAAACACAAATTTTTAAAAAGAATGCAATATGGACATCAAAATCTATAGAGATGATGATTTTCGTTCTGATCACACAATTTGACCTCAAACTCCAAACTGAGTCCCTTGAAGGACGTTCACTCTCAAATAAGTATGAAAATCGAATTCTCCAACACTTTTGGGGTGCCCAGTTTCAATTTTGTTCATAAAAATGGTTTTTAGAATCGTTTGAATTTTCATCATATTCAAATGTGTGAATCTGCTGAATTAATTTTACCCTCTTGACCTCCTCTCTCCCTTACATTTTGCTATGAATTTTATATACGCAATTTCCATAAATACTCTATGAATAAGTACCTACGTCCAGTACCTACTTACTTTTTATCCGATCATTTCCAAAGGTATTTATTTCATTTAACGATTCGTTGAACTTTTACAAATCGTGCATTGTTCCGATTCTCGCAATTTTTTCTCCGTCAATATATCGCATTTTTCTCAATTATTTCATATACTCTTGACTTGAAAAGAATTGGCATCCGTTCATTGTTGAAACCTGGATAATTTTATTTCATCATCTTGGGTACCTTTGAAATACTCGACACTAGATTTTTAATTCCTTTGACGTTTTAATTTGGCAGGTGAACTTTGGTGAAGTATTCATACCGAAGGACTTAGATCCTCCTAGACCACGCGTATTACCAGAATTCAAAAGATTCGCCCACGGAGTACGTTCGGGAAATGTAACCATTCTAGACGCGAAAACATTTTACATTCCGAACCTGCACTACGATGGTAAAGGACCTGATACTTATTTCTTGGTCGGAAACGGTTCCGAACCATCGTCTCAAGGAATTAAAGTACCAAACGAACTCGGAAGGTAATATTTTTTTTTCAAAAAAAAATCATTTTATAAAGTAGGTAGAATTAAATAGTCGACCGAAGGGTAGAATTTAATAACAATAATAAATCCTCTTAGTTTTTATCACTCGGCTAATTAAACGTACAGTTTTTTTTTTTTTTTTACGAAAAACATCTATACGAAAGAAGTTGTGAAAAACTAAGTGGGTAGGTTTTTTTTCAACTTTTCATTTCGTGGAAACTCGAGTATTTCTTTTGCGGATGGTTTTTACTTTTTACGTTTAATGACGAGTTTTTTCTTTTGTTGGATAGTTAATTGGGTTTGGTTAAGTCTGGTTTGTTGATTCGGATGCTTTTTTCACTTAGATGTCATTTATGCTGAATGTTTTTTCATTTTTATATAGGTACTTGACTAATAAATGCTTTGTTTGTCGGTTAATTCTTTCAGCCTTGAACCGTTAAAAAGACCTTACCAAGGAGAAGATATCGAATTACAGTTGCCAAATGACTTAACAGTGTACGACATCGATTGGTTAGCGATATATTGCATCAAATACACTCATAATTTTGGCCACGTCATGGTACCGAAGGATTTAGAAGTGCCACCTAGCTTGGGCCAGACGAAAATTTCTGTAAGAAACCTAGATGCGGGATATCTTGGCAAACTAGTTCGCTTTGTAATGAAATTGTGCGGTATATGCGGTGTTTAGTTCTTGAAACACAGGGTGATAGTATTTTTATTTTTAATGCACCGATAATATTTGCCTAATGCAATGATGAGAGGTAATATCTATCATTGGCAGACTTGACTTTATCGTACTTACCACCGATTATGTGATACTGAATGGGTGTGATTTTTCATTTTATTTATTTATTACTCGTATTTGATAGTTCTACATATTTACCATTCACCATTTTCAATTTTTAAATACACTTTCAACTTTGATCTGGATTTTTTTTGTTTAATTGTTATTACATATTAGAATAATTTTTCATTCTGAAGTCATTTTTTGGGATCGAAAAGTTCACGAAGAGACCTCGTAACGTTGTTTATTTCTAAAAAGTTTTCTTAAATTTTTTTTTGGATGCTTAGTTTTAAAAATTGAAATATTTGAAAATTTGTAGCTTGATGTTGATAAACGTGTACATTATCTTCTATGTTATAAGTATTGTACATTTGTATATATTCCTGATCTTAATTTATTTTCTTATTGCATGCTTTCGAAATAGCCTCCTTGGTGGTATAATCCGGTAAGTTGTATTAAAACCATATTTTTAAAAATGAATTTAGAACAATACACAAAAAAAACCTATCCGTTCAGGGGCATTAAAACTAATTCTGACCTAGAAAAAACTAAAATCTGCCATCTAAATATTAAAAAAATTAAAAAATTGAAAATAAAAAAATAATTAAAAAGTTTTTACTCTTCCATGTTTTTTATTTTGAAGAAATTTATGGTCAACTTGAAATTTTTCTGCCCCAATGACAATTTTGAGGAAATTTTTGAATCCTGAATTACTTTTAAAATTTATATTATGACTTTCATGAGTTTCAAACATTCTTTTTATAATCATGGGATCATTTTTTTTGATATTTTAAAAGCACTTATTTGACCATTTCCACAGTATTTTGTGTGCATCCTTCTCTTAATTTTTGCACAATGGAAATTGGAATTATAAAAATGTGGACACTTATTTTGTACCTATTTGAAGTGAGTTCATTTTAATCTTCGAGCTGATATTTGTAAATATGTACATACCCAACGTTGTAAAATAAAGAAAAAAGATAAATTTTAAACACATTAGAAAGCACGGTAGAAATTTCATCGTTGGCTATTACTTTTTTTGAAAAAAAAAAAAAAATTATTGATTTGCCTCCAACAGACGAGTAGTACGACAACAAATCCAGACAAGCGAAAAGAGATGAGCAACTGTAGAGAAATGCTATCAGAACGGTTACAAGTGCAATGGCAGGTTCGCGAGGATCGATTACAAGTCAGGTTATCATCGGCAATCAGGATCGATCAATATATCGCATTCGGAATCAGTGGAGATCCTAACAAGTAAGTTTTCCTTTCAAATACATCCTTGATAAGTTCTTATTGATTCTTATGGGAAAAGAAACTAACGCGACAATTTTTTTTTCGCAGGTCATCGATGATTGGTAGCGACGTTGTTGTAGCTTTTTACGATGAGAATAGTGGTAAATTCCACGCCGAAGATTACTATATTTCGGCTTCGAGTCCCTGCGATGGTAAAAGTGGTGTTTGCCCCGACGAAGTGATCAACGGCAGAAACGACGTGAAACTAATTTACGGCGAAAGAAGACACGGTATCACGACTGTAATTTACGAACGAATATTACATACCAACGAGGCGTTAACAGATAAGCCTATTTTAATGGGCGTCAAGACCAATGTAATCGCTGCCATCGGACCTTTAAACGCTAGAAGTGAACCGAACGCACATGCTTTGGCTGATAAGACTATAGGTAAGTTCTAGAAAGTGTTTCGGTTATACCTATTTTAATATGCCTAAATTGTTAGTGATATTGTTATTTCTTTTTTGAATTTTTAGAAAATACGTTTCTCGATTTTGGATCGATCGGTGATTTTGCCTGTTCACCTATTGAATCTGATGACGATACGCCTAGAAAACCGTGGCCCAGAAGTGTCATCAGGAATGCGAATGTGTTCTCTGTGATAATAGGTCCTAGTGGAGGTAGAAAAGGATTTTCAGCTATGACCAGTTTAGTATATTTTTTCGAAGTACTGATCTTAAACTTTTACTCTAATTTTATTTTACCTAATTTGTGTTATATTTTCAGAAAAACCATCTTTGGGTATTGCTTGGTACATAAATGGTAAATTGATGCCAGAATTGCACGTCGAGAGGGGCAAAACGTATACTTTCATCGTAGAAGGAGGTAAATCGATTCTTTTGATTTTTTTTTGCTTTAATTGCGTCTTATTTGCATTTATATTGTCGAAAATTGGGCATTTACTGTTAGAAGTGAGTGCGATGGTGAAAATCTGACCCCGGAAATAAATCAACTGTCCCGAAAAACCCCCTCAGCCCAAATTTTGAATCGATTCGGTACCAAAAGTCATTTCCTCCAGAAAAATGCATGAGCTAATGCCTTTGCATTTTTTGGATTCTTTTGATTTCCAAAAAAATCGGGTAAAAGAGGTCAGTGACCCACCTGTCTGGGCTCTTAAGGTCACTGACCTACCTGCCTAGCTTTCCAAAGCCGTCTGTCTGCCAATCTGGTCTCTTGAGGCTGTCATGAGTACCTGTCTGACTGTACAAGGTCGTCTGCTAGACTCCGAAGGCTTCTCAAGGTCATTGACCTCATTCTTCATCATCACATAGTTGTCCATCCGTCTATCTGTCTGGTCTTTCTAGGTTGTCTGTTTTCATGTTTGGCTGTCCAATGTGGTCTGGCCGCTTAAGGTCATCAACCCCTGTGTTTGGACTTTCAAGGTCACTGACCTACCTCTAAAGATGTATGTTTGCCAATCTGACCTCGTGAGGCTGTCATGAGTACCAGTCTGACTGTCCAAGGTCGTATGCTTGGCTGCGTGGCTTCTGAAGGTCATTGACCCGTCTGAGCTGGCTTCTTAAGGCCATTGACCTCATTCTCCATCCTTACATAGTTGTCCATCCGTCTATCTGTCTGGTCTTTCTAGGGTGTCTGATTTCATGTTTGGCTGTCCAATGTGGTGTGGCCTCTTAAGGTCATTAACCCCTGTGTTTGGACTTTCAAGGTCACTGACCTACCTCTAAAGACGTCTGTCTGCCTGCCTGGACTCTGTAAAGTCATTGACCTGTTAGTATGGCTCCCCAAGGTCAACTGCCTTCGTAAGCTGTCGGCTAATTTTCACTATATTTTTCGCTATTATTATAGTAGAATCTTATGCATTTTAAATTATACTCGTATTTCATCTTTTGACTATACTGTAAAAATTTCTTTCACATTTTGAGAAGTTTCGTGATTTTTTTTAAGCCTGGTTTTCTCTTTGCTGATTTTCATATTACTTTGATGAAATTTTCACGCACTTTGAGCCACTTTTATGATGTTTCCAATAATTTTTGCAATCTTTACGCAATTTTAGATCAATTTATTCAAACTTTGAACAATTTTTCACATTTAAATACTTTTGAAAGACATATCAAACACGTAATTATAATTCTTTACGATATTTCCTGCTATTTTCACGTTAATTTAACCAAGGTTTTTCCATGTCTGAGCAATTTTACGGCTGCGTAAATAACTTTCGCAATATTTTACCCATTTTCAAACATTTTTCTGCATTTTTAAATGTCATTTGCAATGTTTTCTATGCCAATTTTCCCAACAGATTTTTCGTGCATCCTGAACAATGTTTATGATGGCCTATTCAAAGTAATATCTCCTGTTCTTTCGATCTACTGTAACTCGTAATTGAACCCTCTCTCTCCTCTCTATCACTTTTGCTACTCTTTCCACCTTTTCGTAAAATTGAAAAAATCTTTTAAAATAGAAAAAAAAATTCTCATTTTATTTTGTAGTGCTCAGATAAATTTTCTGAAGATAGAAATCCCAACTGGGAGAAAAATCAGATCGAAAGAGCTTGAAAAAATACTTGACCAATCAAAATTTCATGGTAATCGAATTTTTCTCAACCAAATTTTTGCTGAAAACGTGAAAAACTCAAAATTTTATCAAATTGACCTAAAGAAAGCTGAACGTTGATACGTCTCTATACCTACCCTATTTTCACCTCTCCAAATCTATTAAGAACGATTTCGAACCGTTTCGAGCAGTTCTGGAGCCCCCAGCAGATTTTTAAAAGTTGACATTTTCTCAAAATTTTACCAAATGAAAACGGAAAGCTGAAATTCACTTTATACCCTAATTTTAATGATGTTAAATCAATTGAGAGGTGGTTTCAAGATATTTTGAAGCCTCCAGCAGATTTTTGAAAGTTGAAATTTTCTCAAAATTTTACCAAATAAAAACGGAAAGCTGAAATTCACTTTATACCCTAATTTTAATGATGTTAAATCAATTGAGAGGTGGTTTTAAGATATTCTAGAGCCTCCAGCAAGTTTTAGGAAATCCCAAATTTTTCAAATTTTTAATTGATAAATCGCTGGAGAAACAAGCACTCATCTCAAGCATAATCCTATTGGCGTTTTTTTTTGTTTTTTTTTCAAACTGGAATTTCCAAAATGTTACTGGAGGCTCCAGAACAGCTTCGAAATATCTTTAATCAGCTCAGCATGTTGCGATCAGGGTACATAGTAGGTAGCCAAATTTAAACTTTTCAACTTTATTGGGTACCTACACCTACATTAGGGTGAGTCAGCTTTACATGGGAAACATTTTTTTCCCACTTTTTCGAAGTCTTACCCCCTAAAAACGTTCATTTATGTCTAAAAAGACATCATATAAAATTTCAGCAAAAAAAAATAATATTTACTGGTGGCGCAGATGAGTTGAATGTTGAGAAGTTAGGAGCGCGTCAAGTGAAAACTTCCCACGGTTGCGCACCGGGGAATGTAGCGTTGCGTTCCCTCGCTGGATTGAAGCAGTCTTACAAAACGTTACCCCCTCTACGATGCATGATAAGTAAGTCTAGTCCTTGGTGGGGTTCTTAAGATGTGTATTAATGGAGATTCAATAACAATTTTTCAATCACAAAGCTGATTTAAGGTGAAAATACAAAAAATTTGAAAAGTAAAAAAAAAATATGAATTTGAGGCTGTAATATTCTATTCTACTCAGCAACTGTAGGAAAAAATGAGTGTAATGTAGATATAGGATGAATTTACATTGAAAGATGACTGTTATATAAGATTCAGCACTTTTAGGTTATGTTTTATAACTATTATTCATTTTAAAGCTGTTAATTAGTGAAAATGGAATGTTTTGATTTCTGAATTCCACAATTTGGGTTCAAATGAATTCTAAAGCTGAAAAATCATAATCAATACTTTGTTGTTGTTGATTTAAAAATCCAAGAAAGATTGGAATCACTTGATGAGTTGTAGTGGGGATGCCACTCTCATTATAGTTGCGCCGAATGAACCCCCCGTCAAGCTTCGTTGCGTTTCCCGCGGCGCCATCGTGGGAAGTATTGTGCTTGCGCGCGCTCGTATCTCTCAACATTCAACACGTTTGCGCCACCACTAAATATTAATATTTTTCAACAAAAATTTAAGGGGTTCCATTTGAACCAAAAATGAACATTTTAAGCGGGTAAGACTTCAACATTTCAAAAAAAATGCAACCTGACTCACCCTAACCTACATATTAAGTACCTATTTGTATTTTGTGGAAATGTCAACTTGCAAAAATCTACTGGAAGCTCCAGAACTTCTCAAAACGGTTCAAAACCATCTCCAATCTATTTGTGTAGTCGAAAGAAAGGTACATACCAAATTTTAGCTGCCTAGGTCAATTTCATGACATTTTGATATTTTCCCCATTTTTGAGACAAATCAAATTGATTTTCAAAAATTTATCAAAAATCGAAAAAATGCACTTTGGCTTCTAAAATTTTAGCTGCAGGGTATTGAATTTTGTCAAATATCATACTTGACTCATTTAATAGGTACCTACTTAATATGTAATTTCATAATCTACTTTACAGGAAATATACCAGGAAATGACTTACAGTATCATCCATTTTATATCACCGATAACGCGGAAGGAGCTTTTGGACAAAAATCCGAAGAAGAACAAAAAGATCAACGCATTTTCGGCGGTATAAGCTACGACAGCGAAGGGAATCCACTACCAAATACAGGTACCATAATATACCACATAGAATTTCCAACTGTTTTTTAAAATCCAACTCGACAACGTGATTTCATAAAAATGAATCTGTTGGGCATTATTGAATAAGTATTTGTTTACTGATTCAAACTCGAGTAATGATGTAATTTTGTTTATTTTTTCTAACGTAAACATTGTTGCAATTTTAAATCATGCTGGTTAGGCCTACATGTTGTGTAAATTATGCAAGATAATAATTCGAATATATAATTTCAGCTGGAAGATATTGCGAATGGGCTTACAAAACGACAGATCAAACGACACTATACGATACCTTCGAACAATTCTTTAAAACTTTGGAATTACGATGCGATCCCGGCGAACCAGCGTATTTAAATTGGACCGTTGATTACGAAACGCCCAACTTATTATATTATCAGGTTCGTGTAGTCGTATATAGGCATAAACTTTGACATTTTACGACAAAGTGTAGGTTCATCCTATATGGTAATTGTGAGTAGTACCTAATATTCGTAATCTATTTTACATAGTGCTACGTTCACGGTTACATGGGCTGGAAAATATACGTCGAAGATCCCACCGTGCCTACGGTGAAAAAGAACAAAAATCACGCCAATGTGATTAGCAACGAATGGACAATAAATATTACACTTATTTTATACTTTTTTTCGTACAAATTTATCAATTTTTTACTCTAAAAATATGTGTTCAATGATATTATGTCGATGTCGCGCGCGTAAAATTTATCTAACCGTAAACATGGTCAATTTTAATTCTATATAAAATAACGGGCAATTTTATCAATTAGTTTGTGAAAATATTGAATATTGACATTTTTAATATTTAGTAGTTAAACAAGTTCTTGTTTTAATAACCATGACATATATTTTTTCCTCTCTTTAGTAAGTATTTACAATATCATTGGATACATATCGACCTGCTACGTAAATATTTTCAACGTTTGTAGATCGCTTTTGAAAAGTGATTCTTATACAACTTGGACAATAATTTTTTGTGATTTGTATAGGTTCGTTATTTATTTTATTTTTTTTCCCGTTTTGTAATTTTATTTGTATATATTTTATATATTTTTTTTGGAAGTGTTTCATCGAATTTTTCTGAAAATGTTAGTGCTTGTTTTTTTGGTAGAAACATTTTTTTTGACTTATCTAATAATGATTCGTGGGCAATTTCGTTTATAATATTACTGAAATGAACTACAGATATACTTTGGGGAAATAAATACCCTCTTCTTTTTTCTACTCTCTGAAATTCCTATTTCAATTCGATGAAACGCTTCATCGCCCAAGGCAAATTTTATCTTAGGGTAATTATAAAAGCTTTTCATACTTGTTTTCTTTGAACTGTTTCATTATTTTGAATTTAACTTGATAAAGGAATATTTTCAAGTTTACATTATTTTCCTCCTTCTTTATGAGAATGTTTATTTCATTTTTTGAATTCGTTTATTTTTATTGTTATTATTATCCTGTTTTTTCTCTTTGTATTCGAATAGTTACTAACTAAGTTACAGTATGAATAATTAATTTTTTTTTTGTTAAAAAAATACTTATACCTATTTGTAAAGTATTGACTCTTGAAACGACGACAATAATTTTGAATTCGTAACATCAAGACCATATTTTTTTGCTCAATACTCACACCTTTCTTTTAAGAAAAAAGGAAGAAACAAAAAGACCTATATAATTGGACAATAATTTTTATATTTACCAAATTATTTATTACCTACTTATGTAATTACCAAAGAAAATTCTAAGTCAGTAAATTTAATAATTTTAGTTTTATCGTAGTGAATTGTGCCAGAAAGGTTTTGTTTTTCTTATACTTATATGTTTTTATTAGATAATAATTTTATGCTTTAGAATTTCGACATGGATATGTTTTTGCGGAGCTGACTTTTTGAAAACGAAAAAAAAATCAGTTGAGTTTCTAACTTTAAGTTTGCCAGATTTTTTAAAATTTGGAAGAAAATTGATTGGCTCTCAGAGATGCTGATTTTTGAAAACTTGACTGAAAAATACATTTTTTGACTTTCTGACATTATGCCAGACTTTGAAAAACGAAAGAAAATTGATCAATCGATGTGAGATTGACTTTTGAAAACTTGGAAAAAAGAACCTGTTAATTTTCTGACGTTATGTCGGACCTGAGAAGATAAATTAATGAATTAGTAAAATTATGTCTTCCAAATTTTCAAAAATTACTTTCTAATATTTTGTCAGACTTTTTTAAAATTCGGAATCAGGTACAAAAGTTGAATTAACTTGAGCAAAAAAAACATATCCATGATTTAAAACTTTCCTTTGAGAGGAGTCTTTACACCCATTTTTTTCAATGTTTTTTTTCCTTGTTAATTTTACAAAAAAAAAAAAAAAATAGATACCTGATTGTATGTTCTGATACAAAAAATGTAAATCAATACCTAACTGAGTCACGAGAGCTAATTAGTGATTTTTAAATGAATGTCAGATATTATTGAAAGTAATTACTTTTTTTTGAGGGGGGGGGGGGAATTCACCTACTCGAATGCATGAATATTTTGTGACTTGTGACATTAGAAGGATACGTAAAAAGGATGGGAGGAAGGTAAAGTGAAAAAATAGCTTAAATAGTCAAGAATATTGAGTGACTTTTTAAAAAAATAGGTATTCAACTACAATATTTTAAAAAGTAGAGCATTGTTCTTGTTTTCTTTTCCAAACAGACCATTGTAAAGGATGTAAACGTTATTAGCCGAATGATGTAAAAGAAAGGAAAGGAGAACACATCACAAAATTTATGATTTTTTAATTGAGCGTGTTTTGTTGCATTAGAATATAATCATTCAAAGATTGTTAATATTTCCCGGACTACAGTGGACAGAAGAACAGTTTTTGGTCAAAATTGTAGAAAAGACCTGTTCTCTTTTCAAAAGACTTGTTTTTAATTTCAAAAAAATCTTTTTCATTGATTAAAATTACCAAGAAAAATTGTTTGTTGTCAGAATTATCAAAATTGCCAAAATTTCAGAAAAACTGACAGTTTTCTATCAAGATGACACACCAAAAATTTTTTACTTTTTTTTTAAAAAATCGCACAAATTTTATTTTTTGTAAAAACTTTAAAAACGACTCATTTTTTGCCAAGTTGTAAGAAATCCTACTAAATTGCAAAAACAGTAGAAAAGAAGCATTTTTGTCAAAACTGCCAAAAATTCTTAGTTTTTTTGTCAAAATTGCAAAAAAATTTTTGTTCGAAATTTTTAGGAATTTTGGCTTTTTTGTCGCAAAAGAATCTACTTTTTTATCAAAATTGCATAAAATACTACTTTTTGTAAAAATTGTAAAAAACACCCATTTTTTGTCAAAATTGCAAAAAAATTTTTGTTCAAAATTTTTAGGAATTTTGGCTTTTTTGTCGCAAAAGAATATACTTTTTTATCAAAATTGCATAAAATACTACTTTTTGTAAAAATTGTAAAAAATACCCATTTTTTTGTCAAAATTGCAAAAAAATTTTTGTTCAAAATTTTTAGGAATTTTGGCTTTTTTGCCGCAAAAGAATCTACTTTTTTGTCAAAATTGCATAAAATACTACTTTTTGTAAAAATTGTAAAAAAGACTCATTTTTTGTCAAAAATGCAAAAAAAAGTTTTTTTGTGCCAAAATAAATCTCAAAAATACCTGTTCTTTATTTTAATAATTTGCCTAATAAGTTTTGTTTGCCAAAATAGCAAAAAAAAATCAGACTTACTACTCAAAACTGCAGAAAAAACTCGTTTTTTGTCAAAATTGTCTAAAAATTTTGTTTTATAACTAAAATTACAAAAAATTCTTTTGTTTCAAAATTTTTTATTTTTGAATTTTGAGTGGAATTGAATGTCCGCGAAATGTTTCGAATTTTTACCCCGACAAAAAAAAACTTGGGAGATAAAAGTAGGTAATTATTTTTTTGAAATTCTTTTCATACTTTTCTTCATTTTTGGCAGTTTGGTCAATTCATCTTAAAACATTATCTACCTATACTTATGAAGAAAAATATTGAAAGGTAACCAATTCCCAGCAGTTTTCGAATGTCCATTCCCCTTCTCAAAATTTCACACGTCAAAAAACAGCAGGGACAAAGCTAGAATGTGAGCATGAGGGTGAACGTAACGGAGGGGAGGGACTTCCAAGTTGAATCCACGACGCCATAGCCAGCTGCCAGGAGTTGAAAACCTTTTGTTGTGTAAATTTTTATGTGATCTCATGCGTTAAAATGAAATTGATAGGTACCTACCGATAGTTAAGTAGGTATATCGATTTATTTTCTATTGACATTTTTATTTCTTCAATAGGTAATCTGCCGCATGTTTCTTATCCATACTCTTATCTACGAGAACTAATTTTTTTTATTCTAAAAACGACTTAAGTACATTATATTGTTTCTGTACGATTTTGTTTTTGAATTTGGTTTTCTGTATAATTTTTAGATAGGTATTTTTAAAAACTCGTCAAGTACAGTTTTATAGGTTAAAATTAGAAAAATTCTTTCTAGAAAGTAGATGTTGAAATAATTTTGACTGTAGATTACATCAATTTTGCGTGGCTCATTTTTTTACCTGTTTATGCTAACTTACTAAGTAGATTTATTCACTTTTTTTGTGGATGATTTGAAAAATGGGCATTTCCTCTGCTCTAAAATCTACATCTTATTTTATAGCCTATATATATTTTTTTCAAAATATATCGTCAGAGGAAAAATTGTGCTACAGTTTTGTATTCAAAACTTTCGACTCGAAATTACACAGGAAGACGAACACTTCGGACAATAATTGATTAGAAGTGATAATAAAACAAAATTTTCATTAAGTATAATTAAGTAGTGAGAATAACATGACAATAATTCTTGTACATATTTATTGTATTGAAATTTTTTTGTTGAAAAAATTGATTATAGGTTAAGGAAGATTTTGAAAAGTCAAGCTTTATGTGTAAGTAAATTAAAGTGGTTATTATGATCCATGTTTTTATGAGATAGGTATAGAATTTTTTATGATGCTCGAAGAAGAGCAATTGGAGCGGTTTTGTTGGCTTTTACGTGTTGAATTTATAGTACCGATCTGATCAGAAATTAGTAAATTATAATTATAGATGTATTGTTAAATTAGTAACACTGGACAATAATTTCCAAATTACCATTTATATTATCGTATTGTACTGTTCTGTTTGTTTAATGCAAAATGATTTAGGTAGCTAATTTTACTCCTATATAATTTACCTAGGTACCTTTTTTTTTTATGAAAAAAGAAAGAAAGAAATCATTCGTGATATTCGACAATAAATTGAACTCGAATATGATAATACTAAGGTTGTGTTTTTACAATATATTTTTAAAAATGTTTATTTACGTATTTCCAGACATTACAAATTCGAAATCGTAGTTTATTATACTGTTAGTTACCCTTTCGATACCTGTTACTTTAATAATGTTTATTATAGGTGATAATGCCCTCTATGACACAATATTCTCATCCTCCTACTCCTCCTCCTCCTCCTCCTTATTCTCTATCGAAACACTTGTACAGTGAAAAAATACTACTGAAAAAACATATTTTTCTTAATTTCTTTGCTATTTATATTTGTAATTTTTAAAATTTTTCAACTTTTCCTTATATTTGTTTTTTTTTAATTGTTTAATGTTTAGTTGAATTGTAGATGTTGTGTTGTCGTTGATCGTATTAATAAATTATCGTTTTTTTTTCTATTTTTATTCTTTCGAGAGTTCATTGCTCGTAGGAATGATAAAGAACGAGCAATACTATCGGATTGATCGTAATAATATTTCATCGATCAATTACCTATTGCGTACACTAATACATCACACATTATCTATATCTATTCCGCATTAGTATATTTCTAGCTTAATTTCAACTTTGAAAAATACGCAGAAGGTACATAGAATACTGCAATCGTATAGTTCATTGTTCTAAAGTAAAAGTTCAGGTAGGTATGATTCACAACCACACACACTCGATTCGGGCAAGTTTTATATTTTATTTTCTTGTTTCGATTCGAACTGGCGGACTGTACGAGCACATGCGCAGTACTTTCTGAACGTTTTATCGCGACAGTCGTCGTTGGGTTTATTTCAGAACACATGTGTTTCATCGAACGTGTTTCTAATAGTTTATGCAAATAAATTACCAGTCGCAATTGCGCCTTTTTTTGTTCTCTTTGAGACGTTTTTTAATACGCAAAAACTTTTTCACCTTTGTTTTGTTCGATTGGTTGTGTCGAGATTTGAGTGATGCAAGTGCAGCTAAAGTGAATAATATGAGTGTGTGATTTTATTGTGCATCGATTTCGTTCAGCAGTTTGGCTCAAGGTAAGTGATCGAGTGATCGACTAATTGATTGATAGCGTTATCCTTATCTTATTACATGTACATATAATGCCTATTCGAGTGTCATTAACGAGTAAGTTAATAGTTTTGAACATTGGATCTTCAAATTCGTATTTAATAACGAAATATTATTCTCTTTTCGAGTTCCTCGGGGACAAAAATAGAGCGTTACGAAGAAGTTCAACTGTGTGTAGCTTCGCGTGTGGGGCAAATCTCGTGTCAAAAAATACCCCATTCGACGAATACGATTCCAGGTGTCCCTGTAGTATATAACTTGTGCAAGTGCACGTTTAAAAAAAATAAATAAATAAATGAGCAAATAAAAACAAGATTATAATATTGCGACAATAATGAATCGATATCTCGAACGTGATTCTGTTGACAAAGATTACGATTGTTTACGCGATTTCGACAAATGTACCAAAGCATTTGGCCATTCTTTGATTTAGGTACTTATGTATTATTCGATTTATTGACGACGATTATGATGATGATGGAGATGACGATGACGTACGTGTTCGAGCTGTTTATAAATTTATTATTAAGACTATTATAATACCCGCCAAAGCCCGAAGGTCTAAATGAGAAAATATTACTGGTGATGTTTTTTGCCAAAACCTTGAACGTGTATTATTCATAGCGAGCCGCAGCAAGTTCCAGTACAGAGCTAAGGTTGTTAGATATGCTGGTCCCATTGCAGGTTACCATTGTAGATGTTGTTGTTGTACATAGTAGTATCGAGTTTTTGACATCGAATACTTACCTATTGCTTGTCAAATACACGTTTGCTTTCATTTGCACAGGTATTCTAAGTAGCTTGTGTATGATAGGTACCTAGTAGAATTAGTATTCTGCGTAGCTAGTTCTTCATTACACGATCGTTTTAA
The DNA here is from genome assembly GCF_950023065.1 of Planococcus citri. Lineage (NCBI taxonomy): Eukaryota > Metazoa > Arthropoda > Insecta > Hemiptera > Pseudococcidae > Planococcus > Planococcus citri. The sequence continues at coordinate 43,400,598 of NC_088681.1, read as the reverse complement.
AGATCAGATTGCAGATTTAATACCGCGTAGGTGAGAATTATTGATGAATATGCTTTCTCACTTTAGGTAGGAACGAGATGAGAGGTGTAGGTGCGTTTTATTGAAAAGGTATAGGTAGGTATTCGTGTGAACGGGGTAAATTTTAACGGAATGAGATGTCATCGTGTAAACCACATTTTTTATTTCCGTTCAAAGAAGTGTAGGTACTCACTTTAAGGAAAAAAACACGTATTATTGTTTTCGCGTGTACTAATTACATACCTATTTACATGCTCTTATAGGAAGGTACTGGGTGACGAAAAAGGTGTGACTGAAAACGATTAAAGATTACTTATGATGATCGATTGCGGAATGAAATTTTCTTCGTTATTCGAGTACGAGGTGGGTACAATTGCCTAAAAGGCTTTTAATTTTATGGATAGGCCATTTTCTCAGAGAACCTTTTTTGTTGGTCTTCAAAAGTTATAACAAGGTTCATCCTTGAAATTTACATTTTCAAGTTCATGTTCATATTTTCAAATATGGCATAGATTGAGTTTTGCTCTGAATGTGATTTACTCTTCTGACTGTTTCTTTTCATGTAAAAAATTTAATATCTGGTATAAGGTGTCCTTAAAGTTATAATTGATGCTTTTCCTATGGAAATCTTGATGCAAAAGGGTATAAGTATCTCAAGTCGGTTGATGAACAGCATTAAATTAATTTTCATGAAACTAGTTCGGCAGTTATCGAAAACTCTTCAACTCTTTGGGACCGATGACAGAAAGGATGAAATTATGAAATTCCAAATTCCAATATTTTCATATTTTTGGCTTGAAATACACGTTGATTTGCCCAATCTCTTTCGAATAATGAAGTTTTTAAAAAAAAAATTATTCTCAAAACAACAAAAATCCCCCCTCCCCAAAAAAATAAATGCTCACAAAAAAGCTCGATAATTAACTATGCCATACCATCCAGAATTAGTGATTTACCTCCCTCGTTCGTTCTCATCTGAACAATTTTCTCGAGAAAAGGGAGGATACCTAAAGTTAGGTACATTGTCAAAGTCCAGATTTTCAAAAAATATTCAACATTTTTTTTTTGATTTTTTGAGAGAAATGTAGGAACAAACATAATTTATTTTTTGGAAAATGGGAAGGGCCAAGGGGGAGTCAATATTAGAGCATCTAATATGGACCACATGGACTAAGTAGGTATAATTGTGATCTGTCACGAGAAAACCAACCTAAAGTCCAAAACGTAAATTTTACAGGAAGGGCATTTGAAGTTTTGAGTCTATGTATGTATGTATCAGGCGATCTAAAATTTGTAGGTCTGTGAAACTTGCACTACTTTTGGCCCCCATGAGTGCCAACGTAACCCGATATTCTTTTTCAGAATCATCACCATTCAAGGTTGCCAAGTCCAATAATCGAAATTTCCCAAAATCAATTTTTTCGATTTTTTTGAATTTTTCGCCAAAAATGTTGCTTAAACTACCCGAGTATCAATTATTAATGAAGAATAAGTTATTATAATTAAATTTATCACGTTTCTTAACAAATTTGTTCAAGGTGAAAAGAGTTGATTTTTCCAACTCAAGCCTTACTCAAATGTCAAAATATGGCACAAATCCTCCAAATGTGGACCGATTGTTGCAAAAATTTGCATTTCGACTCCCCAGAACATACCTTTCAAGAAAATAAAAAAAAAAACAATTTTCAAGTTTTACTGTAGTTGCTCTATTTTTTTGACCTCAGATTTAGGGTCAAGAGAATCGTTCGCGAATGTTTCAACCCCCACAGTCGGATTCAGCACCCTAATTACTACTAATATCCACCATAAAAAAGATATCGATTTTATGGACACTAAGCTGGGTTTCTCGTGACAGATCACAATTATTCTGTTTTTTAGTTGTTGAGAAAGGCGAATCATGAATCATTCGACTTTGTCATGTCTAAAGCTTACAAGGTGAAAAATTTTAACCGGTACTTTTCGATTTGAACGAAACCAAGTAAGATCAAAAGAGCATGCCTGAAAACAGTGAAAACTCTCGTATTCAAAATTGCAGGTTATGAAGTTAATTTTTGGATTTTTGATGAATTTTTGATTTTGAAAAATCAAAAAAACAGTTTCAAGGGCGATTTTTAAAATTTTTTTATGAAATATAATTTTTTGAGCAAAATAAACTGGTTTGAATATTTCTTTTGATTCAACTTCCACATGCTAACAGTTACTAGATTTAAGCCATTCTGGAGGGCGTCCAGCGATTTTTCAATTATTTTCTCTAAAAACTTCAAATCACTCTGGAAAATCCAAAAATGAACTTTAGCACCAATATAACGTCAGTCAGGGCTTATTGACCATTCATTTCTGCGAAATTCCAAGAGTTTAAGTTCAAAAGTGAACTTTTGACTACTTTGTAATTTCCAGAAAAATTACAAAAATCAAATTTTCAAAGAAGGTGTGCAACGAGCTGGGTTTTCTGCAAACTATGCTCTAATATGTTTTCACGATCATCCTACTCGAATACAGTCGCAATTTTACCTTTTTGGAGGTTCCAGCAAGTTTACAGTTTTCTCCAGAAAGTTCAATCGCTCTCGCTGGAAAGGCCAAAAATGAACTTTTAAGACCCATAACTTTGGACGGCCCTTATTGGACATCTCATCAACTGTTTTAGGTGGTATCCTTGAAATTTAAGATGTGCCAGATCAAAAGAGAATTTTCGATTTTTCCCCCATTTCTTAGAATTTTAAATTGGTTAAAAATATTGAACTGGTACTCTCAGAATTTCGCGAAAATCGCCTAAAACGGTCGATGAAATGTCCAATTTGCACCGCCGTCCAATGTTGTGGGTCCTAAAGTTCATTTTTGGCCTGTCCAGACTGATTTGAAGTTTCTAGAGATCAAATGAAAAATTACTGGAGACTCCAAGTATGGCCAAAAACTATCGTAGTAATTGTTGATGTGATGGAAGTTGAATTCAATGAATTATTCAAATTTGTTCACTTTGCTCAAAAAGATTCAGGTTTCATGAAATATGTAGTTTAAAATTTTATTATACCCTTGAAAATGGATTTTTTAAAATTTTAAAATTTTTAAAAAATTCAAAATTGACCTTTCAGCATTTGAAATTTTAATTAAGTTACAGTTTATGGACGTGCTCTTTTGATTTAGCTCGGTTTCGTTTCAATCGAAGAGTGTCAAATTTCAGGTAATGAGGTTCCCTTGTATGTAGGACGCTCAAAATAATTTTTTATTAAGAAATATAGGAACCTAAACCTACCTACCTATTTTTTCAATTTTTGAAAAAATGACGAATGATTTGAAAGTAGAAGGGTCAATTTTTGGATGTTTATTAAGGATCATTTGAAAATCGAGCATTTTTTTCGTTTTTTAGTTTGTTGATACAAATTTGTACAATTGTACATACTAAAATTTCAAGTTTGGCCACTCACACTCTACAAAAACCCTGTCTGTTTTGCTCAACATCCAACTAGAAAAAAAGTATCGGTCAGGATTTTATTGTCACACTATGTATAATACCATTGCATGCGATTCGGTATATTATGCAAATATTTCAGTCTCTCTTACTGACTGAATTAATACCTCAGCTGTACCTATATGTACATTTCGTCAGTTCACCACGAATTCAAATACGTATTGGTAAGATTTAACGACTTTGACAACTGGTTTCTCGGTATGGGGATCCTCTATAAATAGGATGTTGGTGATTTAGGTATAGAACCGATTTCCATTTGTTAAGAATCTCGCTGTATTATTATTGTTTTAAAAGTGTATTATTACTAATGAGTCATACGTCTATGTGAGAGTATGCCATGGTTTGTCCCCTGCATGCGTGCTGGTATTATTGGTACGAATTATGTTGCTAATTTTTCGTGAATCACGTATGGTATGATACCTACGAGTATGAGTATGAGTTCAAGAGGTTGAAACAATGATGCCATAAGTACATTATTTTTTTTGTAGATAAGAATTATTTTATTATCGGAGTAAAACGGTATGACTAATGAGAAAAATAAATTATGATATAGGGTAAAGTTTTTTTTTGGATTCGCGTACCTGCCTAAATTTAAAAAATTAATCAGGTACTTTAACGAAAGGTGAAAGGTTATAAGATGTGTGACAGAAACCAGAAATAATCGACAATGGAAAAATTCAGTTTTCTATTTCTTGAAAAATTTCAAATTTTTACCGCAAGAAGTGGGGAGGGCTGAGGAGGAAGTAGGCTTTTATAAGATCGAATTCAAGTAGTGTTGTCTAAATGTCTACCTACTTGCTCGACTAAAAGTTGAAATTGACAACGTTATAAAAACAGATTTCCTTATTTAACTGCTTATCTCGTCAAGTGCTCTTCTTTCTGAACAGATTGTCAAATCTTTTTTTCAGGGTAAAAGATAAGTTAGCCATGTTGTCGAATTCACATCGTAGATAATGTTCAAGAGGGCACTCGACCGAATTCACAGTCATGTGTTCATACGTAGGTATTTGCTTTTTATGAAGAAGAAATGGGTAAATTTTGAGTAGGTATACGTTTGTCTACGACTTATTTCAATTTTCGTATTTACGTCAAAAAGTGACCTAAATTTCTAGGAATTTTTTTTTTTTGTTTGGTTAATATCATGATTTCATGAAGTATCAAGTGCGGCTTCAATTAAATTTAAAAATCAGTTCCGGATGCTTCTTCGAAATTTTCTGCGTTAATACCTAACTATCAGATTGGACTGAGTTTCGCGAATCAAAATATGTGCATTCGCCTATAGTTACGAGCTGCGTGCAGTTTTTGGTGTGATAGGTACTAAGAAAGATGATACCTAGTCTATCTGCATTGATTTGAATAGGTAGTGGAGAAGAATTATAACTTACTAATATTTAAAAATATGATTCAAAATTCGACGAACAAGTTGAATCATTTTTTTGCTCAGTCTCACGGCACACCCTATCGTAAAATTTTTCTTTCATGGAAATACATTCGTTTTTAGTACGTTTAACAAGTCTTAATTTAATTTTTTTGAAAACTTACATTTAATTCTCATATGTATTGTCAGCACAAATTATGATTCTCTCTTTTATATCCGTTTTCCCTGCATTTCTACTCGTTTTATTTCCTTCCCAAAGCATACTTTTTACCTCAAGGACAGAATCTTTGATTTTTTTTTCCAATCTGAGAAATTTTTTTATTTTCCTCCTTACATTAAATTTTAGATTAAAAAAAAATTGTCAACGCTTATTTGGTATTTTTAAAACTTTTTTTTTACGCAAAGAAAAAATGCTTCTGCATGGATGAAAAATTGAGAGATTTTGTGATATTTTTGACTAAGTGTTCGTTTTTGTTTTGTTTTCCTTTTTACGTGGAATTTTCAACTTTGACATTCTAAATAAGTATGTCAGATGAACTTTTTTAATTTTTTATATTTTTAGTCCATCTAAAATTCCATGAAAATATTTCAATTTAAAAAAAAATGTCAAATATACCTACCTAGCTACTTGAATTATTAGAAAAATATTATTTATTTCGAGATGTCTTGAAATCAAGGAAAAATCTGTGGTGTTTTTAATCTTGATTAGCTAGTATACCAAAATAAATAAGCTTCACAACGTAACATTTCATCAATTTTCCAACATCCTTATTTCAAAAATTTCAAGCAGGTAGGTATGATATATGTATTTCCAGAGTTGCCCCTATTTTAAAAGTTCGAAATTAATTGCTCCTAATGGCTAAATCGATTCATATGGGCAGAATAATGAGATCTTGGAAGTCCCCGTCATTTCGAAATTCAAGCCAAAATAGGAAAAAAAATAATTCACGCATTTCTAGTTTCGTTTACATTTTTAGCTCGAAAATTTTAAAATTCGTGTGAGGGAGTGAGGTGAACAATTTGAACCTCCTAGGATATTATTTTGATCTCATAGGAGCCCATGAAGAGAGACGAAGCTGGAAGGGAAATGTGTTTTAACATTTTTTCAAGGTGATAAAAATTTGCTTCGGTAATTCAAAAATATTTTGAGCTGAAAATGAAATTCTCTAGACAAGGAGGGAGATAATGTAGGAAGAAATTTTGAAAATCAATATTTCAATATTTTTAAAACCATATTTTGTGGTCACATTGACAGAACTCGGAGTCAATCCCCTCCCCTCACCCCTAAAAAAGTAACTTTTGTAACCAAAAAGTAATCAAAAAAATTACAAGACGCGAGCAAAACATTTCAATGTAGAAAAAAAAAATCACACAAAATAAGCTGGGACATTTTATTTTTAAAAATGTAAAAAAAAGTAGTCTACTTTTTAACAATTATTTTACTTTTTCCAAAATTTTGTCAACAAAGCGAGAACAATTGGAAATTTTTGACAAAAAAAAGTGAGATTTTGTCTTTTTTGGCAAAAGGCAGAGCTTTTTTGGTAATTTTTGGCGAAAAAACCAAGATTCTTAATTGTTGCAAACCAGCAAACATTTTTAGCAACTATTGACAAAAAGTGAAATTTTTTAGCAATTTTCAGCCCAAAGTGAGACTTTTTCGGCAACTTGTCATGGGTAAAAAAGCGAGAATTTTCGTCAATTTTTGGCAAAAAGCGAGACCTTTTACACAGTATCGATACCTTTGTCATTTTTGTTGAAAAAGTTGGACTTTTTTGCAACAGCTTACAAGGGAAACTCTTGTGGTGTCACACTCCGATTTGAACGAGACCACGATTTTTGGAAAAAGCATAGTCTAAAACCCACAAAACCAAATTTTCAGCCGCCCAAGTTCATTTTTCAATTTTTGGCGAATTTTTGAAAATTCAAAATTGACTGTTTTTGGCGATTTATGCTTTTTTAAAAAAAGTACGTACTTGATCAGTAAAAATGGTTAAAATAAGTTCGAAAACTAATTATTAATTACCCAAATCCAAATTTTACCATTTCCACCCATTCTGGAGCCTCCAGCTCGATTTTTCAATTTCTCTAGAATTTTGAATTTGCTCCAGAATACGTGAGAATATGAAGTTGGGCAGCTAAAAATCGAGTTGTATATTACACTCGACCTGTTTAACGAGTTTATCCACATTTGAGCCGATTCTGAGAGTGACACCTCAAAAGCGGTTTTTTTACCAGCTTTTTCCAAAATTAAAAAATTCAAAAAATCAAAAGTTTCCCGTTTGTGTGGAAAATTTTGAAATTCACGCGAATCGTTGTATCTTGTCCAAAACTAACCCCCCAAATCCAAATTTCTCAATTTACAGCCATTCTGGAGCCACCAGCGCGATTTTTCAATTTCTCCAAAATTTTGAATTTGCTCCAGAAGGCGTGAATATGAAGTTGAGCAGCTAAAAATCGCGTTGTATATTACACTCGACCTGTTTAACGAATTTATCCACATTTGAGCTGATTCTGGAGAGGACACCTCAAGAGTGGGTTTTTGAGGTGTCACTCTCGCTCCAAAACGGCTGGAAATAGTAGAATTTGCGCTCCGGGGGTTAGTTCTTAAAGAAATGCAGCGATTCGCACAAATTTCAAAAATTTTCTCACAAATGGTTATCTTTTGATTTTTCAATTTTTAAAAAAGCTGGTCAAAAAACCACTCCTGAGGTGTCACTCCCAAAATCTGCTCAAATGTAGATAAACTCGTTAAACAGGTCGAGTATAATACACAACTCGATTTTTAGCTGCCCAACTTCATATTCTCACGTATTCTGGAGCAAATTCAAAATTCTGGAGAAATTGAAAAATCGAGCTGGGGGCTTCAGAATGGCTGGAAAAGGTAAAATTTGGATTTGGGTAATTAATATCTATTATCTAGTTTTGGGAATTATTTTGACCATTTTTACTGATCAAGTACGTACTTTTTAAAAAAAAAGCATAAATCGCCAAAAACAGTCAATTTTGAATTTTCAAAAATTCACCAAAAATTGAAAAATGAACTTGGGCAGCTGAAAAATTGGTTTTGGGGGTTTTAGACTATGCTCTTTTCAAAAATCGCGATCCCGTTCAAATCGGAGTGTGACACCTCAAGAGGTTCCCTTGTTAGTAAAAAATTGACTTTTATGGAAAATGCCAAGACTTTTTGTCAATTTTTGGAAAAAGTGAGAAATTTCAAAGTTTTTGCACAGAAGAGACAATTTTTAGCAATTTTTGGCTAAAAACGATACTTTTTGGCAATTTTAATCAAAGCCGAGAGACTTTTTGCTATTTTTGGCAGAAAGTCGACAATTTTAGCGTAAGGTACTGACTTTGAAACAGTAACGCTGAAAAGGAAGTGTTTCTACTTGTTAGAAAAAAATAAAAAAGGGAATATAAACTATTCAGTTATTCACTTGTTGATATTATTACATTTTTTTTCTTCAAGAAATAGGATCAAGATGTGCAAAAAATTGAATTTTTGAAAATTAAAAAATAAAGTAGTTCGGTAACTTTGGTAATTAAGAATATTTTGAAAAATAACTAATTCAAAATCAAAAAATACATTAGAAGCGGAACTCTGGAGAATGACTTCCACCTCAAGGAATCCCATTTAAAGAGAGTATGGCATATGCTTCAAAATTTTTTAAATAAATGAAAATTTGTGTAATTGAAGAATTTTTTCTCTAGAAAATTGTATACAAATAATCTAGACTTGGCTTTTAAAAAAACCAATCGTACATTATTCTTTTTCCAGCTCATTTTAATGATACAAATAAGTCCATTTAATTTGCGAATAAATCACGTATCAACATTTCCCTTCGATAGGCCAAAATCTACAGACAAAATATAGCCCTAATACAACAAGTTACTTTTTTCTCTCGTATTCGCAACTCCCACCAACCATGTCATTGTTGTTTTTTATGGCTTCTGTATTTCACCTGGAGCCCTACTCATTTATTAAATTGCCAGATGAAGATATACACGCTGTACACATACCGCGTACCTCCTTATACTCTACCCACACACTCACACAGCGACTTTTGATAAATTGTTCGCTCGAGTAATGATTTATGGTCGCATGAGCGAAAATGCACGAATGGAATATTGTCGGTTGCTTAGTTCATTTTGAGAGGCAGCATGAGCCGAGGCGCTACCTTTCAAATTTAGATCTTTGGAGATTTTTTTCCTGCAGACTTGAAGAGCTCATAGGCAGTAGCTCTGTGTGCTTTATTCTACATAATTCATGTTCCTGCTCATATGTCTCGATTACTTCACATTGGTTTAGATTACATTATTTGAACGAGCATAAGTTAATATTGTATAGGAGTTTGAAATTTCTCCCAATTTCTCATCGACAACCTATAAGAAGACATTAGCAACACGTTTGCTTTCGATATGGGTGCTCGATGCTTAGTGGTACAGATGAGGTGAGGTTCTGGTAGGTAAAGGTAACTGTCACTTGAATCTCGAATGTTATATAGCTTACATCGTCGTCATAATGAACGGTAATTAAAGATCCGATATATGTATGTGTTTCTGTGTTCGACGCATATACAAGTACTTATAATGTACCAACACGAGTCGATAATGAAAGTAACGAAATTTTTTATAGAAAACGTAATTTTTATTTCTTTCTTTATTTACTCGTAATTACCTATATCGGTAACAAAATTAAGTGACGCTGAAACAACTCTACCTATATAGTATTATACACAGGCAATTTTTTTTTCAAGTATTCGTAAAACCATCTAAGTAGCTATCATCTTACAAACTACCTACAATAATGAATTAAAACCTATTAATACGAAAAAAAAAAAAAATGAATAAAATAAAATAAAAGAGAGAAAATAAATCGAATAAAAACTATATAAATTAAATAATATCACAATTTTTAACGAAGGAATTTAAATCTAGGCGGTACGACTTCGTGAACATTACCTTCTAGAAACTGAAATATAGGATACCACCATTCTTTGCAGATCTGATTAGTCGCGTTGAGCTTTTTCAGCGACGGATTATTGGCCAAAGTGTGATAGAGCCAGAACAACCGGGTAGTTATATAATAGGCGATAATCACCGAAACGGTGTAGTCGTACTGCGATACCAACAGTAGCAGCACGCTGACTAGTGTCATGATTTTGACGGCGATATTTACGGTCAAAGATGGACAGTACTCGTCGGTGACCAGATAATTAAGCACGACCATCGTCGTATGCCCGCTGTAGATGTAATTGCCGCAAAATTTCATTTCGCTGGCCGAAGACAGACCCCAGCTGACGAGGATTTCGAAGAATCTCAGCGTGACGACGCCCATCTCGGACGGACTTCGTTTCTCGTCGCAACGATACAGCTTCGTACTAGAAATAGGTAACATGGTGGCGTTCATAGTGAGTAAACGCGCCGTAAAGAGTAAAAATAACATGAAAAACAATCGACGAAATACGATCGATTTGTGCTCGTGAAGCAGAATCAAACCGAACACGATGACCGTCGAGGTGACTAGCAGTATTTCCGATATGGTCAACAGAATCGAGGTATTGCTCTCCGTCCAACTGTAAGAAGTCGCATCGAAACTGATATCGCGTAAAGGAGGATGAGGCGTTTGACCATCGGCCACATTCGGCGTACGATCGTGTATGATGGCCGTAGAGAGCACGTTCAACACGAGCACAAGAACGCAAGCAAAACAGCATACGAGGGTTTTTCGCTTCTCGTCCGGTAGCGTATTCTGCTCGCCCGTTGGACTCATATTAAGACGGTGCTGCGAGTCGGACTCGCGTAAAGGGCAATCGGAATCGATGCAGGATTGCATTTCCATCGCGACCGAAGTCCATTTACCGTTGCACGAAGTCCGGCCCGAAAGGTACGGTTGACGGTGATAGGCGGACATCGAGGTCCGTTCGGTCGATCCGCTCGTTACTCGTGTTGCATCTGAGTCGCCGGCTCCGGGTGCGGATTGCGCAGCAACCGAATTTGAACCGGAAGCGTTAGCTGGTGACCTGCAAAAAAAAAAAAAATACAAAATTGCATTAGACGAGTACAGAGAAATTCGTATTATTATTTTTTGGCTGCAAAAATTAAAACACGTATAAGGTTATGTGAGGGGAGAAGAAGGCTAAGCTAAATGAGTGAATTTGAAACGTGAGCAAAACTATGGGCAAAGGGAATACTTATGTGCCTGAAAAGCATGATATAGGAAACGAGAAGTCCTCCCAAGATGGAGAAGAGACTCAAAGCTAAATTTTTGTGTGTAGGTGATCACCAGGTGGTGGAGATGAAACCAATCAAGTAATGGTCCTCATAGACACTGCACAAAAGCTAAAAGGTACAGCAGGTCAATATGATCAAATCGGCCCCTAGCAACTTTTCAAAAAAAAAAAAAAAAATTGAGACCAAAAGGTAGACTCGGGCGAGAAAAAACTTCGGACCCACAGCGCAATTACTTTGATAGTTTGGACCGAAATGTGTGTTTTTGACAGTTTGGAGACCTGTGTATTCTCTGTGAAAAGTTCCAAAAATTGTGCTGTAAGTTCAGAAATCAGAATTATTTATTTATTTTTTCATTTTCGTGTTTTTCAATCTCTACCATATTATATTGGGTAATACGTAGTACCTACATAAATTTATTTTAAAATTCCATTTTTTAGTTACTACCTAGTACCTACCTGGTATAGGTAGCAACTTTATCTTTCCGAATAACGTGCGATATCGCGATTTTAACTCGAAATATTCCTAACTATATGATTCAGTTCAGCAGCTTGTTTAAATTTAAAGAAATTTCCAAATGATTAATCAAATGTCTCATTTAATTTCTCAGTATAGTGATAAAAATTGATAAGGTCAACCATTTTGGATTATACTTATAAGAGTCCTGATATTTTGACAAAAAAATCCCCCTCCACTCCCCTCCCAACCGTGCACTTGTCAATCTCCTAATCGAGCACAAATGCACTGAAAATTCTGATATTTCACGAATTTTTGCTATCACTGCGCAAAAAATTACGGATTTGCTACATTTTGGAGCTCAATTAGGCGATGGAGGGAATTTTTTCATCTTAATTTTTTTTTTTTAAATAATAAAAATATTTTGAAAATGTGTAAGAATCATATTTTTGAATTTCCAACGGTATTTCAGCTAAAAATGATGATCTTAAACAATGTTTTTCACGAAAAAAAAAAAACAAAAACAAAAACCAAAACGCCACCGCAATTTTGTGATATTTTATTCCATACATACTAAGATTTTTTTTTCAAAATTTCAACTCGCCGGCTTCATAATTATACCTACCTAATTTTATTCAATTAAATTCATTTTTATAGAGTTTTAAAAGTGATAACACTGATTTTGTCATCACACACGGATAGCCCTTTGAGCCCATTCATAGCAGAGTAAATTGGAAAAAAAAACTCTGAAGACCGACTTTTCTTCAAATAAAAATCTTTTACGAACGAATTGATTCACTTTTTTTGAAATATTTGTACAGCAATTGATCTGTTTACAATGGAATCGAATCATTTACGAACGATTGGCGATTAAAAAAAATTGATTGATTCGGTTTTTATGAACCTATTGTATAGGAATTACGTATTGATCTGTTTTCAAGCGAAGTGAATCATATCGAATCGAATCGAGTCATTCACAACCGATTGGCGATTAAGCAGACTGATTAATTTCTAGGCGAATCATTCGCGAAAGAGTTGATCAATAGTTACAGAATCATTCGCGAACGGATTGATTCGTATAAGTGACTCGTTCGCGAACGAATCGACTCATTTACTCAATTTTTGATGAATCATTCGCGAACAACTTGGTTTGTATGAGTGACTCGTTCGCGAATGAATCGATTCATTTACTTAATTTTTGGGGAATCATTCACGAACGAAATGAATCTTTTTTTGTGAATCATTCGCGAACGAATTGATTCATAAATTAAAGAATATTTTTGCAAAATATTGATAAAAATCGATAAACCATCGTGCAATTTTTGGAGGATTTGACGAGGAATCTCCCAATTTTTATTCATAATTCTGAGCATTTTTGCAAAATTTTGCTCAATTTTTATGTTACCTATTTCATTAATTTTTAGCCCATTTACAATTTTTATGGCATTTTAATAAATTTTCAACCAATTTTTCTCATGCTATTTTTTTTTACCAATTAAAGATAACTTTTATTTTCAGTGATTGGGAGATCAATTCAACAATAATTTTCATGATACATACTTTCTGCATTTTTGACAAAATATCATTAAATTCTGAGAGTAGTTGATGAATTTTTGGTAATTGCGTTCAATTTTTGTCCAAAATGATGACTTTGATCCTACAAATAGATAAAATATTTTTTCGGATGCTTAAAATTCAATTTGACACTTGCAATAAAAAAAATTGCAGTTTTACGCGTAGAAAACAGACATAAAATCAAAATGCATAATTTTCATAAATTCCCATTTTACGGATCTGTGAAACAATACGAAAAATCGCCAGTTAAATATTGGACCGTTTTTTTGATCTGTCAGTCGGACAACCTGTGGGAAAAACGGGATCTGATTAGATTTAATGGGATTTGGATAATGTCCAGATCTGATCAGGTTTGATCAGAAACGGGCCTCCAGCTCGGATCTGATTGTTGGATCCGGGCAATGTCTGAATCTGATCATGTCTAATCAGATCTATTATTTAGATCAGTACAAATTCAATCAAGTCTCTCTTTGATCGATTTGGTTTGGTCAAATCTATTCAGATGGATCTGATCAGGTCTGAATAAATCTAATCCGAATCCGATCAAGATTGGACTAGTCTTATTAGATCTGATCAAATGGGATTACAAGAATGTCCGGATCTCGTACGGTCTGATAAGATCAATTCAGATCCAATCCGATTAAAACTGTGGTTTTGACTAGATTTGATTATATCAGGACGGATCTAATTGGATTCGGGAAATGTCCTGATTTGACCAGGTCTAATCAGATCTACTCAGATCAGATATGGGGCGATTCGAATCGCTGAAATAAATCGCTGATCAATTTTGAATCGGATTGAAAACAAAAATGAATTATGAAAATGAGATAAATCCGATTCACAACTGTAACTGAATCATAGTGTTGCGATTCAATTTTTTAGAAATTCACCAATTTTTCCAATTTTTTCTCTTCGAGGAGGATTTTTGTGATACAAAATGTCTTATCAATTTTTTTGAGCAATGAGCACTGTTCATCTTGAAAATTGAAAACACAAATTTTCAGCAATAATACGCGTAAAGTCGACTGCAGATATATTTCAAGTCATTTTAGAGCCTCCAGCCGATTTTCCAGTACTCGAAATTCCCATAAAGTTTTACCAAACTGAGTCGGAAATCCAAAATTCACTCTACACTCCAATTTTAACGCGCCATCAAGTCTACCGCAGGTGGGTTCAAGGTCACTATAGAGCCTCCAACAATTTTTTTAAAATTCCTAGAGCCTAATTTTGTGAAACTTTAAATTTTCACAAAATGTCGTCAAAATAATATGGAGTTAAAAAGTCGAAATTAAAATGCCGCAAAATCTGTCCGAAATATTTTATGATTTTATTTTACATAGGTATGTCAAATTTTATTTCAAGTTAGCAATACAGCAAAAATAGCAAAATTGAATCACGAATCCTTTTTTTCTGAATCGCCCTATCTCTGATTCAGATCTAGAGAAAATTAATCAAGTCTTCCCTACTGAATTTTTAACAGGTCTGAGCAGATCGATTCTGATCAAAATTTTGATCCAATTCTGCTCAGGTCAAATTAGATTCGTGGAAACCGAAAATACAATCATTTTTCATTGCGGGAAATCAGAAGAGCAAATAAAATTCGATCTACAACCTCTTTAAAACCTGATGCTTGAAATGAAAGAGTAAAATAGTTTTAAAAAAGGAGAATTTTGATAGGTGTAAATTTTTCAACACAGCTGTCCAGCGCTCAAAATTGAGCAAAAATAGGAAAAAATGCATGATAATTATTCCTTTGCACAATTTTGATATTCGATCGCAGGTTTATGGTAGAAAAATTATTAAAACCGCGATTACTGTTCACAAATTGGATATTCAAGATCTGAAAATCCATCAATTTGCAAAATAAGAACAATATTGCCATATCCAAGATTCAAAAGTCAAAACGTGATGAAAGAATAAAGATGACAACAAAAACAAAACAACACAATGACAGCAATCGTTCATTGCAAATAAGTACTATCAGTCAATCTTATCATGTTGCTTTGAAAAGCCCTCATTGTTTTTGTTTCCCATTGAAAAAGAGACCGAGAGAAAGAACACTACTCGTACTTTATTTAACTATCATAACGCAGTAGGTACACTTCCATATGGTTTCGAGGTCAAAAACATAACACCTGAAGAATGCGGTTGAAATGATCATTTTTATGACAGTGTGAGTGTCGAATGCTCATAATAAGTATACGAATTTTCACGTAGGTAGGCCTACTTATGCAAAATGCGAAAAATATTTCCAACAGAAATTTCGGTTGGCCGAGATTTGTATAAGCGTAGGTAAGGTAAATTTCCACATCTGCGTAATAACGTTAAGTATATTATAATCTTATAATCTGCCATACTTTGGAAACTGCAAGTAAGATTCTATTATTGGAAGGAGCTCGACGAATACAGCATAAATAATAAATAACGTTCGCGGTTTACAAATACGAATATGTTAAGCTCATGATGACAGTGTCCTCGTGAGGACATCAACAGGACCCATATACGAAAAGATACACTTATAAATATACGTCATATATGGTCAGATACCTTGCACTTTCAAGTTCCCTTTCGCCAAGCTTCCATTTCATACCTGATTGAAAAAAAAGCTGCACGATTTAATGCTCCCTATTTATATAGAATGGTTTTATTTTCACCGAGAATTTAAACGTACGAGTATGTGTACCCTGAAAACCCCTCCACTCATCAATTCGGCTACATTTTTCGCTTCGTCCGCGGAATTAAGGAAATTCACTAAAATCGCGAGAATTTATACAACACGATATGTTGAACAATGCGACGAATACAATTACAAATGGACTACACGTATACGTCGTCCAAAGACACAACAGCTATCACCTTGAAAATTGTTCAGTTAATTTGCAAGTTTCTCGGCTCTCGCACACAAACACACAGCGGCGCCTGAACAGCTTCGTGTTGTGTACTTCGTAGCTAATAAATCGATGAGTCATCGTGCACCCTGACTGCTTTATGAATTCGTAACTTGTCACTGGCCATACCTCATGCCCCAGGGTACAAGGCACATTGGAAGAGAGTTAATTTGAGACCATATTGGCACAAGAACCGGTCAGGTCCTCCAGTTAGGTACTTACATACTTTGGCCAAATATCTCTCGCGATCTAATTACCTGTAAGATCGATATCCATTAGCAGATGTCGCTAACTAGTAAGATGCCCACAAAGTCTAGACACCAGACACTTGGACAATCCGCAATACTACGAGTATGTGCGTAGGTTTGCTTTTGCTATTCCTTTGGATGATTGTGTTGCTGCTGAATCGACAATAATACGGTGGTGTCGGTGTTTGTGGCTCGGTCACGAATAGATTTAGGTATAAATACGTGATTTATTTGACTAGATTAGATTTAATGCACCTTAAGTGGTCGAAATTGGGAATTATTGCCGATCTGGTTAAGAACCGAATGGTTTACAGATCCCATATGCAGATGGTCTCTCGATCTGTATGTATTTGAATTAGAAAATTTTCCATCGTGAGTTTGACATTGTTAAAGTTGGTCTAGAGGATGGGTCCAGTAGGTGATAAAAAAAGACCACTTTCATTCTTACTGTTATTTGAGTGTAGAGTTGAATAACTTCTCAATCGAGTAATTTCTATTCCAATAGCATTCAGTTGTAAAATGAACTGTTATTTTTTTTTAGTGTTAGGGCTATTTATGTTTGATAATACTTAATTACTTTCCACAAATTGAAGTTCTTACCGCTTGAAAAAACCACTCTCACACTCCCATCTCTTCTCTACAACAAAAAAGATGTTTGAAAATGTAAAAAAACGAAAGTAGATCGTATCATCGAATTCAATACCTACAACATCCCTTTGAAAAACGTTGATCTGATAAGGGAGGTGTTCAAATGGGAAAACAATTTTCGAACCAGACAATGCCAAATCGAGAAAGAACGCAAAAATAAATCACCAAGCTAAAATTTCAGATGCCAAAATGCATTTTTAAATTTTTAGTGAATTTTTCAAAATCTTTGGGTCAAAAAGGAGAAAAAACAAAATTTTGCCAAATTGACATAGGAAGCTCAAATTTTCTGTGTATCATATTTTTGAATCCTCAAATCGATTGGAAACAGTTTCAAACTGTTTTAATCAGTTCGCTGGGCCCTCAGCAAATTTTCGAAAATTGAAATTCTAACAAAATATTACTCAGTGAAATCGCATAGCTAGAATTTTCTTTACACCCTACTCTTAATTTAAACAGTCTGAGTTCATTGGGGAGGGGGAATGGTTTCAGACTCTTTTGGAACTTCCAGCCATATTTTTGAAATTTAAAATTTTTAAGAAGTGTCATAAAAACAAATTGGGAGGGGAGAGGGGGGATTTTTTTCACATGTTCGTGAACACATTGGTAAAATATCACAAAAATTCAAATTTTCATTTTTTTAGGTTTCTGATTGTAGGTATTTTTGCATTAAGTGTAAGACTTCTAATTTTTCTTCTCGAAAAAAAAAATGCCAGTCCAATTTTTTGATATGTCATTTCATTCTACATAAAAAGGACTAAAACTGAGAATTTTTTCAGAATTTTTACTCGTCGAGATCATTGTTATATTTAAATTTTAAGTTTTTAAATCGATTTTTTTAGGTTTTTGAAAGTGGCAAACCTGATTTTGACATCATTCGTCGATTACTCTCTCAAAGTACAACAATTTGAAAAAAAGCTCGAAATTCTATACCACGTGTAACCGGAGCAATTTGCAACTGAAATTTTCCATTTTCGGCCATTTTGGAGAACTTTGAAGCCCCACAGCTCTGCCAAAAAAAAATCCAAAAAATATCCGGTTTGCGTCATTCTTTATCGTTTGATGACCTTTACACATGATCTGATTTTGAAAAAAATCGAAGACACTTCGTGCAAAAAGTCGCCGATTTAGCATGGAATGACCCAGCATACTTCATGTGTTCAATGTATTTACTGACCACCTTGACCAATCAAAGACCAATTTTCCAAAATCGATAGGGACATGGTAAAGATGGCGTTCCCTCTGGCTCTCTTATCAATTCTGAGGTAAGAAACCAAAAACAAAAGTTTGATTGGCTGAATGAAGCTGATGTCACGTGAACGCTTTAATGTCATTGGCTGCGAGTTACCTCAGAATTGATAACAATGATGACACTAAAAACAGGCAGCTCACGGCCATTTTTTGCCATGTCCCTATTCATAATCGTATATTTTTTAAATTACGTTCCCAAAGTTACAGATTCTGGAAAAAAATGTGGCAAGTGAGTCACTAAATAGGTAAGCTCCAATCACGTTATACATACGTCATGAAGAAGTTTATTTGGAAGATTTTTATAGCACGTTTGGAAAATTTAGAATTTCCAAAATATGGCTGGAGGCTCCAGAATGGCTTGAAACCACTTCCAGCCGACTGAACACATTGAAAACGAAAGTATAAAGTAAATTTTAGCTGTCCAACTTCCTTGGGCAAAATTTTATGCAAATTTCGACTCTCAAAAATCTACTGGAGGCTCCAGGACTGCTCAAAACGGTTCTAAAACGTTTCCAATCAATTTAGGGAGCCAAAACTGGAGTACATACCAAATTTGAGCTTTCTAGGTCAATTTTGTAAAATTTTGATTTTTTTGTAAGCATATTTTTTGGCTAAAAAAATTTTAAAAATCTAAAAAATGCACTCAAAAATTAAATTTGTTTCTCCCATACTTATCTTTAAAAATGTTCAACGTGCGTGATTGAGCTCTGATTCATTTTGAAAATCAGAAACGAAATTTATAGTCACCAGAATGCAATTTTTTATCCATGGTGTTTTGTTAGGTGTATCATATTTTTGCCTCAGGAAGGGGAGGGGACGAGGATTCTTTGAAAATACACCATTTTTTGAAGAAAATACTCGTTCATAATTCAGGGGAAAGTCATTAAAAATATAATATGAAATTAATAAAATGAAAGAACTCTAAAATTATTTAAATTTAAAATTTCTAAAGAAAAATCATCAAAAAATAATTAATATTTGGAAAAATTCCCCCAAAATGTCCGCAAAAATTCATAAAATATCATTTGAATTGCTAGAAAATTATTACAATAATTCAAAACTTGATGAAAAAAGGATGGAAATGAAACGAAACAAAACGAATAATATATTAAAAAAAAAAAAAAAAAAAAAAAAATGAAAAAAAACTAGTTAAAGTTTTATACCTACTCGTAAAAATTGTTGAAAAATATTTTGAAAATTAGCAAGAAATTGTTAACATTACTTTATTTATGGCATAAAAATACTTCGAACCATCATTAAAATCATGAAATTTTCCATAAAAATTAGTGGGTAATTAACAGAAATTTTTGAAAAATAACCAAAATCTAATTAAAATTTGTTGAATAATGCCAACTTGAACAATTTACACAAAATTTCCATAAACTTTTATGAACTTTTTATTGATTTTACACAAGTGTTCAACGTTATTTTTTTCAATATTACTTACTACCATTTTATCCCATTTTTGAAAATTTTCAAGCAGGTTCAAAAACCCTTCATCAACTTTTACCAAACACTATTTTGTATTTTAAACGTTTTTACAGAGTTAAGACGCCTCTGTATTCATTTTTGAGCAGAATTTTGGAGAAAAGGCAGTCAAAAAGATCATATTCACGAACTGTTTCCAAACGAAGTCAATAAACATGTGAAACGGCGAAAGAGGGGAGAGGGATATAGATCATATTGTCATTCAATTACACACAGAGACATATAATTAGGTTTGGGTACCATATTTAAGCAAAATTCATCAACCAAATAATCCTGCTTTACGAATTTCACTTCCCAAAGCCCAAAACACTTAAATCCAATCAGGCAGGTTAGGTTTAGGTACATCTCAACAACCCTAACTCCATCGGCCTATCTAGAGGGCCTCTTCGGCATAACACAGATATCCACTTAACAACATAGGAAATTTTTTACCATATACTAGCTGGCGTAATCATCGCCAAGTGAAGTGACGAGTGGAGGTGCCGACGACGCTACTTTAAACAGGTTTATCTGCGCTTACCTTGGCTAAGCCAGTGACGTCACCCAGGTAACTTAAGTTATAATTTATCACGCGAAGCGTTCAACAACAACAACAACAGCGAAAGTACAACTGTACAGAGAGGTAGTATCGTATAGGTATCGAAAAAGTCCAGCGGATAAATTCGCGAGTACCATACACTTTTTCACATCGAGAGCTCGAAGGATGAACTGACGATTGACGAATTATAGGCTATGAGTACAGCACTATACGAAGAGAACGATTTATGAAAGATATTGCGGCGATTCTTGCTCTAAAGTATTCTCTGCTGGGTTCGGTTAATTATGACGTTGTTGAAATCATATGTACTTATAAGCTATGGTAATGGTACGTACGTGTAGTGGATCTGTGTATATGATATGAATGCTGCGTAGACTAGAGACATCCGTATCTTGTTAAAAATTATTGTCTGAATGTATACGTAATGCACTTACGTTTCTCTACCTCTCTCTTTAACATCAGGGTTTCTCAATTATTCAGCCTGAGTATACGTCAAGTACACAATCGTTTAATGTACGTGTGTGTAAGTCAAGCAAATATACCTAGACCTACGTATTGTTTTTTTTTCGTCAATGAAGATGACATCGAGTAAGAGAAGAGAAGGAATCGAGTGATGAGAGGGCCTTAGGGTGTGTTAACTCGAGGCGGAAATTTTTCTACTGTGAATCACTATGCATCTATTGTATATTGATATTCAATTTAAGTTCACTTCGTGGATAACATATGGTTGCCCGTAGAATTTACATTTTGCATCCGAAAGATGACCAACACATGATGACAACCGGTCTTCATCATCATCATGTGGTAAATTTATGAATCGTACCGTCTCCTACACAAAATTTCAGCCTAAAATGTTTCCACTTCCAGATAACGACCACATACATATTAGGTGGATACCGGTATTTTCTGTTCTGAATGCACGTGGTATGATTCACATACTAATCTTTGTAATGAATAAAAATTAGATATTCAATTTAGAATTTATATAGTTACACAAGATACACTTACACTGGCAGGTCATAAGATTGACGAACAAAACACATGATTCGAACGATCGCCGACGAATTCAATCCGAACAAACTGTTAGATTTGAGAATAGAACGATCAAGAAACTCGAGTGTGATTCCATTTTATCGATTTGTTTTTTGTTATTTTTCGATGTTATGTACCTAATTGCGATTGTTTTCTTGAAATGAAAAAAGGAGAAGTAAACAGTCGATATGGCATTGAAGTGGAAAAATGGTGCAAGAAAAAGGAAACAGATTTGATATTTCATCCATATTAAGAAATAGGTGGGTAGGTACCTACTCGTAAAGAGAGAGGAAAAAAGGAAATCTGCAATAGCAAAATTCACACACGAGGATGATGTGGATCAAAGTCGAATTATACTCAATTCACGATTAGAAAGAGAGAAAGCGAGGAAGGAAGGAATGCATGAGAAGTTCAAAAGGGTGAGTATTTTTCAATTTTTTCGAATTTTGATGGGATGAGCCTGGCAAAAAATCAAGGCCAAATGACCTCAGAGAGATGCAGGAAAAGTTCTGAATTTTTGGTCAATGTTGGATCTCCCCTCTCCCCTCTGGCTTGAGCTAAGCGTTTTGAAAATAATTTTGAAAAAATAATATTCGATTTTTCGAACGAATTTTTTCAATTTTCTACACCTACCTTTTATAGCCCAGTCAATTGGCGGAAAAAAACAGGTGAACCCAAACATTAATGCAATCAAAGGTTTTTTTGGTGAATATTGTGTAGGCCGATGTGCTGAACAACATACTAAAAGCCCCCCTCCCCCCACAGTGGATCAAAGCCTCCCAAAATCAGTTCTTTGTCAAAAACTTCAAATTTTGATTAAAATGAGCTCAGTGATAATTTCATTTCCTCTCCAATACTTATCAAATGAGCTATCGACCAACTCCCTAGCCCCAAGAGAGTGGTGCTACAACCCCTCAAAGTGACGTGATTTTATTAATTTTACATTTTATGACTTGGAACTTGGAACCTGTTCTAATTGATAAAATGAAGTCAAACTTAGGGAATGGGATTCTTTTGGGAGCTAGAGTTGACTTCTGGAGTGGGGAGGGTCAAAGTTGGAAATTAAGAAAGGTCATTTTTTGGAAGGACATAACATGACACCAGATGAATGAAAAGGGTCCAAAATCATACCATTGGTCAGTACCCCCATTGGGATCAACGTATCCAAATTTCAGATTCCTAGGTCACCCCCATCCCATTTAAGGTGGAATTAAGGTGGAAACCCCCTTATTTTGCCCAAGTGGAGATGACTTAGAAAGCTGAAATTTGGATAAATGTAATTGTGTTTTGACTGGGTTATTTATAAGCATCAAGGCAAAGGACACGCAAAAGCGCGGGAAAAGGAGGACGAAAATTTATTAAAATGCCATAAACAGAGCTCGTACTCAATTTTATCTAAAAAAAAAAAAAAAAAAGGAGGTACATAACTTTAATGCTTGACCAAAAAAGCAGGAAAAAGTAACCAGGAAGTAACAAAAAAAAACTTATAAAATGTGTGCAAAACATCATTTTTGTGCAGAAAAAAATAACAAAAAAACAAGAAACTTGTCGATTAAAAATGTAAGAAAAATTACTTACTTAAACAAAACTTTTCAATTAAAGTTTGACGAGGAAACTCAATCAAAAGTAAGACTTTTTAATTAACAAAAAAAATAAATCATTATTACGTTTTTTGTCAAAAAAGTGAACCTATTTTGCAACTTTTTGGTAAACACGAGTTTTTTTTGGAAATTTTGGTGGAATTTTTTTTGCAGAAAACTAGAAATTTTCAGTAAAAAAACGAGACTACGGAGACTGAGATAGATGGCGAGACTATGACGATTAATTTAAACTAAAAGGCAAGGCTTTTTAGCAAGTTAATGGCAAAACAGAGGGACATTATGAAAGAAACCGAAAATTTTACGCAATTTGAAGTAAATAGCGAGACTTTAAAGCAATAATTTTGGTAAAATTGAGAATTTTTCCAATCTACAAAAAAGTGACGCTTTTTCGCAATTTTTGTAAAAAAAAGCGAGACTTTTTTTTTTACAACTTTTTGAAAACAAACGTAATTTTTAGTCAGGTTTGTGCCAAAAAAGTGAGATTTTTTTTCTGGAATTTTTCCCAAAAAGACGAAAATTTTTAGGGAAATATTTTAGGCAAGAAACAAGGCTTTTTAAAAAATTTGAGGAAAGGCGAGACGAGACTTGGATAGTTTTAATTTTTAAACACAAAAAAAAATTAACTTTATAGTAAACAAAATTTTAAATAAAGCAACCACTCGGTTGCTTGAAAAATAACCGAATATGAGCCTTGCATTTTCTGTCAGGTGTTTTTTAATGAAGCTGAACGATCAGAGCAAACGGGAACATTTTATGAATTTTTATCACTGCTCATACTATTCTTAAAATTGACGATTCGTGAAAAAATTGAACAAGTGTTTAGGAATGGTATCTAACGGTTTTTTTTGTTGAAAAAAATAATTGAGTAACTACTTTTTCACTACTTTTTTCAACCTAATTTTCAGAAAGCTCTCCACTCAACCTCCATCCTTCTCACCCTCAAAAAAATTATTTAAGTCAAATTTTTCACAGAAAATTTAAAAAAAATTGAAATTGAAAGACAATTTGTACAGGTACCAACAAAGTATTTTTTAATTTCATCAAACATAATTTTTTTTCAATGATTTGAAGGTTTTTGTTGCACGTTTGAATTTTTACATTTTTTCACTACCTTTTTGAATAAATTCGCTATTTTTTTACTATTTTCACAATCCATTTTTAAAATCACCTTTTTTTCACTACTTTCACTACCTGTTAATAAGAAATTCCATTTCTTTGTTTTTCTGACAAATCTCAAATAATGTAGCCCTTCTCCTCTCTTTTCTCTTCCCCTCTTCTCATTTTCCGAAAAAAATATACATATGTATTTTACATTGATATTCAAAAAAAGTGGACTTATTTTCTCGAAAATTACTTTTGAAAAAGGAATGAATTATAGATATTTCTTCCTGTCTAAATGAATGAAAGGGCACAACATGTTTAGAGAATCTTTGTGATACATCCTATTTGATATTTTTGAAAAAATTTCTACTTAGAACATGCCCTTTAAATGTTTTGGGACAATTTTTGGATTTTGATGATTTTTCAAACGGATATTAAATTCATGGATTTTAAAATATTCCCAAAAATTCCCTTTTAAACACTGCATGCAAGACAGCATTTTACACTTAGGACATTGAAAGTCAACAGTCAAACTTGACAATGGTAAGCAAAAATTGAGGAGAAAATCTCTAATAAATCTTCCAATAAGTTTTTGACGGAAAAAAATGATTCGGTCATTTCTAAAACCCCATAAGTCACAGATTTTTCGTTTTTCACTTTTTTTACGATTTTGATAGTATGTGGCGAGCTCTATCGGCTGGCGGTGGAATTTTTTTGTTTCGACCATTTTTTCCCGCCAAATCGCTCCGATTCAAAATCGAGTCATTTTTAAAACCCCATAAGTCCGGACTTACGAGGTTTTAAAAATGAGTTGGTGTCAAAGCATCATCCGTACTATCATTTTTTCGAAGTTATTATTCGATTTTTTGTACTTTTTTCATGTTCTTTTTTTTCAATAAAACATTTTTCTTTTTATAAAACAGCCAAAAAACTATTCCCAAGTGAACTGTTTTCAGTCCTTTCATTGAATTTCATCGTTTAGAAAGGTTTAGAAGCTTCTTAGGTCCTTCAGATGAAATTTTAAACCATATTCAGTTACAAAAATATCAGTCATTTTTAAAACCCCATAAGTCCACGCACTTCAAGGCGTAATATAGCGATGATGGCAAAACTTTTGAAATCCAAATTTGACCCAAAATACGTATTTTTGTATGCCCTTTCCATTTCTGATATCGGTTTTCACTTTAACACGTAAGAATTTGCTTGAAACAGTTTTTTGTCTCTCCTGAAAAATTTAGGTCTTTGGACTTATGGGGTTTTAGAAATGACCGAATCAAATTAAAAAAGAGAATTGAATTGACTATAAAATGAAAAAAAGTCATCAGAAGAAAAAAAATGCGTGGAAGCTTACAAAATGTAAAATGAAATAATAGCATCGAATGTATGAAGCAAAAAGCAAAATTCCAAGAAACGACAACAGTAAATAATAAAAAGAGCCCTCTTTTCTTACTGACAGGTATAAATCCCCCCTCCCCTCCCCTCAAATAGCGAGACAAGTAGGCAAATACAAATTAAGCCCATAAATAAGTTTGCAGGTAGCAAAATTAATCCCAAATATCATAATAATCACATGCTTGATAATCGAACGCACCTAAATTCCGCGGAAATCGAAAGTATGAATCGTACACCATATTCCGGACCCGACCTCGCTTAAAAGAGTCTCAATTAGTCATCGAGCTCGTATAGTTCGGCGGCATTCTGTCTGCATAACGATTCATTGAAGACACACGAGCATCTTTGATCGATGCGTCAGTGAGTCAGTCGATCAGGTAAAAGAACGAGGCGATTTCAGAAAGCAGGAGGGAAGCTAAGCTACAGCTAGGTGGTTAAGATCCCATGTAAATTTAAACCAAGGTACTACGAAGAAAGGGAAACTTACGGCTCCTCATGGGGCAAGTCATCTTGTAGAGGTACAGGTTCGTACATGATAGCCTGTGATTGATAAAAACGCCATTTTAGAAATGGTAAATCGCGTATTACCGCATTAAAATTATTAAATACGTACTTATCCTTAACTATTTAATACTCACATAAATGCTCGAATTAAACGCACATCCTATACGTTCGTTACACAAAAACAGTATAATTAAAATGAGCCGAAAGAAATAGATACATAAATGGGCGAGCAGTATAGTTCACATTATGAATGTTGTAATCTTGAAAACCATGTTCGATTACATTATCGTATTTCTGTTTAGATAACAAAAAAAAATTATGTATTTTGGCATATTTTTTTTAATACTCGGTGAATTCATCAGTCAGTCTGCTGCTCGTTCGCCACACACGAGGAAGCGAAAGATGGTTTTAGCGATCGAGTGAAACCCGTTATGTCGCCGGCTTTCATCTTATCAATTTCTCTAATTACTCGGTATATCGATAATTCGATGATTTATAACGCATTTTGCGTAATTTAAACATTGTTTATAAGTAATAAAGGAACCGCTGGTGCTGGGTAGGAGGGGGAGGTGTTTTTATGAGTAATATACGCGAGATTTCTGGGCGCATATATGAATCACAGTACATAACACACGAAACCAATAATATGACGAATTGGTTTCCCATATCGTTGTGCTTTCCTCACTCTCCTAGTTTCATTCAGTATACGATACTCGATCGATATGTGAACTAATTAAATTCGCGTTTACGTGTTCCAGATATCGATCGTACAATCATGAGCGTTCAAAATCTCAGAGAGAAATTCAACCAGCCTAGCAACGGTGGAGCTCCTGCAGCTCCTGGAGTCAGTTTCGGAGCACCATCGAAACCATCTCCTGTGTCCGGTTTGAAAACACCATCGGCATTTGTCCTCGAAAACAAATCACCTACGCCTTTCAAGCTTCAAACTCGCAAAAGTCCATCTCCCGAGAAAGAAATCACGCCTTTCAAGCTTCAAACTCGCAAAAGCCCATCTCCCGAGAAAGAAATCACGCCGCAGACCAACGATTCGTTCCTCAACGGATTCAGAAACAATTCCTTCGTCAGCGTCAAGAAGAATCCCGAACAGTACCAACAAGATATCATTCTGAAAAAATGGAACACTACAAATCAAAGCGCAGCTTCGGAGCCAGAAAAACCCAAAATCAATACCGTTAATACTAGATTTACAACTCAATTAAATCTAGATCGAAATGGTAGTAGTGATAACGTCGTTGATAACGGCGCCGATAGGACCGAAAAATTGAAAAACATTTACGAAACTAATACCAATAAGAGTAATGGGTTTAATAATAATTCTATCAATAGCAATGGTTTCAAAGTCAATACGAATTTTACCAATGGTAAAGCCAGTCCGTCGGAAAAAGAATCCTTTGAGAATCGTAGAATCGCCCTGAAACCGGTCAGCAACGGGTTCAAGGAGGATAGATGGAAAGTTCAGTCACCCGAAAACGAAATCAAAAAGAATATTTTTCAAAAAAGTCCATCTCCGGAGATCGAAGTCAAGAAGAACAACTTTCAGACCATTTCCAAATGTAAGTTGACTATTTTCTATTCATTATTCTAATACATAATGTAGTTTATTTATCGAAAAGTAGATTGCTTGGAGTCTGACTTTGAAAGGAGAAGGATAAAAAATTAAAGAGCGAAATGAGATTTTTTAAAAATAATAAATGTTGAGAAGAATGCAAAGTGATATGTAAAGTGGGAGGTATGTGGGTTGTTCTTTTCATGTTTACATAAATTCTGGAAGAGGTTAGTTCAGTTAGTTATATTAGAATTTCACTTTTTTCATACTCCACTCTCTAGATTACTAAATCCCCCTCCCCAAATGGTGCTGGAGCCTCAAATTCCGGAAATCGTCTAATTTGACCTTAAGACGTCGAGAAATATCAAAATTTTCTCGAACCTACAGAATTGACCATAATTTTTTAGTAAAAAAGTTGAAAATTTTGAGAAAATGATAAAAAAGCAAATAAATTTTTATAGTAAAATTACATCAGCAGCCAAAATTTCGGAAGCTATGCATTTTTTAATTTTTTGGCTTAATTTTTCAAAATAAAATTTGGGTGAAAAATGCGAAGAAAATCAAAATTTTACCAAGTCAACCCAGAAAGCTGAAATTTGGCATGTGCTCTATTTTCGACCCTCTGATTCAATATGAAACGGCTTCGAGCCGTTTCGAATAGACGAGTTTCATAAGTTGAAATTTCTACAGAATTTTACTCAATGAAGTTGGACTGCTAAAATTTACTTTGAACGCTAATTTCAACATGCTGAATCAATTGGAGATGGTTTCATTTCAAGGCGTTCTAGAGCCTCCAGCCAAATTTTGAAAATTTTATATTTTCCTAGAGGGCCATATAAACCGCGCAAAAAAAAAAAAAATAACTTCAACACTTTTATGGAACGCGATCGATGCTTATTATTATAGCCTACTACTTGATCAATTATACGTAATTTTTCAAAAATAGGTTCCTTCCTGTCGAGAAACCTTCATTTCTCCAGCAATTTCATAATTGAAAATACCACAAAAATTTGGTTTTGAAATGACAAAATCGATTTTGAAAAATTGGTGAGTAATCGGTCAAGTGGATCATCAACAAGAGGTATATCAACATGTTAAAGGTAATTTGGGCAATTTTCATGCCACTTTTTGGAAATCTGGAGTCTCCAAAATACGGCTGGAGGCTTCAGGACGGCTCAAAACCACCTCCAGTCAACTCAGCACATTAAAATTAGAGTATAAAGTGTATTTTACTTTTCCAACTTCGTTAGGTAAACCTTTGAGGAAATTTCAACTTTCAAAACTCTGTTGGAGGGTCCAGAACTGTAAAAAATGGTTCGAAATCGTTTCCAATCGATTTGAAGCTCTGTAAATAGGATAAGGTACATACAAAATTTCAGATTTGTAGGTTAATTTGGTGAAGATATAATTTTTTTCGTATTTTTGACTCGAACTCGATTTTTAAAAATCACCAAAAATCAAAAAATTCACCTTTAGCTCTCAACATTTTGACTGCTGGCCTATTTATGAATGATTTCTAGGCTCATCTTGAGCTTTGTTCAGTTCAAAAACTTTTCTGCCAGTTGGGGTACCTCCGTTGTGAAAAATTTTGAAGAAAACTGGGAGAACTTTTTTTCAAAACTTCTAGAATGTTGTGGTAGAATTCTTCAAAATAACCTCATCTCCAACAAAATACTCCCTCCGTCCCCAACAATGTTGACCTTACAGCTCAGAGCCTTTAAGATCGGAAAAATAAAAAAAATGATGCAGATCTTCCAATTTCTATTACAGAATTTTTTTTGAAAATCCCCAATTTTTTTCAAAGGGTGAAGTGGAGGGGAAAATACCTAAAATACCAAAATAACGTAGTAGACCAAAAACTTTTTTTTTTTAGAAAATTAGGCTTATCTATTATTTAGAAAAATTCTGATGGCAAAATTTGAAATGTTTGAAAAATTTTCATTGCCTTTTCTGGGGGAGGGAGGTGGGAAGGGGATTCAATTTTGGATTTCTCAGCACGGGAATGCCAACGTTGCTTCGGAGCTGGGAAATTTTTTGCTCTCAAGAAGTGGGGGGGGAGGGGGTATTCTTTATAACTACGAATTCTGATGCATAAATAGAGTATTTTTCAGGGTTGTGCCGTAGAATACACCATGTAGAATACATGGACATTCTACGCGTAGAATAGCACATGTAGAATAGCCTGGAAATCATGTAAAATGCGTAGAATGTGTAGAATGCGTAGAATATGTGTAGAATAGGTAAATGTGCAGACAATTTTTTTCAAAAAACTTAATTTTTTCATTTTTTCCATCATTTATTTTATAATCAGGTTACATAATCAAAAAGAAGATTCACATTTCCAATTTAATTTGCTCAACAAAATAGTTGAACTTTCATTTTTCAAATCACATTTTTGATAAATAAACAATATTTTTGGCTTTTAGATGGGTGATTTTGTCGCATTCTACGCATTTTACATCGTATTTTACGCATTCTACACATTCTACGTCTATTCTACGCATTTTACACATTCTACATCAAATTTTACGCATTCTACACCAAAATGTAGAATAGGTTATTCTACGCGTAGATACCCAACCCTGGTATTTTTATCAAACTTTTTTTCAATTTTTTTGGGCGGGAAGATCACCAGTTAATTTCCAGTATGTTTTTTTTATTTTTTTTAAACAAAAAACTGTAATGAAGTCGATTTTTTTAATAATCATGTTCATTTTTCGTCTACATACATATTCAATACATGCCCATAACCTTAAATTTCAATGAAATTTTAAAAAAAAATCCGAATCTTTCATTATTAATAACGCAAAAAAATATTTAAACGATACTTATGGCTCTTGGAACTGAAATTGTAAAAATTATTTTGGGAAAATGAGAGAGATAAATCGAAAGGGGAAGGAGGCAAAACGCTGAAAAATATCTCTATTGAACTTACTGCAAAAAAATACACACAAAATAGAATTAACATACCTATAACTCGAAATAAATCCCAATCGTCGAGAATTCCTCACAAAACAACGCACTAATTGTTTTCTACTTTTTTTCCAGCGGCTTCTCCTGAATACTTGAGTTTGGAGAAGCGTTTTAAAATTATTCAAAAAGAACGCGACGACGCGGTGCGACATTTAAAAGAAAAGGATGAACAATTAGCTCGACTGAGAAAAGGTACGTATTGTTTCCAACCAGAAAACACAGAAGCGATTAAAAATTTATTCAAAAAAGTATAACCTTTGTTAATGTTTTTTTCTTTTCTTTTTACAAATCACGAACTAACGTGTTATCGAATGTGGTTATTTAACGCGACAAATCATTTTAAATGACTATCGTGAATTTTTTTTTTTTATCTATTTTGCTACAATCAGCTCGCTTTCGTAATAATGTCATGGAATTATGTGATATTCGTGATGAAATTTTGAAAAAAAAAATGAAATTAATCAACTGTTTTTAAGTTGAAACTGATAAAAATTAAATGATTTGTTCGTTCGAGTAAATGATAAATTTTTTATTTTATTTTCTATTTTTGGAAAAATCATTTTTCAAAATAACGACGATGATTCGCATTTTCAAGAGCTTTGAATTTGAAAAAAAAACAACATGAAAATAAAAATATATGTTTTGATCAATGGAACGCTAAAAATAATCGATATTTTGCCAACAGTTTCGGAAGCCATGTACAAAGAATACGACCAGCTAAAAAATCAATATGAAATTGAAACAAATACGATGCAACAGGCTATGTCACGAGCAACGCAGGTATGCATTTAAACGAGGAACTCAAATGACCCAAATGAGTATTAAGAATGGCCAATTAATTACTACGAGTAAAATTCGTCTGAAATATTTACAGTGGTACAAGCAAAACCGTGAGTTGAAAAGAAGAAGCTCAGCATTGGTCCAACAAGTGATGATAGACAAACCAGAATTCCCCTTACAGACTTTAGACGATGTTGATACCGGCTCAACCGAAGATGCCGAAATCGAAGAACTTAGGAATACCATCAAAGGTACTCCTTACAGCCAAATATCCTCGAAAAAATGACCACGTTTTCGAAAAAAATTTCTCATATAATGAATATTTTTGATACAGAATTCACAAAAGAAGTATCCAAACTACAAGCGGAATTAAATTCGGTTAAACTTCGCGAAAGTGAAGCTCAAGAGCAAATCGTCGAATTGAATAATACCTTGGAAAGGGAACGTAGAACTAGAATACTCGCCGAAGGTAACTTAAAAGTGAGTAAAGTGGTTTGTTGCGTGTTTTTCGCCTCAACGAGAGCACATTTTGTAATCCAGCATTTACCCCTTTGAATGAATCAGACTTGATTATGACATTTGTTTAATGGATAAACAATATTAGCCGGTAATTCATTTCCCTATAAACTGTGTAAATATTTACCGGATGATTTGCATAAGAAGCTCGAGAAAATTAGGTAATTCTCAAAACAAACTTGGTTTTTCTTGCTCGATTAAATCAAACGAATGTCTCGTACAGCTCAGAAAATCTGTGTTGATCGTGTCAGTAGGTTAAATGGGCGTTTCTGGCAGCAAAGTGTTCCGGAAAAAGGTAGTTTTGTGGTTTTATTAACGATAAGCTTTTCTTTAAAGGGTCGAAACAGCGTATGAAAAATTATCCGGTGTTTTAAATATACACGAGAAAATCTCTCGCGAAATTAAATTATCGTTCGGGTCACGAAGACCGAAGAGTGCGGGGTTATTTTGTCAATTTATCGAGTCCTTTGTATCTACTGTAATCGAGTAATCGAGTTGATTAAACGGTTTGTTGTTTTTTTTACGTTGTTTTCCTATACCAAACGACGAGTACTTGTCGATAGATGTGTTTAAAATTCACATTATGAATTTTTAAATGAAAAAGATTACTACCGACGACCTTGTCGTACGTCGAACGTTGTCGAGTCGATATTTAACGATTAATAATTCAACAGGAATTTTCCAAAAGCTGATAAATCCGTGTAAATAGGTATGAGTATTGCGATTAGTGATAAGAATAACAGTACCTCGTATCATAACAAAGCGAACAAGCCGAGGAAATGAATCATTCACTCGCGAAATCCACACCATATTTTACTAACGGTCCGATGAAGACTGCTGACGTTGAAAAAAAAAAGGATCTTTGGGCGCGTCTTTTCTATCGTCCCTTTCGTGTTTTTTTCCTCTTTTGGATACCTCGATGTTTCAACGTAAAAGACACGAAATAACCGCGCAGAATGTATTTTCACGGTGGGGTGGTTAAAAAGGATTTGTAATTTTCGTGACGATATTTCATAATTGGGAATTTCGTCGTAGTATTGATTTATCTTGTTTTTACCGAGTGTTATTTATCGAGACTGGCGTATAAATTATAGGAATTGGAGGCGGTTAAGCCTTCGAAATATGCTGTCAACATTGACAACGATGAGCTTGTCACGGCACCTCAAAATTTACTATATGCCACCGAATTGGAAACTATACAGCTTAGAGTAACTGTTTTTTGATCTTATTTTTTTCTCTCGAAATTGAAACTGCCACAGACGAATGAATAGGTAGTTTTATCCGCAGGTAGACGACCAATTTTATAATTCTATCGAACAGCCGAATATGGATGAAATCTTGAGTGAAATTCGTTTTCTCAGAGCTTCTGTGCGAAAAAGACAAACTAGTATGCGCAGGGAAATCGATTTCATAAAAGTGCGTAAATGCTGAAACAAAATGTGCTCGATTAATTGACATTATCGCCGAATTACACGAAATAATTACTATTTTAAAGGAAAAAATCGTCGACTACGAATCCAACAGCTCATCGGAATCGATAGACGAGAAATTGAAAAACACCGAAAATGAATTAATGACCGCTTTGCAAAGAGCCGAACAGGCTGAGACAGAATGCAACGCGTTATCCAGCAGAGGTAGGTTATAATCTGAAACTAAATTACAGAAACATCACTCGAAGGGATTTTTCAGCCAAACGAGAAGTAATCCTGACTGGAAATTTTCCTTTTGTCTTTACACAGTTGGCGAATTAGAAACCGAACTGATGGAACTGAAATCAAACAAAACTCCTGTATGTGCTCCTCCACCTCCACCACCGCCTCCTCCTCCACCGCCACCTCCTCCATTAACAGGATCATCTAATGGTTTGATAATTAGAAAATCAGCCACGATAGATCAACGGTCTTCGGATGGAAGTGCAGCTGACGAAGTCGCTGATATGTTGGGTATCGCGAAGAAACCGAAACCCGTTATTCCTGGAGGTTTGTTGTTTTTAGTTACCTAATTAATTTCCAAATTATAATATTCGTTGGTTTTCGCGTTATTAATTTGTCGACGGTAATTACCTTGTTCAGGTGCTATTGACGATATTATTAACGAAATCAAAGGAGGAAAATTCACTTTAAAAACCATCGAAGTAAATATACTTACGCTAAATTTATTACATATTATATCGACGAAACGTCTCTCATTATCTCGAAACCGAAACTTATCCACGAGTGTTTTTCAGAAACAAAATTCTACGAAGAAAGAACCAGAACCGCCGGTCGTTCATGAAATGATAAATATACTGGGTACGTTACGACGTCAACCGAAGAAGCATTCTTTAGGTCAGGAATAACGCTAGAAAATGGAACTGACCGATGGTGTTTCGTTAACGAGATCATGGAACAGAAAAATGATGTAAATTTTCGTCGTTAATGGGTTAATTATCTCGAATTTATTATTCAATCAGCTCCGGCGTTTTTATCAAGCTATTAAGATAACGCCAATTTGTACGAATCGAGTGTTGATGACCCGTTCACAAATCTTTTGCTCAAGAAGTCTTTCGTTTTATTTTCAATTTCTGCGTATAATTTTTGTTGATATTTTTATGTACTCTTATGCAGTTGGTAAGATGAAAGAATAATGTAATTTGTACGAGTTATTTTTTACGTTTTTGTTACCAGAATGAGGTTTTATTTTGTACATTACGAGTTATCAGAAGTAATAAAAGTAATTAATACGATCATGTGGGTGAATTCTTACTTGTATAGTATCGTCCTCTCGTTGATTTTCTATATTCCGATGATGA
This sequence comes from Planococcus citri, assembly GCF_950023065.1. NCBI lineage: Eukaryota > Metazoa > Arthropoda > Insecta > Hemiptera > Pseudococcidae > Planococcus > Planococcus citri. The sequence continues at coordinate 43,366,162 of NC_088681.1, read as the reverse complement.
ATCGATCATTTTTATACTAATAATACATTTCATCGCAGTATTTTTTACACGAAATTCAAAACTTTCTTCAACAAAAGTATAACCAACATAACAACACACAAATTATTGATAATTTTTCATCAGTACTTTTCCATTCAAAAACACATTTCGATGTTTTTTGCGACGAAAAAAAATTACAAAACTTTGTTTATAGTTTTACGTTGCGTAACTGGCAGCACTGAATTGCCTGAACTCGCATTCTGATTGGACGCGACATTTTGCACGTCGTGACTCCGGTGACTCACGTGATAAAATTTTTTGCAAACAAAAAATAAAAACTGAAGTCTGAATTCTGATTCTGCAAATTCTGCATTATTTTTATCGAAATTTCGAGTATTTTTGGATTATTTTTGTGAAAAAATTGTGTTAATCAATCATGTCGACGTCGGTAAGTGATGTTTCAACAATCACGTTCTAGTTGAACTTTGTTTTTCGTTTTGAATTACGTGTTTTTATTTGTATCTCATGTATCTGTCTGCATCGAAATTGTCCGGCGAAATACGAATTAATTTGCGATGAAATTAAGTATTTTTATTGAATAAAATCAAGGAGGGGCTATACTGAATTTAACCGTAAACTTAAACTTAACCCTAGAAGTTAAACAAAGGCAAATTTTAGGTTAACGCACGTTAAATTCAGTATAAACCAAGCTAAAGTATAAGTTAAGGGAATAAGTATCCCCTTAAATTCAGTATAGCCTATCCTTTATGTTTTTTCGTTATTTACGTGGTATCTTCGAATGTTCGGTTCATCAGAGTTCATTTTGTTTTCTGATCGCGTGGTTACCGAACGTAAGTAGGAAGGGCCGCCAGAGCTCCCAGAGCTGCAGAAGGATTGACACTGATCGAAGGTTTGAATTTTTTGAATGATTTAAAATTATCATATTTTGATTGAATTATTCGTGCACCTCAACCTCGATGATTGTTGGCAAGCTCGCAGGAAATGAGCAACTGGAACAGACTGTAGCTGGTGAGTACAACTTCAATTGCTCATTTTAGTTATACTTATTTCATCACGAATGAAATCGAAGAGAATATTTTGAAAAAAAAAAATGTTATGTGTTCAAAACAAGAATCAAAATGCCTTAGTCTTTGGATAAATTTGCGTATATTTCGGTGCAGCGATAGCCAAAAATAATTATCCGTACAAGTTGAGGTGTCACTGCTAGTGTTTTTTGTATAACGAAAGTTATCTTTTTCGATGTTTTGTGTATTATTTTAAGCAATTATGAATATTTTGGATCATGTAACCTACTCTCATTGAATACTTGACGATCGTAAATGTAAAGTACAGTCTGCTCTAGTAATTGAATCTTTATATTTTGGGAGTCACGTGGTAATCGAAAGCACAAGTAATGGTACCGATTCTAATCATTATAGAGTGGAATAAAAAGATATACTGTTTACCACAGCAAAGCATTTTATGAGCAAATTATCGTTTAGGAGTCGTATCCCCAAAGTTTGAGTACATCTGGTTAGCTCGATCTCTGTGCTTTCGATGATTTTACTCGTAGCTCGATTGTTCGGTTACTGTTGAAATGATTCCCTGATCGAATGTTCGTGCTCATTTTAACTTCACGTAGCTATAGAAATGGCTTCATTGATTATTAAATCACAATCTAAACAACGTTTCTAAAAAAAGTAATATATATTTAATAATTTTAAACTAAACGTAATTAAAATTTCGAAATTTCAAACCAATTCTTCAACAGTCTTAAAATTAAAAACGACGTTTCTATTAATTAATATAACGAGTATCTCCTCGGTTACTTTTTCCCTTGAAGTTTTTGGCCTTTCAAATCATAACTTTGTTGATCTTCAATATCCGAACCAGAAGTCTGATCGCTGTCGCTAGAATCTTCCGAAATGTAAGATCCAATACCAGGTAAAACACCGACACATTTCATAGCCGTAGGATAAGCTGCGAATAAAAAATAATTACGTAAATACTCGGTTTGAAACGAGACTCATTTCTTCGGTCATTACATCTTAATGCGATTCGTTTCGTGATACTTACTCATTATTTGACGTAAAACTCCATTCCCGAACGAATTAGCATTTAAATTAACATCAGAGTTAGATAAATCAGTACCTTGGCTGTCGGCTGTTTTGGATTCAGCATCGTCAGGTACTGTAGCATCTGAGGAACTTTTCTCGTCGGCCGATTTTTTAGCAGGAGGGCTAGGTAACTTATCAGATGATGCTCTTTTTTTGGCTAAATTTGCTAGTAATTTATGATGCTGCGTTTTAGATCTGTAACGAGTACGAAAATGTGATGGGTGGCTCGCAGAAACATGAATAGCGTAAAGTAGAATACAACGAACCCTGAAGTTAAAGTATCATTGAGACTGGAAATGACGGGAGTGACTTCTTCATCGATTTTCTGAGCTAAAGATTGTTCTTTTAGAGCAGCTACTTTGTTACGATATTCTTGTAACTCTTTGGCTTCTTCTTTCATGAGACGTTTTTCTTCTTCCATTTTCGTACGGTCGACCATATCTAGGAATTCGATTTCGTCGTCGTCCAATCCTTTAATCATGTTCTCTGCAGAAAAGAAAAAAGAATACGTTAGAATACCGACGAGTTTGTGCGAAAGATGAGTTGTGTTTGTAAATGTGATAATTACTAAGTCTGTGAGTTTCTTCATATTCAAATTCTTTCTTTTGACGTTGTTCTTCTAAACGTTCGTACAGAGTTCGGTTATCTATTTCTTCCTCAGGTGCTTCTGTAAATTAAACAAATATTCTAACGAAATGTTTACTGATTTAGTAACACTTCGGAATTTAACTTATCGATTTTGGCCGATTTGTGAATGTTATCGTATGTATTTTTACTTGAAAAATTGAGGTTTATATGAAAAGATTTTGAGTGATGAATGTGAGTGCGTTGAGTAGAAAATCGATGAGTGAAATTCCAAAGCGTTACCTGATATTTTTATCAAGTATCTATTCACTAACCGATGGGTTGATCTGGTTGTCGAACTTTTTCCCATTCTTCTTGACGTACTCGTCTTTGTTCCTCTATTTCAGCCTCAGTGATGAATCCAGAACTCATGTTCGCAGTTAAGATGTACTATTAAACCGTAACTCGAAATAATACTTTAATTTAATCCGATCATAATGAAAACTAATTCAATTACTTTCGTTGCTGCTTTAGTGCTTTAAATCGAAACAAACAACTAATGGATGTCTAAATTACATACGGAGCAATATTATTCCTGCTTGGAGCATCTAAAATGTATGCGGAGTAAGAAACGTTCGTGTCATTTCGTTTGCGTCCGGAGAAAATCGGAATTGCGCGTTTTTTCGAATTTAATTTGAACAAAATATTATGAAAAAAATCTATAAAATAAAATCGTACAAAAAAGAAAAAAAATTACAAAATTTATTCAGAAAAAAAAAACATACACGTAACCGGAATAACAAAATGTTTTTTAAACGTGATTTCATTTCCTTTGATAGGATTATAATTCACCAAAATTAACGTAATAAATAATTCATAACATTTTTTTAAATCGTAAAATCGTTGGAAACCTTAAATTTATGTTTTAAATAAATTCAGAAATTCAAATTGAAGATTACTAACGTAAGACTACACAGAATAACACTAAACAAACTCTAAGGTAACAAGGAACAATATTTTTAATTATGTTAACCAGTCTGTAATTCGTTTATTTACATAAAAATTAAGGAGAACTAATAATAAATACAATGATGAAAAATTACAACCATAAAATTAATAACGTGAAACACGAAACGAGAACAATTATTTGAAAACAATTAACGGATTAAATAGAAAATTTAATAAATATTTAATGAAATTATAAAAATATGAATCCGTAATGGTAATTTTATCGGATTTTTCGGTCAATTCTGTATCTAAACAGGATATACAAGCGATACTGTTGAGCTCAATTTGAGGGAAAGTTGAGTTCAAGATACCCTTCTCATTTGGCATTAGTTTCCCAATAAACATGATATCATCTTCGGCGTTCAACCTACGAGTAAAATTATAAAACGTGTGACTAGCTATGAGAGATGCTGGGAGTATATATTCATCGTTGACGTTGATTTCTATAGCGACTTCGAACTCGTAGCTAAATAAATAGAAACATTGAAGAAATGATTAGTTAAGATATATTTTTATATCGAGTAGAAAACTTGAGAAGTACTCACTTATTCCAATTACCCAGATGGCAAGATGACGATAGCGTTTTACAAAACGATAACCGAAACGATTCGCTACAAAGAGGGTATTCAGTGCCGAACCAACAGTTGAAGTGTTTTGATATGAACTGAAAAAAAAAAAAAAAAAAAAAAAAAAAAAAATGAAAATGATCATTGATCACATTATTGCATAGACACTGAAGATCGGAGAAACCTGAATTTTCGAGAGCTTACCGATGGCAACTTATTACTAAACGAAGTTAAAGGATTATGAATGTTTCGTATCTTGGTCCTTTTAACTTTCCCTTTCCAATGCACCGGTAACCCTGACAGCTGGGAGCATGTGAGTTCTCTTTCTACTCTACCAATATCCGTGTAAACTGTCTGGAATGAGCTGCAATACGATGTGAATTCTGATACATCTACGTACGAAGTTTCACCGGTTATAACTTCTTGATACGTTGAAACTAAGTTGATATTGTTCTTTTGTAAGAAATAAATTATACCGATGACCGAAAGGATTACCTAAAAGAACGAGTTATATGTGAATTATCACGAATATGAGCTAATTAGTATTTACAGATGAATTAAATCTGTGTCTGCGTAAACGTACTTGTAATGCTGTGAAAAACTTGGTGATTTTACCGGTGATCCTTCGTTTCAAAGTCAGCACTGGTATTGTTAATGCTGCTAGAATAGTAGCTCCCATGGTCCATAATTCTTGATTGTTGATGATGTACTCGTAAACCGTGTACAGAGGAAGGAGGAGAGCTGTGAGAGCGGTTAATGGCAAGAAGAACACTACTCCTACTAATGCCAAAGCTGGTCTGATGAGAGAATACCATGTTGCATCTGGAATGAAAATCGTATCTCGTTAATTCACTGATAGGATAATAGACCATTTTTTTCGTAATCTGTATGACTCAAAAACTTTCTCTATATGGAAATTTTAGAAATTTGCACGAATAAAATCAACTCAAAAAATCCTAATTTCACAATTTCGAGCCATTCTGGAGCTTCCAACGCAATTTTTTATTTCTCCAGGAGTTTAATTAATTTTGGTAGTTGAAAATCGAGTTGCATATTTAACGAGTCTATGCATTCGAATGTTTTTTTCATCGCTTTGTTTGCTAGGAAAATTAATTCCAAAAATCAAAAAAGTTTTCTCTTTATAAGGACTTTTTTGAAATTTGCACGAATGGCTGTATTTTGTCTAAAACCAACTTCCCGAATCAGAATTTCACAATTTTGAGCCATTCTAAAATCTGTACCGCGATTTTCAATTTCTCCAGAATTTGGAAAATTTCTCCATAAGTCGTAGAAATTAATTTGGGCAGCTAAAATTGAGGCTCAGCTTATTCTCGATGTATGTACTTACTCGTATTTAACGAGTTGATCGACATTCAAGTTGGCTTTCAGGAAGACATTTCGAATGGGTTTTCTGCACCAGAATTCTCCAGTCATCATTTAAAATGATACTGGTCAAAAAAACACACTCGAGATGTCTGCCTGAAAATCTGCTCAAATAGACACAATTCGATTTTTAATTGCTCAAATTGGTTTCCACACCTTCTGGAGAAATTTTAAAATGCTGGAGAAATCGAAAATCGCACAGGAGGCTTCAGATTGGTCAGAAATGGCGAAATTAGAAGTTGCCATTAATTTCAGGACTATTTCCAAAAAATCAAAAATCGCTGTAGATGTTCAATTGTGAATTTTCAAAAATTCGCCAAAAATCAAAAAACCAATTTTGGTTTTAGAGATTTCAGACTATGATCTTTCAAAAAAATCTCATCACCGCTCAAATCGAAAACAGACACCTCGAGAGGTTCCCTAATCAGTGCGTAATTTTAAAAATTCTGAAGGGAGGGAGAAAAATTGAAAATTTGGCAAAATATCATAGTATACTTGGTCGTAAATGTTGAAAGATGCGAGCTGTTGAGAAACCATTTAATGCATTTTTTAAATATGTACCTTGGGCATAAATTAACGTCAACTGCCACCACGATAAAGTTACACAATGCGGTATGAAATCGGTGTAGATTCCTCGCCAATTATGTCTAGCAGCCATTTTCAAAAGCACCGCTGGTATGATTAGGTAGAATATGGCACGAAAATTCAAGCAGAATTCCACTCCATTCCCTTTGAAAAAGAAAAACAAACGAATGAACACGAGCACATTTAATGAAATGTAGGTACTTGACAAAGTATTTCATTATTCATAAGTACAAATCGGATTATTGTGACATGAAAATTTACAGCGATTTATTCTCACCTACGACGTAAGATGCGAACGTTGGTATCTGCAAATCCAAAAACCTCCAGCCCTTTCCCACTACCGAATCTGTTTCGTAAGGGTATTTGGCCAAAATATGCAACATGAACGAAAATAGTCCCACATAATCGATGCTTTTGTGACCGCTTATATATCTGGATTTGGTAAACTGCGCAAAAAAAACACACACAAAAATGTAACGATTGAATATAGCATCGCAAAATATCCAAAATAGAGCTATATAAACTTACAGTGAACGCAAACAACGTTAGAATAGTGAATAGGAACGATGTAAATGTAACCTCGGCTTGAAAATACGACTGTACCGGGGTAAAAGACTGAATGAATAGATTGACTAGAAGAAATACGAAGTAAAATCCATAAGCAGATACGCCATTACGACAATGCAAGAATTCCGCCTCCTCCGGTGAAAAACTCTCGCCTCCGTAGAGCAGAAATAGATTAGACCAGCAACGGAAATGTCGAAGTCGTTTGCGATACTTGAGCATTTGACAAGTGGCCGCGATCATTATTAGAAACGATGAGTAAAATACGAGCATCGGTAATGCGGAAAAAATTGCTTCGAATTTAAACGTTTGATAGACTATGATAAATAGGAATATTTTCAGGTGAGCTGGGGATACGTAAAATAGCGACAATAAGAGACGCGGATTGAACGATAATAAGTACGAGTAAAAACGTGAAAAGGTCAATGGAAATAGGAATAGTTTGAAAACAGAATTTACGTATTTTAAATTACATATGCTTCGTTCGGGCAACACCAAAGAATGACTGATGGTTGGTAGTTCGCCTCGAGCATATGTTCGAGCTGCTGAGACTAGGACATCTTCGGTTAGTTTGTGACCGCTGGGTTGGTCTATTCTGTCTTTCCAGTCTGTAAAAGATGCAAATAACGTTACGTAGAGAATTATTTGGATTTGAAGTATTAGAAGAGGAGAACGATAATACCTTCTACTTGATTACGATTAGCTTCTATTTGAGGTAGTTTTTTGGTATTTTCTATCTGTTCGACTTCGCGTAATTTCGATAAAAGCTGGTTACTTGTGATGAATTCTTCGCCTTCGGAGAAGCTGTGAATTAATTTAAAGCATAATGAAATGTTCTAGATTTTAGAAGTATTACATATGGGGTGAATATAAGGTATTTAGTTTACTTCATAAAGAGATCCTTGATTGCTTTGACTGAGATTTTTTCGTTTCTCGTTGTTTCTAGACATTCGATTACTTCGCTGATGTTATGTTCGGTAATTCCTTCAAAATTGGCAATTAAACAAAATTTCAGTTCAAGACGAAGAGTAAGCTTGGAGATTTCAGGATCTGTATTCTAAAAATACCTTTTCCTTCTTCTAAACATTGTTTGAGTAATTCGGTTGCTTCTACATGTCCTTGCTCCGAAGCTCTGAGTAACCAATATACACCTTCTGTTGCATTTTCTTTCTCTTCAGCTGGCGAATCTATGAATGGTAAAGAATGAAGAAGATGTAGATTGAGAATACTCTTACAGAAACTGCCCGAGGGGAAACTTGAAAGATATTCATTACCACAAGGTTTCTCTATTAAATCTTTGGCTAATTTGAACTGAGCATCGGGACATCCATCTTCGGCCATTTCGGTACCGACTCTTTGAAATAAACCTCTAGAACCTCCTGTATTATGTTACATGAAACAGATTCGAAACAAAATATAAATTATACATTAATATTAGAAAGGTGTGCTACCAATATGTGGGTGTTCTATTGCGAGTTCGTGTGAGAGATTTCACAGGAGGGCCGCATATGGAGATAGATTTTCTCCTAGAAGCGAAAGTATAATGAAGTAGGAGTAGTACTTACGAAATAACGTCCATTTTTTCCGTCCAGATTTACGAAATATATTGTTGTCCAAGTTCCCTGCCATTTTATAACGAGTTTTTTGAATTTTTTTTGGATATTCGCGATTTTTGGGCAATGATATCAAAAATTCGTTTGTTTTTGTTTTGCTAGTTTATCGCGGAGGTTTGAGGTGCCTTGATGTCTGGTTGAAGGGAGTTGAAAAATTCTAGTTTGATATTGGCTCGCTTGGAGCGTTTTTGTTTTTCATTTTATGATTTTATTTAAAATTTTTTTTAAAAATGTTTGTTTTTTTTAGTTATGGATTTTTTTTAAATTTTTGAATTTTAATTCTATTTTTTTATTTATTATTTAATATTTTTCTCAAAGAGTCGAAGTTTTAGTTTATCTGACTGATTATTTTGATTTAGTTTAGACCTTAGAGAATGATGCAGAATCGAAAAACAAAAATACCTACATGAAATGAAAATGATGAAAGATGAAATGATAAATAATTGAATTTTTTTCAAAATAATTTTACTGCCCTATCCTTTACCGGCTCTGCCCTTGATTTCCATTCCGTCCAATGCTCCTAAGCTGTAAACAATATTTTTCTAAGGCAATGATTTTGAATAGTCAACTCAAAAAAAAAACGTAGGTATTCATCATTCATTTATTCATGATTGGAAACGTTCCTTGGAGAGGACGAGAGGAGACTTGACTTGACAGTTGACACCATTTCCTTCATTATTTTCAACACTTTTTTTTTTTGTTATTTGAAGCAGGGATGAAGCTCCGAACGATTTTTTTCAGGTTCCAGGTTTCAGGGCTTGGGCTTCAATCAAAAATTCATTAGTCTTGGGCTTGAATATGGGCCAGGAAATTTTGGGTTTGGGTTTCAAGGCTCAGTGTCCAGGCTTAGGCTTCCAGGGCTTCAAATTGCAATTTTAAAGAAGAATAAAGTAAAATCTCATTTGATTTTTTGTTGGAAAAAAAAAAAATTTTAAGGGCAGATTCCGAATTTCTGGATATTTTTTGCCTAATTTGCAAGCAGACTGGCAGAGAACTTGAATTTACATTGGTCTTATGAGGATTTTATCGATGTGCTTAATCCCCTAGTTCTAATTCTCAGAATATACAGACTGAAATGATAATTTGAACACTTTTTTCAGTTTTTAAAAATGAATTTTTGTTTAAAACAAGAAAAAAATAGTGAACTGTTTCAGTTTTAAAACAAACAAAAAATGTTTTAAACGACAAAAAAAGTTTTTTTTTAAACACGTTTTTTTATCTATACAATCTTGGCACGAACTAGCGTAAGTATGCTTTAGCTTTTCTCAAAATATTCAAATCCAACAGTTCTTTTTTTTTAAAAATTAGAATTAAAATTTTTTGGAATTTTTAATAATTATTCATATTTTTCAAGTATTATTTTTTAATGAACAATGAACTACCTAGGTACTGAATATGTACCAAAAAAACGCTAGTAACAAGCCCTGAAAAGCCTCGAAAAGCCCTGATCATGGTTCGGGTTTTGGGTCTCATGTTTGAAGCTTGATTTTCAGGGGAAACGGTTCCGGGTTTTGGGCCAGGGCTTTGTAGATTACAGTTTTTAAGGTTTTAGGGCTTGGACAATCGGGCTTTTAGGAAATGATTGCGGTTTTTTTAGGTTTCGGACTCTGGTCCTGGTCGGGGCCTCATCCCTAATTTGAAGCATTTGAGCAGAATTTCTCTAAAATTTTGTGATATTTTATGAATTTTTGAACATCAATTTCAAAAAGCAAATAGTTGCTTTGACTACTCTTGTAGCTGCATAGCTATACGTAGTTTTGTCTACATTTGACATCTTTTGCCCTGCATTTTTCTTCTGTAAACTTTTTTTTTGCACATGATGAAAATAAATATAAAGTACATAGATCACAATTTTCATCATTCTAGCCGGTATTTAGTAATTCATTTTTAAAGCGAAAACTTGTCATCTGTTGAAAATTCAAGTCAAGAAGTCGGTCTATGTCGTTTTCTCTACTTTATTCTTGACTTTCTGACTGGACTCCAGTTATCTCAAGTTTATAATGGTATGGGAAGGTTCTTATAGAGAGCAGCTCTATCTCTATACAATACGTATGTATTTGAATGATGTAGGTATTTCTCGCTATCATAATAATTATTGTGATGAAATGAAAATTACACCCTGAATTTTAACGAGAGATTCTTTTGAACTGGAATTCTTCGATTAGAATGAAACCACGCTAGATCAAAGAAACATGTCTTAAAAATTTTAAAAAGTCAAAAAAGCTTTTGTAGGGGCAATTTTTGAACTTTTTTAATGAAAATATAGCAATTTTGTGGAGCCAACAACAAGTGAACTAATGTAAATGATTCCTTAAATTCACTTTTTTCGCATCAACATTTTAATTTTACTACTAGTTTTGAGCCTTCCAGAAGCTTCTAGCGATTTTTTACTTTTTTCCAGAAATTTCAAATCACACCAGAAGGGCCAAAAATGAATTTTCGCACCTATAACTTTGGTCGATGCTAATTAGACACCTCTCGACCATTTCAAGTTGTTACTGTGAAATTCCAAAAGTTTGTGTTGAAAAGTGAATTTTTGAATGTGTAAATCACAGAAAATGTGAAGAAAATAAATAGCTTGGTCAATTTCGCTGAGGTCAATTTTTTAAAAACATCTCCAGTTTGTTTCTCTGGTAAGCTCTGAAATGTCGACAAAATTTGAAAAAAAAAATGCGATGGCATTTTATTCAAAGCTTTTTTGCTGATGGTTAGCTCAAAAGTTAAGTAGGTTTTGCTTCATAATTTGTATTGTCTGTTACCTTTGAACCAATTTTGCACCCCCCCTTTACTTTTGAAAATCTGAAAATAGAGGGAGGCACGAGCATCATTCGAGCATCATCATATTATAAAAATACTTGAAAATCCTCTGTTAGTACCTGTGATGTGATATCTCATCGCTCTGTTCATTCGCCTCTTAATTGCGCTCAACTAACGATGAGAATCGCGCCGTGTCAAAAATTCTCGCTTCGACAGACTCGGTTGATAAATAACGCTAATTCTGGCGGACATCTCGATGGTATAGGGAGTTAGGAGCGCGCGTGAATTAGCGTAATCAAGCAAAAATTGGTGGTGTCCGTTTTACAAAAGCCGAGGCCATTTTTCTCAATTTTAGCGCTAGTTTTTAGTAAAATGAAAAACATTGGCGCGTTGGAGAAGTGGTCTGTTACCTTTTAATACGTCGTCGTCGGTCGCTCGTACACGATATACCAAGAGAGAAAAGGATAGAGAGAGAGAGAGAGAGATGGTCGTGTCCAAAGTCCGATCTCGTGTCACCAATCTTTTATCCGTAAATGTTGGCCTTTTAAGCGATCAAATGTCTCCTTTCATCCGTACCTAATCCTGACCAAGGTTTATGGCGAAGACGAGAGAGAGAGAGAAAGACGACCGATGATTTATCCAAAAATGAAACCATTATTATTGACAAGCGTAAGATCGTTGACATGTATCGTTGCTGAAGTGTGCTGCGGTTTTTCAAGGGTTTTTCGTAGAGTTGGGGATTTTTTGTTGTTGTCTATTTTACTCGTATTTTGGTTTTTAATTCTTTTAAAGGTAACGTTAACGTGTGCTTATGTTGTGATGAACCGGTTAATCGAATTTAAAAATTGACGCTTCATCGATAGTTGAGTGCTGGTTAACTCGAAGGAGGTACCTATACATTTTTACAACGATTTTTGAAAAAAATCTCTCGATTACGGAGCGAGCTGTGGGACTTATTCCTATGGAGTGGGTATTTAGAAAATACGAGCAATATCGAAAATTGATAAATTTCCCTCGCCCTTTTTTATTTCATACCACGCGATTATAATAAATCTGATAATGGTTGTAATTATACGAATGAAAAAGCCTCCTATAAAAAGAGTGGATTAAACGAGAAGAGAAGGAGAGCGACTGCACTAGACCGCATAATGATGAAGAGTAAATATTTTTCTACAAAAAGCTGATATTAATTTGCCCCCAGTGGTGAATGAAACCTTAATCATAGTGAAATCAATGGTGGTAATCCGGCTATCGTAATTTAATACCAAGAAGCATCATCGTCGCCCTTCCCTTTGCGCCACTTTTGGCTGATATTTGTGTGTCTGTGTTTGTGTAGTAAATTATATACATTGTACATGTGTTTGCTCGTAAAGGCTACATTCGTGGAGTATTTTGTACTCGTATTATACCAGCATAGTGTATTAGGTACGTAGTGTACGTGTATAGTTGGCTGGTTCCGAAATGTAACTACACAAACGAGCTCGATTTACTAAAGAGTTAAATTTAATTAGATTTGATTGCTTCGTGTGCTCTGCATGTAGCATACTCAAATGTAGTCGTTGGTCGTGTATCTTCGTTTGATTATTTACGAAACGATTTTATTGATGTGTTTGATTAGCAGAGTGTACCTATTGATTGGAGAAAATTGTGAAAATCATACAAAATATGAAAGATTTTGCATTTTTTTCCTAGGCAGCTGTTTGGAAAAATTAAATATCTCCTAACATCAATACTATTTGTTGCTTATTTGTAAATGTAGAAATTTAGATTAGGGTTGAATTAAATTTGAAAATTGGTAAGGTTTGGAAAGGCAGAAATTTTAGATTAGGTAGAAAACTTGATCAAGTTTAAGAACATTGAAATTTTGGATAAATAAGGTTTATTTTAAACCTTAAAATTCATTAGGTCAGGAAAACACAAGAATGATGCTTTAAGTTTGGTTCAGAACACTGGTTAGGTTATGGGAATTGCGGTATTTTTATAAAATTGCCAAAAAATCTCGTTTCTTGTCAAAAATTTAAATTCTCAATCAGAAGGTGCCACTTTAAAAAAATATCCAAAAGTCTCACTTATTTTTTGTCAGAATTTTCCTAACATTTCCAAAAAGTATCGCTTTTTTACCAAAAACTTTCTTATTAAACTTGTCAAGTCAAAAAGCATTCGATTGTCAATGTCTTGATTTTTGCCAAAAATTTCCAATTTTCGTTTTTCACGGAAATTGCTGTAAAGTTTTGTTTTTTTAAAATCAAAATTGTCCACAATTCTCATTTTTCATCAAAAATTCTCAAAAAGTCTCGCCTTTTTACTTTCTGCCAAAAATTGCTAAAAAGCTTTTCCTCATTGCTAATATTTCCAATGGCCAAAAAGTCTCATCTTGTACCAAAAATTGTTGCCTTTTTGGAAAAAAATCAAAAAGTCCCACTTTGAAAAAAAAATACCCAAAAGTCTCGCTTTTTGCTAGAATTTTCCAAAAATTGCCAAATGTTTGCTTTTTGCTAAAATTGTCCAAGTCTTGATTTTCATCCGAAGTTTTTTTCCAAAATTGCTGAAAGGCCTTTATTTTTACTAAAAATTTTCAACAATTTTCATTTTTTTTCGTCAAAAACTGTCAAAAAGTCTTGCTTTTTTACTTTTTTCCAAAAATTGCTAATAAGCTTGCCTCTTGCTAATACTGCCAAAGTCTCAGTGTCAGTATCAACCAAAAATAGCAAAAATTCCCAAAAAATGCACACTTTTTTGTAACAAAATCTGAAAGGTTGAATTAGTAGATTGAAATACCTACTGTACAAGGCCAAAGAGCACAAACGTTCAAAAAAAATTGAAGAATTTTCAGTTGCTCAAAAACCTTAATATTGTTTGTTGTTTTTTTTTTGTCAAAAGTTTCCGAAAATTCTCATGTTTTTGGCAAGAATTTCTATAAAGTATCCCCTTTAAGATATCAAAAAGTTGCAAAATATGTACTTACTTGATCTTATTTTTTAAACAAGAATTTCGAAAAAGTATCTCTTTTTTACAAATTATTGCTAGAAAGTCCTGTTTTTTGCTAAAATAGTTAAAATTATACCTCAAAAACTAGAACATTTCAAATCGAAATAAGTAATGGGGGGGGGGGTGATCGATTTCTTCATTATAATACTTTGCTCATGTTTTGTCACATCATTTTTTGATTAGTTTGTGGTTATTTTTTGGTTTCCTACTGGAGTGATTTTTGCGAGGAAGAAATTGAGAACGTGCCTTTACTGTAAATTAGAAATTTGATTAGGTTTTCCAATGCTGAAATCTTAGATTATATCAGAGAGGAATTTAGGTTCGGTTTTGGTTCAATTTTTAAAATTGGTTGGGTTTGCTAGCTTGAAAATTTTAAGTTGGGTTTAATTTAAATTTGAAAATTAATTACGTTTGTTAAACACGAAATTTCAGATGTTTCAGATTTGTAAATTGATGAGGTTTGTCAAACACAAAATTTTAGATCAACTTCGGTTATGAGTAATTTAAAAATTGGTCAGGTTTGGCAACATACGAGATTTTACATTGAGTTTATTTTAAATTTTAAAATTAATTATGTCTCGCAATCGCTTGATTCAAGTGTGAAAATTAATTAGGATTGCCTAGGTCTCGAAAACTCTAAAATTTAGATTAGGTTCAGTCTAAGGCCTATTCATTTCAAAAATAAAATGACCCCCCCCCCAAAAAAATACCATTATTTTATTATACTAGGCGTCATTTCAAATACCTAAGTGGATATGTATGTTCATCATTCATATTCAAGTAATTTTTTCTCGCGAAATTATGACAAATGTAGGCAAGCATGCATAATACGTTCATTCGAAATTAATGGGAAATATTTTTAAATACCTACCTAAGTACCTACCCAAAAGTAAGATGTATACCTATAACGGTATTCTAATATGACACACACGACGACCATGGCACACGATGAACCGCCAGACGAGCAGAAATGCAGAATACACTTTACCTACTCATCCTCACGTTTGGAAGTGTTTAGCTGATAGAGGTCAGCTAAACCCATTAATCAAACCCCAAGTGGGATTAAAACAGCTGTTTATTATTTTTTTGGTTTAAAAAATGCAAGAAGCTGAAACAAAATTATAATGAACTTGATAATAATAATTTTTCAAAAGTTAATTTGAATAATTAATTTATTTACCGAACTGTTGGCGCAAAACATCAGGAAGCATGCAGTGTAAACTTATAAAGCGTAGATAGGTTTATAGGCCTTTTTTTTTTTTCTAGCTCGACTGGTATTGTTGTTTTTAATAATACCGTGTATTTTAGTTACCCCTTATTATGGCAGTATATACTCGTAGGAGAGAATATAGATATAGTACCTACGTTATATGGCAAAGAGGACTAATAGTGTCTGAATCATTTTTACACTATACAAAGTGATTGAAAGAGTGGTGCGCCATAAAGAGATGATACTACTGGGGATATTAAGTCGAGGGAATAAAAGCTTTGATTACGAGCTTTTAATGCATCAATAAGAGAGTCGAAGCAAAGTTAAGATTCTACGGTCCCTCGACCCCAAAAGTATTCATCTTTTAATACCTGACCCCACTACGAAAGCCGTGTTTCTTTTCATAGCGAACCTTTTGTTCAGCGAGACTCGCCGCCACGTATATGAAGCATCAAAAGCAAAGCAAAGATTTAGTGTACGGAAAAATGTAATAACAAATGACAAATTTGCTTAGAATGTAAATGATTTTTTTTTTGGTCAAGTGAAATGGGCATAAAATAGCCCCAAGATGAAAAGAAGTTGTAGGAAGATGATCTCAAAGGAGGTTTAAGATTGGCGCTTTTGTTTTAGCAATGTCTGGGTGATACCCTAGCGAAGGTATAACTTGCTACTTTACCAATCTAAAGGATTTAAGAACTCGGATTTCATTATAAGTTAACTAAAAGAATAAATTAAAATGTAAGTTTAGGTACCTATCTGTATTTGCGTTTATGTTATATTCACGTTCCTATACTTTTACTTACTAAGTAAATTATTATTATATTATAAAAATATAACTTTTTGGTACCCATATTCTCATACTTATGTATAGAAAAAGTTATACATACCAACGGGGATGAAGTTTTTCGTCGAGAAGAAAATAAGTATAGCAGCTTTATAAAAAGTACGGCGTGTATATTAAAATATGCGTGAAGAATACGAGAGTAGGAAAATTTTCTCAAGCAGATACGAACGGGCGCAACAGAGAGAATTAAGTTTGGTTGTTTTGTTTTTGTTTTTCGTTTTGTTTTTCGTTTTGTTTATTAAAAATGAAGATAGCGACGCGAGATACAGTAGAAGAATGGAAGATGAAGGCAGAAAGCAAGAGGGAGAGCGAATAACACCGTGGTTGTCGTCATCATCGCCATATTTTGCGTAAATTATTTTAACTTTTTTGAAAATTTTCTTCGTTGTTTATGCGCGACGACGATGTTGTTTACGAGGAGGGAAAATGGAAAAACTGTCGGATTTTAAATTTTGTAACGTGTTGTTAGACGCGAGTTCAGACGCTGTCGTGTAGTTTAATTAGTAGAAACACCTTTTTCCCTTTTTTTTTCATCTCTGCAACAGGGATGTTTTCTCGTTTTGCTCGATGTGTTATGAGATTTTTACTCTCGTGTACGATAATTAATTGTGGTTGTTGCGTATTAAATAAGTACGTAGAAAGTGATGTGGGAAATGCAGAGAGTAGGGGGGGGGATCGGTTTAAGATTTGAAGATTGTGACGAGGAGATTTTTTTTCAGAGCTGTGAAAGGTTAAATCTATTGAGATGATTGCGATTTTGAAAAATTATTTCAATACTTCTTTCCTTCTTTCTTGACTTCTGAAGTTCTGGAGTACTTTACGTGTCTAATAGCGTGTAACAAAATGGAAAAGTTGCAGTTGGTCTGGAAAACTAGGAGTAGGTATTTGAGAAAATGAAAAGTCATCCTCTCTCTCTCTTTAAATTAAAATATGACTGTGAGAAAAATCAAGTTTTTTTTTGTGTCGTTGAACATCCAAAAAATACCTAATAAGTACAAAATTCTCTATTGTACTCCACCTTAAATGAATTCATTTCCTCTGAATATAAGTCTGGATGGATTACATGTGTAATTTTATTTAATTATCTGATATGCTTTCAACTTATCCTACATACAAAATCTGTATAGCCCCGTGATCCACGTGTTTAGCACGAAAATGGAATTTCGCTTTATATAAAGTTCATCGAAAAATGTTCCAGATTAAGGTGTACCCATTGTGATTTCTAAAGAGGTGCACTTAGGTTTTCTTTGTTGTATTTTCTCGGTGGTTTTACCGTATAATCGAAAAAATTAACAAGTTGGTATAAAGTTCTTTGATTATGTAATCAACGCCCGACTGTATAACGAAATAACTTTTTGTTTCTGTGCGTTAAGGTAGTTGAGCGAGGATATAACAAATACGTCGGTTAGTTTTCTCTTTGTATTATGTATAGCTGACCGGCTAAGTTTTCAGTTCGATTGGTTAGTACAAGTTTTCTCGTTTTCGGTTAAAGTTGTATAGGTATAATATCTAAGTTGCCGCAGTGGTACAGTGTGTTCAAAAAATTCGAGAACGTCAGCTAGGATGCGTCACGAAAAAAAAACAACACTTAGCGGATTTTGACCAAATTCAACAGGGACCTTCACTTTGAGTTGGAAGTTACTCAGAAAAAGTTTCAGCTCTGGAGGTTCCCCTGGAGGGGAGAAATGGGCTCATAAAGAGAGGGCATTTTTGAAAAATTCGTGTTTTTCGCTTCTGTCGCTACCCAACCTGTTTAGGAAAAAATGGACCGGTCCCAAATGAAGAAATTTGAGATTCTGCGTCGATCTATTTTTCAGATAATTCAAAGCTCGTTGAAGTATATGATTTTTCCCCTGAAAAAAGTTGTTTCGTCATTATGCGCAAGGGGGAAGGGAGGAAGGGACAAGGAAATATTTTTTTGGATCCAACATTTTTTTTTTTAGAGGTACCTAACAATGTTCAATTAAAATTTCAAAAATCCCAATCCAGGAGATTTTCATTTATTTTACCCAGGATTAGGGAGGCACCCTTTTTTTCTCCAAAAAATTCTCATTGTTCTGGAGAGTCCAAAATCATTCAAAATACGTAAGTCGTTTTCAAAACAGGCAGCGTTCGTTTCTTATACCTTCTCTGAAACTTTGATTTTTTCACAATTTTCTATTATTTTTACTGATTGGTCGAAAATTCATTTTTGAATTGGCACTACTGAAATTCCGTTGTAACCGCCCAGAAAAGTTGAAGGGTGCCACTTAACCATCGACTAAAGTTTTAGGTGCTTAAGTTCAGTTTTGGCTTTTTCAGAATGATTTGAAGTTTTTGGAGAAACTGAAAATTCGCTGGCGGCTCCAGGATGGTTTAAAACTAGCAGTTCTTGATGTGTGAGAGTTGAATTAAAGGAATAATTTACATTTAGTTCACCTTACTCAGAAAAGTTTATACATCATGGAAATGTTTAGAAATCGCCCTTGAAACAATTTTTTTTTGAATGATTCATTGGGGTGAATTTGTACAAAAATTCATTTAAAATTTAATTTCTCAGGAACCTTTGGACCGACTTTGATCAAACTTAAAATATCACCACTATAGCCGGACATTTCGTCGTGATCATCATGTTTCAAAGTTCAAAGCTTCCAAGTTTATCGAGCGACAAAATTTTTTTCAACATTTTTCACTTTTAAATGATTACGCTGATGAACGACTGAACCAATTTTTATGAAACTTGAAGTCTCACCAGCTCGTCATTCGCCGTTCCTACAAGGGAAGACAATCGCCATGATCCAAAACTTTGCAGCTTTTGAGGCTAATCGCAAACAAAGTCGAGTTTTTGGTAATTTTCATGGGGCGACTTTGCACAAAATACATTTAAAATGTAATTTCTCAGGAACCTTTGGACCGATTGAAATTATTCAATTAAAAATTAAGTAAATGAATCGATTCGTTCGCAAACGTGCGAACGAGTCACTTATACCAATCAATTCATTCGCGAATGATTCACCAAAAACTATTCAATTCGTTCAAGAATGATTCACCGAAAATTATTCAATTCGTTCGTGAATGATTCATTAAAAAGTAAGGAAATGAATCGATTCGTTCATGAACGAGTCACTTATCCGAATCGATTCGTTCGCGAATGATTCACCAAAAATTATTCAATTCGTTCGTGAATGATTCAACAAAAAGTTAGGAAATGAATCGATTCGTTCATGAACGAGTCACTTATCCAAATCGATTCGTTCGCGATTATGAATCAATTCGTCCGCGAATGATTCACCAAAAATAATTCAATTCGTTCGTGAATGATTCAACAAAAAGTAAGGAAATGAATCGATTCGTTCGTGAACGAGTCACTTATCCGAATCAATTCGTTCGCGAATGATTCACCAAAAATTATTCAATTCGTTCGTGATTGATTTACCAAAAATTATTCAATTCGTTCGCGAATGATTCACCAAAAAGTAAGGAAATGAGTCGATTTGTTCGCGAACGAGTCACTTATCCGAATCAATTCGTTCGCGAATGATTCACCAAAAATTATTCAATTCGTTCGTGATTGATTTACCAAAAATTATTCAATTCGTTCGCGAATGAATTACCAAAAATTATTCAATTCGTTCGCGAATGATTCACCAAAAAGTAAGGAAATAAGTCGATTTGTTCGCGAACGAGTCACTTATCCGAATCAATTCGTTCGCGAATGATTCACCAAAAAGTAAGGAAATGAGTCGATATTCGTTCAAAATGATTCGATTCGATTGTAAACAGATAAATAGACCATATTCGAACGATATTGTCCATATCTTGAAAACGTAAACAATCGGTAAATTTAGAGCCGTTGTCGCTTCTTATCAGTAAATTTTTGGGGCAAATATCCTGAAAAAAGTATTACTTTTCGCTTTTTTTCTCGCGAGTAGATAAATTTTAAATTAAAATACCGAAAAACTGAAGTATTTTCGAGAATTTGTTTTTTCTGGTTAGTTTTTTAAAATTTTACATATTCATGGAGAATTCTTTAAAAAGTGCCACTTATACGTGATATTTGCCCCAAAATTGAAGAAAAAGGTACTGATAAGGACCAAATCCGCCATGTTGTGATGTCAGTCAAATATGGTCTATTGGTGTACAAATGTTTCAAAAAAAGTGACTCAATTTGTTCTTTGTAAAAGATTTGTAGATATTTGAAGAAACGTCGATCTTCTCACGCATACTTAATGCGTGAGTGTTTTTAAAAAATGAATTTCATTTTCATTTTCTTCATTAGGTACTCAGAGCGTTAGAGTTGACGATTTTTTTCGTCAAATATGTAAGTACTTACGAGTACATATTATGTGAAGGTGACTAGTTCAAGATTGAAAATAACTCACAATTATCACAGAATAACTTTGTGATGAAAATTGGACTTGAATATCTGACGAGAACATGGATTAGAAAGTCATTAGTAAATCACCTCATGTATGAAGAATGCAAAAGAGATTTTTACTCCTGATTATTGATGTTCGTATTTTTGCGCATATCTGTTTCATTAGTTGAATTACAATTTTCGCGCCCGAATCGAAAGACGAAAGTTGAACTTACGGAAAGCCGCGTATTTGTTCACCTGTTTGTGTGTGTACAGATAGGTATCGAAAATTGCGTGTGTATTGGTTCTCTCACGTCGTTGTTGGCAAGAATAAGCGAAATACCGCGTATAGAGATACACCTTGAGGCTAAAATATCGAGGTAGTTTACGAAAGCAGCGAGCGAAGTGGGAGAGAAAAGTAAGGTTATTTAGAGAAGTAGGTACCTATGATACGATGCGATGCGATGTAAGCATATACGGAGTCGAGTAGCAGAAATTCAAAATTCTAATTGCGGAGTCGTCACCGCACCGTACAAATCCCGCAGGAATTGCCGCGGCGCGTTGATTAGTTTACTCGGTCGGAACACCGCTGAAATTCCAAACACATTGTTCTATTTTCGGTTCATTGGTTCAGAAAATTGCTATCCATTTACATTATATTCGCGCGCGCTTTTCCGAAGATATTTCCTTTTTGGAACTGTATTCGAATTTGGCGGCGGTGGCGACGTCGGGCACGTGAAGAGAGCGAAAGCGAGAGAAAAGAGTGTTTTCTTGTTTTTCACAGAACGAGAGAGTTTTATTTGCAAAAAGATGGAACAACGAAAACGCACGATGACTGAAGAGAGGCACGGCGCGGCCGCGCAAATTAGAAATATCGACGCGAACATGGTCCAGAATATTAAACGAGCGTTGCGACGATGACGCCGCGAATCATCGCACAATATGAAAGATGGAATATGTATCAAAGTGGAAAACAACTGTCGGAAAATATTGCCATTTCGTCTTTTTCTCTGGAGGTGTATTTTGTGGACATGGTAGCAGAATTGGCGTAAAATAGATATACCTATTCGTGTGATTATAAACGAGAAACGATAATCACCTGCAGTGAAGCTAAAATATTAATGTGTGAAGGCTGAAGGAGAACTACAAAATGACCAGAAAAAATACCATAGATGGAATTTACTTGGAAATTGTTCAATTCGAGTTCAAAAAAATAACGAAACTGCTGCATAGAGCATAGCTTACTGTATCCTTAGGGTACTGGTTTTGTGCTGATGATGACGTCGGCGATGCCGTTACAGCTCAACTAAGTAGCCTATCTCATGTTTATAAAAGCTATCATCGTAAAAGCTACTACCTTGTAAGTACAATTATTAGTCGATGTAAGTATAAGAATACCGTATCTGACCTCATGTAAACTGTATCTATTCTGGTATCTATAACTACCAACCCCTTAGTGGCTCGTGGCCCAGGGTTGTACCTTTCTCCACCTTCGTGTTCAGTTTCTCGCTTTTGTGCTATAGAAGAGAAGTACATAATAATGGAATCGCATACACAATACTAAAATGCATTCAGCTTGTTTATAGGGTGATCATCAAGTTTATCATCATATTTTTCATGATGTGAGTTTTGGTGCTGGATAATATGGATTTCGTATGATTTTCATTAGCCCATGGGGGTTAATATGAAACAGGATATCTGAATCTATCAGCAGAACTTGAAGGAAACGTAAAGTTTTCAGAATTGAAAAGTTGAAATCTAGCTAAAAAAAAAATGATCACAAGTCCAAAGTCGACATTTTATTGTTTTTCCAAAAAATTTCGTGAAAGGCATTTTTTTTTTGTAATTTTTAATCAAATTCAATAGATTTCTGGAGGAGGGAGGGGGGAGTACATAAATTTATGAATATTGAATTATTGGCTGGACCCGACTCCAGTTTGAAACTTTATATTTTTGGTTGGTTCAGTTTTTTTTTGAAATACTTGATTTTTAAAATGAGTTATTCGGGACTGACTAAAGCCGTTCCTTTGTGTCCCCTCCACGTCAATATTTTTCAAAAATTCCACTTTTTGAATGTTAAAAAAAGTGTTTGAACGTGCTTTTTTGGCCAACGGAAGAAGATAGGAGTAATTGGAGGACCAAACTTATGGGTAGTTTTAACAAAAAGTAAGATTTTTTGACAGTTATTTTGGCAGAAAAACGAGATTTTTAGATTGGTTCGATGAAAAGCAACATTTTTTTGGTGGTTTTGACCAAAAAATTAAAACTTGTTCACAATGTTAGAAAAAAAACAAACAGTTTATTTTTAGCGATTTGGGCTAGTTTTTTTTTGGAATTTCACCAAAAAACATGAAAGGAAATTTTTTTCAAAAAAATAGAAAACTGATGGCAATTTTTGTAAAAGCAAGATTTTTGGCAGTTTTGTAGTAAGCAGAATTTATTTGGTAGATAATTCTGAAAAAAAGAAGGACTTTTTGACAATTAATTATGAAAAATATGTTGACAAAAAAAACTGTTTCACAATTTTAGCAACTAAAAAAAAATCTACAAATTTTCCACAATTTTTAGCAATTTCTGCGAGAAATTTCAAGTTTTTATGGAAAACAAAACTTTTTTGAATTCAACTTGAAAAAGGAATTTTTTCAAAAAATGAAGGACTTCTCATTCGTAAAATTATTTGTTTATTTTAACAATTCTTTTTTTTTCTTCAGAAAAGTGAGTTATTTTTCTGCATTTTTTTAGGCGGGAAATCATGTATTTTTCCGAGCAATATTTTTTAGGGGGGGGGGGGGGGGTCAACATTTTATTTGGACGTGGATTATATTTCTTTCGTCGTTGTATGAAATCGAATTGTCGTTCGTATTACCTAAATTGTCGTGCTGAACCATAGTTCACAATAAATTGCCGTTGAAATACCCTATTTTGTCGTTCGAATCACTTTTTCTGTCGTGCCAATATATATTCCCCAATTTAATTCTCTATAAAATTGATTTCGACTATGCTGATTTTTTATTTTTAAACGTGCTTAAGAAGCCCTTAAGTACCTATAGAAAATCGATGTCATTTAAAAAACAATTTCAGAAAGTCTTGCTTTTTTTGTCGAAAAAAAAACAGTTTTTTACCAAAATTATCAAAAAATCGTACCTGCTTTGTTGGCCAAAATTGCACGAAGTGCCCATTTTTTTAATAAAAAAATTATCAAAAAACCGGATTTTTAGTCAAAGTTATCTGAATGTCTTTTTTTATTGGAAAAATAAATACAGAAATTTTTTTTTAAGTCAACATTTCTTGAAAGTCCTGTTTTATTGTAGCAAAAAATCTGCTTTTTTGCCAAAATTGCAAAAAAAAAATAGTTTTTTTAAAAAAAAATCAGAATTACTTAACAAGAAACAATTTTTTTTTGCAAATAATTTTACTGTTTTGCAAAAACTGTAAAAAAGAATCCCAAAATGACGTAATTTTTTCAACTTGCCTAAAAGTCTTACTTTTTTTTGCTGCCAAAATCCTACTTTTTCCCGTCAAATTTCCAGGGAAGATTCATTTTTTTGTCAAAATTGCTTTAAAGTTGTGTAAGGTTACTATAAAATAGCAGGAAATTTTTACATTTGGAAATACATGCTTTTAGGGAAAATTCATTCGAGGAATATATTAATTCGGGAAATCGTATGCGAGAATCCAGCGGTCGGAATAATTTTAAGCGGCGTTGAAGGTAAGCATTTGAATTTTTCAAAAATTGCAATTTATTGAAGGAGGGGGTATATTTTATCCTCCATGGAATCAAAAAGATTCAAATTTTGGATTTCAGCTTGATATTTGAAAGGTTGCATAGAATTTTTCTTAAAAATTTTATGTCCAATTATAAGCCACTCCCCACCACCAAAAAATTAATATCTTGATTTTACACTTATTCCTCTGTAATTTGGGTGTACATCATAATATGAGTGAGTTTTTTGCTCTTCAAATTTTATAATAGGCCAAAAAAGTGTATGTAGTTCGTCGCCTTTGGGGATTTAGGCCCCTCCCCTTCTTGCGGGTAAAAATTTATTATTGTTTTGTAAAGAAAAATCGATTCGTAGCTTTCGACAAATATTTAGATATTTTGATACGATGAACGACCTCGAAGAGGGATACCTGCATAAGGGCTTACGTACAACGTGTAGATATCTTATGGAACGAAAAACGAATCATTTTCGTCATGTATATCCTGCGGTTATCATTTTCGAACAATTTATTTGAAATATGCCTATTTCGACATCGAGAAATCAAATTCATTATCGTGGACACGTGTATCGTCTGTTTTCTGCGTTCAAAATCTATATTATTTTTTTTTTTAAGGTGATTCAATTTTATATCTACCAACGATTTGTAAAAATCTGTTTCCTTTTTCTTAATTGCTCGAAGGTTTCTATACTCGTGTTCGATTTGTAAGTTTCGAATTGTTTTTGAAAATTCAACCCCGAGTATAAACTTTTATAAAACGTTTTAATTTGTAATTTGAAAATTTTATTGACGATTTTTGTTATACCAATGAAATACGTCGTCGGTTTAATTTTGATACGGCTTTTTAATGTAGGTTGCTCGGGTATTGTAATGTCTCTTTATAACGTACTTGATGGCGTTTGTGTTAGAACTCTATATAGCATATAAGAGAGGAGAGAAAATAAATTACATTACTGTATAGTGTAGCAGTCGCGTCGCCGCACCTCGCTTCAAAATAGCTGCGTTGACGCGAAGGGTGATAATTTTCGAAGCGTATTGTAAGCGCTAAAGCCAACGATTTGGTAAATTAACCTTTGCGCGATTCTTATTGGCTCACGTCGTTCACTATAAACATGGCGTACCCTCAGGGGCATGAAAGTACCCTCCGAAAAGATAATACGTACCTACTGCCATGTAATTACCATTAATGTAACCTCTTAAAAGCCAGCTTGTTTTCCAGATTTTTCAGCAATTACCGAATAAAATGAAAGTTGCAAGTTTTTTCCCTCCTCGTTTGTTATACGTTGTTATTTTTTCCCCTGCTGACTTTGGTTTTCTCTCCATTTCAACGATATAGTATTGTTATAGTGTTACACGTGTAGAGAATATAATGGTACCTATGAATTTTTTTTTGTTTGGGTTCATCTTTTTCATCTTTTTTTTTTTTTTGGTTGATTATTTTGTTTCACGTTTGTTGGTTGATATTATTTTTGTAACGTAGTCGAGAAGTTTTATACATACAAATATTTATACGTGTAGACCTATGTATGAATAAGTACATACTCGTATATGGCTCGGAGTGAATTGGTGTTTGGAGTATGATTGTAATGCAGATGTAGTGTATCGCAAGGTGCACGGAGTAATTGAGAAATTGTGTTATGGAGATTTTTTTCGCTGTTTTCTGCATAGAAGGTCAAATAATTTACGTAAACGAAGTGTAGGCTTTTATAGAAACATACGCTTAGGCCCATGGAATAATTTGAAGTTACGCAAAATATACTAACAAGTACGGAGTAAATGACTAAGTGTAACAAAAGACTGGAGAATTCACAAAAAATATTGATTTTTGTAATCTTTCTTCGTAAAATTTGATAGTAGTGTCTTCTTTGGAATAACATTGTAATATGTAGTTTAGAAAAAAATTGCGAAATACTTGGGTATTAAAAAAAAAGTTGGTAGCCTTCGAGTAGGTAATTCAAAATTGAAAAATAGTTATTCGTATTATGATGTGATTGCCGATTATGGAAATTCTTGGAAAAATAATACCGAATGGTCATTTTCGAAAAAACGTAGTTTTTTAAATTTCTAAACTCTAAAAACCAAAAATTGAAAAATTGGCTCTATAACCGTCCAAGGTGCGATTTGAGATGCCGAATGAAAATGGCGAATGTAATCAGTTTTTTAAAAATTAGAAATCTCTTTATCCTCCTTACTTACAAGTCCGCGAATGTTCGAAAAATTACATTTTTTTCAACTCACGAAAATAGTTTTTCAATTTTACGTGAAAATCAAGCCTTTTTTTTTAAAAAAATTTGTGAAGAGCAATGTTGCAGAGAATTGATTTTGAATATGTAGTAAAATTTTAGAAAACCATTTCTTGAAAATTATGAAAACTCCCCACTCACCCAACTACCTACATTTGAATCGGTGAGAACAGAAAGGGACCAAGTCACAATTTTGGAGAAAAAAAATGTTCACGAATATGTGGGTTTTGAAATACGGCGGATCGACTGGTGATGTCAGATTTCCGCAAATCTCCCGGGAAAGTGGTATTTGGGCGCAGAAAAAGGGCGGATCTGCATTTATAACTTTTTTGTTAAATTTTTTCAATTCTTTGAAAAATAACAAACATTTTTGAGAAGACCATTTTTTGAAATTCAAGTTCATCTATGTACTGAAAAAAGACGAAAAAATTAACAACTTTGGCAGAAAGTTTTACACCTCAAGGGGTTTTTGGTCAATTTAAACGAGATAGCAGTCCAAGTGATGTACTTAGATGTAGAATCAAGCCCCATTCGTGCCCGAGCAATTTCAAGAGAAATTTTGGTGATTGAGTGCAGAAAGGGTCTAAGTCCCATTTGTTTAGGCAGCAACAGCGCCGGCGGGTGTGAATATTTTTTTTTCGAAACTGTGCTAAAAATTGTGTCTTGGGGTTCTCTTTCAATGACCTTAAGCATGTTTACCAAAAATTTTAGATTTCCAAATGAATCAGTTTTTTGTTATTCCTGAAAACTGCGAAAATGGACTTAGCCCCTTTCTGTTCTCACCGATTCATTTATAGAAATGTTCCATAACTGTTAGTAACCATTTCAAAATTCAAAATATCATACGAGTACGTGACTTTTTTTCGGAAAATGTTGGAAAAACGCGAGACTTTGACCATTACAGCAAAAATACAAAGCTTTTTGGCAATTTTTGGCAACAAACCGAGACTTTCAGTGAATTTTTGGGGCAAAAAATGAGACTTTTGGAATTTGTGCAAACAAGGCAAAATCTTCATTAATTTTTGGCAACACTTTTTGGCAATTTTGACGGGAGTCGATACTTCCTGGGCTAATTTCTTTCCTTACTCGATGCATATTTGAAAACTGCGGTTTACGCCATTCATCATCTCTCATCGAAGCTTATCTACATACCAAAATTTGTTCTTAAAAATCACTGAAAACCAGTGCGAAAAGATCAGTGATTCAACATTTTATCTCCCGTGTCAATTGGTGAGAACTGATAATAATCTTCCGGTGGATTTTGATCTCTCTCATTTTTTTTTTTTCAAAAACAATGCAGAAAATTTTGGATTTGATCCAGCGCAAGAATATTTTGAAAATATGCGCCTACGTAAATAGATCAAATGAGTCACACTTATGGTAAATCCAGGTGGTGTTTTTTTTCGAAATTGGAGAGTCCAAGAATCTGCGAAAGGATCTGGAACAGTTCGAAACCATCATCAATCAACTCAGGAGGTCGAAAATCGGGCACTAACCCAATTTCAGTTTTATGCGTTAATTTAATAAAATTTTGATTTTTCCCATTTTTGGGCCAAATTTGAATTTTTAAAAATTTACCAAAAATTGAAAACTGAATCTCAGCACCTGAAACCTTTACTGGTGGTTCCTTCACTCCGGTTCAAAAATTTTTGAGACGGTTGAGATACTCTTCTGGTTAGTTCTACAAGTACGAAAAAAAAAAAAATCGTTCAAAGTAGGAATGAATTTAGCCACGAACTAACAAAATTTGCATTATTTTCTTATCATTCAGCATTTCTGTACAAAAGGTATTTTTAGAATGAGAAATTCGTAACAATGGTCATCTCAATTCAGGGCATTTTTTAAGATATATAAGTGCTTGGCCAAATGGCCACCCAGTAAATTCGATTTGGCCACGAAAGTTTTCCCCTTTCAAAACCAATGTAAATCCGATTTGCCCAAGAAAATTATGGTTTGCACTCAAAATCACCAATCTATCCTCAAAATTCTTATTTTTTTCATAAACATTTGCCCTCACTTCGCTCGGGCCAATTTGGTTCTCTTCTGCAAAATTAGAATTTCAAAAAAACCTATGATTGAATTTGAAAAATGTTGAGATTAGACAAACCGAATTCTTTCATTAAAATTGATGTTGTTCTATTTTTCAAATTACATCTCAAGGAGGGGACAAAACCGGATTTTCAGGCATAAAAAAAAAATCGAAATTAGAGGTAATTTTCTGAAAATCTTTCATGATGTGTAATGATTTTATAAAAACAATGGTAAAATTACTTCTCAAGTAGAGCGAGAGCAAATTTTTTTGAAAAAATGGGTCCCAACAACAAAAAAAGACCATTTTTGCATGCTTTAGTAAAAAAAATTTCCTCGCGAGTGGGGGCAATGACCCCCTTCACCCCTCCCCCTGGCTATGTCACTGTCTCTCTTGGCCACCTTGTGAAAATTGCTTAAAAAATGACCTGCATCTCATCATGTCACAAAAAATTGAACTCAAATTCATAGGGCAATCCATCGATTAGGAAAAAATCATCAATCGTGTGAAACAAATTATAAACCATACGACACGACGTATTTTTATAATCAAGCTACATGACATTCCAGGGAATGAGTGATGAAAATTGTTGTTTCTCTGTACTGAAACTTGTATTAATGACACCAAAAACCTTTGATCGTCTGGTCTGAGAGACTGAGAATACTTGGATGAAGAGTATGAGCACGCACCAAAAAATTTTTTCCTGTCAATTCCGAGCACTTGAAAGTCCCATATTCCTATCTTCATGTGAGACCCTGCCCCTCCCCTCGCCACTATGAAGAATTCCAAAAACGTAGACACATTTACTTATTAACATCAAAATACACCTTAAGTACATACCTACGATATCTTAATTCACTCACTAATTTTTTTCTCTCTATTTTTATAAACAAAATATCAAAAAATCTTTCAACACTCTCTGGCTTCGTTCAACAGGTAATATGACTCTCAAACGCGAAAAATTCCACTCAAATCTTCTTAACTCGTGCAAGTAATCGCACAGCATCACGTACCTACAGATCCCTCGAACAACTCCACCCATAGCTTACAATAAAGTCTAATTTAACCATCTCGCGTCGGCGGCAGACTATTATCTTTGCGGAAAATTTTAATTATCGTCTTCGAAACGAAACCACGCGCTATACTTCTTCGTATTTCAAACAAAAGGCTTTCCCTCTTTTTCCTTCTCACTGTATACCTCAAACATTACAAGCGAATCGTCGAGCCTGTACCAAAAAAATAGGAGAAGCCAGATTACGCGCTCTTTTATCGTATTTTCTTCGTTTTTTTTCTACACTTCTTCCCCGGCCATTATATCGCGAAGATATCCAAGATTCAACTTCTCACTTAAGTCTTTTGAAGTTTAAAAACATCTCTGTGTGTACAAGAAGAAGAAGAAGAAGAAGAGAAGAAAAAAAAGGAAAAAACTTTAAACACTCCGCACAACTCGACGCTATTGTCTGATCTTTTAAAAAGCTTTCAAAAAGGGGGTTGATTTTTAACAAGAGCCCGAGTCTGTCAATTTTATCAGCTTACATTAAGAAAGTTTACGCGAGCTTTTAAAAACAAAAACTTTTTTACTTTTCTTCTCGTTTTGCCAAATATATACTATATCTATACATTTTTCAGCTATGTTCTGCCAGTGTATCTGCTGTTGCCTGCGTCGGTCGCTGCTCCACCTACAGCTTCTTCTTCGTCTTTTACGGACCTAAATCATTAAATAAGTCGAGATAAATTTCGAACAAAGCGAGCCCACCCGCGCCTCTTTTAATGAATTAACCATCCTACGCCGCCGACTCTCTTCCTTATAACTACTCTTTTTCGGCCAGAGCTTCTCATATACTCGTAGTTCAGCGCCAACGAAATTTTCACGCTCTTTTCCATCCAACTTCGTCGTCATCGTCGCTCATACCTCGCTAATTGGCCATCGTATACTTACGAGTATCTAGGCTCATATTCTGCAATAATCCCATACCGGAAAATTTGTACCCATCGAAGCGAATTTTAAATACATACTTACAACAACAAAAAAATAGTAATAGTAGGCCGCGAAAAGCGTATCATCGTCTGGTATTGTTACGTTTGTAAAAAGGTCGTTAACTACAGTAAGGCGTAACGTATACACCACCGTCGCCGCCACCATGCCTCGCCTTTGCAGTGCAAGACCCCCCATTAAGAATATCGTTTTAATCGGATCAATGGATAAAGAAGAAGCCGAAAAATTAACAAACAAACGCTGATTGCGCGCGCATAATAGAACCCATGTAAATACTATAAACTAGTTTCACCATCGTCTATAAGGAGCTTGTTAAAAGTTACTCGTGTATTACATAATAGGCTTCGATGATTTTGTTAACTCGGGAATTTTTTTCTCTCGCTTCCTCGACGTCTGCTTCATCTTGAAAATGCTACCAGCGAATACGATCCCGGAGTCTTTAAGTGGTGGTGAAAGGGTAAGAGGGGGTGAGACCGAGAGAACACCACCGATCCTGAATTATACACGGTTCGAGTGATATTAATGATACGATGTATCCGAAAAAGCCGCTTTTGAATAATTGATATTGATACGTGGGTTCATCCTGCTATTGTGTTGAAAACAATATAAACGGCGTGTAGAGAGATGATTCTTTACGCAGTAAATACCATATTCCTTCTTCTTCCCTCTCACTCGTTTCATCGCACAGACTGCTGTTCGTCAACAAATTCGCATACGTAATTGGTGTACAGCCGACGGCGGCGTACCTCGGGATAATTTGATCGACTCGACGTCGCGACCTTTTCTCATCTAGACGTCAATAATCATCATCTCTTCATAATGTTCAACCCTGTAAGTGCCTGTTGAAGATCGAACTCGGGAGCATTAAAACATCAAGCACATGTTGACGTCCGGTTGAAATATGTAGAATGAAAATAATCAAAGAAGAATTATAGTCCGGCATATGACAACAGGAGTAATTGCACCCCCCCCCCCGCCGATCCTCCGGGACAATTTTTTTCTTAAAGAGGACATCCTAAGGAACATTTTAAAGCAAACTTGCCAAAAAAAAGTTGGCCTTACTTACAAAATGGCAGCCATTTTGATTGACAGGTCAGCCGAAATCGCAGATTTTGCGTTTTAACATAGGACTTGCACGAACTTTTTCAAACTTTACAAAGGTATATCGAAAGATCATGCAAAAATTTATCACCTGTCAAAATTTCAAGTGCTAAAGTGCGTTCTTCGATTATTGGTGAATTTTTAAAAATCGAATTTAGGCCAAAAATGAGGGAAAAAATCAAAACTGTAGCACAACAGTTATAACTTTAGTCGGTACTTATTGGACAGTGGACACTCGTTCAATCGTTTTAGGTGGTTACCGCAAAATTTCCAGATCGGTAAAAAAATGAATTTTTGAACATTTTGTAAGTTCCAGAAAATGTAAGGAAAAAATCAAATCTTCGCGGAAGGACGTCATAATCCAGGAAAGTTGGAACTAAAAATAACTGAATTATGACATAATTGTCAGCAAAGATTTTATTGTTGGAGTATGTTTATATAAGGTACATAGAAGTAAAACCGCACAACTTCCCCCACCCAACCGGGTGTGCGTTCTCCTCCAGAGTGGATCTTAGCCCCCCCAAAATCAGTTTTTCGCCATTTTCTGCCCCGCATTGCATTTGAGCGAAAAATATGTTATTAGATAAAATAATCTATGTCAAATTTCCAATCTAATGATGTATCAACTTTCCTTGTATGTTCAAGGGGGGTGGAACCACAACCATTCAAAAAAGGAGGGTTTCCTGAAAAATACGTAGACTATAGGCGCCTAAGAGGGGTGAAATGGTCCCCGAAAGCGTTCGAGTTGATATCGGCATGGAACTTCCGCGTGAAAAATTTCAGATCCACACGCCCTCCCTTTTTTGGGTAACCCCCCTTTTCTGAAATTTCAATAACACTTTTCTCAGTCCCATTTTAACCGATTTTGAAAATTTTTCAGTATGTTATGTATCCCCACAAAAATTTTCAACCCCCTCCCCTCATATTTACCCCTCAAAATGGCGGTTTTTTAAATTTTTTTATGCCTATTATCAATCAAGATTGCGAGGTACAATTTTATAAACACGTTTTTTGCGTGCTGATAAGTTGAAAAAATGTGTCTTAAGGGGGGGGGGGGAGGGGGGTGATTTTGGAATTTTGTGAAACATGAATATCAATGAGTAGGGTGTCGTTTTCTTATGATTCGATACCGCTGAGCACGAATATGACGTCAGATTTTGTTTTACACTCACATAGCCCTTCCGGACCCCTCAGCTCCCACCTTTTTAAAAAGATTTTTTAAAATAAACTTACTTCGATGATTTTGATGTCGTTTTCTTATGATTCGATACCGCTGAGCATGACGTCTAATTTTGTTTTACACTCACACAGCCCCTCCGGACCCCTCAGCCCCCACCTTAATTTTTAAGATTTTTAAAATAAACTTACTTCGATGATTTTGGTGTCGTTTTCTTATGATTCGATACATACCGCTGAGCACGAATATGACGTCAGATTTTCTGCTACACTCACATTTTACTTCTACATATGAACCTTACAAACACATTCCAAAAATAAAATTTTTGCTGGCAATTCTGGAATTTCGCTGTATCTGCCTAAAACAGTCGAGAGAATCTCCTGCCCACCGAGCGACAGATCAATGTTACAGTTGCCGAAGTTCATTTTTGGCCCTTCGAAAGTGATTTGTAATTTCTGGAGGAAATTGAAAAATCACTAGAGGCTCCAGAATTGCCCAAAACTAGTAGTTGTTGATGTGTGAGAGTTGAATTTGAGAAATCACTCAAATTTGCTCACTTTGCCCAAAAAAATATTTTGTAAAAAATTTCAAAAATTGCCTTTAAAACAGCGTTTTTAAATTTTTTAGAATTTCCAAAAATTTGTCAAAAATCCAAAAATGAACTTGATAGGCTCTTAACATTTTGGTTACTGAGGGGGAGGGTGTTAAGACATGCTCTTTTGGTCTAGTTTGGTACCCATAAATTTTTAAACAAAACCCTAGATTCTCTCAATTTTAAGCTACTCTCTAAAAATCGAAGATTTGAAAATTTTGCGAACTTTCGAACTCACTCGACAAAATTTATACTTTCTCACAAGGGAACCTCTTGAGGTGTCACTTTTAGATTTTTGGCGAATTTTTGAAAATTCAAAATTGACTGTTTTTGGCGATTTATGCTTTTTTTAGAAAGTATAACGTACTTGATCAATAAAAATGGTCAAAATAAGTCCCAAAAAGTAATACATATTAATTACTCAAATCCAAATTTCACCATTTCCAGCCATTCTGGAGCCTCCAGCGCGATTTTTCAATTTCTCCAGAGTTTTTAATTTGCACCAGAAAGCGTGAATTTGAAGTTGGGCAGCTAAAAATCGAGTTGTATATTACACTCGATCTGTTTAACGAGTTTATCCACATTTGAGCCGATTTTGAGAGTGACACCTCAAAAGTGGCTTTTTTTCAAAATTAAAAAATAAAAAAAATCAATAGTTTCCCGTTTGTGTGGAAATTTTCGAAAGTCACGCGAATCGCTGTATTTTGTCCAAAACTAACCCCCCAAATCCAAATTTCACCATTTCCAGCCATTCTGGAGCCTCCAGCGCAATTTTTCAATTTCTCCAGAATTTTGAATTTGCTCCAAAAGGCGTGAATATGCAGTTGGGCAGCTAAAAATCGAGTTGTGTATTATACTCGCCCTGCTTAACGAGTTTATCTACATTTGAGCCGATTTTGGGAGTGACACCTCAAGAGTGGTTTTTTGAGGTGTCACTCTCGCTCCAAAACGGCTGAAAATGGTAGAATTTACGCCCCGGGGGTTAATTCTTGAAGAAATACAGCGATTCGCGCAAATTTCAAAAATTTCCTCACAAACGGTTATCTTTTGATTTTTTGGATTTTTTAATTTTGAAAAAAGCTGGGTCAAAAAACCACTCTTGAGGTGTCACTCCTAAAATCGGCTCAAATGTATATAAACTCGTTAAAGGTCGAGTATAACACACAACTCGATTTTTAGCTGCCCAACTGCATATTTACGCCTTCTGGAGCAAATTCAAAATTCTGGAGAAATTGAAAAATCGCGCTGGAGGCTGCAGAATGGCTGGAAATTGTGAACTTTGGATTTGGGGAATTAATATCGGTCTTAGGACTTATTTTGATCATTTTTACTGATCAAGTACGTACTTTTTTCAAAAAAAAAAAAACGCTTCCAAGTTTATACTATTTTGCAGTTTCTAAATTGATCTCGCTAAATAACACCTTAGGTTCTTGAATCCATAATTTAGATTACCTACCTATGTACTTTTAAATGAAATTGTTCCTATGGTAGAAATTTTATTTTTGTAGACTGAAATTTTTTTCTTATTCATCAAGTATGTACCTATAAGTAGCCTAATTATTAATTTCGCACATTGATTTGTTTCAGAATTCAATTCTTTTGGACGTTAATTCAAGATGGTGAAAGGCTGTAGTAAAATCTTCAAAAACCAGAACCGGGCGTCGACTTTAGGTTAGTCTTTCTTGATTGCATTACTACTCCTCATACTTATTGTATGAATATTGAATAACGTAACATCTCACTATAAGATCGTGACCATCGATTGATCAATTGATTAAAATCATCTGTCAGGATGGGTTTTAAATTTAAATAGAAAAATGAATCATGTAGGTACAGTCGGCCCCGCTTATTATGGATCCGCTTAATAAAATCACCCGTTTAATACAATCAAATGGCTTGGTCCCGATTTTTTGTACCTAATTACACAGAAAATCACTCGTTTAATGTAATCAAACTCCCCGCTTAGCAGAATCATTTTGTGAAAATATTGAGGTATTTTTGGGAAAATGGCTAGTTTTTTCATACCTACTTTAAATCAAAAATTTTGGAATTTTTCACTTCTTATTCTCTTATTTTTAAATTTTGATTTCTAACAACTTTCTCTCAAATGATGATAAAGGGAAAAAGGTCTAAACATTTGAAAATTTGAAAAATAGATATGTCATGTACCTAAATCGCGAATTTGGGAGTACCTATCGTAATTTTAATCCATCTTTTTAGTATGCATGTACATTGTAAAGTTGTAGTAAATTTTTTATGTGAAAATTGTGTTTTTTCAAAAGTTCGCTTTATAAAATCACCCGCTTAATAAAATCAATTTGCCTCGGACAAATGCGACCATTATAAGCGGGGCCGACTGTATATCCTTCCCGTATTCTTAATTTAGAGGTCAACAGACGTGTTTTGAACATCTTTTCAGAAATATATACTTACTTTTCTCATACCTTCCTCTTTTTGTTCCCTTCGTACGTAATCTACTTCTGATGAAATATCGTGCTTATGGTTGACTGTGTGTGCTATTACAATGAGTCGTTAAACGTTGAGTAATATTTTACGATGTTTTCCCTTCTTCTCACATAAAGTTAGCTAAAAGATGACAAATCATTATGGGGGTTGGTAACCGCGGAAGGTTTTATTTTGCATGTTGACAGTATTCGCATCACTTTTTACCAAACGAGAAACTGTATAAAACTTATAAAATGAGAGTAACATTTGTACAGAAATCAGTTTTCGTAAAACTTGGCAAATTGTCAGTTTTTATTGAAATTTTCGTCACCGCAATGTAACTTACGAGATGAAGTCGTCGTGAGGATGAATTCGGATTTGAAGGAAGAAGAAACAGGAGGAGACTAAACGCGTTTACGTTGAATTTCGAATTTATGTAAACGACGTAAACTTGTCGTGGAAATCTTCGTCGTCGTTGAATTTTATACGCGAGATGATTTTCTTTTTCGTAGATAGTATTTTCCTCGCGTCTTGTTTTCGCGATGAAAATGATGGAAGAGTAGAGGGAGATAAACGACAATAAATTATACAATCGTTGGCATATTGAGAAAAGTGCTGTATATTTGGTGGTTTGCTGGATGAAGAGATGAAAGAAGCATTGGGAATTGCGAGAATTGTGCGATAAGTTTTCTTTTTTTGTCAAGTCGTCGACGATAAGTTTTGTCGATTTGACTGCCTCGGTTTCGAGTCGACGAAAAGAGCACGACGTCGTCACGAGTCGAGTGTGGGTGAACGGTGCTTTTTCTAATACCTATTATGCTTATACGTACGCGTACGAGTGTCTCATTGTGGATTTTTCTTTCTACTTTTCTATTTCACTTCAATGTAACGTGTCCTAAATTGTGAGAGTTTTTAGATTGATTACATTTCGCCGCGCACAATACATAGTAAAAAGTTCCGTGTATCAGCTCATGTTTTGGAAAACTAGTGACGAGGGGATGAAGGGAGGTGTCGAAATTACGCGAATATAAACACAGTAGCGTAAGCAGATTTTTAAGGGATGGACGGACGCGAACAACTCGTTTGTGAATTAGCCTAACGCAACTAGCCGAAAAAACATAATATCACAGCTGGTAATGGTACGTTTATTAAGAGCGCTCGATAATAAGCATCCTTTGTCCCTGGAGGGTAAGACGTCAAAAATAACCCCCGCTGAGTTTACCGTCGGGATTTGAAGTAGTTTTTTTTTGTTTTGTTTATTTGTTGAAGTGCATTAGGAGAAAAGTGGTTTAATATTGGTAGTGATTTTTAAAATAACGTTTAATTGTAATTTTATACCGATGTATGGTGGAGGTTTTTTACTTTTTTAAACGAGGAAACGATAGTGTGTGCGGTGATGTTATTTTATTTTGGGTGCCATGTGTGATGGTATGATGGAATATCGATTTAAACCAAGTTCGGGGTGTTGTAGTTGAGCGATCGTCGGGCAAATTAGAAGGGGGAAGAGGAATTAACATTTATTAAAAAATAGCATCTCGTTTTTAGAGGTCATTTTTTGTATGTTTTGAACGTTGCATTCGTGTAAATATTTTTTCGAATTTCAGCATTAATTCCAAGAGGCGAATTTTTATATGGGACGGTACGAAGAGATAAAAAATTGAGTTGATGGAAGGATGAAGTGGAGTTCCTAAATTACTGACAGAGTAGAAATGTGTCCGATTAATTTTTTCAAAGGTGTTTGCTAAATGAGGAGGTGGATAGCAAAACGCAATAACTCCAAAATTACGAAATTGAGTTTGATATCTATCCTTATGTAAAATTCAACGAGGAATCCATTCCCGGTGTCAGATTTTGTCCATCAGTTGAATATCATAGCGCAATCGAGGAAAACAAGTCTGATTTTAGAGCTAAATGCATTAAAAAATGAGATTTTGTTTGCAAAACGCAATAACTCCACTACTTTTTATACATTTCAGTTGCGCAGATGTGGTAACACTGTTTTTTTTTCATCGGGTGGGTACTGAAAATCGTTGGGTAGGAGTTACTTAAAAAAATTGTGCTTTCGTTGCCACTCTCTGAATGCCATATCACACACAGGAATTGTTTGAATTTCACATTCCAGTTTTTCAATTGTTTTTTATTGAAAATTCTCGATTAAACATAAGTTTTTTTCTATAATTTTTCAATTTTTTCAAATAAAAAGTACGTTTTTTTGCTGAAAAACACCAAAAAAAAATTTTGCGTTCAAAACGCAATAACTTTTTTTTCTTTTCTTCACTGTGCTTACCCAGGTGACCGAAATTTTAAAATTGAGTGGAAATTTCATTTGTGGC
Organism: Planococcus citri; assembly: GCF_950023065.1. Taxonomy (NCBI): domain Eukaryota; kingdom Metazoa; phylum Arthropoda; class Insecta; order Hemiptera; family Pseudococcidae; genus Planococcus; species Planococcus citri. The sequence goes on along the minus strand of NC_088681.1, from coordinate 43,328,012 downwards.
ACCTTCCCCTTTCATTTGACACCAATTTCGGAACTCGACCCCCCACCCTTCCCCTCCTGACAATTTTTCCTAATTTCCCAAAAAAACAAAAAATGGAGTTATTGCGTTTTGCTATCCACCTCCTCAATTACGATATACTTATCGTTCGTTAATTGTTCGATTTTCTTAATCGAGATTATTTTGGGGATTCAGAAATAATAATAGGTACCTAATTACCAAATTGTAATCGTCTATCACTGTTATTTTCGTACAATTTGTATTCTTTATTAATGATTACCCATATCTATAACGAAACTGGCTGGGTTCAAATGTTAATGGTTGTTTGTTTTTATCCTGATCCAATTGGTATATTATGATGAGTGTATTTTCGAAATTACATCAATCTATGTAGTAAATAGATTAATTACTTATCATAAAAATTGATGAAAAAAGAAATGTACTTCAGAGTTGAATGCGAATAAGTTTATTTAAATATAAATAATTCCAATTGAAAAGTTCATGGTTAGGTTAAAAAAAAACCTACCAATTACATATTTATAATCTGCGTAGAATTGATTGTCGAACCTCGAACATCGCTCGATAATGTATCAGTTTCTATGCTTACTTATCTGTATCAAATGCAGTTTCCTTCGGCCCAATTTCCGGGTTTATTGCAATATCCAGAACAACATGTTCCTCTGCTCCCATCTGGTTGGCAAACGGCTCCTTTTCCGAGACAATCTGTCGATACCATCGTCGATTGCATCAAGATCGCGAAACCGATGACGAAAACGAATAAAAATATTTTACCGAATTGCATATTAGAAATGTGGCTTATGAATTAGATTTGTAGTAATATGCAGAATTTTCCGAAAAACCAATTTTGCTGTGTACTTTCTCGACCAACTTGCTGTATTACGTTGAGAATTATGAGAAACGAATGGTTTTATATATTGGCTGTGCGACAGTACCTAGAGCGCGCTGTTACGCGCTGAAACTGGTTCACTTGTACAGAGAGTATAGATAAACTGATAGAAATTGCGTTTCTCAATTTTTACTCGAAAGCAGAAGGTGTTTTCGCTTTTATGTGTAAAACATTATTTAAACAGAATTCAATTTTGTATTTTTTGGAATTAAAAAAATTGAATTTCGATCATTTCTAATGAGGCAAATTCAATTTTTACGTAGCAGTTTCACCCGTTTTCAGGATTTCACAACCTTTTGTTAAAAATGCATCAAAATTGAATTTGTCGCGTTGAAAATGGTCAAAGTTCAACTTTTTTTATACCAAAAAATAGGAAATTAAATTCTCTTTAAATAATGACATTAATTAGCAAAAAACCTATGTGTTTAGGTAGCCAATTTAGTTCTTGCAATTCCAAGAAAATTGTAGGCTTTTTGAAAACATTATTTTTTATTCACTCGATTTCTTAGTGGGAATATTTTAAGTGTGGTAATGCAATGGTCGTACATTGTAGTTTATCGCGACTGAATTATTGATCAGTTCAACTAGGTAGTCATGTGAAAATAGCTTAATTTTTTAGAAATATGTACCAATGTAGGTACATGTTTTTAGCCTAAAAGAGATAAGATAATTGTCATATTCTAATGCAGGGGCTAAGCAAACCGATTTTACCAAAGTGGGAGGGGGGGCAAGGATATTGAAAATGCCTACTACAAAATTCGGAAATTTTTCAACAACTTGGTTAGTTACTACTTTTATAAGGTGAATCACTGAATCCTGCATTCTAGATGTATAATCGTAATTTTTGCGAAAAATTTCGTGTAGGGGAAAATACCCAAATTTGGAATGGAGTAAATTTTTTTAGCTGTAAGTACGGAATTAATCGATGAAAATGTTTGAAATAATGTATTAATTTACAGTATAGCTAATCTAGTTTGATTTGTAAAAATTTCACGATCATTCATCTTCAATTTATTTTTTGGTAAGTAATTTTTTTAAACGAAGTCAAATTTCAAAAAAAAAAAAATGGGCTCTAATATGGAAGATTTTGAGAACAACATTGATTGAAAATTCTAGTAGTTACCCACCTACCTACTTGATGAAGACTTGAGAATAAAAATAAAAATAATATATAGAAAGCGAAATATGTAATCATTCTGTATTCAAAATAAAAATTATGAGTATACAATTATTGTTGGACGTTAAGGAGAAGTAAAACAAGTGCTTGATACAAACATTGTACATACCTACGTACTGATAAGTGCTATGAATAAAATTGAGAATTATGCAAATTTACGAGTCCCCGCGTACAAAATTTTATGTATCTGTATCGCTTGAAAATTGTATCATTAGCACGTTTCATACGCATTTTTGATCTTTACAAGTTCCGAAACAGCAGTCTCCCAAATCATCACCACAGATGCCTCCAGTTGGTTCACAAGCAGATGACATCGACGGCATCAACGCCACGATGGCGACAAAAACGAATAAAAAGACTTTGTAAAAATTCATCGCGACGAAACACGGTAAACGGACGGAAAAGTTAAATTTTCTGGAAGGATTTTTTTTTTCACTTGACCAACTGGTTGTGTTGCGAGTCGAACAAATTGTGATCTTTTTAAAGCCACGAAACGAAAATATATACCTTACCTGTACGAGAATTTTTGTAAGGGGATTGATCGAGGGGTTCTGAGTAATTATTTATCAAGTTTATGCATCGAAGTAGGAATTGTCATTAGTTTAAATCATCGAGACGAAATTGATGGTAAAAGGTAGGTATTAGTAAAACAAGTTTACATGCAAATTTTGATCAGATCACAATAATAACTAAAATTTATTTCAAAGAATATTTCATAATACAATACCAAAACAACGATTTTAAACTAGCCAACTACCTATTTCTAAATATAACTTGTTTTTTATTTTTATTTTTTTTATTTACCTATTTGTTTTTTTTAAAATCAAGTATAATCTTACCGGAATTTTAACAGTAGGTAAACAGTTTAGTTTAGAATCGTTGTTTTGGTATTGTATTTGTATTATGAATATTCTTTGAAATAAATTTTAGTTATTATCGTGATCTAATCTTAACATGGCGTCAGAAGTAAATGGATAAATGGCAGATCCAGATAATTCAGTTGCGAGTAATTCGCATTTGTCTTCAAGTTCGAATATTGTGACAAATCGTTCAAAACTGTTAGAAACTAACAACGCGAATTTAAACCAAGCATGGTCAAATTTTAAATAAAAATTTAAAATATTTCTCCGCGCTAATAATTTAGGAGATGAAAATGATAAATGTAAAGTTGTTTTATTATTACTTCACATCGGAGATGATCCAAAAACATCCTTGTATACTCGCCATTTAACATTGATATTGATACAATGAAATTTGATGATTTAATTAATAAGTTCGATGACCATTTTGGCAATAGAAAAAAAATAACTTTGAATCGTTATAAATTGCTTACTCGCTAGGGCGAAACTTGACTAGGGGGGGGTGTATAAAGAGAAATTTGCCGATTATAGTACATTATTTTTATTCCTTAAATTTGCCAACTTATTTGAATGGCGACTCAGGGCGAAACTAGACATTTTTTAAAAGGGAGGGCGGTATGGGAGAAAAATACAAATTTTTACAAATATAAATATGAGTTTTTTAATGTGAAATAAAACACTTTAGAACACAATTCTGACAATTGCTGTAATATGTACTTGTATGTAGATAATTAATAGGCTATATTTATAACCTATTATGACTTATCAAAAATTTTCGTTTCAATTTTTCAATTTTTAGAAGCCTCAAACATGAAATTTTTTTGGTTTGCAAAAGAAAAACAAATTAGTCGAGCGTAGCGACGGCAAAAGCTTTTGAAAATTCGTATTTTGATGCGTGAAAGAACAATGTTTTCATGTGGGAGGAGGTTGATTGTTTTGGGTTCAAAATTTCAGAATTTGAATGATCGTTTTATAGAAATTTCAGGTCTGAAAAAAAGCAAAAAGGCTCGAACGAAGTAAAGGCAAAGGCTCTCAAAATTTCGTGTTTAGAGAAGTGAAAAACAATTTTTTTTGGTGTGAGGAGTTTCTTTTTGGATCAATTTTTTTTTTGAGTTTGATTTTGAAAAAGAAACACCATCAAACAATACCTGAGCTAAGCTCGAGGACAGGAGTTTTTAAATCAAAAAAATCGAATTCTTTCAATAAAAAAAACATTGTTCTTTCAATTATTAAAATGAAAATTTTCAAAAGCTTTTACCCTCGCTATGCTTGGCCCAATGGTCAATGTGTTTGATTACTTCATTTTTTTACCAAATGAAAATGAAAATTTTTTATAAGTCATAATAGGCTATGAATGTAACCCATGAAGGTATCAAGTATATTTTCAATTGGCTGAGTTCTCATATTTTATTTCACATTAAAGAACTCAGTTTTTTATTCGGCGAAATTGGTATTTTTTCTCATGTTAATCGGCCAATTTTTGGTTGATCATCCCCCTCCCTCCTTCCCAGACAATGCCTAGTTTCGTCTCTGATGGCTAATATAAGGTAGATACAGATACCTACTTGTTTTTTTGTTTTTGTTTTCTTCAAAATCTGTGTATTCGAGTCTAAAAAATATTTTTGACCATTGTTTTCATACTGCTTTGAGAATTTGAAAAGTTTTCATCTGCTGGAATACAACAGGATTCGGCATATTATAAATTTTGTTTGAAAGAGTTACGATTTAGATTACTAAGAAGGAGAAATGTTCAACTGTGAAGTATTAAATTTTATGTTTGTTTACTAGTTGATACGTCTTCAAAACGTTGAAGCTTAATTACAGCTTTTTAAGGCCACTAATCACAAAGCGAATTTCAGTACAACCATCTAGGCATTACGCCGAACATTTTGAGCCATTTTTCACGAATTTCCGTTCAGCCGTTTTGCAGTGATGGCGTAACAAAGAAAATAGCACTTCAATATATTAAGTAGATAGAAGATTAACTACGTACCTACTTATCATAAAAATTGGCGAAAAAAAGAAATGCACTTACGAGTTAAATGCGAATAAGTTTATTTAAATATAGGTAATTCCAATTGAAAAGTTCATGGTTATTGGTTAAAAAAATATGTAGTTAATGATTTATAATCTGCGTAGAATTGATTGTCGAATCTCGAACATCGCTCTATAATGTATCAGTTTCTATGCTTACTTATCTGCATCATGTGCAATTTCCTTCGGCCCAATTTTCGGGTTTCTTACAGTATCCAGAACAACATGTTCCTCTGCTCCCATCTGGTTGGCAAACGGCTCCTGGTCCGAGACAAGCTCCTGATACCATCGATTGCATCAAGATCGCGAAACCGATAACGAAAGCGAATAAAAATATTTTGCCGAATTGCATATTAGAAAAGTGGCTGGTGAATTAGACTCTTGATATAAATGTCGAATTTTACGAAAAACCAATTTTGCTATTTTCTTAGTCAACTTGCTGGATTACATTGAGAATTATGCTTTATGATTTTTTCGTTTAGAAACACAATGTTTTTATATTATCTGTGTATTTAGGTACCTAATTCAGTTATTGAAATTCTAAGAAAATTTTGAAGGATTTCAGCAAAAATTATGGGCTTTCCGAAAACCTTCTCATTTTTATTGACTTAGGTACTCTATTTTTTTTTTACGATTTTCTAGTGCGGGAATATTTCAAGCGTGGTAATAATGCATAGTCGTGCATTATTGTTTATCGCGATTGAATTATTGGTCAGTTTGTCACTTTAAAACGCACACCCATATCTACCTGCTTACCTAGTTATTATGAAATACATACCTACAATACCTACATACGTATAGTAAACGAATTATGAGAAATAAACTTGGGAAAATGAATTATTTTTCAGAAATATGTACTACCTATTAAAAAAATTTACAGTTTGTAGCCCAAGAGATGTGAAAATAATGATATTCTAATGGAAAATTTTGTTTTGCAGTGAATTTAACTGCTCATAATATTGTAGCTCTTCAGTAAGGTGTGACAGCTGCGACACTTCTATTTGTATGTAGGTACCTACATATGTACTACATACTTTTATTCAATGATTTATTGCCCAAATTAATGACTAATTTCATATTATAGTCCAGAATAGATACAAAATTACTGCTGTTTTATTGCTTAAAAAATTACCTAAATTTACGTATAAATACACTGGCATGCATACTTTCATTAAAAATCATAATCATAGTTTTGCTCTCAACAAAACTAGAACATTCTACTCGCATCAAGTGTGTTTTTTTTCTGCAGTTTTTTCAAACGCGTTATTTTCATTATGAATTTTTATAAAATCTTCTTTTTGGTTTTCGCCGCCATCGTAGTGTTGATGCCATCAACGATTTCTGCTGACTGTATCCGACCAGGAGATACATGCAAATTTGATGGTGACCCAGGAGATTGCTGCTTAGGATTTTGTGCTATTCAAGATGAAACGGAAGAAACTGGAAATGGAACATGTATGTATTGGTTTTACAAATAGGATGTCATTTTTTTCGCGTGTGCATACCTACAATAACGTGAGACGAGAAAATGATTTTATAACCATGTTACCATTTACCTACGCTAAGTTCTCGCTCGTAATGTAGGTATGAGTAATTTTCCGATTTTGGCACCTTTATTTTTTCTAAATGAGGTTTCTTTTTGTTTTCATTGCATTGCCATACATAGGTATTTTGAAATTTTTATTATATTGATAATTATTTGACATGAATTTTTCATCGTTGTATTCTTATTTTTTCTTTTGAATTTACATTATACGATTTTGCATTTTATGATTGGCTATGGCTATATTACATAATATACATCATACTTACAAATACTTCTTTTCTTGTTTGTCCTGTAGTGTTTTATTTGGGTTAGCAAATTTAATAATCATTTTTTCAAAACTCTGTGTTATCACGAGGGAATATTTCTAATCAAGTAGGTTAGGTACTTACTTTGGAGATCATTTTGTAACAAGTTTGAATGTCTGAGAAGTGCAGACTCATAATTGCCATATTGTCGGTGGCACATACATAGTTCAACTACAATAAAAGCTACAGGGATATGAAGCAAAATACAAAGCACAAATATGCAGATAAACAGGTGGAAATCGATAAACAAAAACATTGTCGAATGCTGTTGAATAGATTCAGGCTGGGAAAATATTGAAAGATATAAAATGTACCTACTCATAGATAAAAATGATGACATGTACCTCACGAGATTTGAGTGTTTCGAAATTCAAAAACACTAAGAGAAGCTGGCGATGGCGGTGCGAGGGCAAAATTGTTTTGAGAAATTACGTTTGAAAAATAGTGATTTTTAAAAATTTTAGAGTTGTCAGTTCATCATCGAACATTTGAAATTACCAACTTGCCAACTTATCATTCAAAATTGTCAACTTTTGCCAACTTCCAAAATATTCAAGCAAGGGGAGCGGGTAGAACCCTCTGACTCCTGGTCGCTCCGCCCCTTGTGTTGACTTACTTGCAGCGTAACAAATAAAATTATGTATAGAGTAAAAAAATCTTGTGCGAGTGCGAAAAATGGAAATTTAAAATATCAAAGTCAAAAATGTTTCTCTGCGTTTGAAAAAATTTGAACAATATACTTAAAGAGTAAAGACACAAATAATCATAATTTTTTCTCGAAAATTTGCAAGTGTAGGTTTCACACCAACCTACAATCTGCTACCTCAAAAATTAAGCATCAAAAAATTTTGTACAAAGAGATTGAAAGAACAGAAGAATACGTTTTAAAAAATGAATGTATTGAAAAGTAATGAAATGCTACTAAATTACTACATTTGTGTGCATCGAGAATCCAGATATAATCAATCAAATAAAATACCTATAATATAAAATAACAAAATATTATTTACGTGAATGTATCAAAACCAAAATGAAATTTTAACCGGCCTTTTTGCAAGTTGAATACTTGTATTCGATTACTTTTATAAGCAAACTCCATCATCGCTTCCAGGTCGTGGCTTGTGGCAGTACCCGGAACAGCAATTTGAATTTCTCTTACTAGGTTTACAACTTTTCATAGTAGCGATGCATTTTGAGGCCACAGATTGCATAGTGACCAAGATGACAGCGCAAACAAACAAAAATATATGTATTTAATTGAGGAGTCGGCCTGCAAAGTGACCTAACTGCAAAAATTGAACTTTTGAGATAGCGACGCTATTTGGTAGTCTAGTGCATGCATTACAAAAGGAATTATATCACCTTCATCCAGTTTCACTCGTAACACCTCTTCCACACCCCTTGAAAATGATGAAATTAAATCTGTGTCCTGCAAAGTGACCTTATTTTTACGATTTTCTGAAAACGTGTCTCATACGGTACTGTTTGTTGAAATCACAATTAATTTTAACCCCTTCTGAAGAAATTCAAAAATTTTGGAGACATCGAAAATCGCACTGGAGGCTCCAGAATGATTCGAAATGGTAAAATCGTAAGTTAAGAATAAGCCACAGCTCCAGTTTTTGCTACCCAGCTTCCTGTACATAAAAAATCTTGAATGAATGAATAAATCTTTGCTTCCATAAAAAATAACATACGCAATGAAAAATCGGAGAAAATTGCGTACGTATCACTAAAAAACAAAAAAAAACGTATGTGCGGCCTGCAAAGTGACCTAACTGCAGCATTTTTCATTTTCGTTGCACCCTGTAGCGAACCCGTGTTCATATTTTTCAGAAACGAAAAGGTGATTAGGTGAGTGAAGGTTGACCCTTTCGATTCCCGAAAACGGATTTCGAAAATGTGACTTCATTTTCCTAGGACACGTTTTTCTCATTTATCCTGAAATCAATTTTTTGCAGTTAGGTCACTTTGCAGGCCGACTCCTCAATTGTCACACTTAAACATGGAAGAGCTGATATGTGGAGAGATGATTTAGATCAGAAATCGGTAGCTTAATGATGTGAGCGTGAGAAATGCGAAGTATGCTAAGTGGAATTTTAATCGGAATGAGTTTTTGCTGCGCAATGTAAAATTGTACTCTTATTTTTTTTATTTGAATTAACATTATATACGATTTTGCATTTTATGATGGCTATGGCTATATTATAAGTATACTTACAAATATGTACTTCTTTTCTTGTTTGTCCTGTAGTGTTTTATTTGCGTTAGTTTTAACAACCATTTTTTCAAAATTCTGTGTTATTACAAGTGACTATCTCTCATTAAGTTGGTACCAACTTTAGAGATGATTTTGTAACAAGTTTAAACAGGGTGTCCACAGGTCTGGAAAACCTGGAAAACCTGGAAAAGTCAGGGAATTTGGTCGGTCTGGAAAAGTCCGGGAGAAGTCAGGGAATTTCGTAATTTTCACGCAAAATCCCTGGAATTTTGAAAAAACGATCAATTGAAAATTTTGAATAAGGACCTGTGATGAGAGGAAACACTGTTTTTTACTTCTCGAAACGCAAATTTTCAAAAGCTTTTGCCCTCGCTTCGCTCGGGCTTGTTTTCTTTTCTTTTTCAGAGACAACATGAAAATTTCTAGATTAGGTATAAAAATCAAGTTTTTATGCCAAAAAATGAACTCATCACGAAGAAAACATTGTTTTTAAGAATCTCAAAATACATACAAATTTACAAGAGCTTTCACCCTCGCTTGGGCCTGTTCTGTTTTCTTTCAAATATTCTAAAATTTTAAAAGTCAAAAGAAAGCTACTCGTCCTCACATGAAAAAACCTCGTTTTTATGCCTCTCGAAACTCAAATACTCAGAAGCTTCCGCCCTCGCTTCGCTCGAACCTGTTCTCTTTTCTTTTTCAAGAGTAAACTTCCTTCAAAAAAACATCCATTTCAATATTAAAATTTAAAAAATGAAAAAATAAACACTCTTCGCATTCAAAAAAAAAACTCGTTTTCAGGCATCTTGAAATGGAAATTTTCGAAAGTTCTCGCCCTCGCTTCGCTCGGGACAAATTTGTCTCTCGTTTTGAAATGAACAAATTTCACATTTTGAGGCCTTCAAAAATCAAAAAAAAAAAAAAATCATAAGTTACCTAGTATATGAATACGTATGTATTATATCAATTGGCCAAACTTGATGCATGTTTTATTTATTTTTAATTAGAAAAGTTAATAATCAAAGTTGAGCTGTTTTTTTATATCCGAAGAAGTATCCAGTTCGAAGAGAAGCTTATGAAAAAAAATTACCCCCCCCCCAAAAAAAAATCTTTTTAAATTAAAGTATGGAGTGAGCCTAGAAAATTGAAAAAAATGGTCTGGAAAAATGGAAAAATTGGTCTGGAAAACCTGGAAAAGTCAGGGAAAATCATTTCCAGAAATGAGTGGACACCCTGTTAAATGTCTGACAAGGGAGGTGCCACAGGTGACATGTACCGATTTTAATGATTCTTGCACCATTGGATAGAGGACATTGAACATAGTCTACCACGAAATTTTCAGCTGCTGAAGTTGATATTTCGATTTTTCAGAGCGATTTTTCGATTCTCACATTATAGCAATTTTGAAAAACTGAGCGAAAATAGTCGGCGCAGGTCGCATACCGAAACCTTCAATATTATTTTAATATTTTAATACATATAATGAGACCATCCCACGGTGAAATTTTCAGCTGCTGAAGTTGATATTTCAGCAATCCTGGGCGATTTTTCGATTTTCACATGCCAATTTTGAAAAATTGGCCAAAAATAGTCGGCGGAGGTCGCATACTGAAACCTGCCATATTATTTGGGCATTTTAATACATATGATGAGACTAGTCCACGGTGAAATTTTCAGCTCCTGAAGTTGATATTTCAGCCATCCAGGGCGATTTCTCGATTTTCACATGCCAATTTTGAAAAATTGGCTAAAAATAGTCGGCGGAAATCGCATTCCGAAACCTTCCATTTGGGCATTTATGATAAAACTAGCCCACGGCGAAATTTTCAGTTGCTGAAATTGATATTTCTGCCTTCTAGGGCGATTTTTCGATTTTTTCAAAATTGCAATGTGAAAATCGAAAAATTGCCCTGGAAGGCTGAAATATCAATTTCAGCAACTGACAATTTGGGGTTAAGCTGCGTCCAGACAGTCCAATATGTTTGACAAATCTGATTTGTCAAATATTTCGATCAAATCTGTATTTGATGATTTGAATGCCTGTCAGAGCATCCACACATTCAAATCTCTGAATGACAAGACTTCCGATCGCCTGCTGTGATAACGTGATAAGAGAGTGACATTGTTGCAATTTTGAGTGATTTTCTTAATTTCCCATTCAAATTGCTATTGTTTTTAGTTTTTCCCAATGAACAATAAACTTTAATGATGTTAGGGATCTTTCTAATGTAATTTAAACACTCGGCGGTTATGGGAATCAACTGAAAATCACTGAATCAAGAAATGCGTGAGGAAAGTTGTCTGACAAAAGTTGAATTATTTCAGTATTAATTCTCAATTAGTAGATGTGGTTAGGCTATTATCGATTATGAGCAAATTTTGAAGGATTTATACGACGAATCTTCAACAACGCGAGCCTACGAAGGCACTTGTGTTTGTTTTATGAATATTTCATTTTAGAAAGATTCGCCTATCTAACCTACTAATGAATCCGTCATGTTCCCAATTGATGAAAACATTAATTTCACTTAATCATTTAAATGATGGATTTTCAGAACATTGATTGAAAATACTTACTTACCTATATCTATCGATTCGATGAAGACTTGAGAAGAAAATGTGATGATCGTATTTTTCCTTCAAAGATTATGAAACTATATCTACATTTAGAAGAAGAAAAAAAAAGTAATGTAGAAAGCAAAATTATGTAATTGTTCTGTATTCAGAATAAAAATTATAAGTGCAATCATTGTTTGATATTATGGAGAAGTAAAAAATGTGCTTGATACAAACATTGTACATAATGATAAGTAGGTACCTATGTACTTTTTGTATGCGTAAAATTTGAAACTGCGCGAATTTACCAGTCGGTCCATACGAATCTTATGTTTTTGTATCGCTTCAAAATTGAATTTGCACGTTTTATTTGCATTTTCCAGTTGTCTCCTTTATATCTTGAAGGCACATTCCGGAACAGCAGTTTCCCATCGAAGCATCCGCCTTGCAGGTGGCTCCTGCTGCAAGACATTCAGCAGATGCCATCGACGGCATCAAAGCCACGATGGCGGCAAAAACGAATAAAAAGACTTTGTAAAAATTCATAGCGACGAAACTCGGTAAACGCACAGAAAGAGTTGAATTTTCGAAAAGGATTTTTTTTTTCACTTGACGAACTGTTTGAGTTGAAAGTCGAACAAATTGTGATATTTTTGAAGCCATGAAACGAAAGTATATATACAAGAATTTTCGTAATTTTGGGAATTGGTCAAGGATTTTTGAGTAATTATCGAGTTTATGCTTCGAAGAAGAAATTGTCATTAGTTTAAATCATTAAGACGAAGTTTATGGTAAAAGGTATTATGAAGAAGAAAGTGTACTGAAGTAGTTTAGATTCAAAAATGTAGAGCAGTGGTAGGTACTTACCATAATTTTTTGATTTATTTCAATAACAACGTAGGAGCAGTTTCGACTTTCCACGGAATTTTTAAAGATAGTCATGGATTGCAGAAGATACGTAGACGTACCTAGAGACCAATAAGCATATGCGACTGAATACTTGGTTGGATAGAGTTGACAAAAAAAAAAAAAAAATGTGCTAAGAACGGAAATTTGAAATATCAAAGTCAAAAATGTTTGTCTGCATTTGAAAAAATTTGAACAATTTAAAGATACTTACAAATAATCATAATTTTTTCTCGAAAATGTGCAAGTGGAGGTTTCACATCAACCTATTATCTGCTGCTCTAAATATTAAGCATCAAAAAGTTTTGTACAAAGAGATTGAAAGAATACGTTTCGAAATACTTAGATGAATATATTGACTTATTGAGAAGTAATGAAATACCACTAAATTACTACATTATACATCGTGAATCCAGATAATCAATCGAACAAAAATTAAAATAGAAAAATATTATTTACGTGAATGTGCCAAACTAGAATTTTAACCTGTATTCTTGCAAGTTGAATATTTGATCACTTTTGTTTGCAAAATCCAATAACCTTTCCTGGTCGGTGCTGGCAGTACGAGCTACAGCAAGTTTCATGTATCTTACAATCTTTTCCAGTAGGGATGCATGATTTTGAGGCCACTGATTGCATAGTGACAAAGATGACAGCGCAAACGAACAAAAATATTTTGTATGTAGAAATCCATCATAAGATAGATACTAAAATGTACGAGTAGGTACTACTCAAAAAAATTGACGAAAGGATAGAATAATGAATTAAGTACGAACTTTGACCGTTGACAAAATGTACTCAAACTGATGATTTTATGAACTGGAAATGAAGTTATAATATGCTGACAATTTTATTTGTTTGGATTGAAGGAATTCCCGGATTATATTGATCGGTGTCAAAAGTGCACAGAAATCACGTACCTACAATAAAATATTGCATTTGTCATGAACACGGAAGAGCTGATACTTTGCGGAGAGATGATCACGATCAAAAATCATTGCTTAATGATGTGAACGTGAGAAATTCGAATTAGTATATGCCAAGCGTAATGTATTTTGTAGGTATGTACTACGTGAGTCAACTTTTGCAATTTTCAAAAAAAATTGAAGAAAATGAAAAAAATTCAAATATTAAGAAAAATTATGTATCAAAAGTGTGTGTTTTTTCTTACAGTAGAGCAACGTTTCCTTAATAATGTGAACCTAATTTCGTGCACACGATATCTACACCGCTAACATCAATCAAAATAATCCGAGAATTCCATGAATTTAAAAAAATAAAAATTTCAGAATATGTAACATCATTTTTTCATGTTCATAAAATCATCAATGCAAAAAATCATCATTTTTTTTCTCGAAAATATCCAAACGTACAATCCACACTTACGTACTCGTATTTGCTACCACAAAAATTAAGCAATAAAAAGTTCTGAATAAAGAGATTGAAAGAATACGTTTTAAAATATGAATTTATTGAGAAGTAATGAAATTCCACATCAAGAATCCGTATTATTTATCGAATAAAGTATAAAAATAGCAAAATATTATTTACGTGAATGTACCAAACTGAAATTTTAATATGTTTTTTTGCAACTTGAAGATTTTATCACTCATCTGCAATATCCAGCAGCCCATCCTGGTTGCTTGTGGCACTACCCGGTACAGCAGTTTCCTTGACTCCCATCGGGTTGCTAAAACGACTCAAAAGAACACCCAATTGACTCTGAATGTTGAAACAAACGTATGTACATATTATAATGTAGTAAATTTTGCCTTTCCGACTTCGTTAATTGTGTATAGAAACAAGATCTGCTGGAAAGTTCAAAGTTGCTCAAAATGGGCTGAAACCATTTTCTAATCGATTTAGGAAATTGAAAATAGGGCAAATACTTACTAAATTTCAGATTTCCAAGTCAATTTGGTAAAATTGTCATTTTTTGATATTTTTGATCCTTCAATTTTTTCAAAAATTCATCAAAATCCCCAAAATGTACTTCAGCATCTGAAATTTTTGCTGGTGATGTATTCTTGCATGCCCTTTCGATGTAGCATTGCTTGGATGATATATGTTCGTATCGATTTGGACACTTTCTCATTAGTCTCAAGATCAGGCGAATTTTTACTACATATTTTCAAAAATCTTGGAGTGCATAAATTTCCTAAAATAGTTTTGTCTCGTGTTGTTAAACTTATTTTCTGAGATACCTACTAAGTACGATTTTCATGTCCTTCAAGAAAATTTTGATGTGTTTGAACCAAAAAAAATTGTTTCGAAAGCTCACTGAAATAAACATGAGAAAATTTTTGGACTTCTAGTTTTCCACATAAATAACGGAAGCGATCTGAATTAGAATTCAGTTACTCCAACTTCAAAGACGTACAATTTTGAAAAAAATGCATTGATGATTTCACGAAATTGAAAAAATTATGTTACCTAACTATTATTATACATATTGAAGAGTGATATTCCAAAACTCGCTTTGTCCATTTTTATCAAAGTTGGATTTTCAGTGGGACCTGGTAGATGAAGTATTAACTCACATTCCTACATCATCAACCTACCAAAATGAGGTGTTAAACTCACTTAAATAGCCAATTCACTAAAAATTTAAAAAAAAATAATGTTCCAAAACGCGCTTTGTCCATTTTTATTGAAATTTTTTTCAGCAGTTTTTAGTGGATGAAATGTATACCTACACTCCTACATCATAAATCCACCCAAATAAAGTGCTAAACTCGCCTAAAAAGCCAATTTACCCGTTTAAAGGGAAACTGTTTTTCCTCTCTCCTGAAAAGTTGTGAAAATGGACCAAGCGAGTTTTGGAATATCACTCTTCATATGCACGTGTGAAGTACATTACAATAATTACATACATTACGCTGAAAAAATTTGTTCCAATTAAAACTGCACTTAGCATACTTCGCTCTTCTCACGTTCACATCATTCGGAAATCGATTTTTGATCTTAATCATATTTTCCGCATATCAGCTCTTCCATGTTTATGACAGATGTAATATTTTATTGTAGGTACGTGATTTCTGTACACTTTTGCACCGATCAATATAATCCTGGAATTCTATCAATCCAAACAAATAAAATTGTCAGTATTTATATTATAACTTCATTCAGGTTCATAAAATCATCAGTGCATTTTGTCAACGGTCAAGTTCATACTCAATTCATATTCGATCCTTTTTATAAATTTTCTCGAGAAAGTACTCGTATCTTATGATGGATTTCTACAAAATATTTTTGTTCGTTTGCGCAGTCATCTTGGTCACGATGCAATCTGTGGCCTCAAAATGCATCCTTACTGGAAACGATTGTAAACCCAGTAACAGACAAGGAAATTGCTGTTCCGGGCGCTGCCACAAGGAACCAGAATGGACTGCTGGAGTTTGCGTAGAAAAATCAGCAAATATTCAACCTGCAAGAAAACAGATAGGTTAAAATTCCAGTTTGGTACATTCGCGTTAAAAAATATTTTTTCATTTTAATTTTTATTGCGATTATCTGCATTCTCGCGATGTACATATGTAGTATGTAATTTAGTGGTGATTTCATTACTTCTCAATATATTCATATTTTGAAACGTATTCTTTAAATCTCTTTGTATTGCAAAACTTTTTATACTTAATTTTTGGGGTAACAGATTGTACGTTAGGTGTGGAAACTACACTTGCACATTTTCGAGAAAAAAAAGATGATGATGTGTCTTCAATACGTAGACAAACATTTTTGACTTTGATATTTCAAATCTCCATTCCTCGTATAAGGTGTTTTTCTAACTCAATAATTTTTTTTGCAAAGCTGCGAGTAAGTAACCTCGGGGGGGGGGGGGAGCGACCATAGGGTGCTACTCCCTCCCCTTCCTTGGACATTTTGGAAGTTGACAAAAGTTGGCGAAAATTGGCAATTTTGAATGTTCAATGATGAACTCACAACTCTAAAATTTGTAAATTGTGTCTAAAATTTTTAAAAACAACTTACAGTGAAGCATTCCATTCACCATTTGATACTTGTGATTTAAGTATTTCGAAGAAAAAAAAATCGATATCAATGTCATGTATCTGGGTAGCTACGTACCTGTTGTTTGTGCGATGAATTATAAGACCGTTTTGAAACAATCATGTGCAAAATGTATAGCAGAAGAAAGAAACGATAGGTATTTTAAAGCATGAAAAATATATTACCTATAAATTAAGGTACGAAAGCATTCTAATGCTGGTTTGAACATATTCCAAAGTCTTTTCCGGGATCGGTTTTGTCCTTAGCACAATTTCCAGAGCAGCAGTTGCCTATGCTGCCATCAGTCTTATACGTATTTCCATTACTCAGACATTTGGCTGTCGTGAGGAAAAATATTTTGTAAAAATTCATATTGTAAAGTTGAATGATACGTCGAAAACAAATACGAGCACCTATGAGATACACGAAAAATGCACATTGGTTACGCGATTATACGGCACAATTCGTTTGTATGAAGGTATTATTATGATTTTGTAATTATACGGGATATCACAGGTATATATACCTACGAAAATCTCACTAAAAGAAGGTTTCCCAAGGGTACAGATACAACTATGTAATGCATACTTGTAGGTACGAGTTCGATTGCCAATTAATTAGGTATGTCTTTCTTTCTTATTTTATTTATGGTAGGTACTTTGTATTTTAATGAAGATCTTACGCAGCGAGGATCCAAACAGAGAGAAATATTCCTGGAAATGAGAAATTTATGTACATCTATGTACCTAGCTACCTACACCTACCTTACTTAATCTGCATGTTAAAATTTCAGAAAAAAATAATTGTAATTTAAAATTCAGTTATAAAATGTGCACTGAGGCGGGTCAAAAAACAATGTAGGTCTAGAAATTTTTTGAAATATACATAATTATGTGGTTCCTTTTGAGTTTAAACCACCCCCAAAAATTGTTGCCCACCGCGATACCA
This sequence comes from Planococcus citri, assembly GCF_950023065.1. Lineage (NCBI taxonomy): Eukaryota > Metazoa > Arthropoda > Insecta > Hemiptera > Pseudococcidae > Planococcus > Planococcus citri. Next base: position 43,310,550 of record NC_088681.1, on the reverse strand, counting down.
TCCAGGGGGCTGAGCCATAATGTCTCAAAGAAGGGTCATTTTAGCTAAAAATTCATGTTTTTTTAAAAAAGTCAAATGCACCAAAATCGATTTTTTTTAGCCTTAGCACTCAATCGGTACAGTTTGAGATGCTGAATCTCCCTATGGAGTTCCTTTTTTTTCGAGGTTCGCTCGAGCTTTATACATGATTTTAGGATTTCATCAAATTCAAAATCTCGTCAGATTGATTCAATATTTTTTTCATCTTTTTAAAATTTCATTTAAAAAAATTCAATTCAGAATGGCAAATCTTGAAAAGACGAAACACTGTTTGAAAAATCATGCAGCCTTCCATTCATCATTTGATACTTACTTGTCATTTAAGTATTTCGAAGAAAAAAATCGGTACCAATATGTCATGTACCTAGGAAGGTACGTGTTGTTTGTGCGATGAATTTTTTCTCGCCGTTAATTTACTTTGAAATTATAACAACCTCATAAGACCATTTTGAAATGTGTATATTACACAATACACATTAAATTAGAATCACGGGTATAATGCATAGCAGAAAAAAGAAACGATAGGTATTTTAAAGCATAAAAAATATATTACCTCCTAAGTATAAAATTAGATAATGAAATGAACAAAATACAAAAAACAAAAAGACTGAAGTTAATAAATAATATTATAGTAAGTACCTAAACACGAAAACATTCTAAATCACATCGGTAAGGTATCCATGGTATAAATATTGCTCGATCGTAGATGATCAGCGATTTTGGCATTTTCCTTCCTTGTGTCCGATGAGTTGAAAACAGTATCCAGAGCAGCAGTTGCCCAAGCTGCCATTAGCTTTGCATTTCTTTCCATTATGAAGACATTTGGCCGAGGTCATCTGCGTAAACATCATCAACGCGGCGAAAACGAAGAAAAATATTTTGTAAAAATTCATAATTATTGTCAAGTTGAAACGTCTAAAACAAATTACGTTTGAGATAGGTACACGAAAAATGCACACTAGTTACGAGATTATACGACACAGTGCGTTTATATTATTATGATTTGTGATTTTCATTCGGGATATCACTGATATATATAGGAAAATCTCACTTGCCAGATTAAAAGGAGGCGTCTCAAGGGTATCAATCTTGTACGCTGAATATTGCTTTTGAATACGAAAATTCATCGGAAATAGTAGCAATGTAGGTTTGTACGTCATTATTTTTATAATCAAATGCGCAAATATTTATGATCACGTACATGCTGAGCGCCTGCTGTACTATGTACTACCTATGTAGTATGTAATGTACCTACCTACCTATACTCGTAGGTACAAGTTCGATTGCCAATTACGTCTTTCTTTCTCATTTTATTTATGCTACTTAGTATTTTAATGAAGATTTTATACAGCGAGGATCCAAACATTGAGAAATATTCCTGGAAATGAGAAATTTATGTACCTAGCTACTTAATCTGCATGTTAAAATGTCAGAAAAAATGTTAGATGTGTATTTGAAATTCAACTATAAAATGTGTAGCATGTGTGGTTTAATAACTATAGGTAACTTCTTGGATCGATCATAAACTACGTATGTAGTAGTTGTTGTACTTAAGTCATAAGTCAAACCTGGATAAGTGGAATCGCAAGGGAAACGGATTTTTTTCCACTTACATAGGTTTTCCACTAAAGTAGGTTTCACTTATAGAGGTTGAACAAATTGGAATTCCAGTTATGGAGGTTTTCGTTTCCCTACCACTTCCCCATCTAAACCTATGTTAAAGTCTTATATAAGTGGAATTTTATTCTGAGTAGCAGGACCTCTGGAACTGAAATGTTGCTTTCGTTTTACCTCTATAAGTGAAATTCCTCTCCTTCTTACCTCGTTAACTGGAACAAATTCCACTTCTGTAGGTGCTGTTATGATAAATGTTTCAGTTATAGAGGTAAGAAGGAAAAGAATTTCACTTATAGAGGTAAAACGAAAGCAACATTTCAGTTCCAGAAGTTCTGCTACTCAAAACAAAATTCCACTTACATAGGTTCTGTTTCCATTTAAAGAGGTGACTTTAACATGGGTTTACATAGGGAAGTGCTAGGGAAACGAATTTTATTCCACTTATAGAGGTTTTCCAGTTACATGGGTTCCACTTATCCAAGTTTGACTGTACTGACAAAATGTTCCAAATATGTGGGGGGGGGGAGTCGAGAGAGGAATCTTTACCGTCCATCATTTGATCTATATTCGATAATCAACATCTGTGTCAAATCCTGTCTCAACTTAGTAATTGCGAATCAACTAAGGAAGGTGAATCACGAAAATCCGAGTTGAGAGATTGGAAAGCGAATTTTTTCATGAGTCAAAAATTCTACTCGAATTGAAAAACTCATAAATCGTCTGTTCCGAAATCATGAAACTTGCATTGGAAGAGAGAGCTGGAAGTGAACCCATTTTTCGCATTATTTTGGCTTGAAACTCAAGCTCAAAAATTTTGGGTTCATTGTGTTAGATATAAGAGTAATTTTACGCAAAACATCAAAGGAGACTCGAGGAGGTGGAAGTTGAAGTTGAAAATTTGTTGAGTAGTATGAAAATACCTCAAGATTTAAAAATCTGTCAGCATTTTTACCCAAAATTCCCCCTTAATTTAACGTACCTACATAGGAAAATATGAAAATGAAAAAACAGATTTTTTTTTGCACCAATGTTTGATGCGTGATAAACTGTGTTTTTTGGACGTACTTTTGGCATAATTATACTTACTTGCTTAAAAATCTGAAAAAAAAACTTCTAACGTCATATCAGCTAAAATTGTTGAAAAAATTCGAAAGATTTCATATTTTCTTTAAAATTGAATGAAACTTTTTTCAAATGTTGGCAAAAAGGTATGATATTTATTTTCTTATACCGACTTGATAAAAAGGTCGTACTTACTTTTCGAACCTGAAAATCCATAGAGTTTTGTAACCAATTCAATCAGGGTTAAGCAATTTTTTAGTATATTTTTTCCAAATTTTCCAGATGCGGAAAATTGAATGAATGTGTTTGGATTCACTGTTGGTTATTTTTTTGTCGCAACCTTTTCAAAATTCTAATTTGTCTAATTTTGGACATACTCTCTAAATTTGAAACAGTCAAATTTCACTGCTTAGCAGTCACGACATTTTGCCTTCTTAAAAGCAGTGGCTTTTTACTGCAAAACAGTAGAAAATCTACTGAATTGGTCAGTCAAAATGTTACTGACTAATTCAGTAGATTTTTCACTGTTTTGCAGTAAAAAACCACTGCTTTTAAGAAGGCAAAATGTCGTGACTGCTAAGCAGTGAAATTTGACTGTTTCAAATTTAGAGAGTAATTTCAGAATGAGTAAACATACCTAATAGAGCCAAAATTTCTGTCGAGGTGATAAAACCTTTTTTGGTTATTTGTGATCCAATTCAAAAGAGTCGATAGTCATCATTAATTCATTTAGAAAAAAAAGTTCGAGAATATTCAAGTTTTATGTTGAGATTTTTAAAAAATTATTTCAAGGAGTCGAAGTTTTTAGTTCATTCAAGTACTTTTGAAAATTTTAATCTTTTCAATTGCAGTCTTATTACGAATCTATTCCATTTCGAGTATCTCACTATTGATTGATTCTGTTTTCACTCTTATCAAAAATAGATTTATCTACCTGCATATTTATCGAAGTACTTCACAATCAATGTCCCATTGAACATTTCATTATAAAAACGCGAAATTTGAAAAAAAAATAATAATGAAGAAATTTAAAATGTAAAAAATTTATTACGAATCAGATTAAAATTCGAATTACACGACACTTAATTACATAATTATATGTATAGGGGGTTACTTCTAAACGAGTACATGTTAGTAATATAATAATTAATAATCATACGATATGTGTCGTGAATCGGAGTCCAGTCGGAAAATCATCGGCGCTCTTACTGACATTTTCCTTTGCTTTGTCCTTTGAGTTGGTGACAGTATCCGGAGCAGCAATTACCCAAGCTACCATTAGATTTGCAGTCTTTACCATTCTTGATACAGGCCTCGGTTGCTTGCATGAGAACCATCAATGCGGCGAAAACGAAGAAAAATATCTTGGCGAAATTCATTTTGTAGCGATGGAAAATCGAAATCGAACGAGTCGAGAAAAAAGTAAAAAAAGCAAACTTCGCGTAAAACGTACTCGCAAAAGAGTTTGAAAACTAGTGCGTTGGATACAGCGTGGTTTATGATTTGTCTAGGATTGATTTGACGAGGTATTTATATGGTTCGACAATATAGAAAGGGATTTACCCGCAGGCATAATTGGTGTGTATTTGTGCATTTGTAATCGCATTTTATCTTTCTAAGAAAATGGGGAATTACGTTTTGCATTTGGCAAGTTTGCATCTGTAGCTAGTTAGTATGCGAATAAGATAACGCATTTTGGATTAGATTTCGAATGCCAATTACGTCCTTGTGGGTCGTTTTTGATTTTTAAGCAGTGATTTTATTCAGCGAGCTGTGTGTATAATGTGTTCTTAAAATGTGGAAACGAAAACTTGAAAATTTTCACGTCTCATAATACTCATGAGTTAATATTTTTGTACTATAGGCTTGAATTTTTTGTTCAATTGATTAGATGGTCATTAGATAGATGTTTCTGAATGTTTTTCCAAATTTTAAATATGTGATGAAATTATCAAATTGAGGAGAGCAATAAAAGTTAATAATAATAAATGGATAACAATTACTCAAGAGTTATTCCGAATAGGTCTTTATAGCTAACTATAGGTACGTAGATGGGTAATATTCTATTTACACACTTAGGTACGTTGAAAAATTCTTATGTTAGGTGGTAGGTACTAGGTAGGTCTAGAATCAGCTAACGAGGTTTTTTTTGGCATCTCCCAGTCTTCTCTCCTTTCCTCTGAAAACAGTATCCGGAACAACAATTTCCCATGGAACCGTTAGCTTTACATTTCCGTCCATTTCGGATACAATTTTTCTTTTTTGCTTCAGCCATTTGCGAGAACAGGAGCACCGCGAAAAATAAAAATATAAAAATTTTGCAAAAATTCATAATGACGATGTATGTTTAAGGTTACTATAAAACTTGACCGATTTTTTTCGAAAAATTGAAATTACTGTCTAAGAATTGTTAACAAAGACTACAAACTTTCTTTCGAATTGATATTATATAGAAATTTTTTAAAGGTGTGTTTTATTGGAGGTCAATTATAAAGTACCCATTGAAATTTTATCCGAAAAAATAAACACGGTAGTTGATAATAACTGCAGATACATCTTTAGAAATTACGCTTTTAAAATTATGTTTATTTAGTTGAAAACTCAAGATTGGAAAAATATTTGATTAAGTACTCGTTTTGGTGTTTTGACTGTATGAAGATATAAGATACGAGTGAAGAGTGTTGAGAGAATGCATTTTGCGATGCGAGTAGCTGAAATGTGAAAAAGATAAAGAGGTGTCAACAAATAGCAAAGGTAAAGTACCTATATAATCTGTGAGGACTGATGCTTGAAATTATTTATTGCATAAAAGTTTAAAAATACTCAAGTAAATAAGGATGTTTTGATCAATTTGCACGGTTTTGTGCGTTGTTGTATTCTACGTATGTTGCTATTTTATTAGAACTTGCCTCTAGATTTCTTGAATTGAGTAGGTAATCCATTGCTATAGGCACGTGACCGTTTATTTCATGATAAACATCAATACCTAAAGATTCTTGAGACGTACAAGGAGTGGTTTTCGTACTTCGGAGAAATTTTCTGCCAATAGTTTGTCACCAACAAACATTTTACTGTATTATTATGTATGAGATCATCAAATGTACGAGTATTCATTTATTCTGATCTTAGTTTTAGAACCTTGAGACTTCTTGATGGTATTGTGTACCAAAATTTTGATCAATTTTTCAAAATTATACCTGCTGAATATGGGTGTTTTTGACAAGTGTGAACCAGGGTGGGTCGTTTTTTTACTTTTTTCGAATTTTGATGGATCCTATCAAAAAATTACGGGCAAATAACCTCATTAAAGAAAGCATAGGAAAAATTTCAAACTTTCTGGTCAAAGTTTCATCCTCTTTGGCTTGCGCTCAAAGTTTTAATAATTGAAAAAAAAAATTATACTTATGCGTCGAAAAAATTGATTTTTTCAGGTTAGATGGTCTGTTAGTGCGCGTACAAATATAAAGTCGTTTGATTCTAACTTTACCACTTACGGAGATGATTACAAAATTAACCTATTTTAAAGAAAGAACACAAATATTTTGAGAACTCATGTATTTGGCAAAAATGAACTTTGAACTTTTCTAAACTGGTTCAAAAGCGATCATATGCAAGTACTAAAGATCTCAAGAAACCATCTAAACTGGAAATTTGTTTAAAAAATTGAAACATCGACAATTTTGAAAATTTTTGAAATTTTTGAGCTGGAGTCGGTGAGGAGGAGGGGCGGGGGTCCAACGTCGCGTTGACCAAGAAATTTGAAATTTTTCTTATGGCTTATTGAGGTCATTTAGCCATAATTTTTTGCTAAGATTCATCAAAATTCGAAAAAAAAAAAACTGAAAAATGACCCTTTTCAAGCGTCAACTTTAAATTTCGATGTTTTTGAATGAAGCTTTTGTACGTATGTTAAACCTCATTAAAATCTACAACTTCATTTTGAAAAGAGTTTAGGGAATTATGTTTCACAGAAGTCATTTTTGAAATGAATCTTAGGAATTTTTTTCGTCATTTTGCACAATTTTGATGATATTTTATTTATTTTTAGCTATTTTCATAAATATGCCTTTTCTCTCAGAGCAGGTTGGGTGGGAGCTAATTCAAAAAATCACGATTTTTTCGAAAATGCTTCCTCTTTAAGGGTTCATTTCTCCCCCCCCCCCCCCCCGAGGATACCTCCAGAACTGAACAATTTTCTGAGTAATTTTCAATTAAAAATGAAGGTCTTTGGTTAATTTGGTCAAAATTAGCTGATTTTTTTTTTGAGGCGGATCCTCCTTAAAGTATGTATGTACTCGTACATAATGAAAGAACGCTTTTGAACAAAAATATGCATTTTTTTATTACATTTTGAGGACTGGATAAAAAGCAATTGGAGGATGAGAAAATACGTACCGTAATATAATTATAGTCAAGTAAGTTGATTAATTATTTGCATCTGCCAGAACTTGGATCACAGTAATTGGAACAACAAAATACACCACTAGAATAGCATTTTCCCCCGTTGAGGTTACATTGCAACGAATGCACGTATTGCATCAGTATCATGATGGTGATGAGTGCTAGTACAAAGAATTTGCATAATTCCATTTCGATATACGATTGATGTGTTAGAAAAATGAAATTCAAGACTAGAGTATCATTTCACTTGATTTGCTGAATAAATTATGTAAGAATGAAATTATGATTTTTATTTACCTGTGAAAGTGTGAATATAATTTTGCTTATTTGTGGTAAAATTTTCAACCATATTTGGATAATTAATGCCAGAATTCTGAGAAATAGTAAAAACGTAGTTTTCGCTTCGAAGAAAAAGTACACCTATACATTAGTTTGGATTTACAGCTATTTTTTGATAAGAATAATGTGACAATTATTGTACTTCAATGTGTCACAGTGTTCTGAAAATCCCATAATGAAAGGGAAGTTATGAGTAGTTGAGTAGGTAGCCAGCTAGCAGATTTGTACTGAAAAGGCTGCTCTGGAAAAAAATATTTGTTGGATGGAAGTTATGTGTATTTCAAATACCTACCTAGCTAATTAAATGATACATTTTTGAAATCATAACACCTGAATTATAGGTACACCATCACGTAGTAAACATCCTGTCATGAAAACTGAGACTTTATCTGACATAATCATGTTTATATTTTGCAAAATTCGTGTGAGCAGAATCTGGAACAGCAAACTCCCCATCCACCATTTTTCTTGCAGGTAACTTCTTAACGATTATACGATTGTGCCTGTGCGGATGCCAATTGTACTATAATGCCACAACGGTGACAAAAACAAATAAAAATATTTCTAGGATATTCATTTCGATAATTTTTGAAAGAGTATTTTGAAAAAAAATACAACCGTGTAACTTGTACAATGTGTAAAGTGTTGCATTGCGATTTTTTCTTTGCTTATGGACGGCATAAACCAACTGGAGACGTATCTAGACGACGACGGCACGTTAATCCAGCACAGCACTCGGAAAAAAATCCTTTGGTCTGACATACTGATCCTCTGGGAACACACGATTGCACCTCAGATGGCATCACTGACAGCACAAAACCGATTAAAACAATAAAAGCAAATTTGCAAATATCCATTTGATATGATTTGCGTGGTTACGTATGAAATTCGAATGAAAATATGTAACAGTGTGATCAGCAGAGTAGGTACATTGTGATTGTAATTTGGTATAGGTTTCTATAATTTTTTATTAACATACGTATTTCATGCATATCGTTAAAAAAAATTAAGCAACGAGATTTTAACGTGGATTACTTTATTGAATTTATTAATACGTTTTCGAAAAAAATCATTAATAGTGTAGGCGAATTAGCTGAAAAATCGCATTAAAAACATTTTTACCTAGCCAAGATTTTTTTTGCGGGAAATTGTCGAGGGTGACCCCCTGAATAATTCCTGAGAGCCCTCAGCCTCCCATTTTCACTATTTTTTGAAATAAATAAGTTATTTTGATGACCCTGGTGTCGTTTCCATATGATTCGATACCGCTGAGCCCGAATATGACTTCAGATTTTCTACTACAATCACCTAGTTCCCTCCAGAGCCTTCAGCCCCACTCAGTTTTTATTATTCCTCCTCGAGGATTGATTTCACATTAGAAATAGATCGGTAATTTTGTTGTACATCAAATTTCCTACAACTTTTGTCCACCAACTTTTCCCCCTTCGACCATGAGAAGGGAGGATGAGGCCTCTTGAAATTGTTTATGGCATGAATAAGTTGATAATTCCAAATTGTTCGATTCAATGCTGATTTTCCAAATTCCAGTCGTGAGTTTGAGAAATTCGTGAAAAGTTTTCCAATATTTGTCTGCAGATTTGGAGGTTTCGATCAATTTGGGAGTAATTGAGTGTTTGCTTGTGCTGGAGGTGGTAAAAAAAGGAAGCAGCGCTGGAATCGCCTGGAATTTGAATCACTTTTTTGTTTTGAGCAGCCCATTGATACCCAGAGATCCACTCCTTTAAAGACACATCTGGAGAAGTGGCAAAATGTAGACAGTTTTGAATTACAACTTTATCATATTCCATTGTACCAATTATGTCCAGTTCAAACACTAAACCCAAGTATAGATGTAGTTGTCGCTGAAAATCGTACTTTGTCGTTCTAACACTTATATCTGTCGGGAGAAGTAGTCGTGATTCATAAACAAAAATAGTCGTGATGACGACCTGTTTAGTCGTTTAAAAACTTCTGTTTTTAGTACCTAATTTGTCGTTAATACCCCTCTTATTGTTGTAAGACTTGCCTGTTGTCGTTCAAACCACCTTTTTTGTCGTTCGATTAAATATTTCCCTTTCAAAAATAGTGAAAATGGGGGGGCTGAGGGGCTCTGGGGAGGGCTAGGCGAGTGTAGCAAAAAATCTGAGGTCATATTTGAGTACTTTAGAGTCAAACCCAGAATTCTCCACTTTTCGTCATTTTGAGAAAAACACAAAAAACTGCTAGAAGGTTGGTATCAGTAGTAGCAGGTTTCTAATCTCGTCTATAAATAGTGCTTTGGGTAACAATCGAATTGACGAAAAAAAATTTTTTCCATAGCAGTAATTCACGATACCACTTTGGAGAATTCTGGTTTTGACTCCAAGTCTGTAAAAAAATCAAAAAAATGTCAAAAATACATAATAAAATGAGGGATAATTCTAGATTCAAGTCTGTTGAAAGTATCTCAAGGTTGTTTACAGTCGACTGGAATAAAAAAAAATTTTTTTGAAGTATTTTTTTCAAAGTTTGACTCGAACCCGGGACTTTGGACCCCCTCACCATCATGGCATCGAATGGGGTAAAATGTAGAATGGCAATTGATGCGTACCTACTAACTGTACCCAAAACAACCATAATCTCATTTTTGAAAATTTTGGACTTTTTTCGGAATTGGACTCGGACCCGGTACTTTGGACCTCGCTGACTGCGTCATTATGTCAGATTGATAAAAACGGAGAATGGCAATCGATGCATACCGACTAACTGTACCCAAAACGATCATAACCTCATTTTTCAAAAATTTGGAGAATTCTGGGTTTGACTCTAAGGTACTCATTTGTGCTCAGCGGTATCGAATCATATGAAAACGACACCTATGTCAATAAAGTAAGTTTATTTCAAAAATCGTGAAAATTGAGGAAGGGCGAGGGGCTCTGGAGAGGGCTAGGTGAGTGTAGCAAAAAATCTGAGGTCATATTCGTGTTCAGCGGTATCGAATCATATGAAAACGATACCCTACTCATTAATAGTTATTTTTTTCAAAATTCCCATTTCACCCCCCACCCCTCCTACGATACATTATTCCAAGTTTTCACCACGGCGCACCAAAGCAAAAATTTTAATATAGTATATGATGTTTGAGGGCCACAAATACATCCAAAAAACCAGTTTCCAAAATTGTACCTCGCAATATTGGTTGTTAATAGGCATAAAAAAATGAAAAAAACGTCATTTTGAGGGGTAAATATGAGGGGAGGGGGTTGAAAATTTTTGTGGGGATACCTACTAAGGATATACATAACTTCGAGAAAACTTTTCAAAATTTGTTGAAATGGGTCTGAGAACTGTGTTATTGAAATTTCAAAAAAGGGGGGTTCCCCAAAAAGGGGAGGTGGCGTGGATCTGAAATTTTTCACGTGGTAGTTTCTCGATGGTACCCACCTTCCATGCTAGTATGTATCAACCCGAACGCTCTCGGGGGCCATTTCACCCCTCCTATGCGCCGATAGTTTTTTTGTGTTTTTTTAGAAAACCCCTCTCATTTGAATGGTTCTAGCCCCACCCCCTAGGGGGTAGAAGGACGGTTGATGTATCATTAGATCGGAAATTTGACGTAGAACAAAGAAGTACTGAACTGTTTTCGACGTAAAATCAACCCCTGAGGAGAAATCTGCGAAAAACCCATGGGGGGGGGTCAGCCCCCATAAAAAAATTAGCAAGAGGGGTACGGGGTGGTAACTCTCAGGAATTACTCAGGGGGTCACCCTCGACAATTTCCCGCAAAAAAATCTTGGCTAGGTAAAAATTTTTCTTTAAATGCTAATTCGCCTACATTTGGTGCAGAAAAAAATTTGATTATGTACTTACAAGTAAGTAGCTGGTATATTGCCCAAAAACACGAGTGGTAATTTATGTCTTCAACAAAACGTATCCATTAGTTTAAAGTACCTACCTATTCTAACTCTTGAGATAAGTTGTTGCATTAATTTTATATGCGTGCGGAAATGTACCTAGGTGCTTACCTATCCTATCAACCTAGGTAGAATTCGGTTTGATGCATACCATATTTTAAAAAATTTTAGTCAACTTAAAATGTGTGTTTAGAATGGTGAAATTCGGAGAAAAAGACTTTAATATTATCGAAGTACATTCAAGTTGAAAAAATGAAACTTGAAATGTAGGAAGAATGAATTACAGTCCTGTCAAGTTCATTTCAAAATTTTTGAATTGAAAAAATTTATGTTTTTTAGGTAATTGAAATTTTTTTTTTTCCAAAATTCTAGGGGAAAAACGAGAAAAAAACAGTATTTTTCGATAAAAAGGAGGACAAAAGTAAGCACAAAAGCAGAACTTGTATAGGATTAAGGTTATTTTGAAGAATTTTTCCCGCATAATGGATTGAAAATAATTATTTGAGATTAAATTTTTGTTCCATTTTCAAAAGTTTTAAAAAATAGTCGTGAGAATGAATTTAGGTAATGTATATTTCAAATAAGTACATAATTGAATGAAATGATTAATAAAATTTTAATTGAATTGATTGGTTCATACAATCGAAAATTTTAACGAGTTATACGAATAGTTATAGTCAACCTGCTGATTAGAAAACTGAGTCATTTGTCTTACAATCACGGTTACATCTCCTAACGTTCTTGGCACTTTCCAAAACGTGCGCCTTTCTGTTGGTAACAGACTTCAGAACAGCAATCCTCCCATTTACCAGTATGGCAGGGTTTTCCATTGGCAATACATGCTTGTGACGATTGTATCAATGCCACAACAGCGACAAACGCGAACAAAAGGATTTTAACGAAATTCATTTTTCGATAGGTAATTTTTGAAAAAGTAATTCGAAAGAAATGCAGCGATATATAACTTGGTTGATTGGCAAAAAGTTGGATTGTGATTTTTCCTTGGTCATGAACAAAGTTTATATGCGTAGCAAAATTTATGTTCAAATTGTGAGAAATGGAGATGTCATTCTAGTAATTTAGATCTCCGAGAAGATAAATCCATTAGTCTGGAATCCTAAGAAATTTTGAAATAGGTACATACTTAATGTAAACGTCGTTCCTTCATGTGTCAAAAATTCAGTTTCATAATTTCCATATACTTACTTAGTATGTATTTCTAAAAGTGTGAATCATTTCAATATATTGTGTTAGGTGATTGTTCTGAGAATAGGTAGATATGTGAAATTTAAGGAAAACATTTCATCATTCGAGTGCGAAATATTAGTAACTATTCCCGTAAGAGTCCATAGTCGCATACACCACGTGAAGATTTTTCCTTCCGTTCGCATACCATTCCTTTACAGCAAGTGTGCCGAACGTCTCCAGGATGGCATGATTTTCCCCTGAAGATACACGATTGCGTCAATTGCATCAATGATGCAAAACCGACGAAAACTATAAAAACGAATTTGCAAACATTCATTCTATGTGGTTTATGATTTACCAAATACGTATACCTACTTGAAATTCGAACGAAAATACACAATACTTTGACCAGCGCAATTGATTATCGTATGAGTGTAATTAGGTAGGTGGGTAGGTATAATTCACCTGGTAAAAAAAAATAATTAATGACAGTATAAGTTTTTAATACTAATTACTAATTAGTATATTTGAACTTACGAGTACGTTTTCGAACTAAAGTATTAATAGGTAGGTACTTGATAGTCTTTACCTGTTTACCAACCCTTTAATGACTGTACCTCTACCTACCTAGTTCCCACCTACTAAAATCAATTTACCTAGGGAATGAAACAACTCATCAAGGTTGATTCAGATAATTTGAATTAGTCAACTGGCCCAGCACACAGTTTAGAATTTAGCACTGCTGAAAATTATTGCTCCAAACATTCTGTCATTTGACAAAAAAATTCTACATATTTATATAGATAGGTGTTACCTGTTCAACTGTTCTAATTTTTAATATTTTGAAAACTCTTGAAAAAATCGAAAGGTTGCTGTAGAATTCTAGAAAATTGAAATCAATTCCAATTAATTTTTTAACAATTACTCTCAATCAGTAAAGTAAGAGAAGTCGAGGTGAAAGAAGAGCGGGTCACGTTATTTTTTTTTTTTTAGATTGAACTAATCAAAAATTTGAAGGTTCGCAGATAAACAGATTTAAATTTAGAAACAAACTAACGAACTCGTGGTTATAAATTACGTACGATTTGCTACACCTACCTATGTACCTACTTAGATAATGTTTCATAAATCATAAGCAATTTGATGAGTATATTTTTATGTAGGTACGTATTTTAGTAAATGCAATAAAAGTACATGAACTGGAATATCGACGATACAATATTGTTTTGTTTGATCTTTCTTTAATGACTCGCAGTGCTTTGGAAAATCCCGATGATTGTTTGTATTGTCATAGGTAACTCGATAATTTCACTTTTAATTACGTTAAGGTTCATGAAATCAGATACGTTTTAACCCTGTAGTAAAATTAATTGCTGATTAAAGCGGATAACGGGTATTCCAAAAGCAATTGAAAGATATTGCAGAGGTACTACTAGCTTGAAAATGTAATACGAGAAGGGTTCAAAGGTGTCAATCTGCCTCACTTTATAGGCCGGTACATAAATTTTGATTTGTAATTCATTTCCAACGTCGACTGCATATTTTTAAATTACAAATACATACTTTGTAAAAATAATTTGAGTTATCTACATCAAAATTAGTCATCCTGTAGATTTCAGTCGTTCAGCTTTGGAATAATTGTTCAACGGGGATTAAAAAATGTAAAAAGTCACTATTTTCAACTAAACCTAAAATTTCTCCAATTAATTTCTTTTTGTGAGAGAAAAGAGAAACTGGGGAAGGTGACTCATTACCTCTCTATGTTATCTGTATGGCCTGTTCTGATACAAATGCTGCTTACAAGGGAATCTTTCGATTACTCAGTTACCAATTTGGTCTTTTTTTCCCTCAAGGACATGAGGATCTATGGAACAGACTACAAATAACATTTCAGTTTTCCTTACGGAAATTCGAAGTTTTGAACTTTACGAAATGATTCAAAAATTGCTTCAATGGATGAAAAAATTGAATGACAAGTTATCCTTAAAAACCCAATCTTTGGCTTTGAGGTTCAAGATTGAGAATTGGGGATTTAATGTGCGATTGAGTAGTTATATGACTCAATGAATATTATTCTTTGTAGGTCATATTCCAGCTACGAACAAATTTTGAGGACCACTTTCAAAATGAGTGAGAAGAAGTGTGCGTAATTATGTACCTACCTACCTGCTATCTACTTACCACTTTTTGAAATTTTACCAGGTCACTTTTTTTTGTTGAAAACTTTGGACCCTTAAAAGTACTTTTTTATTCATTCAATCATTCATGTAAACGCAATTTAAAAACATTTTAAATTTTGGAATACAATTAATATTCCGCTAGGACATTTGAACTTTTTTTTTGGTAACCTATAAACCTACACTATAGGTGCCGATGTTCTCAGGCACCTAAATGAAAAAACAATATTACTTACTGGATTTGTGCATGAAATTATTCGTATTTTTTTGGATGGGGGGAGGGGTGGACTGAGAAGGAAAATAGAAATGTAACGATGAATGATATTGGCGACAAATTTCGGATTCACTTGAGCAGTATTAAAAAAAATTACAAATGCAACAATCACCTTTTCCATCAAAGGGTGAAAGTTAGATTAGCTGAGTGTAAATTTTTCATGAAATCTGATCAATGCTCAAAACATGTGGTACAAAATCTTCGTTTTTTTTGAATTTTTTTTTGCAGTTTTATTCTCCAAAGCGTATTGAGTGATAGCCTCTCCTCTCCTCCTCCCGAAAATAGTTACACGAGTGTTGACGTGGAAGAATATCAGAAAGCTGTCCATTCATTCAGGAGAAAAACCAAAACCATTATGAATTCTCTGCATTTTTTACGACATTATTATAAAACAAGTTTTTGAAATTTTAATCATTTTTTGTAATCAGTTATTTTTGTTGAATTACAATATTTTCAAATAGTACAATAAATCAGTGTTGGATTGAACTTTGAAAGCATGTTTTTTCAGGGGGGGGGGGGGAATTTTTGAATCGTGTCATTTTATCGACAGAAAATCGTAGTTTATATATATATGTATGTTGACAAAAATTCGAATTTCATCATGCAAATAAACCTTTTAAAAAAGTAGCGAAACTGTTTCATCAAAAAATAAGAGAGAAAAAAAAGATAAAGAGATGAAATAGTATTATTTATTTAAAATTATTACAACCTGATAAGAAGAACTCGCATTATTTTGTTATCATCTGCAATTAACATAATTTCGATTGATTTAATAATTAAAACGATCGCTTATCTCGAAGATTTGTTGAAAACCCTCCCGATTAAATAGGATCACGCTACGATTAAAGCAAATCCTTATCTGCAGTTCGGATTCCCCCTTTCTTCGATGACAATGATTCGTTAATTCTTACGAGCGTTCTAAACAGATTCCTTTGTTTTGATCTGTTGATGGAATACAAACGTATCCTTCGCAGCAATGATTCTGTAGATCTCTCCAAGGACAAACTTCTCCGACATCTTTACATTGCGGTTCCTCCGAATCGTCTGACGATATCGATTGCATTAACGACGCGAAAACGACAAGTACAAAAATAAATATTTGACCAAAATTCATTATTATTTTTAGAATGGCGAACTATTTCAACGATAAATCGACCTTCTCAAAATAAATATTGATGCTCGTGTTTGTCTGAAATCGAATGTGTAGACTAGACACTATAAGAAGACGATGGGTATACGATAAATTTTTCTGGATTTCCCGTTCAAAATTTTATTTTTACGAAACTTGTTTTTCTCGTTTGTTAGGTAAATCTCGAGTGCGTATTATCTATTTAGTCAAATACGAAGGTTGGCCCGTGGTTATTAATTATATAAAATTACGATTTGTTTTGTACCTATCTTCCTGATGCGTATGGTTTTTTGCCTCAATATGGTAATTTGGTAGGTAGAGGTACTAAAGTTTCTTTACAACATGTGCGAGTAGGTATCTGCGTATAAATTTTCATGTTTTGACCTCGACCTCGTCGATCAAATTGAACTTGTTGTTCGAAGAATAATCGTTAATTGAATTTTTGTATCTCAATTGACCCCTCACCCCTTTTTGGATATGGCCAGAGAGGTCAAAATCATTTAAACGCCACCGAAAAGCTGCTAATTTTGAGATACGAATTTCTACTTGTTTTTTGTTCCTAAAAATTATATTTTAAGAATGAAGGAAGGACTCTCAATTTTTTTACTTTTTACGTATTTTTCAAAAAACGAACGATTAGGTTGAAAATTAAAGTAGAAAAAAAATTAAAAGATGCCATAGAATATATACGTGTATTTACCAGACTATCCAATGTACTGGGTACTTAATCATTAAATTGTAATAAAAAATCCAGTCGTTTGATTGGAACAATATCGTTGACCACGAGAACCGAAAAACTGATGCATCAGTATCGAAATGAATTCATTTTCAGTTCCTGATCGACGAAAATTCTTATCTAATGGCGACGTCTTTCTCGGCAAATTCCCCAGCTTTCATCTTGCGTTGCCATGCAAACGGATCCTTCGCAGCAATGGTTCTGCAAATCCTTCCACCAGCATTTTTCGCCAAGTTCGTTGCATGCTGGGGTCTCTGACTCTTCGGCTGATATCGATTGCATTGACAATACAAATACCGCAAATACGAATAAAAATATTTTAAAGAAATTCATGATTGACTAATCGAACACTTCGACAAAATAATCGATCTTCTCGGTATAAGTATTGGAATGTGACTGAATGTATAGGCATCTGTGATGATGCGATGTGCAATGAAAATTTCATTATTTCCAGTCTTTAGTAAAATATCTTTACGAAACATGTTTTTCTCGTTTAATAAATAATGTGCTATATATTTTTGTTCAGAAAAATCGAAGGTTATAGCTCGTGCGATCAGCCTAATACCTATTTATATAATAAGTAGGTATAGAAGAAGTATATGCCTACGAATGAATATTGCGAAGTATGTATTTTGTATCTGTAGGGTTTCGGATATTAATTTTGGTGGCATTAATTTAGTTAACGAGTTATCGAGGTATATTTTAACCTTGTCTGTCAAATTAAACGTATGTATTTGAAGCTATGAAGCACACATTTCCTATCTGTTTGGGTTTGGGTTGATTGATATAAATACCTAAAAGAACATTGGAATAGGTAATTTCGAAAAATGAAATTCTTTTGGTGTGTGAAAAAAGTAAATTACATTTACACTTAGTTTATTTTCAATAACGAATAAAATACCTATGACTTTAATAAGGGCTTATTTCTAATTCTTTGGAAGTAAGTGGAACATTCGAGTCGTCGAAAAATTCATCCGCCTCGGCTGGGGCTGGATCCGGAGCCGCATCTACAGTTTCACATTCTGCTATATTTGGATCTACCTCAAGCGGTGCACAATGTCCCACCACTTCAGGGCGTATTTGAACACATCGCGTAGAACAGCAGTTACCCAAACTGCCATCATAAGTGCAATCTGCTCCATCGGGAAGACACATTTTACTACGCGATACGTGTAATTGCGGATTATCAGTAATTGCAGGTCTAATAAAAAAATACATTAAAAAAATCAGCCCAAAAAAATCATACATATTTACCTTGTGATTAGGTAAATTTTTTGAAAATATGATAAATTAGTAAGTACGTGCTTCAGGACCAAGCGACGTAATTTCACTTCCGATAGATAACGTAGATTGAGTTTATCAGCATGAAAAAATGAACTTATGACTAGCTCTATCTCTGGAAGTCGGGATAGCGTAATTTCAAAATCAAACGCGAGGAAATCATTTCGAGCGAGCTTTCTTCGGTACACCAAAATTAGGAACTCCGATTATCTGTATTTGTTCAGTTTCGTTGGCAGGTTGGTTCGCCTTGTCATCGCAAATTCCAGTTAGATTAAGTATCGGGTGGTTGCAATAATCAGAGCAGCATTTACCCATATGCCCGTCCCAATGACAGGGTGCTCCGTCTGGTAGGCAATCGGCACAATACACCGATTTTATCACTATGGCGACAACGATCACGAACACGAATAGAAATATTTTCTTGTACAAATTCATCGATCGCGAACTTCTGAAAAGAACGTTGTGTAGAATTGAGCCAGACTGATGTAGGTACTTTTTTCGTACCATCATCAGTGTTGAGGAAAAAAACCGAGATTGTGTAATGAGATAGCTCAGATTCCTCAATCGTAATCTTTATCAGTAGGGAAAAGATGATTAAAGAGGTGATTTAGTTGAGATAAAATGGAGATGCGTGGAGATTTTGAGAATTATTATTGCCATGTGAAGAGAGTTGAACTTGAACTGTTGGTCTGCGTGTAATAATTTGATATGTTCAATAAAATGTCTCAAAATAAATCGATGAAAAATAGACAATTGAATAATGCGAGTTGAATGTAGGGGGAGGGGGGTTCCAGTGAAGAGCTTTCTGAAAATTGGTTGAAAAAAAGTACCTACCTAAGTACCTAGTGAAAAAAGTAATAATTTTTTCAAAAAAAAAAAAAAAGATAGATAACATGATTAAATTTTGGTCATTTTCAATTATTTGGGGGGAGGGGGTCAGGGGGTCAATTTAACAAATTTTATGACACTTTCTGCAGTTTTGCCAAATCATCATTCAATTTTGAGAATTTCCGACCATAATTCTTGGTATTTTTCAATAATATAGTAGTTTGTGCAAAATTTAACCCAGATGAGACATTTTCTCAAATTTTGGTCGTTTTCTGATCGTCCACCAATTTTTGACATTTTTGAATGATCTTCACAATTAATTTTACAATTTTTTATATGTAATACTTTATTTGTGAATAATTTCTGACTCTTTATTAAACTTCGAGATCGTCAGAATTTTTACTTTGACCTTCGACCATTATTATTTTGTATGTATATTTGTTGATTGATCAATAATTTTATAACTAATTAATCCACTTTAATTTTTCTTTGTTTCAGGTGAGTGCAAATTTACTTCCAAAAATGATAGAATATGAACTCGCATATGAGAATAAGTAAGTTATTTCATAATGCTTATGAGAACAGTGACTTTACACATGTGACCTTTTATTTTCAATGGCAAATCAAAAAAAAAAAAATATACCTACCTAATCACGGAATTTGAAAATCAGCTGAAATAAATGTCTAGAATTGAGGTGATCTGATTTTCCGAATACGAATTTGAAAACATTAGATAGAATTTTTGAGCTCACAAACGATTTTGATTTTCATTGAATTTAAAAAAAATCAAAACTTGAGTCAAAAATGAAAAAAAAAATCAAAATTTTACCAAATATACCAAGTTAGCTGAAATTTGGCGTGTGCCCTGTTTTCGACCTTTCAAATCGATTGGAAACGGTTTCAAACCATTTTGAGTGGTGTAGTTCTGGAGCACTCTAGCAGATTTTTGTTGAAATGAAATTTACTTAGTACCTACCCTATTTTTAATATTCTGAGTCGATTGGAGGGGTGGTTTCAGGCTGCTCTAGAGCCTTCGAGTAAATTTTGGAAATTTCAGATTTCCTAAAAAGTTGTCTGAAAACCGTTCAAATTAACTTTAGCGTCACTTTTTTTTCCAAATGTAGGGTATCTGAAAGGTAGTTAAAAGTAGTGAAAAAGTAGTGATTTTATAAAAATGGGTAGTGAAAGTAGTGAAAAACTAGTGATTAAGTCAAAAAGGTAGTGAAAACAATTTAAACACGCAACAAAAACCTTCAAAAAAATAATATTAAAAAAATGATTGAAATTGTAAAACACCTGGTCTGTAATGCAAATTTTCTTCCATTTTAGAGTTTTTTTTTTGGAAAATTTTTCGTGAAAAATTTGATTTTGTTAATTTTTGTGTGTTGGGGGATGGGGCAGGGGTCGAGTGGAGAGCTTTCTAAAAATTTAGTTGATCTATTTGACTAATTCAGTTACGTTTTGGTGAATCAATTTCAATATTACGTGCAATGTTTATTTATTCGTCATCATTGGATTGATTGGAAAAGTCGTTTGTTGCAATAAATTCGATAAAATGCAGTGCAGAGATTTCGATCATGCAAACAGAGATTGCTTATCAAGATATGATTTGAATTCAAATTGAAAGAAACGATTTTATGTATTTAGCTATGAAGAATTGAAGACGATTAGGTTTGATCGAGAGTTTTTTTCACATCTATGTGAAGAGTTTTGGAGATTATTACTCGTCGTGGTTTTTTCTTGTTATTTTACCCAATTGTATAAATAAGTTCAATTTGAGTAATATTTTCTGAAAATTGAAGCATGAAAATTATAGGTACCTTGATATGTATGTATTTTATTGTTTATTTCAAGCTTGAAATTCAATCTGAAAGTCATATAACTGCGATGTCTTTTCGAAATCTGAAGTATACATTGATAAAGGATGAGATTTCAGTTTGAAAAAACATCCCCGAAATCAAATCAAAGTTTGGCCGACGTTTTTTGTTCAAAAATTGAAGAAAAAAAATGCAATGAATTTCGAATACGAGTAATCAACTCCTTATTTATCTATTTTTCAAACATGCGACAGTTTATGTTCTAAAAAAAAACAACAATGAAATATTTGTAAAATAATTCAAAAAATTTTATGTGTAAATTTTGAAGTGATTTAAAATTACTACGCGTCATAATTGTACTTAGGTATTTTATTTAGGTATTTCCACTTGTATTTTCATGCTTTATGTACTGTCACTGTCACTTTCTTGCTGGCAAATTGCCATGAAATGATTATCCACCTTACGCTGGACGATTCGCGAGTAGAATTTTTGGAATGATTTATCCATCCTACTCACGGTAGGAGAGTTTTATCTACTCTTACAAAAAATATTCGCCCCGTTGACAAATTGGATATGCGAAGAAGCTGTTTTATGTGCATTTTAGTACGATAATTTGCATATAAATGAATATAGTTTGCTATTTTTTTTGAACCTGCTGGTTAATTTATCTTTCTGTGACCCCCGAAGTATAAGATAAGAGATTTTATTATTATTGTGGGTTTCTCCGCGAAGCTAATTACGAGACTTATCGTACGTCTACGTACCTAATTTTATATTAACTTGGTTTCTGAAAAGATAGGTTGGTGTTGGTTGGAATGTGAAAGAAGAAAATGAGTTAATTACGTAGATTTAGTTGCTATAGTTTTATCATAACAGATAGGTGGTTTCGCGTTCAGGTTTAACAAAGCGTCTGGTTTTTTTTGCGAATTATTTTGCACTTGATTTGATCAGTTATTTTGATTTGGGTTTTAAAAATTTAACTTACTTACACTTTTTTGTTTTGTTTCAAAACTTTTGTGATCTACATAATTTGAAGTTTGATTTATTAAATTCGTCAAAATTTTTTTTCTGATTGCCTGGTAATCTTGATAAGCGTTCCCGTGTATCAAACCAAAAACTTTTTTCAAAACCCAAAATTTTTCTAGAAATTGATTTTTTTTTTTTTTTGAAAATACAACATCGTAAAAAGTGCAAGTCCAAAATTTCACATTGAAATCTACTTTAAAATTTTCAAAAATTATAAATTTTTTGGAGCAATTGAAATGGATCAAGAGTTTAAGACTACCTACCTATTTGTGTTTAAAAAGTGGTTGCGTACGATTTTTTACCCTATTTTTGATTTTTTTCGAAATGAAAAATTGGTTGATTGTATTGTAGGAAGACCGGTATCCAAATTTTTCAGTCTGAGGTGACTTTTCTCTTTTCTCAGTGTCCTTTCTTAAATCTCAAAAGATATGTAAGGAAAATGAGTAAGGTAAAATTGGAGAAATAAAAAAAAAAATCTTGGTAAGAAAAGCATTGCTTATGAAAAATTAACAAGATACGAATTTTAAATCCACTTTTGAATAGTTGAGCTTTAAGCCAGTTCTCAGCGAATAATTTTACTCGTACGCGTATTTCTGTTTTTAAAAACTGAGAACGACCATTTACTTAATAGGTATAGGTAAAACTCTCAGTACCGCACTGTTTTCAGAGCGGTATTGTTACACTTTACCGGCTACTTTCAGCAGTACGGTACTGACGCGAGTTTATCAGTGACACAACCGTAATATCAACAATACCTATGTGAGTATGCATAAAATGGCGATTAGTGAATCTTTATAACATTTTTCAGACGTTTTTGAGCGAATCTATTCTAACTGAACTATTAAATTAAATATTCTTCTGTACTTTCAATACTATGATTAAGGATTTGGGCCAGTTCATTCCTCATATTCGTACATATTCGATGAAATTTAGTTTCAACTTTCAAAAGATATCAAGTTACGTTGTTAAATTCTTTTATGAATAATTTTTTCAAAGTAAGAACATCATAGACCACAGTACCTGTTGATAATTCCTTGGGAGAGTTGATTTACAAACAAAACACACATTGAGAATGATCAAGTGAAGTGTAACTAATTTCGAGAATAAACGGTAATACATAATATGAGTATATAAGTACTTTGGTAAAATTCACATCACTTTGTTATCATCACATTATAAACAAAACAAAATTCATTTTCTGATACCTAGATAGAAATTGAACATCCACGATTTATTTCAAAACTAAACGAACTAAACGAAGTAAAATTCACTCAAAGAAGTAAGAAATCACATGTACGTAAATCTGTAATCTACTTTCAGCCAGTTCATTCGAAGGTATTCGATGAAATTTGTGTTCAAAAGATATCAAGTAACCATGTTTTAAAATTCTTTTTTGAAGAATAAATTGTATGTACGAGTACATAACTAAACTACTACGTACTTCAGTAAAATTCACATCACTTTGTTATCATCACTTCACATTTTAATGTAAATACTAAAAATCGAAATTGATTTTGTGAATAAATAAACTAAAACAAAACGGAATTCATTTTCTGATAGATAAAAATCAAACACCCATTGCTTTATTTCAAAATTAAACGAATAAGAAGAAAGAAAAGAAATTCATATTCAAGAAATCAAAATCACTACCACATGTACAGTACGTTATCTTTTCTATCTACTGAAAAACACGCTTCGAATGTAAAGCAGGGTTGCCATTTAGATAAATAATTAAAGAACTACAATTGTAATTTTTTTTACATTTTTGTGTAATTTTGTACGCATAGTGACTTAAAGACAACTGCCTTGTTTTAAACAGTGAGGCACTGAGAGCTTTACCTATACTAATTAAGTAAAACATATTACTCAACGATTCGGCAAATGTACGTGAACACCAACTCGTGTGCTTTGCAACGCTCGCCTTCGGCTCGCGCTGCAAAAATCACACTCGTTGGTATTCACGCACTTTACCGAACAGTTAAGTAATATACTATTACCTACAGCGAATCCGAATATCTACGTATCCCTTCCTGTAAACTTGTACTCGAAAGCTTAAGTGCTCCAAGATAACTCGCGAAAGTAAAAAAGGAAACAGAGTCCGCAGAAAATCGAATTTTCTCTATACCTCTTCGTGCAATATATTAACACAATTAGGATTTAGGAAGAAAAACTTGAGTTGGGTTTCGGTATATTCTCGTATTTGGCGGTCAAACGTTATAGGATGGCCTCCCTTTGGTAAGCTGCTACCACACGTTGGCGGAAAAGGAAAAGAAATTCTTTGATTTGGTAAATACGTAGCGTGTTCGTATAAATGTATTTACCATAAGTACACACATACCTACCCTAGTATATAAAATAGATACTATTACGTTATAAGCGCAAATAAAGCAGAATACTCGTGAAAAGTGTATACCCAGAGAATATACTCGCACATAGAATAGGAGGTATCATCTAGTTTACGTAATAAAACCAGTACCGGTTACTTTTTCTCGTGCAAATCTCCGGGGTATTTTCGTCATAGATGCGCAAACCATTAGCTATATAAATGGCGGAAAATTCAAAAATGAGATTTCTCCACACTCTTTGTAATAGTATTTATCTTTTCGGTTTCGCGAAAATGGAATTAAACGGTGACGTCTTTTGCGCAGAGATGCTTTTGATGTAATACGTGTATGAGGTTTTTTCTTTTTTTTTTCTTTCATACTGTATTTTTTTTTTTTTTTTTTTTTTTTTGTTTGGTCGTCATTGGGCCGAATATATATGGACGGTGTGACCTTAGCAAAAACCGCATTATTCGACCGTAAAAACAAAGTAATCTAATTGCGTCATCATTACCAAAACCATTAGCGTACAAGGGGCACTTAATGGAATAGTCGAGCGGAGAGGGAAAGGTTCAGGGGAAGTGTTGAAGTGTATGAAGAAAATTGAGTAAAGAGAGTGGACGTTTTACTAGATATACTCGTACATACAGCTATACGGCATGGCTTGATGACTTGGAGGAAAGGGTGGGTATGTATGTACCTGAATGACGAATCGTGAATTTGTGGGAAAATTCGTGGGATTCTTTTTGGTGGATTTTCATCAGTGGAATTTTATTTAAAAGCCTTTGCAGAAATTGGAAAAATATCTATAGTTGGAAAAAATAAACTTTAAACAAAAATTTTCAAGATGGTTTAAAAATATGTTAAGAATAATGGTGTTGAAGGATAGACGTAAATATCTAATAATAAATACATTTTTCACACTTTTAAAAATCTTTTTGAGGGAATTTCTATTAATAAAAAAAATTAAATAACAAAAAACAAGAAAATTTCAATGGCTTGAAATTTGTTTTTGGATTTTTTAACAATTGAAGGCTTTTTTAAGTCTGTGAGAATATCATGTTAAATCGAAGCTGAAGAGTCTCTTTTCAGAGGAACTCTGCTTGGAGGTGGAGATACTTTGGTTGAAATTAAAGCGTCACAGCCGAAGGCACTTCAATCAAACATTGAGGAGTCAAACGTGCTGTTGGGTATTGTTGATGAAAGAGCGTCCTGGAGAGCGCTTGAAAAAAAAGAGCCTGTGGTCTGTTTCAGAGCTTCTTTAAAAAAGACAATACCAGAGTTGGACGTATAAGTAGGTACCTACTTTGATAAAAATTCGAGGAGCAGATGTTACAATATTGGAAGGACTTGATCTCTTTCCTGGTCTTTCTTGATTCCTGATTTTTTAATTTTTGTGTAAAATTAAGGTGAGAATTTTCTATTTTGAAAATTTCAGGAATTTTCATGATCCAAAATTTCAAGATTGCTAAACGGTTGCATTATTTTTTTGATCTCTCGCAACGACCAAAAATGGCTCAAATGGAGTTATGAGCTCAATTAGGTAAGGTTTCTTTTTGTTTTGACGATTGATGATGATTGATGAATGATGACCCATTATACAGTTTCATAAAAATGTAGAATTTTCTCTCAAATTTTATAATTATCGACTTATTTTTTTTTTTCCAAAACATTTTAAGACAACCTTCGTGGTTTATTTAATCTTCTTTTAGGTTATACGTAGAACATTTTTCGTGACTCATTATGAAGCATTTCAGGAGAAAGAGAAATAGATGGTGCGGCGCGCGGCGCTGTCTTCAGGGTCCTCAAAACATTTTTTAATAAAAATGTCACGTCATTTTGTTCGTTAATTTTTGTATATTGTATAGAATGAATTACGAGTGGTCTGGTTCCTTCAAAAGAGCGAGTATGCAATAAAAGTTGCATCACATTATGATGGTCGCATATCGATCAAATCGCGGGGACACGAAATGCAGAAGTTGGAAATTTTACCTGCCAAAAAGCATTTCTTTGGAAATTTTCAAAAAATGTTTTCAAATTAGATAATAAGGCCATTCCTTTTCAATTCAACCAACTTTTTGAGTCATGTCCTTCGATTTCGGTCAATTTTTTCACAATGTCTACCCACCCAATAAGTAAGAAACCCGCAATAAGTTTGGTCTCAGTCCCTTCAGTGGGTGGGCGGGTGGGGGAGGCTTTAATTATTTTCACATTGTCTCGAGGTACTCAACTTCAGCAGCGCATACCTCCAAAACTACGATACTTTGATCAAAACTGATTTCACGGTTCGAAAGGGCATTGCATTTTAACCTTTTACAAGTATTTTGAAATTTTCAAAAGTTGAAAGTTGAACTTTCGAAAGTTCAAATTTCAAAATGGCGCTGTAAGTGGGAGCTGCCATTTAAAATTCTGAAAAGATTTCCATAGATGTACCTTTTGATGCTTTTTTGAAGTATTTAATTTTCGAGATGGGATCTTTTAATTGAAAGAGAGAACCCCCTCCCCCCACATTTGGGCAAAACTTTAAAAAAAAATCTGGGGCATGCGATATATCGAATTCTATGTTTTTAGTAACTCTGAAAACGAATATGACGTCAGATTTTTGATTGGACCCCATCCTTGGCCCCCAAGCACCTCCCAAAATGGGGTAAAACTTCAAAAAAGGGTTGTATTTGTACGACACATGAAATAGGTATGTTTTTGGTGACGCTGAACACGAATATGACGTCAGATTTTTAATTGGACTCCATCCACGGCCCCCAGAATCTCCCCAAAGGAAGTAAAAGTTTAAAAAAAGGTTTCTTTCATGTAAACGTGTAGAAAATTCGATTAACAGAGCACTTATTGACGCATAATGCTACAAAAAAAAATGAAGCTACCAAATTTACCAAGGTACCATGCAATTAGGTACAGTTAGGTATTAAATTATGATGACACAAAAATAGGTTTATTTTTTAATCAGTGCATTGTGAGAAAATTTGATTCATTTTCCTAGACATTTAAAATATTTCAAAATGAAATCAAGTAATGATGAAGTGTAGTTGATATTAAAGCGTTCGATGGTTCGATTGATGGTAAAACAGAAGAAAAAAATCAACTAAAATACATATGTAGAACATCTTTCAATTTCTGCGTGTTTTTTTTTTTAATCACTTTTTACCATTTCCTGTTTACGGGATTAGCATTTACAACGAAAACAGCTCCAACAAGCAAGCACACGGCCAACACGAAAACGTTTTTGAAAAACTTCATATTTATATCAAATAACACTTTGTTATACAGTTTGCACGACAAATGAAATAGTAGGTACTCAAAAGGAACAAGCATTCAAGTGGTACAACCTTCAGTTCTTAAAGGTTTTTTATATTTACAAATTTTAATATCAATTGAGAGAATTTCGACGCGATGGTCGAAATTCAAAAGAATCAAGCGAGTACCTGAAAAAATAAATTGAATCCGAGAAATCCGCCATTTCTTTTAAAAATAATGCACATTTATCAGGTATTCGCAATTAATGTGTCAAAACGTGGTTTTGAGTCGCAAAAGATATTGTTGTACATATTTTAAAATGAAGTTGTATTTACCTAAGTACGTCAGGGTGGATCGTCCCAAAGAAAAAGTCGGCAGTTTTTGACCGAAGTGAGCAGAGACTTTCATTTTGAGTTCAAAGTTACCAAAAGAAATGTTTAGCCCTCAAGGTGCTCGTGGAGGGGAGATATGACCTCTCAAAGAAAGGTGAATTTTCGAAAAAGTCGTGGTTTTTTTGTTCTACCCTCTACCAAACCTGTTTTGGGAAAAGTGATCCAGTTCCAAATGAAATATTGAAAGATATCATTAAAATGTTGGGGGAAATATTTCGGAACGCAGTAGTGCCAATTTTTTTTATCAATATTACCCTATTACCAATTTGTGTATTTATACCTTGTGACATTAAAACAATAATTATTATATTAAAAAATTTGTAAGTTGTTGGCTATTTTTCTCGATTTTTTAAAATTAACAATAATGACCAAAAAAACCAAAATTTTTGAATTTTTGAGCTTCATTCATGAATTTTTGAAAAAATTGAGACAACGATAATTTTTTTCAGTATTTATCATCTGATGAAAAATTGAACCACTTAACGTTAGCCTGAATAGGAGAGGAGAGGAGAGAGGTGGCCACAAAAGCGAGGGCGCTAGCCAGAGGTTTTGGTCCACCAGTAATTCTATAACTTTACAATACTATATAGGAAGGTATCAGTTGAGTATTGACACGCAGCAGCAAAGGTGATGGTATTATAATACTTATAGGTACCCGGGGTGTTCTTCTAGAATTACGTGCTGGAATTGTAGAGAGTACTTATACGTTTAAGAGGCAGCAATCATCGTTAAGTGGTGCCATCGGTATCGACATTGTTATTCAAAACATTCATCGGTGTAAAGCTTGAATTGTCGATGAGAGGAGCGAAGTAGAGGCAGAAAGAGAGACATAGATAGACGATGGCGACCTTTAGCAGTACGTACTACGAACTAGTGCGGCTTCCGATGGAATTTTTTCACTTCGTACAGTTTAAAAACGTTATAGGTACTACGACGACTTAACAAAGCGGGCGCTAAAAAGAGAAAAGTGTATACCTATAAAAAGGTTCTTAGCATTGTTAAAAGATTTATAAGTGTTAAGCCCCCTATTAGTGTACCAGGCTCGGTAACTGAAGAAATAAAGCTACTTAAAAACCCTTATATTTTCCGCTTCGATACGTAATACAAATGCTACCGTTTCAACTAACACCTCGCATAGTAAGAAGCCGAGGCCGAGGTCCGATGCTATTTAGTTCTGATGTATTTATGCATGTATACGTAGGTATTTCTTCTGTACGCCGATTGATATGCTTACTGTACTCGAGTGAGCATATCTGCGTTACATTTATTTTAGATATTCATGGATATACGAGTACAGTCTATAAAATATATGAACAGACTCGATTGAGTTCACCGCAATGAACGAACCTTTCTACCTAATCCGTGTATTGCTATAAAAGTGGAAATAACACGAATTTTTCCGGTGATCCGGAATTAAAACCTTAGTTCGATGATCTACTTTCATTCACGGTTAATTAAACCATAAGTGACCCTGCAATGGTACTAATAGGGGCAATAATAGTGATAATGCCGAAAAAATGAGTTATTTTAAATTAAAATACGTATTTATTTTGATAAAAATAGTATTCGTGATTTGATTTCAAGTTCAAGTACAAGTTTATTTAGGTAGAGTGTTGTGATTTATCCCCTGAAAACGTGCTATGAGAACTGGGAAGTGTTCAGGTTCGGGGTATAATTTTAATTCATTTTTAACGCGTACCTTACGATTCATTTTTCCAGGAATAAAATATAATTGTCGGTTTAATTTATTGCTGTTTGGCGAGAATACTTCACTCAATAAAGAAAGCACGTCTGCATAAAGGTGCACTTGATATAAAATGTATCTACTCGTACATGTATATTATTGTATACGTAGGTAAGTTGAATCGTGACGTAGGAATTTTACACGATATCAAGGCTACAAAGTACTAAAATATAATACTTCCACTTACCTAATACCTACTCGTATATGTACCTAACTAAACCTACATGAATTATCGACATTCATCGACCTAAGTGCGGATTACAGCCATGAAAAACGTTTATAAACCCAAAAAACGAACGACGTTCATTGAAAGATAATCGAACCTTTGATGGGTAATTAAAAGAAACGATTCGAGTAGCCTAAAATAGGCCCAGTCAAGTTTTCGTATAGATTTGTAAATTGGCGTTTAATTTAAAGGCCTTTTAATGACGAGGAAGTTTTAAGGTCGATTAATTTTCCATCAACTTTGGAGGCAAAAACTAGGTGAAAGAGAAAAGAAGCTTATTTATATCGGAAGAATTATGAAATTTGTAAAGTCATAAGGTGTTCAACTACTTGTTGAGAATTTCGAAAGTGTCAAAATTCAGGAGAATGGAGGTGTAAAATTGAAATCTACTAAGAAATAATGTGCTCTAAAAAAGTTTTACAAAAGTCCTGTAAATTTTTATTTGGAAATCCACCCTTCTTTCCCCCGATTCACCATTCAGCAGCTTCTATGAGAGGTGTACGTTTGAAGAGAAAATATTCAAGAGCATTTGTGACTGAAATTTCAGCTTTTTGAGCTTCTAGATTTTTTTAGCAAATTTTTGGGAGATTTAAAACTCATGATTTTTATAAGAAGGTATACCTACATTTACGATTTTTGTGGAGTGATAATCGATTTGGCTGAAATTTGGCTCACTTGAAAGCTCATGCCACCCATACTTTGGAACCAAATTTTCAGTTGTCGAAGTTTCTAAAATAGCCTTCCCAACCCGATTGCGACCATTTTCGAAATGATCTGGAGTCTCCAGCAGAAGCTTTAAAAATTCCAGTACCGTTTATTTCTGTAGAAAATTGTTCAAAACTTCGTCTATATTCTAAAATCGACTTCTCGAATCGATTATGACCATTTTCGAGTCGATCTGAAACCTCCAGCAGAAGTTGGTTTTTCTCCAGCACACTTGAATCGTTCCTCCAGAAAGCGCTGCACTGTAATGAACTACCGCTGTTGAAAATTTGGTTTTGAGGTGTGGGTGAGACGAACTTTCCGTGAGCCAAATTTCAGCCAAATTGGAGGTGACTATAGTTGGCAAGGTTCCCCTGTATAGTCAATAATATTTTTTGAAAAAAAAATCTGGCACTAATACAGGTACAGAAATGTCTTTTGAGGTTCAAAAGAACATTTTGACACATTAAGTGCACTTACTGATAAATGCACATTATTTTTGAAACGAATCGTAGATTTCTCAAATTCTAACAAATGTACTTACTTTGCGATTAAAAAACACATTTTGACACATTAATCGCGAATACTTGATAAATGTGCATAATTTTTAAAAGAAATCGTTTGATATTAAAATTCGTAAGTATACACGGAAAAAAAATTATGGATAATTTTTACTATTTCATACAGTAACCGGATCCCATTCAAAAATATTGCGATTTTTACTATGAGATTTAGTAAATTTTACTATGAGATTAGTAAATTTTACTATGAGAGTAATAAATTTTACCTAATTCTATAGTAAAATGTATTTTTTGGCTGAGTAAAAATCACTATTATTTTTGGATTGGATCCGGTTACTATACTGAAATAGTAATTTTTATTGTTTTTTTTTTTCAGTGTAAAAAACCTTCGAAACCTGGAGGTTGTACCACTTCATTTGTCGTATGTACAAAGTGTAGGAAAGTGATATTGATATAAAAATGCAGTTTTTCAAAAACGTTTTTATGTTCGCTATGTGCTTGCTTGTTGGAGCTGTTTTGTTTGTTAATGCTGTTCCTGGAGGTAGTAATCCAGGAGTACATCCAATTCCACCACCAAAACCAAAACCACCTAAGCCACATGGAAAATGAGGAGAAAAATATCACGAATATCGAGTCGCACTGTTTCAGTTACTTTTCTTTTCTGTATTATCATCATACGCATTATACGCACCATAGATCATTTTTATGTCAACTGCACTTCATTTTCATCGTACAATCTACGGAACAGTTATATTTATGTAACTTTTATTTTTAAATATTTTTAATGTTCAGAAAAATAAATCGAATTTATTCGCTCAGATTAAAAAATAAATATGGTTTCAGACATATATCGTAATTTTATTATCTCATCATGTACCGTAACATGGGCCTTAAGGTGACTTCGAAGCTTCATTTTTTTTTTTTTGTTAAATTGTGTGCTTTTAGCTGTAAATCCATGACGTTGACAGTTTTCTAATACTGGATATGATACTTATGTGTAAAGGAGAGTTTTTTCTTTGAATTTTTCAATATAAATTATCTCGTCAATTATGAAAAAAAAATTTAAATAGCGTGGCATTCTCGTAAATAAAATTTACAGCTGTTTCAAGACTTGATTTTGGAGGAAAATATGAAAACTTCGGTACCGAGGTATTTTGCTTGAAGGACTTTTGGATTCAGGGAAATTTTGGTAATTATTATTTTTTTTTTAACCTCGAAAGTCGTGATCATTACAAGAAAAGTTACGAATAAGTATTCGATTTTTATTTTAAAATTACCGATTTGACATTAGAGTTTTTATTGAGAAATACCTACTTCGAAAAGATTTTGAAAATATTGTTATTTTTGAGCGGTGGTCTTTTTTTTTTATTATGGACCCATCAACTTTTAGGTAATACAGAGTAGAGCGTATGGATGGATGCAATGCATTTACCTAGAAAATCCGTATTGAAGAAAGTGAATCAGGTTGAAAAAATGTTAAATAACAATCGACATTTTTTTAATAGATTGCGATATGTTATAATCGTCACGGATTTCATTTTTCATGTTTTTATTCAGAACAAAACAAAAACGGAAATGCAAACAGCAAATCTGGTGTGATTGGGGAGTGAAAAATAAAAGGAAGATGAGATGTACTTACAAAATGTTTTACAGGTTCTCTACTATTGGGCAATGA
The DNA here is from genome assembly GCF_950023065.1 of Planococcus citri. Taxonomy (NCBI): domain Eukaryota; kingdom Metazoa; phylum Arthropoda; class Insecta; order Hemiptera; family Pseudococcidae; genus Planococcus; species Planococcus citri. Next base: position 43,277,913 of record NC_088681.1, on the reverse strand, counting down.
AGAAATGGAAAAAAGCTTGTACTTAATTTTTATTCTATTTTTTAAAATACTCGTATGTAAATTTACGATTTGTGCAAGTATTCTGGTAGAAATGATTGACACTGCCTGTAGTGTCCCAAAAAACGGACTCTTAATCTACTAAAAAAAAAATTAAAAATGGGATTGAAAAATCCTTTCTTTTGTAGACACTGCCCATGTTTTAAAATTATCACCCAGAATTGTCGAAATATTATGCATTTTTTTCAGGTTGTTTTCGTTCAAGAAAATGTGGCAAAATGTTCCAGAATTGCTTCAGAAACGAGTTTGAGATGTGCAAAAAGCAGCAAGTTGAGCTTTCATTTTGACTCGCCATATCGAAATTTGCTTTGTTTTTTGAGTTGTAACGAGAAAAGTATTCATCGCGAGTTATCGTGACTTTTTTCCCTTCCTAGGTTCATATTCCATGGTTCTTCATCTTATGTTAATCTTTAAACGAGCTAATTTTCAAGTGAAAATTGTACAAAAATCTTATTTTGCGTAAAAACACTACCTATACTTGAGTGGTCAAATAATTCAGTGAATTGATTTTTTTTCCAACAGCATTCAAAAGTACATATAATTGATGCAGAAGTTTCACTCTTCAATAATGAGTCTCAAATAATCTAGAATGACGACATATATTTCGTATGCAATTGTTTATTAGGCTATGAGTTTTGCTGCAAATTCACATCGACTTTTATCAAAGCATAATGCTTAGGTAGGTAATTATTATTGATGTACAAAATTATGACACGATTGAAGCGTAGCTTATTTTTTAATCTGTGTGAAATGTCGATAAATTCAATTCATATTCCTAGATATTTAAAAATATTTGGAAATAAAATTAAGTAAACGTTAATTTTCCTTGAATTGAAAGATAAAGATGAAATACCGTTGATATTGAAGTACTCATTGGTGCGTATGGTGATTATACAGAAAAAGAAAAATAACAAGAACAATATGATTCGATTTTCGTGTTTTTATCTCCTCACTTTCCATGTGGTTTTTTTCCAGGTGGTTCTGGTGGTGGAACTTGATGTACGGGTTTAGATGGCTTTCCAGGGACAGCATCAACTACCAAAATAGCTCCAATAAGCAAGCATACAGCAAACATGAAAACGTTTTTGAAAAACAGCATTTTTAAAAGCAAAAACAATCACTTTCTGAACGACAAATGAACTGGTATTCAAAAGTAACAATCATTCACTAATATAATTCTACCAATGCTAAGGATTTATATTAACGAATTCTAACACCAGTTAAGATAATTTCGAAGGTCGAAGTTCAAAAGCCTCAAACGAGTAATTGGAAAAAGAAATGGAATCCGAGAATTCTATCATTTATTTTAAACAATATAATGTGCAAGTACTAGTATGTGCAATTAACATGTCAAAATGCTTTTTTGAATCTCAAAAGACATAATTTTATCTGAAATTTGACATCTAAGACGATTGCACGTTTTCGGACTTGACGGTTAGTTTTTTCATTTTAAAGACACCTTCAATTTATTTTTTAAATTTGAAAAAAATTCCATTGCACGTCTTGAAAATTGAAAAAATTGTCTGCATTTCCACCCTCCCTTTCTCTATTTAAACATTTTGTCATGTTTTAAGACATTACAAACTGCATCTTCTTGTTGATCCAAAAATGCATTTTGACACGTTAATTGCATCGACTGATAAATTCACATTAGGTACCTAAGTACTTTTAAAAGCTATTGAAAATTTTACGGGTTGTATTTTTTTAAGGCACATGGTTCTTCATGCTTTTGAATGTTGACCTTGAAAATTATCTTAATTGTTCTGAAAATTTGTATAATTATAGGTATATAAACATGTTCTATCCAACGCATTGTATCATTCAGGAATCGTGCATTCTGAATAGGTACCAGTTCATTTTCCGTGCAAAGTGTAGCAAGTGTAACTGTTAAAAAATGCTGTTCTTTAAAAACGTTTTCGTGTTTGCAATCTGCTTGCTTATTGGAGCTATTTTGGTTGCTAATGATGTCCACGCAAAGAAATCACCACCTCATCACCACCCTGATCCTAAACCACCTCCGCCACATGGAGATCCGAAACCACCGAAACCACATGGAAAATAAAGGTACTGCGAAAATGTGCCAGTTTCTTATCTTCGGATGTATTCACCAACGTCGCCAAGCACTTACCTAAATACATATCAACAACTGCTCATCTTCGTCGTTCAGTTTCGAATATGGTTCAATTTCCAAATGAATTTTTATGCATCTAAGAGAAATAAATCGTATTCATTCATATGGATTAAAGCACTAATGGTTTCAGTATTCATATGTATCTACATTTATAATGTCCAATTTCGTATACATTCCCGAAGATAATATAGATATTCTCTGATAAAACGTTGTAATTTTCATTGAACGCAGAGTAAAGATGAATTCTTTTTGAAAAGCAGAAAAAATCGCAAAAATAAGGACATCTGAAATTCAAGTTACAGAGGTTTTTAACACGTTCTTTCTAACAAACAATCCTATTCACATTACATTCTTAATGGTGGACTATTAAATGCCGAGCACTCCATATTGATAGATTAATTCCTAATTAATCAATTTTTGACACATAATTCTGTGATTCTCTTGAATGTTGAGTTCGTTCAAATTTATATGTAATCTACATACATATTTGAAAACTTGACGGATATCCATCCTACAAATAAAAAACCCTAGAGAGTCCTAAAATCAACGAATTTTTTTTCTGGAAAAAAGTTATTCTCTAAATCGCATTATTTTCAACTCAAAATCCAAAATTTGAACTGATTTGGGTTCACAGAGGCCGAGATACGAACGATACAAATAAAAGCCAAAATTTTGGAATTTTCAGACCTCACTCCACGAAGAGAAAACTGAAATACAACTTTTTTTTTTAGGAAATCTCTTCAATAATGAATCCGTGATTGAACAAAGCAAATTGAATGCATATCTGTCTACCAGCTAACACCTGTTGGCGCATGTGCGATTGTGTATGTACAACACTGTATAATAGGTATATATATGTACATCTTATTTTAAAAATCTTATTTAAAAAAATTGAAAAAATAAGGCAACTTTTTGAGAATTTTATTTTCTGATACAAGAAATTTTTTCCCCTCATATCATCCCACAGGAACATAAATAATTGAATATGGATACATGGCATAGGTAAAAATTTTTAAAAACACAAGCTTGTTCTTCAAAAATTATCTCTGAAAATTGGAAGTGAAAGTTTTTTTGACTGAGCGATGCAAGGGTGAAAATTTTTGGAAAATTTCCGACTTATGATATCAAAACAAAATTTTTTTTCATATATAGATATATTAATGCTGGAGTGCCTCAAGGTAGTGTTCTGGGACCAATCCTGTATTTAATTTACACAGCTGATATACCAACAACAGAAGAAACCGAAACTGCAACGTTTGCTGATGCACTGCAATTTTATCAGTTCATCCATCCCAAGCCCAAGCAATAGAGAATCTCCAAAAAGCCCTTGATGGGATCTCAAGATGGGCAGATCAATGGAAAATCAAGCTAAATGAGCAAAAGTCAACTCATGTCACATTTGCTAAGAGAAAATGTGATGTTCAATACTCAGTCTACATTAAACAGAGTGAAATTCCAGCTGCCAGGCATGCGAAGTATCTGGGTATTCATCTTGACTCTAGTCTCACCTGGAGGCACCATACTCGTATTGACCAGAAGAAGACTCAAATCAACCTGAAACTCCACCAAATGTACTGGTTGATTGGACATCATTCAAAAATGAAGATTGAGAGTAAAAGGCTAATTTATCAAATGATAATTAAACCAGTATGGACGTATGGGATACAGTTATGGGGATGTGCCAAACCATCAAATTGAAAAATCATTCAAACAGTTCAAAACAAAACTCTGCGAACAATCACGGGTGCAAGATGGTTTCAGACCAACGAAGCACTACATAAAGATCTTAAGATAAAGTGGGTGGATGAAGTCGTTCGAGAATATGCAACAAAGCATGAGAAGCGACTTCATGGGCACATCAACCCAGAAGCTTTTCAACTAATAGATACTAGTATGATGGTTAGGCGTCTTAAACGTCAAAAGCCTCATGACCTAGTGAAGTAATATAACATGTTATGTACATATAGCAGAGTGGTTCACTGGAACAAATTGGCACATGTTACTAAATAAAATTAAAGTTAAATGTACTATGTCAAAAAAATATATATAACATATCAATATCTACTTTTGTAACGTTATGGCACCATTTAGTTGAACGTCGTTGTGGCACCAAGTAGCAAGTGAAGAAAACTTAGGTCATTTACGCGAGCGTTTTTCTGGCAACGGTTTATTCATTAATAAAAACCAACTGGTGCCTCTATATTCTATGAGTATAGAGTGATGATTAAGGGTATAAGCAACAGCGCCATCTAATTGAAACATTTTACAATGAATTTTCACAAAAGAATACATCGAAAACCAATGAGACCTGAAAATGGTGCCACAACGTCTGTTGACTATATAATTTTACCAGTATATTAAAAGGGACTTTTAAATGTCGTTGTGGCACCATTACAAAAATTTGCCTAACGGCCCCTGGCAGTGCCCTGATGACATTCCACACGATTTTAAATGAAATACGTTGTGGCACCATTTGGTGGTGCCATCAACGTAATTTTGGTGTCTGAACAAATACATCAATTATGAGTTATGTACTCTTTAAATTTGAAACAGTGAAATTTCACTGCTTAGCAGTCACGACATTTTGCCTTTTTAAAAGCAGTAGTTTTTTACTGCAAAACAGTGAAAAATCTACTGAATTGGTCAGTCAAAATGATTTTTTACTGACTAAGCCAGTAAATTTTTACTGTTTTGCAGTAAAAAACTACTGCTTTTAAAAAGGCAAAATGTTGTGACTGCTAAGCAGTAAAATTTCACTGTTTCAAATTTAGAGAGTATTTCCTTATGAAAATGCGAACGAGTTCTTTGAAAAATAGAGAAGAACACATTTCTGCGCGAGCAAACAAGAACGTGAAATTTTCGGAATAGTTTTGGTTTATAACTTCATTACAAGCATTTTCACCATACTTTTTGAATCTACATATCTTTATTCATTTATAAAAAAATAAATACCTATTATTTTTAGAAAATGTCTGATTTAAAGGGAGAGGAATGTGCAGAGAATTTCTGAAAAATTCGAAACAATTGGAATTTTAAATTTTGATTTGTGAATTGCCAATTTGGGGATTTCGCCATGTTCAAAATTCTCAATTCGCCTTGCTTCCAACTCAGAACTAAAAATTTTCAAACATTTTAGAAAGCGTTAGGGCTCCTACTCCTGCCAAACCGCCCGTTACTATAAGTATCTGCATACCTTTTGCAATCGAAAAATGTATTTGACACGTTAATTTCGCACACGATAAAATGCATTATTTTTAAAAGGAATCGTAGATTTCTTGGATTCCATTTATTTGTCAAAGTAGATACACACTTCATGCTTTTTGAATTTCGACCTTGGAAATTTTCTCGATTAATATCAAAAAATTCGTGTATATATTAAACCCATTTTAACTGTCGTATTGTATCATTAACAGTACATTTTTCGTGTAAAGTGTAATTGTTAAAAATGTTGTTTTTCAAAAACTTTTTCGTATTCGCTGTGTGCTTGTTTATTGGAGCTGTTATGGTTGCCGATGAAGTCCATGGAAAAGGAGGATCTCCATTACCGAAACCAACTCCTCCCATTCCCATTCCTAAACCTAAACCTAAACCACCACATGGAAAATAAGGAAAGAACTGTGGAAATCGAATCGTACCGACATCTGTGGTTAATCTATATTCGTCTGCATTCCTCAACAACGTCACCAAACACTTACGTAAATATCAGCAATGCCTCATTTTCGTGGTTCAATCTTGAGTATGATTTCATATCGAACTACTTTTATGAGGTATGCACCCGGAGAAATGAATAGAATTTATTCACATAGACTAGGACAAAAACACTATTATGGTTTCAGTAAATGTCTTAATTCTTATATTTATTAATTTATCTAATTACCTATCTGTTATGCATTCTCGAAAGTAAAATACAGATTTTCTTCGATAAAGCTTTGTAATTTTTATTGGAACAGGAGTCTCAAAAATCAGTATACAGCTGTGAGTTAGGTAAACTTGTTCTTCCTATCTAGAATAATTTAATCCAGTTTATGCTGAACGATTTCGCGTGAGTGATGAACTCTTGAATGCAGTGAAAACAGTAATTTCTGACTGAGAAGTAGTGAAAATTTGGAAAATATAATTTTAAACTTTGGATACTTACGTCTGGAACCCTTTCCTTTTAACTACTTGACTTGTGAATTCTCAAAAAAAGTTTGCTCTCGCTTCGCTCGGCCATCGCTTTTTTCCCCTTTCAGGTTACTTTAGGTGTAATTTGAAAATGAGTCTTCTGACTTAAATTACAAAAATATCAAAAATAGTCCAAAATAAACTGATTTTTCTCATGAAAATAACCTCGTTTTACTTCTCGACTCCCTATTTTCCAAAATTTCGGCCTCGCTGGGCTCAGGTTGATTTTCTTTTTTATTCCAGAGCTTATATTTCCAAAAAATTCTTGTTCTTCTTTTAAAAAATGTTACAGCTGAAAAGAATAAAAATTGAGACAAAAATAAATAGTCGAGTTGATGCAAATTTGCTGTAAAATTCTATCACCTGAAAATTTTTTCATTCGTATTGTTACGTTCGTAAGTGCGAGTTGCATTATCGAACTAGTTGTTATCTAGATTTTTATCTCGTTGATGTGTCGAAGCTTATTCTTTTTTCGTTTCGTGTTCAATGTTAAATATATCGTTGTACAGTCCACACCAATGCTCTGAGTCGTTTTATTTCGTATCGTAACATTATGGTCCTATCCGAGCCGGATTTCTCATGCCGGCAAAAGTTTGCCCTTGTTTTCGCGTTTGTAATGAAGTAATTTTTTCGTAATTGCTTATGTTTTTCGCAAATTCGATGTTTCGTAATGTATTCGTTTTATGAAAGTCTCTTGTCATTTTCGTAAAGTTTCGTGACGTGGTAGTTATCGTGTAAAATGACCGAAACTGCTGCTGAAAAGGCAGCTCGCGAGGCCGCGGCCGAAAAAGCGGCTCGTGCTGCTAAAGTGAAGAAAGAAGCACTCGGACGAGAGAAGCGTGTTCTCGTACGCTCTATCTCTATCTCGTTTAATGATGTGGCGAATTATATCGAACATACGCCATCGAAGGAAGCAGTCAACACAATCGCTGCAAATCTTGATTCTATTCAAGGTATGTTGGAAAAGCTATCCAAAATTGATTCGCAACTTATGGATTTTATTGATCAAGCTCAGTTGACGGATGACATTGTAGCCGAAGAAGCTGAGATATGTGATGATTATATGAAGTATTTTCGTTTATTTAATACGTCGATGGGAAAGTTGAAAACAATACAGGAATTGTTAGATCCTGCTGCACGTTCGAGTCGCCGTTCAATGTTTTCAAGCACGTTTTTAGACGCAACGTTATCGAATCCTATGGTAAAGTTACAAGATGTTCCTGTACCCCAGTTTGATGGTACATACGCTAGTTTTCCCGATTGGTACGCTGAGTTTTCATCCATTGTCGATAAGAACGAGAATTTTGATTCGTTTCAAAAGATGTATTTACTTCGTCGTGGTATGGGAGAAGGTGCAAAAGATATCCTAAAAGATATGGGCACTGAAGGCCATTTATACGAGCCAACGTTTAAAGACCTTTATAAGACCTATTATAATAGGCGAAGAATTATTGCTGAGCACTTTGCTAATTTGATCGATATGCCGCCAATAAAGGGCAATAATATACGTGACTCAGTAAACAAAGTCAAACGAGTTATCCGTGGTTTGAATGTATGTGACTTGAATGTTGATGCAATGTCACCGTTGATCGCCTTTATTGTTTCGAGAAAAATCCCAGAAAAACTCAAAATGGACTGGGACACGTCAAATCATGATTACTCTGTTTATCCATCGTTCGAATCGCTCGCAACGTTCCTATTGAATCGAAGTTTTTCGTACGAGACCAATGTGGCTTCTTCAAATGAGTCAAAAAATAAGTCGTCGGTTCCTGTCACCAGTACAGTGCCTGGGAAAAATGCTGGAAAAAGTAATTCGTCGTCGAAGTCGTCATTAGCTGTCAGTTCGTCTAAAGGATCATCGGTTAATTTTCCAAAATGTGTCGTGTGTTCAAAATACCATTTTTTGGACCAATGTGATGTATTTATTGGTAAATCTGCATTAGAACGTTTCGATATTATTAAAGGTAATAAATTATGCATTAAATGTTTCAAGCCGAATCATTCGGTGAGTAATTGTACGCGACCAAATTGTAAATCGTGTGATGGTAAACACCATAATTTATTACATCGTGAAAAAACAACGAACGAAAAGCCAGATAATTCGGATACTCAAGGTACGTCAAATGAGCCACCTAAGAGTAGTTTGTGTGCTTTAGGATCTTCGAAATCTGTGTTTCTTAGCACTGCAATTGTGAAAGTTAGTGATGGTTATTCTAGTGAGTATGCTAGGGTTTTGTTTGATCAAGGATCTGAGGTATCTTTGATTACTCGTGAGTTTTGTGATCGAGCTAAATTGAAAATGATAAACAATCCCTCGCCTACTTCGTTGATTGGTATCAATGAAAAGCCTATCGAATTGAATAAAGTTGTGAAGTGCGTTTTAAGTAGTCGATTTAATGATTTTCGTATCGCTATTGATGCCGAGGTGATTCCTCAAATTCCTTATTCAGTGAATAAACAGGATATTAAAGAAGTCATTAGTAATTTTCCTCATAATTTCGGTGAAGATTTCAACCTGCCTCATGATTCTGTTGATATTTTACTCGGAAGCGAGTATGTCGAGTTTGTGATGGCAGAAAAGCGTTTTTTTGTTGAAGGTTTATGTTTGAGGGAGTCAAAGTTCGGTTTCGTTGTCTCTGGGTCGAGAAAAGCTTCGTTTTGTGCTAGTAAAATGTCGTTCTGTGGTCTTTCGAATGTAGAGTTGTCTAGTCAACTTGATCGCTTTTTTTCGGTTGAAGAAATTCAGGAGTCTGAATTGAATGAAAAGGTCTTAGATCATGAGTTGATTGAGAAACATTTTAATGACACTTATCAAATTGATGTAGAATCTGGAAAATTCGTTATTCGTTTACCGTTGAAAGAAAGTGTCAAGTGTTTGAATGGATCTTATGATAAAGTTCGAAAAACGTTTTTGAGGTCTGAGTCTCATCGTTCTGAGAGTAAGCACAATTCGTACAAGGATGTATTCGAAGAGTATTTGAAATTAGGTCATATGTCCGAAGTAAATGAACCTAATGTTGATGGTTATTTTATCCCTCATCATCTTGTATCAAAAATAACTACCAATGGTGTTAGTAATCGAGTCGTATTCAATGCTTCATTTTGCGATGCCTCTGGAACATCGCTAAATAATCATTTACTCGAAGGTCCAGTTATTCAGCCAAAACTGAATACCAATATTAATCAATTTCGGTCGAATTTAGTAGCTTTTTCTACTGATATTTACAGAATGTATCGATGTATTTTAATACATAAGGATGATCGAATGTATCAACAGATTTTTTTTCGTTTTGATCGTAATGGTTCTTTGTTGGTTTTCGTTTTAAACACCTTAACTAATGGTATTGGTCCAGCTTCGTATTTAGCGACGAAATGTCTGGAAAAAATTGGTATGTCGATTTTATCATCCGATCCTGAAGTGGCTAATATTATTTTGAAATCCTTTTATATGGATAATGGTACAATTGCGGTGAAAAGTGTTGAACAGGCCATTGCAATACAACATCGATTGCACGATGTTTTACTTAAGCATGGATTTCGTTTGACTAAGTATCAAAGCAACTCTAAGGAGTTCCTTAATTCGTTGGATCCATCTTTGATCGAACCTCTAGCTACAAAGGTAATCGGTGGAGATGAGTTTGTAAGTTTATTAGGGTTAGTATGGTATACTGATAAGGATGAGTTTGGAATACTCATAAAGTCAGGCGAAATTCCAGTTATTGCGACCAAACGTATCATTTTGTCGGAGATTTCCAAGGTGTTCGATATTCTAGGAATTCCAGGGGTTGAAACTGATTGAAAATTGATTTTTGGTTTTTGATTTGGTTTCAGTTTTCACCTTTTGATAATTGGTTTTTTGTTTTTTGGTTTCAGTTGTGTGCTACTTTTATTTGGTTTTCAGTTTTCGGTTACAGTTTTTTGCTACTTTTATTTGGTATTGGGTTTTTGGTTTCAGTTTTCAGGTTTTTTTTCCTGCCAATTATTGCATTATGCCGCCTAATTCTAGGTAGTATTAGTATTATTAATTATTGTATTCATTTCTACTAGTCAATTAATGCATAAAATGGGAAAACATTACACATATTTTGACATTTCTGATAATTTAAATTTTAAATTTTTTATATTTGGTTTTTGGTCAAGTGGTTTGATCAAATATTTTTTATTTTTGGTTTTTGGTCAAGTGGTTTTGATCAAATATTTTTTATTTTTGGTTTTGAGTTTTGCACTAAACAGATTTATGTTTGGTTTTTCCTTCATTTTTGGTTTTGGGGTTTTTAACAGTTTCAACCCCTGAGGAATTCTTACTCCCGTTACAATTCGTGGCAAATTGCTAATGCAGTCAGTTTGGCGTGAAGGTCGTAAATGGGATGAGGAAGTGTCTTATGAATTATTCGTCGAATTTTCGGAATACTTGAAGGATTTAATTTTGTTATCAGAATTTCGGATACCTAGGTGCTATTTTTCGAGCTCATTCGTTGTTCAAACTCAATTAGTTGGATTTTGTGATGCTTCGCTAAGTGCATATTGTGCTGTCGTATATATTCGTTCTATTGATAATGAAGGAAATATTGTATCTACGTTTGTAATGTCAAAGTCTCGTATCGCTCCGATTAAAGCTTCCAAGTCGAATATACATCGTTTAGAGTTAGCCAGTGCTGAATTATTAGCCAAATTGATTCGAGAAATTAGTGATGATTTGAAAGTTGATGAGATTTTTTGTTTCAGTGATTCGATGGTAACGTTAGGTTGGTTGCATATTGATCCTAGTCGTTTGAAGGTATTCGTGTCTAACCGTGTTGTAAACGTATCCAAATTAACAGATATTAATCGTTGGTTTTATGTCGAAAGTTTGTCGAATCCTGCAGATTTAGGTACTCGAGGTATTCCATCGAGAAAGTTGTTGAATTGTTCGCTTTGGAAAATCGGACCTAGTTGGTTAATTTCTGAAGAGTTCCTTCAGCATGTTCAGTTTCAACTTGATAATGAAAGGGAATTACCTGAGTTAAGAGAGAACACGTCTTTGATTATATGGTATGATAATCGACCAATTTTATCGATGATAAAATCGTATTCGTCATTCTATAAATGTATTTCGATAGTAAGTTTTGTTCTTAGGTACGTGAACGTGTTGAAAAGCAGAGCGAGAATTCGTTTAGCTGGTAATATTCCCAAGCCAGTATGTCGTATTGTTGATTTTAAGGAAGGAGAATGGGTCAAGCTTGTTGAACCGTTATCAGTCGAAGAGAGAGATATTGCCTATTTTAGAATTATTCGTTACGCTCAAGTAGAACGTTTTGAAGTTGAGATCGAGTGTCTGAAAAAAGGTAAAAAGTTGCATCGAAAAAATAGGTTATCAACTCTTGAATTATTTTTTGATAAGTACGGTATTTTACGTGTTGGTGGTAGAATTACAGCTGCATGTTTTTCAGACGATGCGAAATTTCCAATTATCTTATCCTCGAAGTCTTCGCTTTTGTATTTGTATATCGATTTTGCGCATCGAAAATATTGCCACGCTTCTGCTTCGTTTTTGTACAATTTTGTACGTGGTAGATTTTTCGTAATTGGCAATTTAGCTGCCACTATCAAAGAATGTTTGCACAAGTGTTTAACGTGCACTAGGTATGATGCGAAAATGGTTGAACAGATTATGGGTGATTTACCTTTTCAAAGAGTAAATATTTCGAGACCATTTTCAACTGTAGGTATAGATCTGACGGGTGCTATTTCGATAAAATGCACCAATCATCGAGTAGGAAAAGTTGTTAAGGTTTATGCCTGTTTTTTCGTTTGTTTTTGTACTAGAGCTGTTCATGTAGAGTTGATAGAAGACCTCACGACCGAAGCCTTTTTGGCTACTTTTGAAAGATTCGTTGCTCGTCGTGGTTTACCACACACAGTTTATTCTGATAATGCTACTAATTTTGTAAGTGCTCGTAATAAGTTTTTTGCCGAGAATCGCATCAAGTGGTTGTTGATTTCCCCACGCAGTCCTCACCAAGGTGGGCTGTGGGAGTCCGCTATAAAAGCTGGAAAATCGCTCATGGTGAAATGTATTGGAAGTCAAATCTTGAACCTCTTCGAACTTATGACTATTTTATCGAAAATAGAAGCGATTCTCAATTCTAGACCACTTGCCTATGTTCGAAAAAATGATTTCGTTGAGCCAGTGACGCCAGGTCATTTTTTGATTGGTAGTAATTTACTTGAGCCATCTTTGAATGTCGATAATAAGTCAAATCTTCGTGATCGTTATAAACTTTGGAGAAAAGTCGTTGATTCGTTTTGGATTTGCTGGCGTCATGAGTATTTCAATCAACTTCGTCATCGAAGTAAATGGCGTAAAGAAGGTAGGAATATTCGAATTGATGACATTGTTTTATTGTCATTACCTAATGAGTCTTCGTTGAATTGGCCTATGGCCATTGTCGTTAAAGTTTACCCGGATTGTCATGGTACTGTAAGAAATGCCGATGTAAAATTGTCTGATATGTCGATTAGAAGGACTTCGGTCCAACGTCTGGTTTTATTGCCAGTACGAGATGATGAATAATTTCGTTATCTCATTATGTTCGATATTATCTCGTTTTATGTAAATTACCATTCCGATTAATTGTTTTTTCTACAATTTATCGATGTTAGACCTAGTAATTAATTTATTTTACCTGTGATAGTTTATGTCTTTTTATTTTTTATTTAATTTGTAAATTGATTTTTAAATTTTTACTCTTTTTTGTAATTATTTTTATGTATGTTAATTTGTAAATAATTTTTTTTGGGTTCAAATGAGCTTTGCTCATTTCGGGGGGTGTTTGTTACGTTCGTAAGTGCGAGTTGCATTATCGAACTAGTTGTTATCTAGATTTTTATCTCGTTGATGTGTCGAAGCTTATTCTTTTTTCGTTTCGTGTTCAATGTTAAATATATAGTTGTACAGTCCACACCAATGCTCTGAGTCGTTTTATTTCGTATCGTAACACGTATTTTCTCAGTTTCACGGAAAAATTTGATCTGGAATTTGAACATTGAGTTAAGAAAAAAATCACAAAAATGGACATGACAAAGAAAACTTCCTAAGAACCACTAAAAAATTATTTCGAAAAAATTGGGAACCATTTAGTACCAATTGAGTTATTAAGAAAAAAAAACAACTATCACCGATTAGAAGAACCCATCAAAACTCTTAAACTTCTTTTTTTTTTTTACCAAACTGAAATAAGAATTCGTGTTTTTTAAGCAAAATAAGCAAAGTTGAAGATTTTTTTTTAATTTTCGATTTTTTGCTATAGGTAAGTAGGTAACGTATGTATTTTGGAACTGGAATTATTTGAAACTGTTTTTTTTTTGATCGGCGAAACAACCAATAAAACACCAAAAGCGAATTGCGAAATATAGGGAACAACCAGAACGACTAAAACAGTTTGAATTTGATAAAAGTTGAAAACCACTTTGGAACAATAACCTGAAAGTTACCTTTGGAACCAGAAAAAAACATTTCAAAGCCACACTTGAGAACATGTTGGGAACCACAATGAAGTCCTGAACTGGAGCAAGTTTTAAGCAGTTCCAGAAACGCCAGCGACGCTTTGGAAATTCCAGTTTTACAAAAACATAGGTACATTAAATCTGTCCCATCCAATTGCACGATTATTTTTTTTCCAAAATTTGTGTCTGCCAGTTCACAATTATATTCCCTTTTGTCCACTAATTTCATTAATAAAAATTTGAAAATTCACTGTGTGTTTTACTCTTTTACAAAAAAACAACTGAAATTTTGGTCTTTTTGTCTAAAGGTGGGAAACACTGAATTTTTTTAATTTTCCAGTTATAAAATCGCTGGAAAGAAATGTGGTTCCATTTTGGCAGACATCGATCATCCTGGATAAATGATAGGTACATGCAAATAAAGTTAATTTGGATAGAATTTGTGGCGTTATTTGTAAAACTATATAATCATTAAAAATTCGCTGGAGGTTTTACAGCTGCTGGAAACTAGCTCCAGTCACCTCAACGTGTTGAAATTAAGGTACACCCAGAGTAAAGTATAACTTTCAAACTTTTGATAAAGTTTTATGGAAATTTCAGCTTCAAGAATCTGCTGGATGAGGCTCTAGAACTGTTCAAAATTCTGAATTTTTCTTTACATAAGATTCTGAAATAGAATGAAATAAAGCTACATTCCAAATTTCAATTAAGTAAATCCGGCCTGTAATTTGTCAGAAAACTGTCTTGAAACATGATCGAAGAAATTTAGCAAAATTACAAAAAAACAGTGGATTTGTATCTTGAACAATTTTGAACTTACAAACTTCGTGTTCGTCTCATTTTAAAGAACTCGTCAAAAACCCAAACTTAATCGCTCTTGCATTTCTTCGATTGAATGCCTACATAGTTGATGAGTAAAATAAGTGCTGAATGTTCGGTCGTTTTCGTTGAAACTCGGGGTGGGAGACGAAACAAGTGGGTCGCTTAGATTTGAATAAAGTCTCGAAAAAATAGGAAAATTTTGAATTTCTATTTGCGAGTTGGTATAATTTGACGATTTATTCTGCTTGAAATTCTCAATTTAACAACTCACAACTAAAAATTTTCCAACTTCTACGGACACACAAGGGCCTTCACCTCAATCCCGCCCAATTATCGTTACTAGGTAAGTATCCTGACTGTAAGCAAGTGACCAGCTAATGTACCTATGTACCTATGTTTTTGCGATCGAAAAATGTGTTTTGACTCGTTAATTGCGAATGCTGATAATAATGTCCATCATTTTTGAAACGAATCGTAAATTTTTCGAATTTCATTTATTTTCCAGGTACATACTTCATGCTTTTTGAATTTCTTTCCGAGAAATTATCTTAATTGATTTCGAAGTCTATATAAACCCATTCCATCAGTCGTATTGTACATATCATTGAATATTTGTACGTTTTGAATACCAGTTAATTTTTCGTGCGAAGTATAATTGTTGAAAAATGCTGTTTTTCAAAAACTTTTTCGTATTCGCTGTGTGCTTGTTTATTGGAGCTGTTATGATCGCTAATGAAGTTCAGGGAATAGGACAACCTCAAAAGAACCCACCTCCTCAGCAGAACCCTAAGCCTAAACCACCTCCTCCAGCTAAACCTCCCCCTAAACCACCGAAACAACCTAAACCACATGGAAAATGAGGACAATACTGCGAAAATCGAATCATACCTACTTCTGTAGTTAATTTATCTTCGTCTGCATTCCTCACTAACGTCACCAAACACTTTACCAACCCAAGTGTCCACGATGGCTCTTCTTCGTGTGGTTCTATATCGAGTATGATTTAATTTACAAATATTTTTATGCACTTGGAAAAATGAATCGAATTCATTCAAATTCACACAGACTAAAACGCTAACATGGTTCCATGTAATGTCATTATTTCTCTTCAATATCTGATCCATCCATTTGTTGTGCATTCTTGAAGATAATACAGATTTTCTTTGACAAAACTATGTACTTTTTATTGAACAATAATTGAAGATACAATATTTTAGGATAGTTGAAATATTAGTCTACTGGGGGGTTCAAACTTTTTTTAAAATTTTGTTTCCTCTAAATAATTCAACATTTTGTTGAACTGGAACTGGAGCTGATCGACGAGTGTTCTAGTGGTTACCGGTATGTTCCGTAAAATACTCAGTATGCTTCATTAGCTCGTTAGATATTCTATTGGTAGTCTAACCTGCCAATTTCAGGCACATAGTTCTGTGATTTACTTGAACATCGAGTTCATTCAAAGTAATATGTGGCATTCCGCTAGCAAAGAGCCCATATGATCGAAACTGCCTAGTTATTACGATGGGATAGTAATGTAGTCAGTGGGAAATCGAATAGAAGTGATCCGAGCTCGAAAGATGCGGTGATTATAGGTAGATACGTTGAAAACATATAAAACAACGTCTTACTAAAAAAAAATAGAACATCTATCGTTTTACAGGGTTTAACTGTGCGCTTTAAAATTACGTAAATGGCCTACATATGCGCCGGAAATCAAATACGAAAATCCAATTATTTTATCCGGATTTTTATTAAATATTTAACCGAAGGTTTTCATTCGCTTTATTGTATCGTCTATGCAAATGTGTGCGTGTGTAGCGTATTTTTTTTTTAACGCGATAATATACTTATACCCTTATAATAATTTATTCAAGGTAATTCGATATACGAGAGGAAAATTTGTGTTTTTCCCCCTACCAGCTTCCACCCTTTAATATACATCGCTCTGTGTAACTCTTCTCTTCATAATTCGAAGTATATATCTGCGTGTAGACTCGCTATAATAGTATGTTTCAATAAAAAATTATAACTAGAAAGGTACCCAGTATACCGTCTATTACATACGAGTATAAAAATGGGCTCAGAGTGAGACAGCGAAGCTTATATACGCGATACTCACTATATATTTTCCTCAATTTTATAAATAACCTTTTTAGTTCGGTTTTAACGATATGTAAAAATAAGCTCTCTTTTTTACTTTTTTTTTGCGATATAGATAGCTATATTTGAAAAAAAAAGCTTACTGATAAATCAATCTTTCAAATGGATTTACCTATCAAAAGGCTTTAAAAGCCGGCGTTCGGATGTTATTATAAGGATATTTTGTACCCTGGTTCATGTGTGTTTCTCTTTTCGTACATATGAATGAACATATACTATGTATATGTACTATTGGCGCGTAAAAAGAGATCGGGTATGTGGTAGGCGGAAAAAACTTTCCAATTTATCTCAATAAGTAAATCATTTACTCGTCTGATGAATTTGTTGAAATGCCGGATAAGGGAGAAATGCTCATCGAGTCGACGACTTATATTGACAGATTATGAAATAATAAATGGGATTTTTCATCCTATAATGCGAAAACATCAGGGTTGTTGATAATTTACCAAATACGTATGTAGGTGGTTTTGGTGTTGAGTGGGTGAGGAGATAACGATATTCATGAGGGCGTTCGTTACTGGATGAAAGAAATACGCAGATTGTTGGAATGAAAATTGTCAAGTAGTCGAAATTTGAATTTTTTGATCGTTTGAGTTGAGTCGAAATTAAATGAAATCATAGCTTAGGATTTTGGCGAAAACCGCATACTTACTTGGGTAACAAAAAAATTTCTGGTGATGACAGTTTGTAAAAAATTGAGCCTAAAACATTGCAGGTTTTTGGAATAAGTGTGATTTTTTACTTGAAGGAGGGAGGAGGGGATGGAATGTACAATTCTGTTTATGGGTAATAGAAGGAAATTTGTAAGTAAAGCGATTCTAAAATATTGTGTTGAATTTTGTGTCAAAGATGAAGCAAATAATCGAGTTTAATTTTATGATTTATTCCTGAAATGACTGATTCGAGTGATGATTTTCGTAAAAGTATAGCTCTTAATGTATGATTTTATTACTTTTTATTAAAATCTCATCTATTTTTTTCGACAAAGAAAACTGTTAAATTACAAGCATGTCGTCAGTGGACTTCAAATGAAAAAAACTGACATTTCAAAAAAAAAAAAAAAAATGAACTCGATATATATTAGGTAATCAAATAGGTAGTAAAATACATATGTAAGTACGTAAGTTGTTGAAAAAATTCTACTTTTTACGTTTGTTGGTCAGTCTGGATTCTTAAGCCTCAATAAGACTTCTTTTGATTCTGTTGATTTTTGCAAGTTGTTTCGCTCTCTTAAAGCACATTTTTTGACCATTTTTGAAACATTTTTCATAATTTTTTGGCTAATAATACTCAAGGGGGAAGGGAGAGGCAAGGGGTTAGAAGCGGAACTTGAAAAACACTATGACTACGATCTTTCTGAACAAACCAACGCTTTTAATGTTTGCTAAAATCCTCCATTTTGATGTGTGGAAATTTATGATGAATATGTGTCATTAAAATCGTCCTAAATTCACCATAAAATTGATGAAAAATAGCAAAATCAAGCAAAGCTCCGGGAAAAAATAATTTAAAAATTGGTTTAGAGTGTTTGAAAACTGTTGAAAAAAAAAATCCAAAGAAATGCCTCAAAGTTCAATAAATTGTTGAAATTATTAAAAATTGATCAAATACATATTATCAATATTGAATAAAATCTTGGAATGATTTCGTGAATGTGCAATAAAAACTGAAAAGTACCCATTAATATCACTAAAAATTACAAAAAATTGGACGAAATTTCAGTAAAATTGAACGAAAGTTTGCAAAAACTGAAAAACTGTTCTTAAAATTAGTTGAACTGTCATAAAAACTATTCAGAAAGTTAAAAAATTGATAAAACAATTTTTACGTAGGCTGCTATGCAGTAAAATGGAGGGAGAAAATTTAGTTAACTCCATCTGGCTGACTTATTTTTTAAGTATGTACCTATACTTGTATTTTTGCAAATTTCATTCTACGTTGATAATACATATTGATCATTTAAAAAAAAAAAATGATTTTTCATGAAATTTTTTTCAATTTCATTCGCGTGATTTTTGAAAAATTTTATTTTATTTTGATAGATCTAATTTTTTATTACTTTTGGGTATTTTACAGTAATTTCAACCCATTTTAACACTTTTTCAAGCATTTTTGACAAACTTCACTGGAATTTTATCATTTTTTAATTTATTTATTTGCAGTGATTCAAATGTTTATCCTTATCGAGTATTTTCACATCATTTTCACACTACTGTAACACTTTTACGTGCATTTTTCTTGATTCGCTGAGATGTCATGTTTTTGTTTTGATTTACTTACTAAATTTCCAAAGTTTTTACTTGTGTTTTTTTAGAGAAATTTTCAAGTTACGATTTTTTTTGATTTTTTTTCTGATTATTTAAAAACTACGCTGGGATCTTTTGAGCAATTTGCCAAGCAATTATCATTCAATTTTGCTCAATTTTGTTGTCCAAAGAAATCCCGATGTTGGATTAATTTTTTTATTTCGGAAAACAATATATTGCATGAGTGACCCTAAATTTAAGGGGCCTGCAACTTTTGCATATTACAATTAAGGTGTCTACAACTCTACTTGGTCATCAAATTCATCAAAAAGTCATCCTTCTGGCCAAAAATTGATCGCAGTTTACCAGAAATGAATGAAATATTCCCATAATTGAATGAAATATTCCCATAATTGAATGATAATTTGTCAAAAATTCTGAAAGTAAGTATGTTGGAATTTTTTATTGCACGACCTCCCAGTTACCTACTGAAAGTTACCATGAATTGATGACAAAATTAGGCTAGCATAATTGAGTAAGTTGAAATGCCATAAAAACTGTTCGAATTGACTGAAAAATCCTGATGAAGCATTGTAAAAATTGAGCAAAGAGCAAAAAATACGCAGTTATGAAAAAAAAATTGTGTGAAATCACAAAAAATTGATTACCGACGGGATGGAATTCCTCGTGATCAATACGAAACATTCTACAAAAATCATCCATCAAAGTTGAATTTCAAACTCTCGTAATTTTTAAAAATAACCGTCCAAAAGTGGAAATTCGGTCTTCCAAAAGTCACCAAAAGGTCATCCTTTTTCATTTTTTCGATTTAGTAGCTCACCTTTGTAAGTGACTACTGCTTTTATTAATTTTTTTAATTGTCAAAAATTTAATAAATCCAAAATGCAACTTCAGCATTTAAAATTTTGATTGTAGAGGTTTCAGATCATGCTACTATTTCGATCCAAATTGATATTGCTGAAATCGGATTATGTCAGGTTGAGTAGTTTCCTCGTAAGATCAGTTTAAAATTCTTGAAGTAGGTACGAGTAAGTTTTTTTTCTTCGCGATTCTTTGAGAATACCAGAAATGTATACATATCTACTTTTGTAACGTTATGGCACCATTTAGTTAAATGTCGTTGTGGCACCAGGTAGCAAGTAAAGAAAACTTGGTCATTTACGCGAGCGTTTTTCCGGCAACGGTTTATTCATTAATAAAAACCAACTGGTGTCCCTATATTATATGAGCATAGAGTGATGATTAAGAGTATAAGCAACAGCGCCATCTAATCGAAACATTTTACAACGAATTTTTACAAAAGAATACATCGAAGACCAATGAGACCTGAAAATGGTGCCACAACGTCTGTTCACTCTATAATTTTACCAGTATATTAAAAGGGACTTTTAAATGTTGTTGTGGCACCAGTACAAAAATTTACCTAACGACCCCTGGCAGTGCCCTGATGACATTCCACACGATTTTAGTGGTGCCACAACGTAAATTTTGGTGCCTGAACGTGTGTAAAGTATATAGAATGGTGCCACAAGTACATCTATTATGAGTACAATTATATATTTCAAAGTATTTTGATTCAGCAAAAACTTGAGAATTTGTTTTTAATTTCTCTGCTGTAATTGAAGGGTTGTGTTTCAAAGGAACTTTTGTATCTTTTTTTTCTCATCTAAGGAACAATTATTATGAATGTTACTTATTGAAAAATTTAGAGAAATACCTAATGGGTAAAATTGAGCGTACCGATATCTTATTCGTTAATTTTTTTCAATTCAAAACCCTTAGTAGATATTGCAAAAAACCCCCATACATTTGATGACGCAAATTACTTCGTAGGTATTCGAAACCATAACTCGGGCGCTATTCGTAGATATGGTTAATGTAATAATCCAGAGAAATAGATAGAAAATCCGCGTATTATAAAGACAGAGAAAGCGGAGGCGGAATGAGTTAGAGCATAAGGAGGTGAAGACGCCAGATGAAGTATCGGAAAGTTTTCTCTTCTATGTGTACACAAGTTATATAGTATATAAAGTCGACGCGGAATAATTTGGCAAGAACGAGCGATACAAAGAAAGAGCGAGAGGTACGAACGAACAGAGAGGGCGAGAGAAAGAGAGAGAATTTTCGGTGAAAAGATAAAAGTCTTAAATACAAACTTTCAACTTTCAAGTATCACAATACAGAGAGAAGACTCGGGTTTTAATTAAAAGGGTTTCTTCATTTTCTTTAAAGCGACATAAATGGTCCTTCCTCTTCTGGTAGCTCTTTAAACTTCCATTATTCCGGCGAATTTTGCTTTTGAAAAGAAAACTGGTTAAAAGTTTATTCATTCTGTTTAGTGCTCTCTTTTCAAGGCGAAAACTCTCTGGTAAGGCCTTTTTCCTCTAACCTTTGGAACGAGGGATCGTAGCACGTTGGGGTGAAATGAGACGACGGCGGCGGGGGAAGGGAGGACGTCGTCATCGTCGTTATACTGTACGAGAGTTATTTAAAAGCTGGTAATCTTCGCCGAAGAAGAGAGAAATGACATCTGAAATATTTTCTTTTTGAAAGATTTATATCTTAAGCTTTAGAGAGATGATCTTGTTCGGAAAGAACGGTACGGTACGGTAACGTAACATTCATTAAACTATTTTATGCGCGATGCCCCCTCCCCCTATAGCTATGCTTTCGAAATGCGGCGAAACTTCATTTGACTGCGGATTCGACGAGGTATTCGGGGGCCGACGACCGAGCATCCTTTAAAGCTTCTTTTACAAATGAAAACCATGTTCCTCTCCTTCGCTCCCTGTCTGTTGGGCTATCTTATATAATATACGTGGTATACTTATACTTACGCTTTCTTGTCTCTATTTGTGCTTTTTCTTCGTCCATAGACGATGAAAAAGCACCCGGCGAATTTAAGGACACTGAAGTTTAAGAAGCGTCCTCTATTCATTAATTACACGACGACGCGACGCGCAGAAACGACTTCCGAAAAGTGGCTTCGATTTGCCGGGTAAATCGAGTCTTTTCAACGAATCTTAGGTAGGTATACGCTCTGCTGTGCGGAGTGAAAAATGAGGTAATTCTGAAAGATTTTCATTCCATCGTATACTTAGAGAGTTTCGGTATTTTTTTCTACTCGATTTCATCTGCGCCTTAAAGTATTAATGAATCCAATCGGCAGGATAACAGCACGCGGATGCGGTTAAAAAGGAAATGGGAGTGTGAAGTTCGATATAGGGAGCCTTGTTACTCGAGGTGTCGATTAATTCCTTCGTAGCCTCGAGCTGACGACGACAGCTCAGTTTGCTGCTGTTTCACAATAATTGGCAACAGGTTAAGGTTTGGGAGCATGTGAAAAAATGTTTTTTTATTTTTCCACGCGTGAATTCACAATGCTAAATAGTAAGTACGATTTTTTTCCTTTTGTTTCAGGGGTTAACCTATTTGCAGATTGGATGACGGCGGAATTGGTAAGTTTTTTATTACTTTTTTGCATGGGGTGTTGGGCTTGGAGTAGAATTAAGGGCGTGGAATTGGAGAAAAAATAGTGCTCGAATTATTAACTGAGGGGTACGTACATTTGTTTGACCTGTGGGGTCTCTTTTCGTGAGGGAATTATTTTATGACTGCATTTAACAAATGGCTATCTAAGATTAGGTGCCTACTTTCTGGGTTTGGTTTCAATTATTTGAGTGAAATGATCGTATGGAATTGAGATTACTTATTTATACGCAAAATAAATTCAAATCAACTAAATTAGAAAAAAATGAATTGGTTATTTCAAAAGTGATCATTCTCAATTCTCTGCAGTTTCAAATTCAAAACTACAAAAGAAATTCTTGAAAATGGGTATTATGTAATCACATCTGCCAATGCTGAAAAAATGACACGCAAAATTTCCCAGTGGAAAATTTTCCTCAGTGTCGTTGAGAGCCAATTATGTGGGTGAGGGGCAAGAAAATGAGGGTCTTCTGAAAATTTGTCACTCCCCTTCTTCCCTCCTTTAAAACAAGTAGGCTATGTTTTTTTTTATCTAAAAATTGAGGTCGAAAATGAGTTGATTACAAAACAGAATTTTTCCATAAAATTCTCTCTATGAAGACGTCCCCTCTCCCCTCTCGCCAAAAATGATTGATAGTTGATTTCGTTTTATCAAAAAAAATTATTGGAGAAGTTATTTCTAAAAAAGTTTTTTCTTAAAGAGCTTTCCTCAAATAAGAAGTTTCCTTCCAAAATGAAAATTTCGTTTTCGAGAAAGTTTTTCGTGAGAAACTTTTTTTTAAAGCCAAGTTTAATAGCTTTTGTTCCATGAGTTTCCATTTTGCCTTCAAAAAGAAGTTTTCATTTTTTTTTTTTTCAAAAATCAAGATTGTGTGCATTTTCTGTTGAAAAATGAAGTTTCATTTTTTTCCCCTTCAAAATGAAGGTTTCATAATTTTTTCTTCAAAAGTGAAGTTTTTATTTTTTTTCTTTAAAAATCAAGATTGTGTGCATTTTCTGTCCAAAAATGAAGTTTTCATTTTTTTTTCTTCGAAAATAAAGGATGCATTTTTTTAAAAACGAATTTGCATTTTTTTTTTCAAAAATAAGGTTTGCATAGATACTCTGTTTGAAAACGAAATGAAGTTTTCATTATTAGGTACATACATTATATATTTTCAAAAATAATTTTCTATTCTATTCTAAAAAATGACAATTATTGCAATTTTCTTTTCTGAAAATCAAGTTCACAAATTTTATGAAAAACAGCCCATTTGTCGGTTGTACTGGTATTTCCTTTTGGTTGCAGGATTGTTGAATTATTATAGGAATTAGGCTCCAGCATACATCATTTGGACCCATCCAGGGCTAAAACCAGAGTTTTCAAGGGGGGAGGGGCGTTGACGGAAAATGTGCTGACTGCTGTGAGAAAAAATACCATAATGACGATTGCATTTTCTCTTTTAAAAAACAAGCTCACAAATTTTTTGAAGAACTGCTCCTTTGTCGATTGCTGGTTTTCCTGTTGGTTTCAAAATTGTAGGATTATTCTGGAGATCAGGCCCCGAGCATACATCATTTACCCCCCTCCCCCCGCCCTCCAGAAATGAAACCAGAGTTTTCGAGGGGGAGGGGATGTTGGCAGAAAATGTGCTGACTGGTGTGAGAAAATACTAATTTTGCCGAATAAAACGGAAGCGGTAAAATGACAGTTTCGCCAATTTATAAATGCTCATTGGAATTGGAAAAATTTTCATTATATTTTTTAGATTTTTGGCAGCTCTACATATGGAATTTTTAGTCTAAAGTTTTTAAAAATTCGTAATTTCTAGAGGTATAAAAATGGTGGTTTTTTTGAGAAATTCATTTTTTTTTGCTTCAAAATTTTAGAATTTGAATATCAATTTTGAAATACTACAAGACCAAAAGTAGAAAAAATAACCAAAATGGATATTATTGATTTAGGATTTCAGTAGAGTACAATTTTGTTGGAATTTTTATATGTTATATTTTTTTTGAAAATCTCGAGGTTCTTGGAATAAAATGAAAATTTTTCAAATAAAATCGATAAACTGAAAACAACATTGTTTGGAAGGAGCTGGAAGGGGGGAGTGGTATTTTCTGAGGATTGAAAAAAACATTGCAACAAAATTTGCTCGAAAAAGGTCTTGAAAATCTTCTCTGAAAAATCCACGAAAAGTCTGTTTGGCGGCTAATTTTTTTTAAGCATAAGTGAACTTTTTCCATCCTGAAAAATGTGATTAATTTTTTTTAGGGAGTTGGTAGAGAAGAGGAAAGCAGGGAGAGAAAGTTCAAAAATCTGAGAAATTTGGGAAAAGAAAGTAGAAAAATTCAATTTTTCAATAGAGAAATAAATGAATAAGTAATACTTGTAAGAGTAGTAATAATTGAGAAAAATAACACCGAGTTTCGGATCTAGTACCTACTCGTGAATTTTTTAATAAGTACTCGAGATGAAATTCGTCGATACGTTTTAATTTATAGTGTTTCATCGTTTTAATTAATACGTCATATATTATGTATCCGAATATATACCGATAAAGTACATCGTTGTAGAGATTTGTAGCTACTTCGAGGAGGACGAAGTGAAGAAAGGAGAGTTAATTTAGCCACGTTGAAGTTACCGAGCCGAGGTAAGTAGATACTTTGTAGTAGATAGTATGTATACTTAGGTAGACTTTCTTAATTTACGTTAAATTTTCATTAAAATTTTAACTCCTTTAACAAGATACTCGTTTATATAGTATAGAAGAGCGCTTAGGTCTTAGGTAGGTAGGTAGATGGATAGGTATATAGGAAGGTTTGTTGGTAGCCTGGTAGGTGTATCTGTTTGTCGAAAAGAGCGACGAAGACGACGCGGGGCGGCGATGTCTCGCGTTTTCAAAGTTTTTGAGGAGAGAAAGTCAATTAAAGCGTTACTTTAAGGTGTATTATTAATTCAGCAGCTGTTCAGATTAATTTTCGCTTTTTAGACGGCGATGTATGGCGTCAGCGTAGCTCTTCTAAAGCTACTACGACTGCCATAAATTTACGTAGGATTCACGTTCACGTTCGCGAACGACTGCGCGGGTTGTCTTTGTAATTCTTTCGCTTAAAGTTACGCATTTAGTTTTTGCTTTGTAATCCGTAGCTAGAAACAAGATGGCAATAATTATTTTTAATTAAAAGATCCTTTAGTAGCGACTTAAAAGCTCATAAAGCTTTTGGTGAAGTTTGAATTTAATAAAGTTTTTAGAAGCGAAACAGTTTCTGTCGTATTTTTTGGCGACGTTGAGAATTGAGATGATGATGAGGAGGAGTAAAGTACTGGTACTTCGCTTATTACAGAATGTACGGTATGTTGGCGCGCATCGCTCGCGCGATTTTCCGCGGCAGTGTTGTTTTCGGAGATGAAGCACGCGAGTGGAATGTTACACGATCGTCGGTCTATGGGTATAAAGTGTGTACAGACTGCGTAGAGTTGGTGGATTTTGTGTGTATATGAGAAGGGTACTGTACAATGCCCCGCCTTTTGTATCGCTTGAGTTGGTTAAAGTTTACGTACGCGGAGGGTGTGTTTTTGAAAGGGATGCGATTTGTACATGTTTTTTCGAGGGTCTGTTTAATGTTGTTGCGTTTGTTTCTCGGTTATCGTATAAGGAGATGTGCGGAAAATTACGGATGAAGGGAGGGGGATTGATTTTAAATACGTGGGTTGATTTGGAGATTAGCCCTAGGTTGAATTTTGACGCGAATAGTTGAGCTTATTAATTAGAAGAGCGAAATTTTTTATCAAAAATATGCTTGATACACCAAATGCTGGAGTGTAAAAAAGAAAAATTTGTTGGATTTCTACTTTTTTTTTTTTTACGAATAACTAAGTTGATTTTTGTATAAAAATTTAAGTTCTTTTAGAGAGTTTTCGGAAAATTTGCTAAAAATAATTCTACCCGGTTTTGAATTATTGAAATTCAATGTTTCTTATAGGGTGGATAGCAAAAAAACATAAAAATTGGAGGATTGTAAGTAAATTTAGTGGAAAAGTCGCCGTGAAAAAATGTTGGCCCCCGATGTGCTTCTCGAAGGGAGATATGGGTCCTCAAAGAAGGGAGGAGATTATCGAAAAAACCTAGTTTTTTTGCTTAAGCTTCCACCCAACCTGCATAGAGAAAAATGGTCCGGTTTCAAAAGTTAACATTTAAGACGAGATTTTGCGTCGACCTAGGGCCATTGCCATTAAAATGCAAGACCATTTTTAGGGTTCTATTGAGGGGTTGAAGATTTGAAAATCGCTTATTTTTGTACAAATTCGTGTTTTGAAAATTTCTTTTTATCAAATATTTCGTTACCAAAAAATGGAAATGACTAAGTATATTATTATTTTAGGAATTTGAGGAAATATTTTGAAATAGGTTGGTGGCTATTTTTATTTGAGCATATTTGATTGATAACTTCAAAAAATCGAAAAAAATGACTCAGAAATATTATCAAATTTTTGAAATTGGCAATATTGGCTAAAAAAGTAGCCTTACTGAATTCCAAAAAAAATATTCCCCCTGTTTCAGAATGGATATATTTTGATGTTTATGTACCTAGCTCATCTTTTAGTACTGGGTCATTTTCCACAAAACAAGTTCGGTGGAAGCCAGAGCGAAAACCGTGATTTTTTTTCGAAAGTGCCCTTCTTTGAGGATCTGTAAATTTTGGATTCGAACAAAAAAAAACGTTGAAAGTGTATCCAAAAATGTACTTACCATATAATTTGAAAGTTAGACCCTTCAAATTGTAAAATTTTGGCGGAATTTTTGAAATTCAATTAAACCTATAAAAAAGTACCTACTAATACTCGTATTTTGAAAAAGCTGGAATTTGTTCCAAATCTTATTTTCAGCCTCTCAAGTTGTCTGATGAAGGTTTTGAGTTATTGTAAGGCCCCAACGTATTAGATAATCATTTTTGGAGCCTCCTACAATTGAAATTCATATTTTGCTTTAATGATCAATTTGAAGTTTGTCTCAGGCTGAAAGCTTCAGAACAACTAAAATCTGGGTTTTTCTAGTAATTTGTTTATTTGTCTTACTTTTTGTTTGTTAAATTCAAAATTGTAAAAAATCCTACTTCTTTCGCATCAAAATTGCAGGGGATACTTTTTTTTGGTCAAAATTGCCTGTTAGGAATGATGGATTTGGGGAATTGTCCCAGAATCTGTTCCTAAAATCATGTCAAACTTTCAAAAATTACTTTCTAATACCATTCTGTCTAACTTTTTTTTTTCCATTTGAAATTTCAAGCAACGAGTTAATGGCAAAAAAAGTCTATCCATGATTTGAAACTTTCCTTTGAGAGCAGACTTTGTCCCATTCGCAATAAAATCACAAATTTTTCTTCTGAGAATAATTTTTAGAAACCTTTATACCTAAAGGACTTTTTGAAGTATTTTGGAGCAGCTGTTACAACGGGTTCCATGTATTCATATCCTTTGCTGATGTACAAAAAGAAAATTCAGAGTCAAATACGACGATGCTTTCTCTGACTTCAGAATAATGCGAGCAAGAGTATCACAAGGAAGCATATTGAGCCCAATATTATAAATCTTCTCTACATGGGTGACATCCCTTTGACAAGCGACATCACAATGGCATCAATTGCTGACAACACTGCAATTACCACACAAGATTCAGGATTCTAATCCAGATGTTGCAATGGACAAACTACAAAACAACTTGAACGCAATAAGTGAATGTTGTCAAACTTGGAGAATCAAAATCAATGGTGAAAAATTGAGCTACGTCCTTTTTACCAGAAGAAAAGTCGAAACAGCTCCATCATTAATGTTTAATAACGATGAAATACTTTGAACAAACATTGTCAAATATCTGGGATTACACTTTGATAACTACCTCACATGGAGAGATCATATTCTGAAGAAGAGAACTCAAACTCAACTCAACAAAAAACTGAAATCTCGTTATTGGCTTCTTGGAACTAATATGCTGAACCAATAAAACAAAATCTTAATATACAAATGTTTATTCAAACCAATTTGGTCCTATGGTATTGAACTATGGGAAAGATTCCAGAACATAATTCTAAGAAAACTTATGAACGCGCTGTGGTATGTGAAGAACAGCACAATTCTTGAAGATTTTGAAATACCTAGTGTGAAATCAATGATAATATCCATAAGAACTAACATCTATCAAGAAAGAATTTCTAACCACGACAATGTATTAGTCAAAAATCTTTTGAATCATATGATGAAGAAATATACCATCTGCGTAGATGTCATGTATTTAACCTACCAGTGAGATTTAAATCTTAATCGTGTGCAAGCTAAATGTTACTAGGTACTTTGTAACAGATTGTTTTCTTTTTGTTCCTTCAAATAAATAAAAATGTTTGCATGATTCAACCCAAGGTCCCAAAGATTAGGCATATAGGCAAACATCATCAGTGGAAAAAAGTTCTTACAATTCAAAAATATGTAAAATTATCACATCCAGGTCAGATTTTTCATGTATAGGTATCTTATGAGGATGTAAAATTGACTCATCAAAAACAAATTGTTTGCAAAATCAATTTTTTAGAATTTTTGAATGTTCTTTAGTCTTCACCCATACTAACTAAATAGGTATTCTGAAAAAAATATAGGTATGATTTGTATCTTATCTATAGATGTGATAAACATAGTTGAGTGTCATTTTATTTACAAGTATAATTACACATTTTTTTCTGGTCAGAATTTTTGTATTTTTAAAGCAAACTAGAAAAAATGAATAGAAAAGGAAATCGAGAGGAAAAATATAAAATTACCAAGATTGACTTTAAAAATGGAAAAGTAAGCTGCACTTTTTAGAAAAATTCTGACAAATGTTAGAACTTTTTCACAATTTTTGCAAAAGCTGTACTTTCAGACTATTTCGACATAAAATGGAATTTTTTGGATAACTTGTCAAAAAAAGGTTTTTGTCTACATACTTATTTCATCGAAAAAGTAGAACTTGCTGACAATTTTGACAAAAAGCAGGAGTTTTGAATATTTTGGCTAAAAGCAGAAGTTTTTTTTTTACAATAAGTAATTTTATTTATTTTGGCAAAAAAAAACATTTTTTTTGATACCTACGAAAAAAATATGTTTTGATAATGACTTGGCCAAAAACAGGAGTTTTTAGGATATTTTTGGCAAAAGCAAGAATTTTTGCCGATTTTGACAACAGGACTTTTTGAACATGAACGCGTATTTTTCATTTTTTTTTTTGCGAATATGAGCCTTTTGCAGACAAATTTTTAATTTTTTTGGATTGGATGGAAGAAAGTACTTGTATGTAAAAAGACACATTTTGGTGAAAATAGTTTCAACCCATCAACCCGGAGCTGTGGCGATTCAAAGTTTTTTTTTTGTCAATTTTACCTCCACCATTATGATGAAAAATTTTGAAAAAATCATGTTGAAAGGCCCATTCTTTCTCTACACATTCCGTGTGATGCCAGAATTGTCTCCCCACTACTCATAGATATCGATTTTTTTCTCCCAAAAACCGCGTTTTTTGGCTATATTGCCCATAATCCATCATAATTTTTCAAATCTGGGAAGAGGGCCATTTCACCTATCTTATCTGGGAATAGGTACCCTTTCTGAAGCCTTTTTGAAGAAAATTTGGGGCTCTCCATAAGTTCTACAATATTATTTTTCCGAATCCCCTTGGGCATCCCTGTCTTTCATCCAATCCTCTTCCTCGCATCCTTACAATGCAGCCGCATAATTAAAAAAACAAATTAATTTATCGATAAACTCTTCACTTTACATTTCACCCTTCTCCATCATCATCATCATTACCATTAACACATCACGAGAAAATTTTATAGAGCATCGTCGCGTAAGACCCATACAACGAGCTACGGTATTATAAACTTTCCTTTCCTGTAAATAGCGAAAGAGAAAGAGGGTAAACGACGACGACGCGAATAAACGAGGGTACTAATAAAATGCCAGAGTATATATTTTATATTATTCACGTCGGCTAATTGCCTTTTGCCTGCCTCGTTCGTCTCCCAACCACCACGCCGTGCTGCAAACGAACGCGCTAATTTTACATGTTATCTAATAAAAGGCCTTTTACTGCTCGAACACGTCGACGTCGTAGTCGTAGTTTTCCTTTAAATGTATTATGATATTTATCGAGGATTAAATTCACTTTCGCGTCGCGTTCGCATATTTTCTGCGCGTCTTTTGTCAAGTCTGCAGCACGAGCGTTCGATTAAATTAATCGCCATCGAGCTTCAATCTGCCTTTTTCTCTTTTATACACGAGCACAATCACATATGCCAAAGAGCATACTGTGTCGTCGTCGTATATATGTACTATCCATATAAATACTATTTCTAATCCACTCCATTTGATAAAAGGATTCTCTGTCCTATGTTGGTTGTATTGATGTCCAGCACAACGACGATGAGGACGTCCAGCAAAGGATTAAAAACCACTCTAGCAGCACCGCATAGGTTACCATATCTTATCGAAAATCGGATTTCGTATCGAGCCATTTAGCCAACAGTAGCAGTAGCACGTACCATGCGGCAATATTTACCTTATTTATGCCTTTGCCAAAGCCTGTCTACCCAATCCCCTTACACGCATTACACGGCTTCTTCTGCGAAAGGATTATTTGTAAATAAAAATAGAAACCTGTATCGCGTCTCTAGTATCTTAGTCTATTGTTATTGTTGCGCATTTTAAATGACCACGAGTGTCTGTTTTTCTCTCGTATAAGCGAATAAAAAAAAAATGAAAATAAAAGCGAAAGAAGAAAAAAGGCTTAATACAATAGCCCAGAAGCCTTCTTACTTACAACGAAAACGGTCGTACATGAATATACAGTTGGATAACGGTATACAAAAATATGGTTAGTTATGTGCAGTCTGGCGCCACGAATATACATTGTACAGCTACTGTTTTGACATATACACGAATATTTCGCCAAAAAATAATACCCTTCTGTGTTTTATGCGGGGTTAGGTTAGGCTACGCTAGGCCAGGTCAAGCCAGGCAGAGGCACTCAATCTTGAGCAATCGCATTTTCTTCTCTATATACTAAATCGGTTTTGTCGGCCTTTTCACAATCGATTATGTACAAACGCTCGCGTTTCAAAATCGATATTTTCTCGCATCATTTAATCGCCTGCAAAGCAGACCAAATAACGCAAAAGGTGGACTGGACATGGTACAAATATCTCTAAGTAGGTAATCCTTCGTAGACATATAGTATACCGTTATGCGTATACGCTCGATGCTTTTCATTTGTATTTGTGTAGATATAGGTACATGTATGATACATTTTGAGCAAATTCTGATCACCGTTGTTTTTTCTTCTTATGCTATACGATTTTTAATACAGGTCTATTCGTAACGGATATTTTTAGTTTTCTTTGACTGGCCTTTGCAAATGCACCGTTATTGTCCATCAAAGACAATTCCTGAACATTTCACGCCCCATTCAACGTCAATATCCTCTCTGTATATTGATACATACCAATAGACCTGCATTATGCTCTGTACATACTCTTCCGAAGAGGTTCTTCGAAAATTGTCTACGAGCTAATCAAGCGTTTATAAATAAACCTTTTTTTTTACTCTGTTCATTCTTTGAATGAAAAAATAAGCGGTTTTTTGACAGCATCGTAATTGCTACAACGGCTACTGTGCATGGATAGCGGTTCTTTTTCAACTCTTTTTCCTTCCTTCTCAGAATTATTTTCGGTTCAATCAAGCTATAGTGAAACTCATTTCAAAGCTTCCTCCAAGATTTTGTCAAAAAAACAACCGGAATAGAATTATGTAGAAAATTTTACAAATGTAATTTTGTAGCGATTTTTCACAAGGCTTATTATAAATATGTTGGGAACCAATTAAGTAATTTAAATGACAAAAAGCCAATTTTTCGGAACAAACAAAAAAATTATTTTTCTGAAAATTTTGACTAAATTTTTTTTTTTGCAATTTTGGCTAAAACAAGATTTTTTGGCAATTTTGATATAAAAAGAAGCTTTTTTTTCCAATTTTGACAAAACATGGATCTTTCTTACAGTTTTTACATGTAAGTATGTAAGTAGGTAGGTACATATAGAAATTTTCGCTATTTTGGAGAAAAAAGTGAGATTTTTTGGTAATTTTGGAAAAAAGCAACTCGTGTCAGGAAATTTTTTACCAAAAACAGCTTTTTTTTTGCAACTTTGATAAAAAAAAAGGCCTTTTGGCAATTTTAATTGGAAAGAATTTTTTGCAATTTTGGCCAAAAAACCGTGTGCATTTGAGATAGTGAGGTTTGAAGAAAAAGGATTTGGATTATTCTAAAAAAATTAATTTCAACAGCAGTTTTTAATTTTTAATTTTTTTTTTGAATTTGTGGAAATGTTTAGGAACCTTGGTGATAGATTGATTTTTTTATTCTTAAGTAAAACAAAATTATCTTCTGATATTGTAAAATCAGACATACTCCAAAACAATGACCATTTATTTCTGGAATTTTGATATCAATTAGTATACCTATATCAGACTTTTAAATATTCGTACTTGGAAAAGAAAAAAAAAAGATCAATTCATAATGTTTAAAACATTGTACTCCGAAGCAAAAAGGATGGAAGTCCATTTTTTTGGATTTTGAGATTTTTACATCCTTGGAAAACTCTTACAAACCTCTTTCCAATGATGTGATAATCGCAAAATTGAAAAAAAAAATGAACTTCCATCTTTTTTGCTTCGGAGTAAAGATTTATATTCTAATTTTACTATATTTGATATGAGTTTTAAGAACTTGGAAAAAATTGCATTTAATTCCAGATATTATGCTATTCTTTTAGAAATTAAAACAATCCGACTGATGGTCGACGACCCTGAGATGTCAGACAGAAGGGTCAATGACCTCAAGCGGCTACACAGCAAGACAGGCGACCTTGAGAAGCCAGACAGAAAGGTTAATGATCTTGAGAGGCTAGACATGCAGACAGTCAGACAACCTCGAGAGGCCAGTTAGGCAGACAGACGACCTTGGGAAGTCACACTAATGGGTCAATGACCTTGAGAAACCAGACAGACAGGCTAGAATTCTCCCGGGTGTAGCACACCTGGAAGTGGATTTATCAAGTAAAAAAGTCCCATTTTTTTACGCCTGTAGCCTTATTTTTTAACCTTACACTGCTACCCTCCCCCTCCTAAACTGGGCGTAACAATGTGGTAATTACAGTGGCGGACTGGGTCGGTTTGGGACCCTCAGTGGATGCACCGAATGGGGCCTCCAACATTTTTCCTGTCCTTCTTAAGGATCTTTCTCGTTCTGTTTTTTCTGTGATTTTTTGAGCTGGGGGGGGGGGGTGGTGGACAAAAAATTTGCCATAAGAAAAAAATACCAATTTTACCGAATAAAATGACAAGTTTTTAAAGTGAAATGGGCTTATGAAAAATTCTTATTTTCCCTTTTGAATTTATGGAAGTTTCAAAAACTTTTTTTTTTAGTTTGGAGAAGAGATAGAAAATATTGACTCAAGAGATAAAAAGAAGATGTTTTTAAAAAATTTGTTTTTTTTTTAGTTCAAAATTTTGGAACTTTTTTTAAAAAAAATTCATATTTGAAAATGAAATGCAAACAGGCCCAGAGCAGAGTGAGAGCAAATACTAGTTTCGAGAAGTATAGAAAAACAACGTTTTTTGAGGTGAAAAGTGTTTTTTTTTTGTTAGAAAATTTCTTAAAATTTGAACACCTACTTAATAGATTTTTATAAAAGTTCGATCTCAATTTGAAAAAAAAACCACACAGGCCCAAGTGAAGTGATGGGAGAAAATTTCAAAAATTTGTATTTTGAGACGCAAACAACAATGTTTTTTGTGGTTACTGATGGAAGTGATGAGGTTATTTTTTTGACCACAACATTTTTGGAATTTGAAAGTACTAAAATTAAAAATTTAGATTTGTAAATAAAAGAAACAAAAACTGGTCCGAGCGAAGTGAGGACAAAAGCTTGCAAGAATTTTTGTTGTAGAAAGTGAAAATGTCACCTTTTTTGGTTTAATTTTTTGAAAAAATTTCCTTAAATTGGAAATTTTTCTGGGTGTAGCACTTTTTTCCCAGGTGTAGCACCGTGCTAAATATGCTATACAGAAGCTGCCATGCCACCGCTGGCAAAAACTCGTTTTTTTTTCTTCAAGAAAGCAAGTGAAAAATATTTTTGAGATGATTTTAATCGATGTGATTGCTCTTGAGTTTTCTCAACCAATAAGCAGCCTTTCCTAGTTACTCCGTTCCTCTCCCTCCATATTAAAGAGATGATGAGTTTTTCAATGTAGAGATTTTATCACCATGAGACATCCCATCATCAGCTCAAAATTTAGATTTGAGGTGTTTTTGACTTCGTAGGACTAATGCATAAGTTCAATCTAGGTGCTGTTGGAAGTGTTGGAGTTTCCCGAAAATCGTTTTCTCGAACTGAGGGATGGTTCTTCCAAAAAAAAATCAGACTGAAGGAATAACACCATGGCCGGTCAAGAAACATTTCTGAATGTATTTTTTTTCCAAAAGCCCTTCAAGCTGATACAACGCCCCCGAGTCTAGTCTTGTCGAACCCTTGAAATTATTGCGTTCAATTCTCGACGATTGCATTCCGCAACGAGTAAAAACATGGAAAATACGGAGGAGGGCATATGTGACGTAGGTATGGAAGAAAAACTCGTGAAAATGCCGTTGGAACGCGTGCAATAAATCGAAAATACCGTACACGCGAATTTGCAAAGTACACGAGATGTGCGGCGAGCGGGCGTTGGCGATCGTATTGTAGCCAAGGGATACTCTTTCGCTTTCTGTCCGCGTCTCCCCCGCATTTCTATCTTTCTATCTCGGTCTTACTCGTAGCTCGTAAAATAAAATACGTACACGCTACTGGATAAACCACGTGTTTATTGCGCCATTAAAATTTACAGAGTTCCATTTGTAATGAATGATATTTAACGTTTTATATACACGACTGCGTATAGGTATGGATAACTTTTATATTATTCATATAGGGTGCCCAACGGGACCATTATCAAGATGGTGCTTTAATTCATTTAATTAATTTAAAAGTAACAGCTGCAATTTACCTTCTCTACATCGCATTGCTGCGCCGCCGACCGCACCTCGTCGCACGTCGTCGTCCCGTGGTCAGTGTATTTGTGTGGAGCGCACACACAGGCATCCCGTTATCGCTTACTTTACCAGCTTTTGGATGTACGAGTATTTACGTGTATATAGGGTGTCCCAAAACTATCTGGGATGAAAATTGGACCTGCTTTCGAGAGTAGGATTTTTACAAAGTCATGTAGATAACTCAATATTTAAACAGCTGGTTGGAAGAAAGGGATTTCCAGGAACATCCGCCAATTTTTGTTTGAAAATTTTCATTTGAAAAATTTTTTCTTGAATGAGCATGGTTGCTTTCGAAAGTGAAATTGTATGACATGAATATTATAATGTTCTTTTGACTGAAAAAATTATTTCAAAAAGGGATCATTTTCAAGAATCTTATGAGATGACAATCTTGAGACCACTTGTGTTGTTTTTGTTTCATATTTTGCGCACTTTTATTTCATGTATCGGAAAAGATATGTCTACTTTTTGATAAGTACCTACAGAAAGAATCGAAAAGCAAAGAGGGTAGAAAACAAAAACAATTCTTATTGCTCGAGTTAGTCGAAGCTGCCCTTTCGATATCTCTAGTACTTGACGTTGAAAATTCTTGGCAGCCACACAACCAATCAATTACTTAAAAAGGTATACTTATAGACCTTGCTGATACGTTGAAAAGAAAAACTAAAAAGAAAAACAGCACAGAGAACTCTGTCGGGTTCTGTTTTGCGCCTAAAACGTGTGGAAAGTTTTTAAAAGATGAATAGCAGCACTTCGAGAGACAAATCGTTTAAAGTTTTTCAAATAAGCATTTCTCGATAACCATCGTTCAAAATAATCTTCTTTAAAAACGATTAGCTTTAAAGTGTTGCTTTTTTCTTTTTCGTACTCTCTTTCAACCCCGCGTACTCGTGTTTCCCTCTTTACTCCGAATGAGTGGGTATATCTTTACACGTTGAAATCTACCTGTACATATATAGACTGCTGCGCGTTCTTGGTTGTTTCGTAGGCCCTTGACGATTACCTCCTGCCCTCTTTTAGCTGGGAAACTTTTTAAAAGCGTATTCTAGCGCCTTTAAATTTATAAACGACCGAAGAAGAAAGCCGATTGGTCGGCGCCTACTTTAAATTGGTGAGGTAATCGAGCGAGGGTGAAGAGTAATCGATATAATACCTGCTACACCTCCCTACTCTGATACTAGTCCTATAGTCTATGTGATAGTAAACCTCTATATACACTTATCCTAAAAAGCTAAAAAGCACATTCGCGATGTTGCACGAAACGCGGCAATAAATTCTCTTGTTAATCAAATCGTTGCCGATTATACGAAAGGTTTTGGGTCCCTATACCTATTTCATTTATTTGCAAAAGCCAACTGTTTTTTTCTTGTTCTGATACCTTGGACGCCATTTTCATTGAGGAATTGCAATTTGGTCACCTTTTGTATTTTTATCGCAACTTTTTGCTCCGTGGTTTTGCGCAATTTGTGCAAAAGAGTCTGTAAATGGAGGAAATTTCCAGAGGATTTTAACCGTTTATTTTTTTCTGTCGAGACGAATGGATTTTTTTTTTTTGAAAGGCAACATTTTTACCAGATTAAAACGCGGATGAACTTCTTTGTGAAATTTTTTGTCGCAACGTGAAACTGTTTTTTTCCGCAGCTTTTGCGATAAAAACGCTCGATTTATCCAATTATGGTTAAAAAGGTTACATGTTTTTGAATTCGCCTTAATGTGTCTTTGCTTGTTGTGCACAGAAGTGAAGAGTTGTTCGTTTATGTGTCAGAGATTGTTATTGCGAATGTAAATCTCAATTTCCAGTTTGAGATTTCGATCGAGTCATTTGTGTCGGATGAAGTGATGTAGATAATGTGCTCTATGAGATGAAAGTTGGAGGAGGAGGAGGAGGAGGAGGAGAAAATAGCCTTGAACAACATCTCAACGTATATTTTATTTTATTTTTTTTTGTAGTTGGAGAGTGAAATTTTTTCATGATATGAAAAATTGATTTGGTAGGTTTTTTAAAAGATTCGTTAAGGGAACGAAAAATAAATTCCAAGAACGTGATATTTGAGATAGCAAATTTTGTAGTGAAAATTTCAAGGGACATTTGAAAAAATTCAGAAGACGTGAGATTCTCTTTAAAGGTGACCCGAGAGCCGAGGTAACATAGAATCACCAATATTAATACACATTTTCCAATTTTACAGTTTGCTTCTATAGGCTTATAGTTAAAACAATTCTGCCAAAATCTACCTCTTTTTATTTATACGAACCCCTTATCTAAAGCTTTCACCATCGAGATGTACGATTTATATAGCAAAGGGTCCCGCAGCATTGATAAAAGCTAAAACAAACGTAGGAGTAAAATTTCAAAAGCGCTACGCATCAATCAAGGTAAAGACCGCTTAAATTATTGCGCGCCATAATCCGCGTTCTCGAAATACACATTTAATTTTGCGATAAAGTATCGTTTGAAAGGTAAAGCATCGAATAGGCTTATATACGCTAAAAGCACCGATGAAATTTCCAAAACTGTAGGCTCGGTTAAGTACCCGTATCTAGGTTTTTATCTGCTCGAATGTGTGAGTTTTTTGGTATAGGTAGGCTTTTTGTTTGTCTTTTGGTCCATTTTGTCGTATCTGGTTTTCTATTTTGATATATAGGTAGGTTTACTTATTCTACGAATCAAGGACGAAAATGGATGAAATTTGAGAGAGACGTGACGAAATGATTTTAGTTTTGTGTTGGAAAAAAAAATGTTGAGGGTATTGAGAAAATATTGTTTTCTTAGACTTTGATATAAAAATGGCTACATTGGAGGAAAAATAGGTAGTTAGATACTGCAATCGTAGACTTTTTTTTTTTTTTTGCATGAAAAACATTTTTTTTTCTACTTGACGTACAGTTTTGAATGACAATTTTTCCCTATCCAGGCCTGTGGGATCTATTAGAATTTAAAATCAAGTTTTTTTCTTTCTCGTGTGGTGATGATGAAATGCTGCTACATGGTACTTACTCATATAAATAAGATTTATTATTTTTTTCTTTCTCTGAATTTGTTGATTTGTCGATGCATTGTAAAATAGGTAGGTATAGGTAGGTATAATTATTGTTTGGGGAGGGAAATATGTTCTCACTTCAATACCCTTTGGCTTGTGGTGTGCTTTTTTCGCGTTTTAATCATCGAAAGGCAGAAATTTAAATGCCTTCTCCGAGTAGCAGCTAATTTAGTTTTCTCAAGCTAAGGAAAGCAATTGGACCAAAATTCAAGCAAATCATCTAGAGAAGATGATAATGAGAATGAATAGAGATTTTCTCAATTGCAATGGTTCTTTATTTGGGGGGGGGGGGATGGAGGCCTTTGAAGTTATGTGATTTTATGCTAGGCCTCTTTCATCGAATTTTCACCATCTGGCTGATTCTGAAGAGTTTGGCTTTATGCTTGAAGGTGCCTATTTTTGAAATATGGAGGGTAGATGTGGTTGAGCTTCTTCTTCAGTTTAAGGAATTGCGAGCAGGTTTTGCATTGAATTCTAACCAAGAGCTCTGTGACCTCAAACCTTTCATGTGTTTTTTTGAGGGGGGGGGGGGTTCTTTTTCATAAAAATTTTATTTTATAATAGGAACAGGTGTTTTCACACCTCCCCCTCCTCTTTACGCACAGAAATACCTAGTTTATTTTCCGACCATCTTTTTTCTCAGGAGGACGGGGACCATTTCTCGTTTTTTGGCCTTTTTTTGAGGGCGAGGGGGGACGATCAGTTTTTGGAGGAATAATGTAGTTTCTTAAACTTATATTTTCAATCTGTTATGAATACTTAATTTCCTACGCCAACAACTCTTTTTTATGGGCACATGGGATCCCAAAGTACTGACTGGCAGATTATTATACCTAATTGATTGCGAATATGGAAATTAAGATTTTGAGAACCCCTGAAATTAGCTGAAAATCACCTTGGTTTTGTTGTGTGGACGGAAACTCAACATTTATGTAGCCGATCATATTTCAATTTTAAGCAATATTTCCTCAATTTTTTCCTACATTATAAAAGTGCCAAAATTTGAAAAATAGTGGTGGGTAGGTATTTTTTGTATTTTTTTTTGAAAATGAAAAAGAAAACAAATTGGAGAACTATTACAGTTGATATTTTTTGAGTGAAAACGTATTTTCTCTGCTCATTTTATTTTCAAATAGGTAAAATTTATTTTGAATTTTTAAAAATTTGAAAATCATGGAATTTTATAAAACATTTTTGAAGAGAAGAAGAGGTCTGAGAAAGGATTCAATATCTGTATTTTGGGGTAGGTCGGGAAAAAATGGAAGGATGTCGATCAAATTCAAAGTAGACCTCTATTTTTGTATTTTGTTGACGTAATTATGGGCAAAAAATTACATTTTTTCGCAATAAAAAGCAAAATTGGGGACAGTATTTGAAAAAAATGCGATTTTTTAGAATTTTTTTTTTGCAAAAAAACAGTAGTTTTTTAGCTGTTTTGTGAAAGGGTAATAATTCTTGTCAATTTTTGAGGAAGCAAGAACTTTGACTATTTTTGAAGAAAACCAAAACTTTGACAATTTTAACAAAAAGCAGAAATTTTTGGGAATATTGTTGACAAAAAATTGCAATTTTGGATAAAAAGAAGGGACTTTTGAGTAATTAAATTTTTGAAGCAAAGGGAGACTTTGAATAATTTTCAGCGATTTCGTTGAGTAATTAGCGAGCATTAACGTTTTG
Source organism: Planococcus citri (assembly GCF_950023065.1). NCBI lineage: Eukaryota > Metazoa > Arthropoda > Insecta > Hemiptera > Pseudococcidae > Planococcus > Planococcus citri. The sequence goes on along the minus strand of NC_088681.1, from coordinate 43,237,469 downwards.
TTAAAAAAAAAAATGCATTTTTTTTGTCAAAAAAAGACTTTTGAACAATTTTTGAGCGATTTTTTAGAATTTTATCACGAAAACCGATAATTTTTGAATGTTTTGCTAAAAGGGGACAATTTTTGTCAATTTTTGAGGAAGCAAAAACTTTTGACTATTTTAGACAAAAGCCAAAATTTCGACAATTTTAACAAAAAGCAGGGATTTTTAGGAATTATTATTGACTAAAAATTGCAATATTGGACAAAAAGGAGGGGCTTTTGAGTTGATAATGCCAAAATATCGAAAGAAATAATTTCTGAGTTTAGTTTGGAATGCAGTGGTGCCAGTTTTCTGGCACTGAATGCCATTTTCAAAAATCTAAAGAAATTTGATGATTTTTTTTCAGCTATTATGCTAAAAAAATTGACACACTTGTGTTCCAAAATATTTTCTCGTGATTCAGAAATGATATCTTTCAATATCTTGGCATAATCAATGCGAAATATTTGTGAAGAAAATATTTTCAAAGCGCAAATTTAACCTAAAAATGATCTGGGATTATGATGGCAAAAGCCTAAAGTCGTCACAGAATCTTACACAATTTTTTGGAACTGAGCAATTTCCCTCAAAACTGGTTGAGTAGCGCCTGGAGTGAGAAAACCATCGATTTTTTCGAAATTTCCCATTCTTTGATGACCCCTGTCTGCCCTCCAGGGGCATCTCTAGGGCGGAATTTTTTTCTCTATCTCTCAAAATAAAGATTTTACCTGATTTTGGTCAAAATCCTTTGAATTCTTTTTGCAATTCGCCTCAATCTACATGTCTGAAAGTGAGTGATTTTTATCGTGTTTTTTTGGACCCTGTTTATAGCATTTTCCCCCTTTTCATAAGGATTACGTATGTAAAATCAGATCAGGCGAAATAATTTCAAAGAAAAATCCATCCAAAAACTATAATGCCGTTTTAAAAACGAAAAAAATATCAAAACATTTGCCGGTTTCAAAGTCTTATAGCCGCATTTCAGCACATCCATATAGCATAGCGGTAATATACCTTGCCTAACCTGCCCATATATACTCGTAGCTGTATACGAGATCAATTTATGGTGGTGCGGTCTGGCGTAGGGTATTCAAGAGTGTGTGTTTAAGGGTTCGCGAAATGTACCTACTACTGCTGTACACAGCACAGTCATCGAGAGGGGGTACTTTAGAAAAGTAGGCGGAGCTTGGTTTTATAGAATTGGGATTTGAAGGGTGGCTGTTTATTTTGCTCGCCCTCTCGTCGACTTTCAACACAAACGTTTTATCCACGCCAGAGGGGATGATTTTCATAAGTTGAATTTCACGTAGTAGAAAATGTTAGTCACGAGTGAACATTGTAAGGAAGTGCTTTACCGAAATTGACTGCGGCGAGGACGACTGCTGTAATCGCAAATTGTGGCGTTTTTTTTTCATTTTTTATCCGACGAAAATAAAATTTAAAAAATTCGATTCGTATCGGTTGTCGTGGATTTCTGACTGTTGCTGTCAAAATAATGATGAATGTGAATATTGCGAGTTGAATTAATTCGTAGAATTTATTTTTCTGTATTGGTGATCGAGAGTAAATTGTAGAATTTTTTTCGGTTCTGATAATCGATCAAACTGTTTTACTATAATAATTGGTGTTACTGAATTATTCGAACGATTAAGACGAATGCGAAGACGACCACCGAGACCAAGATGATCACGATATTCGTGTAAACGATAAGGAGCAAAAAAAAGCCAAGCTGCGCCCGAGTATATTTAAATAATGAGCGTATCTCCTACCAGATCGGAAAGGAGTTGTGAAAAATCTCCGGAAAATCTGATAACCGAATCGGCAGCGAGTAACACAACTACGGAACCGGTTAAGAAATCGTCCAAATACGTAATGACTTGCGGGACTCCTTCGCCACCTCCGCCCAAATCGCCGGCTGAAATATCGTCGACGAAAAATGCTCAAAATTACACTTCGTTTTCCATATCGAGTATTTTAAGTAAACAAGATACGACGACAACCACCGGTGGCGCGGATAAAAGTCATCAAGAGTCGAAAAGCACCAATGCTGGACTGGGTATCAATGAAACCACGAATTTATCCACGTCCAACCAGTTACAAACGCCAGCTGGTTTTATGTCTCATATCAGCGGAGCTGCTGCTGCTGCCCTGCATCCGTGTTCAACCGATTCTCTAATGTTGTCAAGGTACGTGGATTGGGTTTTTGATTTTTTTTTTCTTGGAAGATTGTAGTCACGTGTTATGTTACTCGTAATTAGTAATTATCAGTTCGGTATTACGATCGGATTAGTTGAGTTTGTTTGACGAGTCTGTGAGGCAAAGATCCAAGTACATGTGCGAGGATTTGTCTTGGTTTTTAGTCACCTGTGATTTTATTGTCTATTTTTTTTAAATTTATTTTTGTCAGTGAATTTTATCGAAAGTGGTAAATTGGTAATGATATCATTACCTTAATAATTATTACAAAAAAGCTCGTGCATTAGATTTGATGCAGGTACTTAATCAATGTGTTAATATTAAATGAGCAATGGATAAATCAGCAAATGTATTCTCAGGCATTGGAATCAGCCGTTTCACTTGCTAGACCTTAGAGACCAATTTTTGAAAAATAAAAATTATATTTATTTTGAACAAAAAAATGCATTGTTTCTAACATCAGAATCAATAGTGCCAAATTTTGATCATAGATGCCAAATTTTTTATTGATCAGTGATGAACTTCTGATATAATTTAAAAAAATTATTGATGAGGTTATAAAAATTTTGAGCCCCTGATCAAGATTTGACACTTTATTTTATGTAGGTACCTATTGTTTTTTTCGATGTGATTATTGTGATTCATGCTGGGTAATCGAATTTTTGAAATTTTTTTTTTTTTTTGGAAGTGGCAGAACTTGAGAGCAAAATTAATTTTGATGAAAGAAAATGACAGAAATTCGGTTGCCTGTGGTCTAGCTGCAGTTCAAAATAATCTTATTTTCTTCCTCATTTTCCTACGTGTAAGCATATTTATTAAATGAGACGGAAATATTTTTTCCTGTTAGCAAAGAGTAGGTATGTATTTAGAAAAACAACTCATTTTATTTTGAGATCAGTTTTATTGAGTGGTAATTATATTTTTGAAAAAATTCTATGATCAAAGAGTACCTATCTATTAGGTAGGTATAGAAAATACTTGATGGATTAAGTAAAGGACGAAATGATGAGTTATCCACAAAATTGAATTTTTGAAAGTAGAGTGTTTTGATTACCTAATTGAAATGTTTTGAGATGCCACCTATAAGTAGATCAAGGAAGGATGTGTTCCAAAAATGTGAAAATATGCATTCGAGTCTTCAGAAATATGCAATATTATATGTTCAAAAAAATGCAAAATATGCACTTTGAACGCTCAAAATATGCAAAAATTGAAACAAAGTGGTAACACTGAAATTATTGGAAAATTATTTCATATTTTAGAAGCTTTGAAAAAAACTCATCATAAAGAAAAATATTTAAAAATTTGTATATTTTGTGAGTTTAAAGTATTTTCTGAAAATCAATAATAAAATCTGCGGGGAAAAAAACGAAAATTGAGGATAAATATTGGAAATTTTATAATTTGCAAAAATACTAAATACCTGGATAGGCTGAATTATCATTAACAGAGGAAAATATGCCACTGCTCATCATACTTAACTCCTCGTTCATACCTATGAGTGCTTCAAAGGTGAGAAGTATTCAGCTTCACTAGAAAATAATATTTACCTACTGAACTTGAATTTAATTGAGTCACAAATCAAAATAAAAAAACGATGAAACTAAAAAATAAGAAAAACAATATATTTCCAGAACACTATTCTCTTTTATTTCTGGTTTTTTCAGATCGTGAAAACCGATAAAACTCAAACGAAAATGAAAACGAAAACTGAAAACTGAAAATCCTGAACACAAAACAAACGAACACAACATTTCAATTTTAGTATTTTCATGAGAAATTAGGTATTACCTATTGTGACATTTACAAATGACAATTTTAAGCCTAATTTATAATGGAAAAAAAATCAGCAATCGAAGGAAATAAAATTTCTTGAATCTTTTCCTGATTTTACACTTCTCAGGTTGTGAAAATCGAAGAAACTGAATCGAAAAAAAAACTGCAACGATTAAATTTTAGAAAAAAACTACAGTTAACAATAACGGAAATCAAAAACAAAAAAGTCTAAAAACGTAAAATGAAAACAAGAACTGGGAGCTAAAAAAATGAAAACTAAAATTGAAGACTATGAAAAAAAAAGAAAAGAAAACGAAAACAAAGCCTGAAAAATTGAAAGAATGAAAAACGAAAACAACTACAAAAACTGAAAATGGAAAACGAAAAGTAAAAAAGTACTCAGTTTTTAAGATCCTGTTTCCCCCTCCCTGTTTTACTGAATTAAAATTAGAAAATCTTCTTCAAAAAGTGGCGATTGGTCGAAAAAAAGGAAGGTGGGGTAGTGGAGTTGCACAATTTTTACTTCCAGTTATGATAAAAATAATAGGTACATAAATGTTCGAAAAAAATAAAATATAAGTTGCCTGCTTATAATTTTTTTTTGGTAAGTAACATCCTTCCCTATTCTCCTCTCCTTAGGAATTAAAACTTTGAAATAGCTTTGGCAGGTTTTACCACAAGCAATCGAGTTTCTAAAAATCTTCTGATGATGTTTAAATTGTTGACTTTAAAAGATCAAAAAATGTTTTAAAAATATATGATGAATTGATGATGTTTTGTTGCTAAAGTGTGATATTTCTTCATAAGTTTTTGGTGCGGAATCAAATTTTTAATATGCACCAATTTTTTGATCATTATTTGAGTACCTTAGAGTCAAACCCAGAATTCTCCAAATTTTTCAAAAATGAGGTTATGATCGTTTTGGGTACAGTTGGTGAATTATCCCTCATTTTATCATGTATTTTAGGTGATTTTCGACATTTTTTATGGACTTGGAGTCAGAACGAGAATTCTCCAAAATGATGTCGTGAATTACTGCTATGGAAAGACTTGAAATTTTTTTTTTTGTCAATTCGATTGTTACCCGAAGCACTATATAAATAGGCGAGATCAGAAACCTGCTACTACTGATACCCACCTTCTATCAGTTTTTTGCGTTTTTCTCGAAATGGTGAAAAGTGGAGAATTCTGGGTTTGACTCTAAGGTACTCATTTTCAATAAAAAGAAAAGATCTAGACAAATTCTCAATGACTGTAAAGAGAAGAACTTTTAGTGCAGTTTTGATTATTTTCCTCTTTTTTTTGGTATGAAGGTCTTTACCTAGGCCCATAATAATTTTTTTTTTTTTCAAAAAATGACATGAAATTAAATCAATTTTCAAGCTTTCTACTTATTTCATCTTTTATTCATAAATTTTTTTGTATACTCGTATTTCATCCAGCCTTTTCAATGTACAATTTTTGTCTTCTTTTTTAAAATTAATTTTTTATAATTTTTTGAAAGTTTTCGCTGTTTTGGACATTTGTTTGAGATATTTTGTTCGAATTTCATCTTGACTTGCCTTTAAAGCATTTTTAATAGTTTTCATGAAATTTTTGGAAAATGATAAATTTTGATAATACGAAATGTATCTATAGGTAGGTACTTACTGTGAAATGCTGATACAAAAGGGGTTCCAGCTGAGTGCAGCCTAAATGGAAGGCATGATGCATATCTTTTCCAATTCCAAAAAAGTGAGCTTTCATTGTACCTACAAAGAGAGCTTAATTAGCCATAATTTTCTGTGAACTTTTTTTTGGCCGAGCCCAGTTTGTTAGTATTTGAGGTAAACATTTAGAAATAGTCGATGAGTAGAAGTTCACCTGTCACTGTTACCTGTAAGTTCTCTCGAATACTAGGTATTCATAAGATTTCAAGTACATGAATATTATGTACGTATCTATCTAAGGAATAGGAACTGAAATAGCTGAACTCATAAATGCTATAGGTACTTATATCATTCGGCACACACCTAATCGAAAACTTCATCTATAAAATAGGGAGCCAGCATGAATAAAAAATCTAATCGAGATAAAACGCTAATATTATGTCACTCAAGTATGCGGAGTGTTGGGGTACCTACTGCAAAGTCGCAGTAAATATCCGCGATTAGCAGCTCTAACAAACTGCACTTTATGCATGTTATAAACAAATTGGTCCTAACTGTTGATTCGTGTTGTGGTGCCAGTGCCAGTGCGATCTTATCTGCGATCTCGTATACGTAATACGAGGAGTTTTGAATAACATTTACATTTATCCAGATTGAATGCGAGACAAAGAGAAAAGTAAGAAGCAAAGTACTCGTAGTTACGTTTTTTTAGGCAGAAAATAAAGAGAGATGGAGAATAACCCCCACACGACCGCGTGGATGGCGGAGGAGTTAAGTCGAGCGTGTATATTATCGAGTGGCTTAATGAAAAAGTTATTGTGTACATAAGTAGGCCTACATGAGCTGGAGAATCAGGGAGCTGGAGTACGCTTTCGGCGTGGTAATAAGTATAATGAAATGGTATACTTATGCGATGTATTTTGTTAGATTGTATTGTGTAGACGTTCAAGAGGTTTATGATATACTCGAACTAGATACTCGTATGTTGCTGGTGGTGATGTACCTCTACTTAAAGCCTATCGTTTGATGAGTCGATGATAGAGTCACTTCAAAGAAGAAAAATCGTATAAACGTTTTGCCATAATTACGCTACTCCTGCACAGCAGTCGAATCCTTATACGGGACGAGGGAACGTGAACGCGTTCACGTTGAAAAAAATAATTAATTTTTCGGTCGATCGGTGGTGACGGCGGCGGTGGTCTTGCCGGATGTGGTTTTAGTAGGCGCGTGCCTAAACCGATTTGTCGAGTGCACGAGCTCGTAATGGTAATGATAATGAATCAATTTGTAACTTTTTTCCACGATCTACGAGGAAACGTGTGCGGTGTGTGAGAGAGTGCTAGGAGAGAGGTTGATGGAGATTTAGTGGACTTGTGGTATGCATGAAAGATGAGAGGAGTTTTCATCGTGAGGATGATCCAGAGGTTTATTAAAGTGGTCTCGTGATTTGATTTTCAATATTTAGTATCATCGTATGTGAGTGGGAGGTGGGAGATAAATTAATTAATAATTTATTTGTCCAATTATAGTATTTTCTCAAAAATACGTGAAAATTCCCACCATAAAATAATGAGCAATTGAGCATTGAGTTTTTTTTTTCATTTTTTATTTCTTCAAATTAATTCGCATGCATTTGTGAGGAAACTGAAGGAGTGAGGATTTGATTTTCCTATACCTCGTACGTAGATGATATGTAGGTACCTACTTAAGTTGTTTGAATGTTTCGTTGTATTCGTGTGAGTGCAATGATCGCTGCTAATGGGGTTCCTCCTTCCTTTCCGCGAACCCCCCTCCCACCATCACCACATTTTCAAACGCGCTTTCCCATCTTCATCCAAGTACAGTTTCAGCTGCATTGTAGCTTTTATAACGTTTTATCTAAACTTTTATTTTTCGAACGCGTGAAAAAGCTGGTTTAATTTTTCGAAAAGTATCTCGAATCATTTGAAAAAGAGCATTGTGAAAGTATATTTATGTACCTCGATATAATACTTACTCGCGTCTTTGTCGGCATGGTAAGTGCTTTTGCACTAACGCGCTCCAAGTGACGTTTCAAATGCGTCAAGTATTTTATATTGTTCGTATAGTTGAACATTTTCATTGCGATTTGTTAAGGAATTGTTTATGCGAAGAATGAAGGAGATGAATTGAGCGTTGCAATTTTTCCATTTTTTCAGCGAAATGTTCCTACGATATAATTTTCTCAATTCCTTGTATGAGGGAGGTACCTCGATTGGCAATTTTTTCGGATTAGATCAAAATACTGAAAGGAACATCTAAAATGATCACCAGGTAGAAGTTCAGTTTTTACGATTTGTATTTTTTTGTTTTGTTTTTGAAAATTCAAATTTGACGTAGTTTCCACGAACAAATAAAAACCTGGTCAAATTAAGCAAAGAAAACCCTGAAATTTGAGGTCCTAGATGAGGGCGGATTGTAAAAAAAAAAAAAAAAAAAATCGGAAGATTTTGACCGAATCCAGTGGAAACCTTCCTTTGAGAGGCGTTTCGCGATATGGGCCCTTGTGGTGATTCGATATTTTTTTTTTATTGGCGATTCCGACTTACTTTTTCACGAGAAATCGAATGGTGCAATCATATTTCGCTTAGGGTAAAGTACCAGTTAAGGCTCAACGTACCAGTTGAGAATCACTACTCTGTGTGGAGCGCTATTGATTAAAAGTTAAATTTTTTGCCATATTCTAATACCCAAGTCCTCCAACCACACATTACAACTCATTACATCGCGTTTTGTTCAATAACACAGCCAATAAAAAATATCAAAGTTGATGTTGAAGAAAAAGCGTGTTTTTTTGATCCTTCAAAAAGGTGATGTTAGTTTTTTCGAAAAATTTAGCAATTAATCCTTGAAATTTATCGAACAAATACATTATATGCGAAGTAGAAGGCTAGTAAAACATCATTCATGCTCATTTGCGAACTTTCAGCAGCTTTTGTTGATTTGCGATCTCACACAAAAACGTTGATTTCAACATTTTTCGGAGGCAAATTTCGCTAGTAATTTTAAATAAGAAATTGCTTGTATGTGCTTAAAGTGTAGCTTAGATGTGCTAGGAACGAAATTCATTCGAAAATCGATAAATTTCAGAAGTTTTTGTGTGAGCCGCATATGGTACGAAATTTGCCGAGCCGCAAGCGGACAGAAAGTTGGGCGATTCGCAAGTGGTACTAAATATTTTTGATTTTTTTCAGAATGTAGCATCAAAATTTTATACTCAACAGGACTTGGAGTTTGCTATTTGGCGGGAAATGATAAAAAACTAAACACAAACCAAAGCAAACCAAAAAAAAATTGAAAATTTTTAAATGTCCACTAGCGGCTCGGCCAAGAAAATCCATATCTGTCCGCTTGCGGCTCACTGGTTTTGTGAGCCACAAATGGTACTTTTTCAAACATGTTTTTCTATGTGAAGTTGAACGTTTAGAAATTTTTCCAGCTGTCTTGTTGTATGGAAAGGTGTAGGTAAGCTGTGAAATATTTCAATTTTATAAAATATTGAAGAGCCGCAACCGGGCCCCTGGGCCCGGTTGCGGCTTTTTGGACCATTTTTCAAAAAATCGTGGCGCTTAGGCAAAAATTTTTAAAAATTTTTCAACGCTGAAAATGTTCAGTAGAAGGATGGAATTTTCATTTGCATTTTAAAAAAAAGTTTTTTTTTGTCATTTTCATGGTGTAATGAACGGTTGAAAAAAGTGAGCCATAACTGGTACTTTACCCTATCTCATCAACTTTTCGTTTTGAAAATTATTTGAACATGAATACTCAAAAATTTACATTTTTGGGAAATCAAAAGCAAAGTTTTTGTTTGTTTTTGATTAAAAAAAAAAAAAATGTAGATGGAAAAATTATTTTATTGTTGTTAGGTACTTATGTAAAATTTCATGGCGAATCCGAATTTCTCGGTATTTTTTTGCGGGTTGTGTAAATTCGGCTGTTCACCACAAGGTCTCTTTTCTAAATCACGGATATCAGGCGATGATGAACGAATTTCGTCAAAATTTCCCATCCAACCTTAGCGCAAGACAACACTGCACCTTAAAATCAAAAAAAAAAAAAAAATAATCGAAAAAATCGAAGCGATTCGATGTTTTTTCTCTCCTAAAAAAATCGAAATATCACCATAAGGGACCTTATCGCAAAACCCCTCTCATTTAGAGTTGAAATAAGTCACTTGAAATTTTTTTTAGTTCCGGAATCGTTTCTGGAGGGGATCATCGACATATGGGCTCTCAAAAAGGTCGAGAAAATTGTTGTTTATTCGCCCTAGTGCCTACCCAACCTGTTTTTGGAAAAATGGTCTAGTTCCATGAGATGGAATCAAGATTCTACGTCAACCTAGGCCATTGCTAACAAATCCCAAGAGCACTTATTGTTATCAAGGTTTTACTGAACGGTTGAAAATCTGCAAATCACTTATTTTAAGGTAAAATCGTGTTTTGAAAATATGTTCTTTCAAAATATTTTACTTTCCAAATATTTTACATTAATCATGTTAAATCATCGGAAAATATTATTTCTGAAGCAGGGGAGGACATTCTGAAATACAGTGGTGCCAATTTTTTGGTCACTATTGCCAATTTCAAAATATTGAAAACATTTTTGATGATTTTTTGGCTGTTTACGAGTATATTTTTTTTGATTTTTTGAAATTGACAATAATGGCCAGAAAATTGACATCTCTGTATTCCGAAATATTTTTTAATTCCATTTTTTGAGAATCCATATTACCCATCTCCAGGCACCTCTCAGAACCAAAATTTTTCTCAAAATGGAATTTTTTATTGAATTTGATCAAAATACTGCGGTTTTTTTTTCAAACTTCAGAAGTTATAAAAAACAAAATAATAGGCTATAGGCATTTCAAGCATTTTTATTGCCTCTAATAGAATTTGAAATGTTCTAAATTTCAATTGGATTAACTGTTTTCATTATCCTTTTGATAGTGGCGTAGCCAGAGCATATCTGGAGAAGGGGGGGCTTGGTTTTTGAGAAAGGTTCCACTTTTTTTTCTTGATAAGAGAAAAAAACAAATTAGCTCGAGCGTAATGAGGGCAAAAGCTTTTGAAAATTTTCATTTTGATATGTGAAAGAACAATGTTTTTCTATACGACAAGATTGATTCTTTTGGCTTCAAAATTTCATTTGAATGGTTTCTTTAAAAATTTCAGGTTTGAAAAAAAGCAAAAAGGGCCAAACAAAGTGTGGGCAAAAGCTCTCGAAATTTCGTGTTTTGAGAAGTTGAAAAAACTTTTTTTTTTCGATGTGAGGAGTTTATTTTTGGATTTATTTATTTATTTATTTATTTATTTATTTACAATTTAGGTCTCTCCAACAGCGTAAGCCAATTACAGGAGAGACCGTTTATAGCTAAGAGATAAAACTAAAAAAAGACCTGAAAAACTATAACTTACAAAAACAAGAAAAAGAAAAAAAAAATACCATAAAAAAACCAGTAAGAAACAAAAGAAACATTAGTACATTATCAATATATATGTAGTTCTTCTCATTGAAAAAAAAAGTAAGATAAGCAAAAAAAGAAAATAAAAAGTACAAAATCAAATAGAAGAAAAACAAAAGAGTGAGGGCAAAAACCCAAACTTAAGGCAGATAAAGGGGGGGGGGGGAGGGGGAAAATAGAAAAAAAAGAGGGAAAAAAAATCTGGGATATGAAATGGCTCATAAACGGCTCCCACTGCATCCACGCTCCTTTTCCCATGCCTTCTCCACCACACGCCTAAAAGCAGACCTACCCATACTATAGATATCGGCATCCACACACCTACAGAGGAAAGCGTCAGAGATACCCATGATGTTATTCATAGGGGACACCTTCATCCTAAACGTACTGTAATTGTGTAGAGAGAATATTTTTTTTTGCCTGGAGTGGATCTTTGGGGCCCAGAAATTGATTTTTCCCAAAAGGTTACTATCTTTTACATTGCAGTGGATGAGATCATATAGGAACATCAGTGCAGCTGTCTCTCTTCTCTTTAATAGCAAATCTACTTCAAACCCTTCTAAAAGCTCTTTTTGAGATAGATCATGGGGATAATATTCAAAAGTTTTAAAATATAGGTATTTTAGAAATCTGTTTTGAATTTTTTCAAGCTCTTCCACAAATTTTTTAGTATGAGGGAACCAAATTAGTACACCAAACTCAACTATAGATCTTATGAACGAGAAGTATAGGACTTTGAGTGTACTTATCCTCTTAAAGTGCACTGAATTTCTGACAACAAAATAGGCCATCCGCCTTGCCTTCGCCAAAACAGTATTAATGTGATGTTTGAAGGTAAGTCCCACATCAAGATTTATACCTAGGTCCCGAACAGTGGTCAAGCGACAAAGTTCTTCCTCATTAACTGTGTAAGTATACTTCAAAACATTTTTTTTTCGAGTGAATGTCATTGTTCCACACTTGGAGATGTTAAGGGACAGTTTATTCTTGATACTCCATTCCACAAACCTATCCAAATCTGCTTGAAGACCCTGACAATCCTTTATATCTTCAATTTTCCTGTACATCTTTACATCATCAGCAAAAAGCTGTATTTCTGAATTATGTATCACTAATGGTAGGTCGTTTACAAACAGGAGAAAGAAAAAGGGACCCAAGTTAGAACCCTGAGGGACACCTGATGGACAGGGGTAAATTTTGGATTTATAATTTTTATAAGAAACAAATTGGACTCTACCATTAAGATAAGACCAGAACAATTTACACAAATTTTGAGAGAAGCCAAGTCTAGCTAGTTTTTGTATCAATAAAGTATGGCTTACACTATCAAATGCTTTTTTAAAATCAGTATATATTGCATCTACTTGGCCACAACCATCAAGGGAGCTCAGACTATATTCGACAAAGTTGATTAAATTTGTGTTGACTGATCTACCTTCAACAAAGCCATGCTGATTTGCTGAAATAATGTTCTCAATTTTAGGATATAGTCTGCCATATACCACCATTTCAAACAGCTTTGAGGGAATAGGGATTAATGAGATTGGCCTATAATTGGTAACGTTCCCTGGTGCCTCTTTTTTTGGAACAGGAATAACCTTTGAGCATTTCCATGCCGTTGGGAATTTACTCTTCTTGATTATCAAATTGAATATAAAGGTAAGGGGTTTAACCACAAATTCTCCTACTCCCTTGTATACATAAGAGGGTACATTATCTGGTCCTAGTGAGTGTTTAGTTTTGAGTTTTGAGATAACAGTTTTAACTTCTCTTTCATTTATATTTCTAATAAATATTGAGGAACCAGTACCTAGGGCTGAATCACAGACTATATCATCAATATTGGCTAGATCATCACTTGTATAAACTGACTGGAAGAATTCAGCGAATGAATCGGCGATGCGATCTCCCTGTCTCTCTATTCCATGCATATCAACTATGCTAGTGCCAGAGTCATTTTTAGAGATTCTTTTTGCATTTATTTCTTTCCAGAAATTTTGGGGATTAGCATTATAATTTTGTTCAAGTCTAGAATTATAGTCCTCAAGGGCAATGTTAGTCATGTTTTTAGTTTCCTTTCTCAGACTTTTAAACTTCTCCTGGTGCTCAAGCAGACCAGTTTTAATAAACAACTGCCTTGACCTCTCCTTCTCTTTCAATTTTTTAATTATCTCTCGACTGAACCAAGGAGGATATTTTGGTCCACTTCCTTTTTTCCTCTCCTTGAAGCGAGGTACATGGCCAGAAATTATCTCATCTACCACATTGGAATAGAATTCCTCTGCCTGATCTACTTCGGTTATTTTATACAAGTCATCCCATTTGAAATCCCTGAATGCACAGTATAGTCCTAAATAGTCAGCTTTAGCAAAATTCAGCCTTAAAAAATCCCCTGGGCAATGCTTTGCAGCTTTTGTAGTTTTGTGGTGGGGTATTTTAACTAGCAAGGGTGGATGGTGTAAATCTTCTCTCTCTAGCAGGGATTCCCCTCTTTGTACAGAGACCTGAGGTAGATTGGTAATGACTAGATCCAAGAACTTGTTATGAGCATTAGGGACTCTGTTTACCTGTTGAAGATGGCCCACCTGAATGAACTCAAGGATATCTCTGACTTCACTATTAAGAGGCTGAGACTGCCCATATTCTGAGATGTTAAAATCCCCTAGTATAACTTTGTTATATTGGCATAAAATTGGGGAAAAGGAAATTGCATCATAGATGGTTTGGTAGACAGACCCTGAGGTATTGGGTGGAATGTAAAATGTGCCAATGAAGGTATCACGAAACGTGTCTGGTATCCTTACCTTTACCCAAATGCATTCATACAGCCCACTATTAAACTCCTGAAACTCAACACCCACAGAAGTAATGGTATTCCTTACTGCAATGAGTGTCCCCCCTCCACGACCTGGGCCACCTCGATCCCTAAACCAACAGGCCTGAGCGAAGCGAATGCCGAAATTTTCGAAAATTAATTATAATCTATTTACCCAGTAAATTGTGATTTTTTCCACAAGAAGTCAATTTCGTACCTTGAATAGATGCAGAAATTTAGAAATAGAAAAACTGTAAGTTACTTACCGCGAGCAAACGATTTCATAAAATTTATCGACAACGTCATATTTTTATTAAATGTAAAACGTAGGTAGATGTGCAATGTAAAAGTTTTAATCGTCCAATTTCAGCGATAATCCTGAGCCAAAGGGGGCCAAGATCCCCCCCCCATTCATGCACCGTTTTTCAAAATTTATTTCTGCCTACCTATTCAAATCCTTGTTTGTAGGCCCAATCGATTTTGAAGATCTAAAACAAAATAAGTAAGTACATAATATGTATGTACATCAAAATCCAAGCTATAGACTTCATTGACATCAAATTTTTATTTTTTTTTCTTAAGAAATAGGTCAGATCAAATTTGAATTTCTTTAAAATTTGCTAAAAATGACAAGAAATAAAGATATTTTTGATATCTCTTTCAATTTTCTTTGCGTGATCCAAAAATTATTTTGGCAATTCTTGGTAGGTACCTCGTTTGTTGGCTAGGAATATCCCTCTGAGTGATATTTCTGAAATAAAATAAATCAATAGGTGCTTTGGTCGCAACTGTGGTAATTTTTTTTTTGGAAACAAAGGTAGAAAAGGTCTCGAAGAAAATTGTTTCATTTTACCATACAATATCCTAAAAATTCATTACAATTACAAATGCTGCTAAAAGAGAAGAGAAGAGTCAACAAACTCGAAAAGGGAATCTTCGTGGGCTGATAAACTGAGTATCACGAGAAAAAATTATCCCCGAATAAACAATTTGCAATGCAAAAACATACCAGAAAACTGCCAGAATTGGTTGGAAAATCGTGTGAAAGAAAAAAAGAAAGTGAAACAGAACAAATCTGCGATAACCAAGTGTAAACGAAGGAAGAGGAAACGTGTACAAAAGCTGGAAGCGAAAAGGATAAAGGTTCCACCCGTTATAATTACGCGTAAAGCTTTTGTTCGTTTATGTTTTGTTTTCGTCCATGTACGAGTATTTTCTCTTTCTTTCTTTTTTCCTTCTCTCATTTTTTTTTTTTGCCTAATAAATTCGTCGTTCGTTTAAATTAATTAAACTACACACATACATTTATACGAAGTCAGCGCGACATAACAAACATCTTTTTCGTCGAAAAAGATAACAAATGGGAACGCAGAAATTACGTAGAAAGAGTGAGAAGGAATCTAGTCAGAAGGATGGACGCGGGCGCGAAAGAGAGGACGAAAAACTCAGTCTGTAATTATTTAACAGTTTACTCTTTATACCCTGCTGTAAGTTGTCGCAGGATCCTGTGAAATGAAAAATGGTACATGTAAAACCCTCGACGAAGTACGTGTGTTTTTTTTTTGGTCGTATCCTATCCTAATAGTATGTACCTATGGCGTGTATGTTCACATAACGTCTTTTATTGTGGTGGTTGTTTTTGTGCCTAATATAATGCTAGGTACCTAGTAAAGTAGTAAATGGTTCGCCATTATTGAATTTTTTTTTGTCGAAGCAGCCACGATTATAAATAGGTGCCAAAGTCCACCGTTTTGCGCTTTTGTATGTACGAGTAATTGTGAGCTCGAAAGGAAATGGTATCCGAGGGAGGTGAGGTGATTGAAATTGTTAATATGCTTTACTGCGGTATATAAACGATGGCACGGTGCTGACGATTAGTAATAATAAGCAGGGTGTATTGCGGGGCGTAGGCTTAAAATGGGCTGTACTTTGCAGCCTATACTACAAATACAAATGAATGTGCATAGTAAACGACGACGATGAGAGAAGATGTCGGGTCACCGAACCTAAGAAAGCGTGAAGTGTGAGATTATATACGCATGATGGAATTAAGGGTACCTTTCCCGCATACGAGCAGAGGATCCGGCCTTCCTGTATTGTTGTTTTGCTCTCAACTCCGCAGGGGATGATTATTTTAAAGATGACGATTTGGTTGCATCGTCGTCGGTTAATTAGGCCAGTTTGTTTGTAAATTTTACGCAGCGGCGATATATACACTATACAGAGCCAAGAAGAGGGTGAAAAGGATACATAATGAATCAAAAGTTGGGATGTTTAACTATAATGATTTGCATAGAATGATGGTGTGACTGAGAAGGTTTGTTTACAGAAAATGTTCAAGGTTGAATGAATGAAATTGGAAATGAGGACTGGAAACCCGTGTGTTGGTAAAAGGGTAGGTAGTATTTTTCGGATTTTATGCACAAGAATTTGAACAATAGGAATTTTTCAAACGCATATTTCATATTTTTTTAAAAAACATTTGGTTTTTGTAGCTATTTATTAGTGAATGGATGTCTTTTTATAAGGAAATGATGGCAAATTTCATTTGAGCCATTCCACGTCAATTCGACCAAAAAGTGGTAGGGGGAGGGGGAGGTCGGCGATTTTCTGATAATTTTCCTGTGGAAAGACCTTTTGAAGGGATGACCAATGGCGCAAATCGCAGCCCTGTAGCCCTTTTTTAAAGGCTGCTAGGGGGTGTCAAAGTTTTCAGTGAACTTGAAATATCATCCATTTCAGCAGTGGATGACTCGATAACCGAAATATCTACAAAAATGGAACTTTTTCCAATAGTTAGAGGTTATGAAAGGCTTTTCGGCGATATCATAAAAATCAGTATTGCCACTTTTTTCGGACGAAAAATTAGCTCGAAAAGTTTCAAAACGTAGTTTTCATATCGTTCCGAGTCTCAAAAATTCTGAAAAAAATATATTATGGACAACTTTTCATGCTGAACCACATATTAAAAAATTAGGATGGCATTATTTCGTAAAATCGATTTAAAAAAATTGAAAGCTTGCGAAAAAATACAATTTTTTGATTTAAAACATAAAAAAAAGTTTTGATAGGTGAAGTTGACCCGTTTTACCCCTATTTTTACATATCCATCCGTTGAAAAAGTTGAAAAAACCCTTTCACTCGATGAAATAAATTCATCACAAAAAATCATAATTCGAAAAAATTCAATTTTCATGTCCAAACATCAAAAAAAGTTTAAATTTCAGTTGTCTTACGCGTATTTTGACCTCTTTCTGACGTATTTCATGAGAAAGTTAATAGATAGGTCAAAATAAGACAACTGAATAAATTTAAACTTTTTTTGATGTTTATGGAATTGAAAATTGAATTTTTTCGAATTTTGTCCTCACCTCCTCCCAATCTATCTTTTTCGTTCAACAAGATCAAGTTGTATAATTTGTTTCCAATTAAATATTATAAACGCTTCCATCGAAAGTCTGAATACCTAATCGTTGAAGAAATGATAAGAAAACAGGTGAATTATTCCAAAAAGCTATTAACCTGGACGAAATTCATCTCTTTAGCCCTCCTCCTCCCCCCATCTTTCTACTGTTCGTAATAGAGACATTTGCGATGTCATTTATGTAAAGTATATACGAGTATTTGCGTGTGGCAATTATCTACGCATTTTTGATAGAAATCGAGATCATTAATAAAATACAAACGAAAGGGTATACTAAAGTAGAGCTGAGAATCGAGATAGGATCCGCGGTATACATATAAGAGTAATTTATTTAATATTTAGAAATATGTTAGGTATAACGATAAGAAACTAGGACTATAGGCTCGCTTACTTGTACATCTTAATGGATGACGATAGTGATGTCAGACGAAGGTAAAAAGCACAGCTGAAAAAATATAGGCTGTTTCTCGGTTTTTATAACTTTTTTACAAATTACTATACACTGGCGATAAAATTTTCTCAATAATTCAACGAGTTTGAAAATACGCATGGTAAAGTCGTTAGTATCCTATATCTTCTTTCGTAATTTGGCTAATATGTATTATGGACTGATAAGAACAGGCTAGTAGAAGTATATGTAGTTTACGATGAGGTAGAATATTTATTTGAATTATCAAAATGACCTTTTAGATACGATAGGTGAACCTGTTGTGGTGACAGTAGACAACTTTATAAAAAGCTTTTGGTCGCAGCGGTGAAGAAAAATGCGTATGTAGAGGTATTTTTCGCTGTCGAAGCATCTACGAGTAAAGGAGTGTTTTGTGTTTGGAATTACGCGTGCGTATTATTGTTATTTACGTATACAGAGATGTACCTAATAGTTGTTGCCACAGACGGAGAAGGCAGCAGGTGAATGTTTAAAATTACGATTTCGCGCCGATAAAATATCGTCGAGGTGTTAAAGCAGTATGAAATTCGATACGCAGCAAGATGCGGAGAGTTTGGCTATTTTTTTCATCGTTTTATCGCCTAAATGATTCGATTTAATGGGGATTAATTTTTGCCTGTGGATGGGTTTGAAGTATTCTTTTTATAGGATATAGATATCGAATATGATTTACGATGGTTTTGTTGGGTTTTATTTGGCGAGGTGTTTGGATAGGTGGAGTGGCTGTGATATGAAAATCGCACCTTTGAAGAAGCAAATTGTTGTTACACCTTGTTTTTTTTTTTTTTTTTTTTTTTTTAATTCATGCTTTCGATCTTTAATTCAATTTTTATTGCTTGACCCAAACCCCTACAATAATTTCTCAAATTTCATCAAATAGAAAATTATGAAATGCGGAGACCTACGTTGTAGATTTCAGGAGGCCCATATTGAAAAAATAAGTTGAAATTCCGAATTAACTCTGCCAAAAACCTGGCAAACCATAGGTCTTACAAATTTTCCAATGTTTTTGAAGTTTAATAGGGGCTATTTGTGGAGCCCAGGTGCCCTGTATCGTAACGGTAGTGTAGAAATTTGAAATCAGCCCGTTCAAAAACAACTTACCTACAACTTTTTTAGAAATTGCGACTCGTAGGTCTTGGAACGAATTTTAATCAGATCTGTACTCATTTTTTTTTCCAAATTCTTGAATCCTAGCTTCTAAATTCTTCATTCATTAAGCCTTTTATAACGCCTGAGAGAAATTAAACCGATAAATCCCAAGAATTTTCATGAGACAAGTTGAAGTAAACAATGAGATTGTGATATTTGAAAAAAATAAATAAATTTGAGTGATCTGATCACTTTTTGGAAATTGAAGATTTTCCTCAATTAAAACACCAAATTTTAATCCCTTCTTTCAAAAACTTTTTGGCAACAAAATTGTAATAAAATAAAGGAAAATGACACCAAAATTTTCAATTTTAAGTAATCAAATTTTACCTTGGAATTTCAATTTTTTAAGATGGGAAAAAAATGGGGATTTTAAAAAAACTCTCGAGAATTACCTTGGAAAATTTTTGTTTTTGAATTTAAAATTTCTACTTTCAATAGGTAAAATGAAATTTGTTGAAATTTCATTTTTAAATGTGAAGGAGAAAAAATAAAAAAATCTAAGAATTGAGAAATTGCTAAAAAATTCGAAAAAAAATAAAATTTCCAAACGAAATGTATTGTAAATAAGATTGAAAATTCAAATTGACATTTTTTTCGCACAAGTCCGGGAGTCTTCTCTAAAATTCCAAAATGAAATTCGATCAAAATAGAAAACCAACCTTGGCGTTATTTTGCCCTATTTTACTCCAATTTTGTTGAGAAGTGAACATTTTTTCTTGTCAGCAGTTGAAGTTGTTGAAAAAAAAGAATGAAACTTTGTGATTTAAAGCTTTAAATTTCTTCTTTGGCAGTTTTATGTAAAAATTGAGATGAACAATCCAGAAAATTTCCAGCTGATAAAATTTTGATTGTCCCCAACTGCATCTATGAATTTTGGCTTTGTAAATCAACGTAATCGTTTGATAAAAATTGAGGAAAATTCCCAATTTCCAAAGTGAGTGATCACTCAAATTAATTTTTTTTCATATATCAAAATCAGATTGTTCAGTTTAACTTCTCTCATGAAATCTTAAAATTTATCGGTCCAGGCGTTAACGGGTTAAAAAAATCAAATTTTCCATGCTTCGTCATAATGATAATATTCATGTGTTTTGATGCTAGAAAAAATATTTTGACACATTAAGTAATTACCCGAATGTGCATTATTTTAAAACGAATCGTATGTAGTTTTCTCGGATTCCATTTCTTTTTCAGACGCATAATGATAATTTTGAATGTCAATTTTCGAAATTGTAATAGTAATTGAACTCAAAATTCATGCATATAAATTCCTTTTATACTTGTAGGATTACATCATTAAGTACCTACTACCTATGTAGGTACGTATTCCATTCTGGAAATCAGTTCAATTTTCGTTTAAAGTTCAGCAAATTGTTATTGTAAAAAAAATAATGTTTTTCAAAAACTTTTTTGTATTCGCTATTTACTTACTTGTTGGAGCTGTTTTGGTTGTAAATGGCGCCTGGAGAACATGGATACCCAGCCTACCTCCACATAAACCACCTACTAAACCACCATCTGAACATGGACCTACTCCTACATAGTGAAAATTAGTGAAAACCGCGAAAATGGGGTCAAACCGTTTTATATTTTCCTCATCGTATTCTGTATTATCTTGGACATTACTACACGTCTGAATGTTAACGACAATTCATCTGTGGTTCAATATCAATATCGTGTATGATTTCATTTCCTTATGTTTAAAAAACAAAATAGAAATATTTTATGAATACTTTTGAAGTTGACTTCGTATGAAATTTTGAGTTTCAAATTAATTTTTTCATGAAAATTTTGAAAAGATGATCTCTATTCTGTACAGGGGTGTGAAAATATTTAATCCCTCTTTGGTCATATAGAAATTTCTGATGAGTAGGTTTTGAGAGCCAATTTTGGAAAAAAACTAGGTAGATTTTAGGCTCAAATTTTTTCCAAAAAAATGCCCAAAAATCTGGAAATGTGTGATTTGGCAAGTGCAGATAAGTCTTGGAATCTTACATCCAGGTTATATTCTGACAGCATAAATTTTCTAGAATATAACTGCATTATTTTGAAAATAATTAGCAGTCTTTGGGAAGGAGATTATGAGCCTTCAAGAGAGTTCCGAGAGATAGTATGTATTTGAGATTCTACGTCGCGTCGATCTGGGCCATTGCCTTCAAAATTTAAAATCACTTTAATGTTTTAATCACTGGTTGAAAAATTTTCAAATCACTTGCTTTTGACTTATTTTGTGTTTTGAAAATATTTTCTTCTTGAATATAACGCGTTCATTAAGTATGCAAAAATATCGAAAAATGTAGTTTCTGAGCTGAGAGAATATTTTGGAATGGATGGAAATTTTTGGACCATTTTTGTTCCTGTGGAAAAATTTAGAAAAATTTCACGTTTTGAAACTGAAATCAATGCTGGAGAAATTGGTACCACCGCAGGTGCAAAATATTGCCTTAATTTTACAATGATATCTTCTCATGTGTTTGCTTCAAAACACGAAATTACAAGCGCAAAAATATTTGCAATTTTCAATTGGTCTGCAGAACTTTAAACTAATCTTGGATTTTTATTAAATGTCTACGATGACGCAAAATCTCACGCACTTTCAGATTTTCTGCATCAAATAAGTGTGGATTTTATTGAAAGATAAATCAAAGTTGAATTTTATTATTGAAAATAGGAAAAAATTTTCTCAAAGTCAAAAAAACGAACAGAGCTTTCTGCGAAAAAAAAAACTTTCCCTAAAACTGAAAGGAACCAGTTCGAGTCGGTCTCGGTGATGAATTCTGGAATTGAATTTATCTACGATTTACGGTTTTGGGTAGTTGGATGTTCTATTGGTAGCCTAATTGACCGATTTCAGGAGCTGATTCTGTGATTTGCTTGTATTTTGAATTGATCCTGTTGCTTCAAAATGTGTATCGGAAACATTGAAGAAAATGAAGTATCTGAACCTTTTATTTTTAGAAAATGAATAAGGCTAAGAGAAGGTTTAAATTTTCAAGCATTTTACATTTTTAAAAATAAAGGTCATCGTTGTGCATGTTTACCATTTGCCAACTTGAAATCCTGTTCAAAACGTGCTCCAAAAATTTGAAAAAAATTCACAATTTTCATTCCTCATCCGAACAATAAGCAAACCGCCATTTTCCACGTGAAACGCTAAAAAAAAAAGTTGAGACAGTAAAAAAAGTGTAGGAGGTCGAATGGTGTCTGTGGCAATAAAGTTCGAATGGCGTTGGCGTGACAGCGACTTAAGTAGGTAAGGTACATTTGAAAACCTCGAACGAGCTACAGCGCAGCGTAAAATTTACTCTGGCGAGAATTTATCCGGTTAAACGACCCATATAGAAGGAGGAAAAGGGCGTCCATGAAAAAGCTAAGCGCCCTGACGACGCGCCTAGTCGACATATCTACGACGATGAGGAAGAAGAGCGAGAAATAAAACGTTTAAAAATAAAGTGCCAACGATTATGGTAATTTAAAAAGAAGACGACGACTTTGTCGACGTCGACGTTCATCGTCTGATGAAGCAAAGGTCGACTCGGAGCAGAACGAGTGGAGGAGGTTCGAGGAAGTACCTAAAAAGAGCGAGTAAAACATAGAATAAGCTTAATGTCTTAGTTGCTGCGGAAAGAAAAAGTGAAGGATGACATTCGAATGCTTTTAAAACTTAAAGCACATTTAAGACTGGGCGTTTTTCTCTGGCTTCTTTAATGGTTTTTGTTCACGGGCTGCACTTTAGTTTAATTTTTAACGTTTACCGCTTTTGGCAAACGTTTTTTACTATTTTCGAAGCCATACGGTTGTCGTTGTAGTTTTTTCTGTCTCTTTCTCTCTCTTTCTGTCGTCATTGTATTGTTATTTTTTTACTTCCTTATCGTGTGTATTTTGTAACGATGAGAAGGGTGAACTGGGGGGAGGTTAATCGATATAGACGAACAGCGATGACGATGAACAGTTTTTCAGTCGGTTTAATTTTTTTTTCTTTCCTTTTTCATCGTTGCAGGTTGTTTGAAAAGTAATTAGATTTTTAGTTTACATACCAAGTTTAACCTACTAAGGTTTCCTAAAATTTATTTACAACTTAATTCGATTGTGGAAAAGGTATAATAATGGAGAGGTATAATTTGAGGTGGTCCTCTATACGAACAATGTATACACAATGGTTTTTTATTATTGCGAACGATAATTTATGGCGAAATAATAATAACCTTAGGTACCTATATATTTCAAGTAGCTGAAATTGCCATCTGTTTCTTTATCATCAGATTATCTATGTAAACGAATAAATCTCACTCGAAATGAATGCGAAAAAATAATAAAAATGTAGCTATCGAGTTTGCTGGAGATTAAATGGGTATATTTATCGATAGATCTACCTTTGCCTTACAGACTTACCTATACCAATGACCAATGTGTGTGGTTTTGTGATGAATTAGGAAGTTTATTTTGGTTAGATGATATTAATAGGTATTATTTAAAACGTATTTATTACGCAGGTTTACCTTTATAGAATACTTACAATTTTTTTTTTTCGATTGGCAGATTGGGTTTAATGACCCATTTTGGGTTAGCTGTATATCATTCTATTCCGGTTTCTTCGGCTATTAATAAACAATGGTACGATGCGTGGGCCCATCTACAGCAACCTGTTCCAGCTGCAAGTCCAACAGGTTGGTAATTGTATAACTAATGTTTATTTTTGTGATATACATATTACATAGTATAGGTATATGTATAAGTGAAGCATACATACCTAGGTATATTTTGTGCGTATAGCCTATATGAATGAGTATCAGCTTATTATTGGATATTACCTTCGAATACTTAATTTTTTATAACGTGTTTCGTGTACCTAGACTTAGTCTCGATTTCCTTTTTTTTTTATTTCGGTTTTACGAGTAGCTATATTTTATTTTGGAATAATTGCCAACGAGATATACGAAAGACGACGGGAGGGAAATACTTTTTGAAATATCACATCATTTAGGCCGGACAAATGGTTTTTTTAAGGAAGTGTTAACGACGGTAGGCGCGTGAATGCAAATGTGGAAACGATTAAGTACAAAAAAAGTGTATGTTAACGAGACGCAGGTATTTGATGAGATAATATCGCGTGTGTGCGAATGAAATGACGGTAAGACGATGGGGCAGGGAAGACATGGACAGTTTTACGAGCTAGACGACAATTTATGTTGGAATTTTTCGAAGGCAGAATCGTAATTGGATTTTTAGGACTTTAATTTAATTGATGGGAGGAGAGATGGAAAAATGATAAAACCAGTGGTAAAAAAGTGGATGACTTTTTTGAATTTTGAAATTTTGCCTGAAACACAAACTGTTTAAATTTGGAAAAATGATAGTTGCAAATTCAGGCATCGCAATTAGGTTACTTTTCTGTAGCTTTTGATAACTAACCTATATCTTCACCAAAAATTTATTTTTTGTTGCTATTTTCAACAGAAGGTTGCTTTTTTTTGGATTTTTCACTGTTGGTAAATTAGAAAAAAGTCAAAAATTTCAAATACTTACTTAATTGTTTTTTTTTTGTTTTTTTACTGAAAAGTACCTTTTTGTTTTATCACAAACCAAATTATTTCAAAGACCTCCTCCCCCCCTCCAATTTGGAAGGGCGAGTTGGAAACACAAATATTGAATAATTTTAAATTTTCAAAAACGAAGGTTTTATATGTATCTACTTGACAAAAAAAATTGAATTGTTTTATTGCAAAGTTAGGACTGAAATTCAAAATCGAAAATTTTCAATTTTTTTTAGCCTTTAATTTGGTCTTTGAAAATCAAATTCAAAAAGAGAACGAAATATTTTCGATTTTGCACGAGTGTAGCGAGTGTGAAAGCTTCAGAAAATTTACAATTTGTGAGGAACAAAAAAAATCATTTTCAATATAAGAAGTTTCAAAGCCGAAGAAACCTCTTTTTTTTGGAAAATTTCAAGTAAAGCAACTTTATTTTTGATGTGAGAAGTCAATTTTTCTACTCTCCAACTAATCTGACCCGAGCGAAGTGAAGCCGAAAACTTTTGAAAATTTATAATTCAAAAAGTAAAAATCGATACTTTGTGGTAGGTACCTAATTCTCTGATTTTCCCTGATCACATAACGCCAGATTTTTCCAAAAATTCACAACTTTTCACCAGAATTTTTCTGGTGAGGGGGGAGATTTTTTGATCGTTTTATTGGATTTTTCTTGTGTTGTAAAAGTTTCTACCCTACTCCCCTGTTAATTTTTTGATTTCAAATTTCGTGCATATTTACACTTAAATGTAGATGAAAACTTTTGCAAAATGAACATTTTTGGTCATTGAGCATTTTTGGTAACTTTTTTGGTGAAAAAAGGTTACTCAGGTTACTTTTTTTTTTTGAAAAATATCGTTTGTAGGTATGTTAGAGTAATAAGTTGAAAATATTTCATTCTTTTGAAAAAATATCTACTGTTTTGGAGAAATAAAAACAAAAATTTTTACACAGCTTTTCTATGATCTTGAAATTTTTTTATCCAATAAATTTAATTCCAAACACCAAAAATTTGAATTTTTCATGCAGGAACTAAGTACTTGGATTTCAACGGAGGTCAAATTTTTCAACAGTTATTCACACTTCTTCCAAGTTCTCGTTTTCAAAAATTTCAACTAAGTACCTACTACCTACTCGAAGTCTCTTATTTTCGAGAAAAAAAAAATTATGAAAACTTGATCACCTCACCTAAATGAATTTGCCGAGACTAAATTATTACCTAAATAATTTTTAAGTTAATTTGAAAACATTGCCAAGGGTCGCGATTTTTTTTTGCAAAAGAATGGTGTGAAACGTTCAAAGGAAGTATACAACTGCAAATATACCAGTAGTAAAAGTGAGTGCATTGAACTGTTGCCGTTGATAACATGTTTGTGAAAAATGTCGTACTTTAAGACATACCTAATCATGTGTTTTAGAATTTGAAAAATCATTTTGACAGGTTAATTGCATAAATAAGTACCCTGATAAATGTGTATTCTTTTCAAAAGAAATTGCGAATTCTTCGAATTCCATTATTTTTACGTACCGGGTACATTTGATAATTTAAAATTCCGACCTTCAAAATTAACTTAATTGATTTCAAACTTCGTATACCTACTTATATGGACCTTCTACAACCGTAGAAGTGTATCATTTAATACTTGTTTGTTTCGAATACCAGTTCATTTCTCGTGCAAAGTGTGATTCTTTGAAAAATGCTGTTATTCAAAAGCGTTTTCGTATTTGCTATTTGCCTGTTTCTTGGAGCTTTATTAATCGTCGATGGTGTCTACGGAAAAGGAGGGAAACCTAGACCTAAACCACCAAAACCGCCGCCAAAACCGCCGAAGCCTCCACCCAGTATTCCACACTACCCACCTGGAAAACGATAAGAAAACCGCCAAAATCCACTGTTTCAATCATGTTGTTTCATAATTGAAAATCACTTCACATTCCGAAAACTGCAGTTCATATCAATGGTTCCATTTTGTGTATGATTTTATTTGTCTAAAACAATAAGTCTAATTAGGTGGTACCTACTACCTACCTACCTACCTATTTCTAAAGGTTCAAAAATAGCGATGGTTTCAAAAATGTCAAATAATTAGCTTTTCTACATTAATATACGAGTATCTGATTACCTATTTCATTATTCATTCTCATAGCTATACAATACCAACTAGCTGATGGCGTTATGATCATATGCTCGCGATTTGACTTCTAATCATATTTCTATCAAAAATGATCATCTAAAGCCATCAGGAAGAAAATTCAAAAGATGAGGACTTTCGAATTCGACTCGAGAAGAGAATACAACTTTTATAGGTTCTCGAATAATTTCTTATTGGCAATTATTTAAAACTATTATGTAATCTCATAATATTCTATCTATCTACCTACTTTATAATGAAAAATGAAATTCATCAAAAGTTGGTTATTCTTGGAGTTGAGGCTATGCAATCTTCGTGTATTTGATACCATATACCTTTGCTTCCCTCCAACCCTACAACAACAATCTTGTCTCTTAATTTTGCCACATTTTTACGAGTTTTTTCTTCAGATTTTAGCGCGGTCATCTAAAAATAAACCGAAATATTTTTCTGGTTTCAGAAAGGATTCAGTTAGCTAGGAAGGAGGGAGGGGGGGGGTTGCATCTCGAATTGTTATTATTTTTGATCACTCAAAATTTGAATTCTTGATTGAGGTGTTGTTGGTTTTTTTTACTGAACCCATTTTTCAAAAATCTAAATTTCGTTGAATAAATTTTCATGAAATGGAAATGATTTATACATTTTAATCTCATCTAGCCTTTCTGTCATTTGAATTAATTCACAAACTAGAATGTTGAAGAACTGATTTTTTTAATGCTTCATTCCTCCTATCAGTATATAGTATTCCATATTCCATAAGGATCTCCAACAATTCCCCCTGATCGTATAACATAAAGCATAGATACTCAAGTGCATATAGGAGTTAATTATGTGGCGCTGGCGCCTTTCACTCACGATAATAATACCATTCGAAGAGGTGAAAAAAAAGGTGTAAATCCCGCTTGTACCTACGTAGATATTATTTACAAAGTCTCGCAAAGCTATAGTGTCGGTAATCGTGTGTGCGAAAGCCGCTCTCGTCGTGTATAAAATGTACTTATTACACCTGGTAACGTTTTGCATGGAATTTTAAATCAATTAGCGAGAGGGATTTTATAAAATAATCGTCTAGTGTAATACTGTATGACGATGTACGGTACACGAACAGCGCGTTTAGAGTTAATACATAAATACCTGAGTAAACTTGACACCTGCCAGTACCACTACAATGCATGTGCCAGAGAAAGAAGAAGAGATACGTAGTAGTAGATCAGAGAATTATGTAACACCAACTATCAATTCGTTTAAAAACCGACTGCGAGGTGTTCGAATGAAAGGGGGAAAGTGGTGGTAAGCTGAAGAAGTACAAGTGCGTTGATTATTTTTTTTCTGCTACAAGCTACAAGCTCGACGATGTAAACAGATTGAAAAAATTCCGTTTCCTTGTTACGACGAATGGAATTTATTGCGTGTGTGGTTCATATAGTCAGCGTTTGAGAGGAAAATTATGCCAGGGATAGGGGACTGAAGGACGTTTTAATCGATTTGTTCGAATGATTGCTTAATTTATTGTCTACAATTTACCTTGAATCAGTTCTCGAAATTCACTTTAAAACGTCCTAGGTACCTTTATTTTCATTGAGATTTGTCTAAATGAGGAGCTTGGAATCAAAACTCACTTTTGACACCAAAAATCGATATACGTTTTTTTGCTGATTCGGATACTTCTTCAATTTCTCTATCACCCTACAGAATCCATTTTTCCGAATTCGGCCCCAGGTCTTCACAATTTCGTGTTAAAAAGTGCCCTTGGAGTCAAAACTCACTTTTGCCAGTGGCAAAAGTGAGTTTTGACTCCAAGCTATAAAAAAACCTGTATTTTCAAGGTCGCATGGCAGTCTACAAAGCCAAAATAATCAAATTGCAACTTCGGAAGCATTTTCTGATAGTGAAAATTGCGAAAATGGTCGTTTTGAATTTGGAAGTTGTGCAACTGAGGAGGTAAAAAATTGGAAGTATTGAGCACTCAAAACTTTTAAAGCTCTCTGGAGGCGGAACAAAATACTCTACAGAAAAATTAAGTCGAGGAAAATTGTAGAGAATTAAATTTCCAATCGACATAATGTCGTTAGTTTTTTTCTAGGATGCTTAGTTTTAGATATATTTGCAAAAGAAAGTATAATTTTTGGAAAAATTCAGCGCTCAAAACTTTTAAAGCTGTCTGGAGATGGAACGAAGCATTCTTCGGAAAATTTAAATCGAGGAAAATTGTAGAGAATTAAATTTCCAGTCGACATAATGTTGTTAGTTTTCTTCTAGGAGGCTTATTTTTCGATATATTTGCAAAAGAAAGTAAAACTACCCCACCTTGGAATCAAAACTCACTTTTGCCAAACTTGATAGCCATACCGCAACCATATGGCAACTTGAAAAAAAAAAAATTCTTATGGAATCCTATTTAGTAGTCTTACTCAAGAGCTCGACACACTTTGTGGCGTTTTTTTCAACAACGCACTAGGCGAAATCAGTTATTGTCGATTTTCTCGAAACTTTGTCCGATGGCAAAAGTGAGTTTTGATTCCAAGCTCCTCAAATATTTACGTTTTGTGATTTTTGGGGTCCTTGAACTAGTTGAACTTCATAAACTAGGTAGTTCTTTTTATTGAAAAAATAAGACTCATAAAATTTTTATTGGCGACAAACGCCTGGTCCTTGCAGGATACGCTGTTGAAATGACAAAAATCCAGTTCTAAGTCAACCATGAGGTATCTCTTCGCGAGGTGATTCCACGTCAATTCAACCAAAAAATGATGAGGGGTTTGGCGATTTTTTTGAAATTTTTCCTGTGGAAAGACCTTCTGAAGGGATGATTAAGGGCGCAAATCGCAGCTATCTAGCCCTTTTTTAATGACTGCTAGGGGGTGTCAAAGTTTTCAGTGAAACATATATCATCCATTTCAACAGTGGATTACTCGATAACCGCGATACCTACCAAAATGGAACTTTTTCCAGTAGTTAGGGGCTTTGAAAAACTCTTTGGTGATATCATAAAAATCAGTGTTGCCGCTTTTTTCGAGCTTTTTTCTTGGTGTATTTTCAAAAATCAAATTTTGGCCAAAATGTGGGGAAAAATCAGAATTTTACCAAATTAACCTAGAAAGCTGAAATTTGAGATATACCCTATTTTCGACCAGCCAAATTGATTGAAAACTGTTTCGACCCGTTTTGATCAGTTCTGGAGCCTCCAGCAGATTTTTAAAATTCGAAATGCCACGAAATATCATTCAATGGAGTTGGAAAGCCTGAACTCACCCGAAGTCGTCTTCAGAGGATGTTAAAATTGGAGTGCAGAAATAATTTTGACTTTCCATCTCCATTTTTTAATGAAATTTTGGGGGAATTTCATGTTTCAAAAATCTACTGAAGACTCCAGTGATTTTCGAAAAATCGCTGGAGACTCCAAACCAACTTGAAATGCACCTGGAGTCAACTTCGTAGCGTATTGAAATTGGTTTGCAGAATGGATTTTGGCTTTCCAACACCATTTGATGAAATTTTGTGGGAATTTCAAGTTTTAGAAATCGGCTGGAGGCTCCAGAACTGCTCAAAACGGGTTGAAACCATTTCCAAACGATTTGGCAGGTCGAAAATAGGGTATATCCCAAATTTCAGCTTGATAGGTAAATTTGGTAAAATTTTGATTTTTCCCCACATTTTGGCCAAAATTTGATTTTTGAAAATTCACCAAAAATCGAAAAAGGCACTTAAGCACTTGAAATTTTGACAGGTGATGAATTTTTGCCTGCTCTTTCGATCCACTTTTGTACGGTTTAAAAAATTTCGTGCAAGCCGCAAAATCTGCGATTTCGGCTGACCTATTAATCAAAATGGCCGTCATTTTGTAAGTAGGGCCACTTTTTTTTGAGGACAAGGGCTTGAAATGTTCTGCAGGACTCTCCCATTGAGAAAAAAGTTGCCCCGGAGGATAAGCGAGGGGGGCAATTGATCCTTCTTGAAAAAATTGATAAAGATTACACTCGCAGAAAAAAAATTAAAATTATCTAGTTTACGTATTTTTTCAATTCACTTAGAATCTTGATTTTTTTGTGAGGAGTTAATTTCATCGAGTGAAAGGGGGGTTTTCAATTTTTTCAACGGATACGTAATAATAAGGGTCAAATAGGTCAACTTCACCAATCAAAACTTTTTTTCATGTTTGAAATCAAAAAATCACATTTTTTTTAAAACTTTCAATATTTTTTGAAATCGACTTTGCGAGTTTAATATGTTGTTCAGCATGAAAAGTTGTCCATAATATATTTTTTTCAGAATTTCTGAGAGTCGGAATGATATGAAAACTACGTTTTGAAACTTTTCGAGCTAATTTTTCGTACGAAAAAAGTGGCAACACTGATTTTTATGATATCAGCTAAAGCTCTTTAATACAAGTATGGAAATAGATTATGCTCTCAAGAAAGTCTTAGCATTTTACGTATGTATTACGTACTGCGCATGACAGGTTGGTGTCGTCACGCGGTGGAGGTGGGTGGAGCAACCAATGGAGTGCAACGTTGTACGTGAACAGCTGATTTGATGCTTGCTCGCGCACTGCGCAGTACGTAAAACTTACGTGAAATCCTATGACTTTCTTAAGAGTATAATCTATTTCCATACTTGTATTAAAGAGCTTTAATATTAGCAAAAAGCATTTCAAAACCTCTAACTATTGGAAAAAGTTCCATTTTGGTAGGTATCGTGGTTATCGAGTCAACCACTGCTGAAATGGATGATATTTCAAGTTCACTGAAAACTTTTACACCCCTAGCAGCCTTTAAAAAAGGGATAGAGAGCTGCAACTTGCGCCATTGGTCATCCCTGAGAAAGGTCTTTCCACAGGAAAATTTTCAAAAAAATCGCCGACCCCCCCTCACCAATTCTTGGTTGAATTGACGTGGAATGACCCCCTCGAATTGCATTTCTTGAAGATTAGAAATATTATGGATCAGTCTAACACCTTGAGATGGATCTTGAGATCCAATGAGATAATTGGAAGGAGGAGGGGGACTAGCTTTACCAATTATCCTTAAAAAATTGGGATCGAACTTTTTGAGAACCTGGAGTCCTTTATGCGTGAGTATATTCAACAAAATCTGACTCAAGTCGAATCATCCCGCTAAATTTAGACCACAGAACCGATTACAAACTTTCTGATTAATCGTATTGTATTTGTATATCATTCAATTCCTGCTCTATACGTCTAGCTTACTCAAACCACTCGTTTTGTCTGTCCACAGGCGAATCTACGACCACAACGAACGAAGAAAACAGCCGATGCAGCACACCACGCAGCAACGGCGGTATCAATACTAGTCACAGCTCGAATGGAATGGCCTCCCTAGGCGGCGATCACGAGCCCCTATCACCAAAACGCCACCAACAACACAGCCCTTTATCAGTAGACGACACTCCACCATCGGTGTATCGATCTTCCTCGGAAACAACCAACACATCGAATCACACCCTCTCGTCGATCTTGGCCAACAGCTACGGCCACACCGCCGCCGAATCGTTTCTCAACAATAACCTACGATTGAGTGGCTCAAAAGGCTACGCTTTTATGCGAGACGTCGGCCAAAACACTCGCGTCGGAGGTGGCATGAAAAGCGTCGAAGAAGACGACGACGAGATGATCATCGAAAGCGATGACGGCGGTGACGACGGAAACGACGATTACGGCAAAGACGACGACGGAAGCGGTAAAAAAGATCTCGGAATGATGAACTCGACCAACGCGAAACGAAAAAAGAAAACTAGAACGGTGTTCTCGCGAAGTCAAGTTTTCCAGCTCGAATCGACCTTTGACATGAAACGATACCTGTCCAGCTCCGAAAGAGCCGGCTTGGCCGCTTCGCTACACTTGACCGAAACCCAAGTGAAAATTTGGTTCCAAAATAGACGCAATAAATGGAAAAGACAACTCGCAGCTGAACTGGAAGCCGCCAATATGGCACATGCGGCCCAACGACTGGTTCGAGTGCCCATTCTGTATCACGAATCGGCTGCCTCCGGTTTGCATCACCATCATCATCTCACCGGCGTCGATACGATACCGTCTTCGGCCAGTATCACGTCTCAAGCATCCACACCCCCTTATCCTTCCTTATACTATCATCATACGGTGAATAGTAATCCGTCTCCGTCGATACCGAAAACCTTACCTTCGAGTCCGGTCACGTCGAGAGCGCCGTTACCTAGTCTCGTGTAAAGCGTTGTTTACTTTTTTTGTTTTTTTTTCTGTTTTTGAGTTTGGATTTTTTTAACGCGATCTTTCTTCCGCGTATAAGTATTTTTTTCCTTCGTGTGTTTGATTTTTTTCTATGGTTATCGAAATGGTGTGACGTGTGACTAATGGAAGGGAATGTGGTGTGGAATGAAATAATGTTTGCTTTGTTTTGAATTTGGATGTGTTCGGGTACTGGAGGAGGGGGAGTGCAGGGGAAATCATTTCCACTGGGCATGGGTGGATTAGATTTTACATCTTTTTCGATCTTCGATCCAATCACCTGCGAGATCAATAATAGGTACATATTTGAATATTGAGTGTTCTAGAATAATTGTAAAATTGAATCAATTTATTAAAAAAACAGGAATTTTGTTTCCATCAAGCTCTTTTTTTCCTCTCCTCAACTCAAACATTTGTTTTTCTCGTAAATTTGATACCTTTTTTCAAGTTTTGAGAATTGATTATTTTTTTGAAAAGTTTTCAAAATTATTTGCCTGATTTTTTATACATTTCAATAATTGATATATTTTTTTAAAAGTTTAAATTATTCTAAATTTTAAAAATTCAATGTCGACATTTTTTTCATGTTCAATTTTTTTGCTAAAAAAATCTTGAAATTGGTCGAAATTTCGTTTTATGTAACTCAAAATTTTTTGCGTACCTACTTATCCAAAGAAAAAAAAATAGGAGCTTGCAAAACTTATAAATTGAGTTCTGTATTTCACAAAAATTGATTTACTAACAATAAGCAAAAAAAACTGTAGTGGCAAAAAAAAAAATTGCTGAGTTTTCAAAAATATTGAAAATATTGAAAAAATACTTTAAAGAAATTTACGCTTGAAAAATTCGAAATTTGAAATAGTGTGCGTGTTTTATGATCAACTGATTCAAAAATTAAATTCAAAATACTTACTTATCCGTATGAAATTTTGCATGAAAAACAACAGGGACGAAACTAAAGTTTTTTTTATGGGCAATGTCTCCTAAAAATTTGCTGACTGGCCTGAGCAAAAAAATATCTGCAAATTTTGCCAAACGAAATGGCTAGTTTTTGAAGTTGAATAAGAGATGAAATGACAGTTTTGCCGATTGGTATTTTTTTCGTTTGAATTTTGGGAAGAATGAAACAGGAATTTTTTGATTTTTATTTTGGAAAAGAAAAAGAAATTGGCCTGTACGCAGTTTTGGCATTTCAGAGGGAAAAAAAGCAAACAGACCTACGCAACTGAAAGTAGTATGTAGTTTGCAAAAACTTATAATTCAAGAAGTGAAACAACATTATTTTTTACAAAAATTTTGGCAAAATTTTGGCAAAATTTTGGCAAAATTATAAATAATTTGTCAATTTTCCAATTTTTTTTGAAAAATTTCGCTCAAATCGTTAAAATTATACATATCTTGGCAAGCTAATTTTTTGTGGCCAATTTTTCAAATTTGCAGAAAAAGTCAAAATTATAAAATTTTTTGATTTTTGTTGTCAATTTTTCAAATTTTTTAACAAAACATTTTACTCCAGTCATAAAATTTGCCAATTTTGAACAAAATTATGATCAATTTTTGAAAAAGTGCCAACTTTTTCAAAATTTTCAAAGGAGTGGGTTCCCTTACCCCCACAGCTCCTCCTCACAGTAGTTTCATCTGTAAACTTGTATTTTCGGGGGGGGGGGACCTGAACAGGCAAAGGAGAGAGAGCAAAAAAAGAGTGAGTTTCAGTCGTAAAATTTCAAAAATTGGCGATTTCCTTTGAATGTTAAAAAAAAAACATTTTGAATCTTAGAAATTGAAGTTGAAAAAAAATTGACCTATTTTGTCATATTATTTATAATTTTTTTGCTCAAAAATTGACAAACTACGAGTAATAAACTAAGTAATTCGAAATATCATTTCCATGTAACGAAATTTCATGTGGTTAAAAGATGGAAAATTGAGAGAAAAAAACAAAATATGTAACTAAAATACGAAACCACGAAACCAAATAAAAAATGTGAAAATATTGTCGGAATGGTTGAAAATAGGTAGCTAAAAAAAAAATCATTAAAAATTGTCTGAAAATTCACGAATTTTCATTTGAATTATTCAAACTAGCTGTTGTGCAAATTTAAAAATTGATTTGTTACTATTTTTTTCATTATGAACATTTGAATCAGAATTATTGCATTCTAGAAGCGGAAAAAATCAAGCTTACTTACGTAAATCCGACCAATTGATTGAGAAATTTTAGAAGAAGAAAATCCCACAAACATCTCATTTGACTTTAAATAAAAATAATAATTTTACATTTTTTTCTCTTCCTCAAAAATGAAGGTGGTCTCAAGTATAGCATATTGGAAACTTACCCATTAAACTTCTGGAAAGAGAGAAAAATGTATCCCCCTCCTTCCTTGAAGCATTACCTATTCTTTAATAAAGGGTATAGCGAATCATTAACTACTACTTTTATTGTTTTTTGAACACTTTGATTGTTCTCAAATGGAAAATTTTCACTCGAACTTAATCACTCTCTTGAAACAAATTTCTCTATAATTGGACTGGTTGAGAAAGGAAGGGGTGTGTGGGTGACTGAAAATTTCAAATCTTTTACTGTATCGTTTAATTCTTTAGAAGAAGCTGATTATTGTCGTTACTGTTGAAGTGTTTTTTTTAAACGTACGTTCGTATTTATAAATTTTTTTGTTCCCCTTTTTTAAAAATCTTATTTTTTTCTTTCGTCTATCGAAACGTGTAATTAACGATGTAATTAACTTAATTACGAATTAAGGTCTATATAGAATATCGATTTAAAAAAATTTTCAAACATAAAAAACGAGTAAAAAACGGTAACTTATCGCTTGATTGTGTTGTATGGCGAATTTTTAATTTTTTTTTAAGCGTTGATCGTCGCTTTGTTTTTTTTCCTACTCATATTTTTTCTTCATCGTTTGTTTTTTTGTTTTTCTTTTATCTTTTTATGTTGAAGTTACCATGTAAATAAACTTTATTGCATTTTACATTCTTGTAATATTTTAGCTGAATTATATGTAATTACGAAATTATGCGCAGTGGTGTTTTTGTTTTTACAATTGGTGGGGCATGGGCAAATGGAGAATGTGAATTGGAAATCGTGTGTTGATTTTATGAAAACGATCAATTTTTTTTGCATTCTTCAACATGGATGAATGCAACAGGACCATAAAAAAAATTGCAAAACCCATCAAGGCCCTATCCAAGTGATCATTAAAACAAAAATTTAAAAAAATTACTCACAACACCTCATTTCAACATCATTTTCGTATTTCTCATGGGAGCTCTTACTCTCCCATTTGTGTAAAAGAAGAAAGGGGGCTAATGTACCGCCCTTTCCGCAATTCTTGGCGCCGCCCCAAGAGAAATAAACCAAAAGGAATCGTTAACGATGTAGAAAAAAAGACCCTCAAAATATGTATTACCCAATTCACATAGTTGATACTTTATGATAGGGTGTGTTATTCGAACACACTTACTTACATATTATAGTTACGTGAACGGAGAATAAACTCCAGAGGGTGGTGGTCTCCAGGGTAGAAGGAACGGGGAAAATCACTGCGGTAATCGTTTAATGTCAAAATGTTGCTATTTCATACGAAAGCGAATTAAAAAAAGAATTATTTCATCCAAACCCATCGATAAAAAAATCAGTTACAAATTTTGTAATTTATCTACAAGTATTTTCAGTTTAATTCCACAACGATCTAGTCTACCTCAATCTTTAGATAAATTGGAAAAAAAAAGTATAAAAAATAACCATAAACTACCTCCCCAAATACCCTCCTTATATATCTCCTTTTCTTCCGTATTTCGTTACGAAACCTGAGATAAAAAATTTCACCTTTCATCGTAACATGAAAAGCTTTTTACAAAATCATTTGCCGAAAACCTGCCGCATCGAGAAAGGAATATGGTTAACTTCGTCGATAAAAATAACCAGTCTTGTTTATAATGGAATCGCTTAATCAGCCAATTCGCCATAGGGTTTTACCCCGCGACCACTACCGAACCATTGCGCCGTTTTTCGTTCACTTATACTACTCGATATACTCGTTGTATTGTTTTGCTTTTACCTCGACTAAGGTTATGGGTTGGGTGAGGTAATCGGGTGTTTACATCTCGTGTTCGCTCATTTGACTTTTACCATTTTCTCACTACGTTTTGCAGGGTTAGGCAGGTTATACTACGAGGAGATACTACGAGTTGTATCTACTCGTACAGCTACACAGCACACAATTTTGCCAAAAGTTTTCGTTCTCGTTTAACGTTCAACTCTGTTATACTCGTATCTCTCTCTTCATCTACCCATACGATACATTAAATACCCCAGCTGAGTAGATATACTGTAAAGTATTAATCTTCCATCTTCCTCTTTCTCTCATCTTTCCCCGCGTCATCTACCTACTTATATAGCAGTGTATTGTGTTTGTATGGTGCTGTAGTGTACCTACCTACTGTTTTGCAGTTTGTAAATACGAATCGCTCGAGGTTATCGTTTAAATAACATGCTTAATTAGTTCACTCGCCGCAGCTACCGGTGAGCCAGCCGAACTCGGTATCTGTGTTGCATCGTATCGTTGTAATAAAATCGTTACTCGACGATAAATTTTTAATCCCTGTTTTAATTGAATAGTCTCGATTTTTTGCTACTGTTTTTTTAGACGATTTTTCCTCTTTTTCACTCGATTACCCGAGGGTTTTTATCTATTGGAGAAGATATGTCAAAAATATAATGAAAAGGATGGAGAATTTTACTGATTTTAAATTTTTTCGAGTTGAAAATTCGTCAATTTTTTAGTGTTTTTATTTGACTTTGTTTTTCATCTGAATTGCGAAGGGCTTGGAACTTGAATTTTTCTTTGTTTTTTGTTTGGATACTCGCTCTCACGAGGGAAAATAATTTGGACATTTCCATAGAAGATTCGAGTATTTTGAAAAATCATCTACAAAAAACCAAAATGCGCTGCCATTTTGGAAAACAAGGTGTATGTAGTAAAAAATCGTAAAATGGCAGGAAATACAATTTTACGTCCAAAATAGGGCAATTTTGTAAATAAAACTAACTTTCAAGAGAACTTATTTGTCAACTCGTCACCTCCGATTTGGCTGAAATTTGTGCCACTGAGAGTTCATGTCACCCATATTTCAGAACCAAATTTTCAGCTGCTGAAGTTGATTACAGCGCTTTCTAAAGCGATTCCAGTGTGCTGGAAAAAAGTAACTTCTGCTGGAGACTTCAGATCGACTCGAAAATGGTCACAATCGATTTGGCGGCGTCGATTTTAGGATGTAGACGAAGTTTCGGAGAGTTTTTTCCAGAAATACATGGTACTGGATTTTAAAAAAAAATATAGGTAGAATATTCAACTTGTAAAAAAATACATGCGCGAGCTTGTCACTTTGGTTTCGCGATTTAACTACTCTAGTCGATTGAGAATATTGAACTTATGGTAGAATTCAAGTTTTAGCTGCGGAAGTTGAGAGCAGCACCCTCTGGAGCGATTCCAGTGTGCTGGAGAAAAAATAACTTCTGCCGGAGGCTCCAGATCGTCTGGAAAATGGTTGTAATCAAATCAATTCTAATAAGTCGACTCAAGTATTGAAACCAAAGTTCAGGTTTTCATTTCGCGGTTTACCATTTCTATGAGAATCTTGTCAGTATAAATAGGCTATTTCAGCAATTTTCAAAATTTTTTCGAAAATTGAAAAATCAAATTCGATAGCTGAAAATTTTTAGTAAGCTTAATTTTAGCTGGATCGGACTTCGGAGAAGACGAGTTGACAAATTCCCCTTTAGTGTATGATTGATAATTTTGTACCAACTCAAATAGATTCCGTTGGTTTATTTTAGGGGAGGAGGGAGGTTGTTCATGTCAAGCATAATTATGAAGAAAAAATTTAAAAAATAAAATTATCTCTTCGGAGGAAAATTTTTGAAATTTGCGCAAATGATCTTTCTTGTCTAAAACTAATTCCATAAAACCGAACCTCACAATTTTAAGCCCTTTTTGGAGCTTCCAGCGCAATTTTTGATTTCTCCAGACGACTGAAAATGAATTTGGGAAAATAAAATTTCAGTTGTTTATTTTTTTTAACGGTTTAACCCTACAATACTTAACCTGTTAGAGGGGTTTATTCACATTTGAGCCAATTTCTAGGCGGAAATATCGAAGGTGTGCCCGAATTAATTTAGGTAGGTACTCGTTTTCTGGAGAAATTTTAAGAAAAAAATCGAAAATCTCGCCGAAGGTTTTAGAATGGCTTGAAACAGTGAAATTTCGAATGGTGGAGGGGGGTGGGTGGGTTGGTTTTAAACAAGACGAAGCTATTCGTGCAAATTTCAAAAACTCTCCCTGAGAACAGAAAATGTTTGATATTTACCTACAATTAACTAGTTGAACATGTCGAGAATGAGTCAAACCCGATTTTTAGCTGCCCACATTTTTTTCCACAACTTCAAGAAAAATGTTGAAATTCTGGAAAAATTGAAGATCACCTCACGCTTGAGGCTCCAGAATGGTTTGAAGTGGTGAAATTCGTTTCGGAGGAGTAGATATCAAATAAGGTTAAATGTCATCATTTTTACTGAATAAAGACATGCAATTATTATTATTTTTTTCAAATTAATTGCCAAAAATTGCTAATTTAGAATTTTTAAAAATTAGTCAATAATCAATTTGAGCAGCTCAAAATTGGTTTATGTGAGTTTCAGACCATCCTCTTTCCAAAAATCGTGATCCGTTGAGATCGGAGACGGATACTTCGAGAAATTCCCTTGTGAATAAAAATTTTTCAGGATTTATTAATTGTATCCAGCTGCTAAATTGGCTCATTATGGCTTGAAGTTGAGAATTTTTGGATCCATAATCTCAAAAAGTCTTGTAAGATGAACGAAACAGAATAACTTTTCGTAAGTGTTTTCAAAAATACCTAAGTATTTCGAGAGCAGATTTTGTGCTCTATAATGTTATTGAAGAATTTTGTTGATCAAAAAATCCTTTAAATATAATTATATGTTTGAAAAATAAAAGTCTTGGAACAAGTAAGGAAGGAAGGGGGAGTAGAATGCTTCAAAATTTTCAAAATCTATATTGGTTTTGAAAACTACAAAAATTTGTTCAATTCAAGAATTTTTGAATTAAGAATTGGAATAAATACTTACCTACTTCAGTTAGGATCATTTGGGACTTAGAATGAGTTGTGGAAAAAGGTAAACGTTCCCAAATTTTGTCAATAATTTTATTGGTGCTTCACACAAGGTCAGATTGCAATTCTGCTACAACAATTTTCAAACATTTCCTAGAATGGAAAAATCAACTCGAGAAAAGAGAAATTCCAAAAACATAATCCAATCAATGAAAAATTCAAATAAATTTTTTATTCGAGATTTTTGTTTCCAACTTCTTTTTTTAAAAAATGGTTCAAACCACATTTGGCCAGTTTTTTGGAAAAAATCTTGGTGTGGAGGGGGAAGGAAGAGTTTGGAGTAAAAAATTGGGGAAATCTAGAACGAAAAATTGGAAGAATTTCTCAGTCTCACCCCCTCTCCATCTCCCACCACGCATCGTTTCGTCACGTCTCTGAAAAAAAAATGTAATGTTTAGTGTGGAAAGTTTTTTGCTCACCTCCTTTTTATTACATTAACAATTTTTTTAGTCACTTTTTTGATTACTTTTTGGTTACTAAAGTTATTTTTTTGAGAAAAATTTGAGTACCATCCCTGATATTAAAATTTTTCATCAAAGTAGTTTCCCTTACTCAATTTTGATGTCTAAAAAGTAAGCGAGGGTACGTGAGGCGTGACAAAGTATAACTCGAAAATATGTCGTATGAAAAAAATACGAAATTTCGTTTTTTGGATTTGCTAGTCATTAGACAAGAAATTTATCAGGTCTATTTTGAATATTATTAATTTTTTGTTTCTTTTAAAAATTATAAATTTTCGAAGTT
Source organism: Planococcus citri (assembly GCF_950023065.1). Taxonomy (NCBI): domain Eukaryota; kingdom Metazoa; phylum Arthropoda; class Insecta; order Hemiptera; family Pseudococcidae; genus Planococcus; species Planococcus citri. The sequence continues at coordinate 43,196,670 of NC_088681.1, read as the reverse complement.
TTTTTTTCGACAATTTTGTAAAAATGAATGAGGGGGGATCAGTAGGTGCATTTTTAATTTTAAAAATGTGCTTCCAAGGTCCTTCCAAGGTCCTTCTTTTTAGTTTTTAGATTTTGTTAAACACCCTGCTTCTCATTGTTTCGTAGGTACGTCATTTTGTATTAGTAAGATTTTTGTCAAAGAATCTTCTTTCTCATCATCATCATCATCATCATTTTGTTTTTCATCCGGAAATCAATTTACTAATACACAATTTCCTTTTCTCGGCTATTTATTTTCATCTCCTCTCAGATTGACGACGACGATGCTGCTAGAGGTAATAAAGGAGGAAACAAAAACAAAAAAAAATATTAAAAAAGAACACCTACCTGCGTTGTTTCGTCCTAAACGCGAAATTATCGCCGTAAAAACCAACTAGGTAGCTTTATTCGGTTCTATAAATGTACATGGTGGCGCAAATGACACAGCGAGACGAGCCCCGAAGGTTTTTTTTTTCGGCTCTGCTTTCGTCTAATAGTAAGCCGCGTTTGAGCTCTGAGAGCTATTTTATAGTGGATGTTTGTGTGCGAGCTAGTATTAACAAACTTGACAAGTATGGTGTTACTTTTAGCTAGTTGATATGCCATATAGGAATCCGCCCATTACAAACACCAAGCAAACAACCTAAATAAAGGAACTGTCAAGTTGCGCGTTCAAAAATTTGTATGGTAGTCTGAATTCGACGATTGCACAAACGGATAGCACAGCGACAATGGTTTAAAAAAAGACAGAGAGGAGAAGAAGAAGAGGGAAAATAGCAGATATACCGTTTTACCGGGGACTTTGCGAAGGGAAATTAATGGCCTTTTGTGTAATACGAATCAAAAACATACCCCGTATACTCTATTCTTTGGTATTATTGCCGAACTATTATTATTATTATTTTTTTGTATTCGCTTATGGTACGTGTACTATACATATATAAGGCTTCAAATGTCTCTTAATTTTCCGCACTAGAATACAAATGCGTGCGAGGTTTTTAATGACTACTACGCTAAGGATGGAGGGAGGTGAGGGCGGACGGTAACGTTTTAATTTTCTATTTAGAGCATCGACGAGTCGACAATGAATGAGTCTCGGTGGTGACTTTTTTCACGATCGTGTGTCCAGTTGGGAATCATTATGGGGAGTTTTTTTTAAAGGCTAGGTTTGATTTCAAGGTGTCCTGCAGTTTTGCCAATCGTGTCAATTTGGTGAAAATTTGTCGATTTTAGCCTGAATGTATTTTCAAATTTTTTTGAAATTTTTCATGGATCCCTTTTGTAAATTTTATCAAAAATTGTCCCTCTTTGAAGCTTAACAAAAATTGATGCCAAACAATGGCAAAAAAGGGATAAAAATTCCAATTCTCAAAGTCAACACGTTGGCAGTTTACCTGAATCAAAATAATTTAAATTTTCAAAATTGAAAAAAATGCTCCTCCTGGCGCAAAATTGCCTTGAAAAAACTCGAGCTGAAATTTTGTCTAAGCACCTCGATTTCGTATTAAAAACGAACTCGATGTTCTTGGGACTGAAATTAAAGTACCTGTATTTTCACAAATAGATTCCAATGCCTTGGTAATTGGGAAGTTTTGACGTGGTGTAGTGTTTTTCGTATATATCTACCTTCTATAGAGCAGAGATTACGAACCCTTTCAAGTTTAATGATGGCACCTTGTTTTATATTATGTTCGTTCATCGTCGCAAACTCGTCCGTTTGAAATTCAACACTTCACATCGCGATATAAATAAGCACTGCCGGTATCACCACTCTGCAACTCGACGTTCTATTTTAATTGCTATAAAGGTACTTTTGTAGGTAGCTAAATCTATAGGCTAGATATACATACGCGAACACATACAATCAACGCGTATAGTAAAACTAGGGGAGCAAAAGTGCGATAGAACATGGTAATGAGTTTAAAATAAAAGGTCGTACATTACTCGGATTCGTATTTAATTACGCGAATAATGACGCCAATAATGGAATAATTCGCCGGAATGGAACGCAGCCAGTGCTTCTGCTGCTGCTCCTGCTGGTTAATAAATCGTGCAAATTGTTTTATGTCGAGTATGAATGAATAGTACTCTATGGTATTCGTACAATAAATAAATCTTATAAACGAATCAGAGAGAAACGAAGCCAGAAAGGAATACAGTAAGGCGCGACAGAGAGACTGAGAGAAAGATATAGCGGAGGAGGAGACACCAGTCGCGATTATAAAGTAATTCAAAACCTTTTAAAAATAAACTTCCTGAACTTATAAATCTCATTATACGTAGCATATTATCCCCCTCATCATAAGGTGATGATGAGTTGAAATCTAAAACGTTGTCGTCGTAGTCGTCGTCCTCGTTGTTGTATAAAAAGTGCCACATAAACTGTTTTTATTGAAAATTAAACACCAAACAAATCCAATTTTCGTTTAAAGCCGATTTTACAATAGGTTTCGAATGTCGAGGATGTTTTTTTTTCTAACGCAGACTCGCCTATATTCGTATAATCGTAGGGGAATAAGGGTATGGTGATGTTTGATTTAGTGGTGTGGATGAGGTGCAATGTACAGGGTACGAGGTGAGGGTTTTTTTGAGAATGTAGGTTGTGATTTAAAAGGATATGAGAAGTTCCAAGGTGAATTTTTATGCAGGTTAAGGGTGAGTAGAGAGGTTGGATTTAATAATGCTTATTACTGTGAGGAAGGGTGTAGTGTTTGAAAATGTTCCAGTGAATATTTTGTTTGGTTACATTTATGGCGGAAAAAGTGGAAAATTAATCAATTTGAGTTCGTTTTTATGAATTTCCAAGATTTAAAAGATTCTTGGACAGAATATTAATGTGACAGGTTAATGAAACAGATTTTTTTTTTTTTAATTTTCTTATTTTAGTTTTTTAAAAAGTACAGCTGAATTTTTTCAAACTACGTATTTGTACAAATACCAGAGAGACCAGCAGTCTTATGTCAATCCGGCATTCCTTAATTGTGCCCTGGCATCCTTCTACTGTGCTTTGTTTTCTTTTTGTCATTTTTTACTAGAAATGGAAATGCAAAAAAATGCTGTCCTGTTTCGCAAAGCTGTTAAAAAGTCTTGCATTGGCTGCATTTTGTCAAACTTGCTGGCATGTGATATCAATGATACCCATACAACAATTGCCGACGACGACATTTGCATTTACTAGGTTTTTTTCCAACATAATGATGGGAAAGTGACCAATTAGTTATTTAGTAGGAATCTTCTGTCCGTAAAGAAGGCGGGCCAATGAAAATTTCCAAAATTTTTTCATTATTTCTGATACCTTGACATACCATCTCGACATGTAAATGTTAATTTTGATGCTTGAAATTTGCATCTATGTACAACTATGTCAATCAATTTTTCAGAATTGAAATTTCTGTTTTAGTGTTTAAAAGTTTGGCAAACATTTCAAACTGTTATCTTGTTTAAAGAGGAAAACAAAATTTTTAATGGCTTGATAAAAATATTCACGTTTTTCCTAGTTTGGAGTTGTGGATGTTATGTTAATGTGAAAACTGATTGTCCACAAATACATCAACACCAACATCTACCAAATTTTCAAAGATTTCTCAAATTTGGAAAATTACGTTAATATTGTGGATGTAATTGTTAATGTCAAATTTCACATCAACATTAACATCAACATGTTGTCGACATGAAAATGTATTAGTTTAGTACTCTTAGATAAAGTATTGCACCTTTCTCAATATAAGGACTTTAATGACCAACTTCTAGATTGTGCAGACTTTCTGTTTGTCTGCACTTCTCGGAGGTGGCCTCTGGGTCAATGCTGCTTTCAGCAAGAGCAATGTCTACCTAAGAGAAACCATTTTTGGAAAAAAATTTCAATTTTGAAACTAAAATTTCATAACTTTATGTAGTAGGAGGTCGACATAAATTTTGATGACAATGTCAATCCATCCACATCTGTCACATTTGGATCCTACGTGTTGATGTAAATTTTGACCCCGTGTAGAGCCAATTCTTGACATGTGGCATCCAAAAGTGACGGATGTGTATGGGTCAACATTCACATCAAAATTAGCATGGTCATTGTTGTACGGGTATGGTCCTATAGTTTGAGCATTCCATCTTTGAGCCTTTCTCATCAGTGTATGTACCTCTGCATAAGAAAGACTCAAAGATGGAATGTTCAAACTATAGGACCATATCATTGATATCACATGTCAGCAAGGTACTACTGGTGATCATACACACGCGCATCAAGGCGTACATTCTACCACATATCCCACAGTGGCGAGGCGTGAGTTTTACTGGTAGGGAAGCAAAGTTGTAGTGAAAATTTTCAAAAAATGAAGATTACTTAAACGTCCATAGCCTAATTTTTAAATCAAGGTAATTTGTATAACAAAAAAAAAGTAACAATTGCAACTCATCACATGCTCTAGATTTGGATCTTACAGAACTATGAACACGCGCATGCGTATAAAGCGCAGAACCGTAAATAAGAATTAGCAAACAACTAGAAGCTACTAGCGAATTGCTTCCAAAGAATCACCGTTCAACGCTCTAACGCACGCGTTAAGGATGGCAAATGTGATTCTTTTTTCCCTTGAAACTGGTTTTTTGGAAGCAATGTACAGTTTGCTTCCAACACACAGATTTATGTTTTTGTAGGTAATAGAAAAGGTGCATCGGATGACATTTGAACAAGATAGTATTCTCGATGGTTTTAAAATATTTTTTCATATTTTATTGTCAATTTGTACTGATATTTTTTAATTAATTTAATTTTCTACAACTCGGAAAATTTAAAGGGAAGCATTGCTTCCCTTGCTTCCATGGACGCTTCCCCACTGATATTCCACCAGAACAAGTGGGTTTTGTACCAGTAAGAGGCACTAGAGAGCAAATCTTAAATGTGCGCCAAGTAATTGAAAAGGCAAAATAATTCAACCGGCAGGTATACATATAAGTGCTTCATTGACTATAAGAAGGCATTTGACAATTTCAAGTGGAAGATCCTGTGACAGAACCTCAAAAAGCTCAGGTGTACCAGCGCACCTCGTCAGTCTCATGAAGAGTTTTTTATGAGGACAATGTGGTGTAGATGATGGTAGGAGAGCTTACTAATTGTTTCCATACAGCAAAAGGAGTGAGACAAGGGTGCATGCTCAGCCCAATTCTTTTCAACACATATGGAGAATGGGTAATGAGGACAGCCCTAGAGAATGGGTAAAATGAAGTCACAATTGGAGGAAAAGAAATATCAAATCTATTGTATGTGGATGATACCATCTTGCCTGTGGAGACCGTAGACAATCTGAAGGAAATGCTCCAGAAGATTGAAAAAGCCAGCAATGAGGCAGGTCTGAAGGTCAACAAAGGAAACCAAAAACAATGATAATTGATAGGAAATATGCTTGGTGGCATAGCTGGATGAGCCACAGCTTTCTGAACCAGAGGTCGTGGGTTCAAATCCCGCTAGAGACCCAACCAATAACATGTAATGTATCTATTGTAGTGCATTCAACATCTATTACACGTTAAGCTGTGAGCACCAGTACAGCAGAGGTAATAGAAATGCACGCAATCTGTTGCTAGTATTGAAAAGCTGTAACTGGTTTGTGCACCTATAGGTAGCTGATTACTGAACTTGGGGTAGTAAAAACCCAGCTAGCAATGTATCAGCTACTCTATAGACAGCGTATAAAGCAATGGGAAACTACTATGTGTTAGCTCAGAAAAAATGTTGACTCCCTAGAATAATCACTATGGCATAGGCATTCGCCTCGCCCTGTGAGGGTACCACTTGTAAAGGATATGGAACCACAACAACAACGACAATAGGGAATGCAAAAACAGACATATAATTTTGAAGATTGATGGCTTTGAGGTAGTACAGGCCTTTATACACCTTGGTTTGTTGATAACAAGTCAGGGAGGCTCAGCTGGAGAAATCAGGAGAAGGGCGGCTAAAGCAAAGGCAGCTGTGGCAGTGGGAAAGCTCAGTCCGATCGGGAAAATCCACAATTTCATGAAGGTCACAAACCTCAGAATTATAGGAGTACTAGTCTTCTCCATCTTCTTGTATGGGTCAGAATGCTGGACAATATGCAAGGCAGATCAAGACAAAATCAATGCATTTGAAATGTAGGTACTGGCTACAGACGCATGCATATGATATTGTGGGTCCAGAAAAGAACAAATATGTCAATACTCAAACAATTGGGAGTTAAGGAAAGACTTAGCACAGTCATCAAGAGATGGATGTTACACTGTTTCAGACATATAATGAGATAGGAAACCTGGAAAAGCTGACAGTACAAGGCCACATAGATGGCAAGAGGGGAAGAGGAAGATCGCCTAATCGATACACATAGGTACGTCAGACTTGATCGAGAAAGCTGCCAAAATGTCGCTGGGCTGGGAGAATGCACGAGAAGGGTCGAAGATAGAGATAGCTTGACGGAACTGATTGCCAGAATTTCATAGTTGCAATGTCCGAATGCGGGCAAGCAAGAAAGAAGAAGAGAAGAAAAAGAATTTATACATAGACTCATACCAACTTGAATACATCATGTATCACAATTTCAAAGAAATTAAAAATCTTCAATTATTTCTTACCTGTAATGAATGAATTTTTCCAAATTGAAAGATACCTGACTGATAAAAATGAGTTCAAAAAACAAAAAATTGTAATTTCTCTGAAATGCAATATACCCATTATATATTTCGAGTTGGTATTAGTCTCGACCTAAATGTTGGCCATTTGGGTTACTTAAAAGGGTGGGGGGGGGTGAGTGATTCTTAAAATCACGCAATTCAACTTTTTTATTGAAAATATGTATCAATCGTAGAAAAAATTGACAAATTCGGTCCAAATTGGGGGTTTGATGCTGTAGTTGAGCATCTTATTGTTATACGATATGTACATACGAGTAATTTAACTTTAAGTTACAGATTCGATGCAACTTTCTTAGTAAGGACAGAAGGACGATGACTCTCCACAAAAGAATACCAATGTTTCAACATTGATTAAAGCAACTCACACACGTGTTTCATCACTTCTCATTCACATAAATCAAAGTACATACATACGTATAAAAGCAATCATCTTCTACCGAAAAATATCCATCTGCAGTACCAAAATCACTACTCGTGCACCTCTCCTTCTTATTCGATCTATCATCACATGTGCAAAACAAACCGAAATTCGAAAAAAGAAAAAGAAAACTTTAAAGCTGAATTAGACACGCGTCAATAAACACGCCCCACATGCGGGGGCTGCGGCAGACATCGTTACCAACAATCAAAAGGGTACCTCATGTAGTACTCCAACAATGGTCTTCAAAAACCAATTAAGCTTGATTAGAAAAAGACGTTTAATCGTTCCGCGATACAAGAAACCTTTTACATAATGACAAACATCGTTCCGCGATGCACAAAAAAACCACTTCGAGGAACACAGGGTGACGGGAGGGGCGGACAAGGGCGTATTACGACGCGCAAAAAAAGCTTAGGGAATCCGTCTTTTATCAGCGCAAAACCCTTCTCGCATCGCATGGAAATCATTCTTATTTAATTTTTATCTCGTCCCCTTTTCACCTCACCCCCCTTTTCGTCTTCATTCCATTGCGAATCGTTTGTAGTTGTACTTGTACTATTATGCAGTAAAGCAACACAAGGCTGCAAAAAAAATCATCGTTTTCGATTTCGTATTTCGCTGCTGTGCTCTCGCTGTCTCTCTCCTTTTGGCTTTATTGTTGTATATTAGAACGTTGTTGGTCTTCTGGCAAAGTTTAATCTTTTCGTTCTTTCGACAATAGGCTAACTTTTTTTTTTTTTCGCCAACTCTGCTCAACCTATCTCTCTCCGTATCTGTACTAACTTTAATCGTCTTTTTTACTTTTTTAAGTGCTCCGCTTCGTAAAATCAACTACCGCTCGTTTCGTTCGTTCGTTCGCTTACTCGCTCCGGCTGGCTGTTTCGCTTGAAATCATTTTTTTTATGAAGAAATTACCTTTTCGTATTCTGCTTTTTATCGTCGTCGATGTTGTTGTTGTTTCTTGCTGTAATTTTTTTTCTTTACTTATTCGTGATGATGCTGCGTTGCATTGCAGTACAATCTGTCTGTTTTCCTCATCCTTGAGTACTGCATGCATACTTACTTACCATAGATGTCTTTGATCTTCTCTGCCTATGCGTCCTTCTTTCTATCTCCGACAAACGTTTCTCTTACAATTCCGTATCTTCTCTGCCCTTTTCAAAGGAGTTCAATATAATGAAAAGTGTCTTAAAAGAAACTAAATTCCTAGACTTGGTACGTCTTGTACCATGAATAAGTAGCCAAAGTTTGTCTTCAGTAGAGGCGAAAACTCATTTTCAAAAAACTCATCCAACCCCACAGTGGATTTTATTTTCAAATTTTGAAAACTGAGCTATAAGTTTCGGAAGATGGAAATTCCTTGAAATGGAATTTTTTGAAATTGTTATCACTACCCCCGTCCCCCTCCCTTAATCAAACCAAATTAAATTTACTTACTTATAACATTTTTGACACAACAGGGCATACAAAAGTTTTCCAACTTTCATCGTTTAAATTCATGAAGATTTGACTTTCTTTTCATATTCGATTCCTATTCTCGTTGAATAAAAAAAATTGACAGTTGGTATTTGCAAAAGTTTGGCTCAAAACATCATTCATATAATTCCCTGACGTGTTACTTACCTCTGTTTCAAATTTAAATTGTGCAAAGCTTTCAACAGGTTCGTTAATAATTCAAATACTAGGATACGAGCAATTTTTTAAAAAAGCACTCTAGGGAGTTCAAAACTCACCATCCATTTAAAACCGAAATTAAACTAAACCTCTACAATTAGTCTTTCGGTACCTTTCACGCAAGTTTTAGAACGAAAAATATTCGCAATTTGGATTCAGAGAAAGAGAAAAAAAGAATTATTTGAAAGTAAACAAGTAGATAAGTTTCCTTTTCAAAATGTATGCAAAAACAGAACTTTTTACAGGAACATTTATGGAGGGAGGAGGAGGGTTAAAATTTATTCAAGTCAGAATTTCATGATCAAATGTTTTATGTTTCCAAAGAGAAGATTATTTGAAAATTTGAAGGGAAAAATGGAAAATTTGAACTTGTTAGCATTACTGACAAAAGGCATGTCTTTATTTCTGCAATTTTGGCAAAAAAGCATGAAGACATTTCGGTAGCTTTGCCAAAAGAGTGGTCCTTTTTCTGGAAATTTTGGCAAAAAAGCAAGACTTCATGACAATTTTGGCAAGGAAACATTCATTTTTTTATTTCTAGTAAAAGAGCAGACTTTTTTTAAAATTTTGTTCAGAAGGCAACATTTTTTGACAATCCTGACCACAATAAAGTTTTAGCATGTCTGGCAAAAAGCAGAACTGGATTAATTCCTTTTTTTTTGATTTCATTAAGTCGCATTAGAATAAAATTGAATGCCATTTTTCCCATTTTTTTTTTGGTTTTTCTAAATTTAGAGAATTCAAATCTGCAAAAAACCTTTGAAAAGACAAAAAAATGACACTTTTGGCTAGCTTTTAGCTGGGAAAAAATGAAGCTTGCAAACTTTTAGCTGATAGGTCAATGCAAAAATCTGCTCAGCTTTCGGATTTCGGCTAGCATTTCATCCCTGAATTTTTGGGATTTTTTGAATTCAATTTGACATTATATTTGGGATAATTTTAACGATTTTCTCGCATATTCATTTCAAAAATTACTTATGCATTTGATTCGCTTTGAAAAATTGAAGCAGTTTTTTTCTTGATCCTCTGAGACCTCTCAAAAATCCCGGGAGTGAATTTCCACGTTTCTCACATAAACTTCCTACTCGAATTGCCATTTCAACAAAAAAAAAAAAAAAAAAAAATGAGGAGCATTCAAAAATTAATTTTTAAATTCTTAAATTGAAAAAAAAAACACATTTTTTAGGCAAAGAAACCTACTATTCCTTAGTAATATAAAAATAATGTTCACTTGTGCCAACGATAGTTTCTCTCTAATAATTCTTCAAAAAATCAAGAGGAGGTAACCTGCATTTTAACTAGAGTTGTGAATGATTTGGAAGTTTTAATGAGCTTCTTTGGTTTGGATTGGATCTGATTTTACCTACGATTTAACGTTCAATGTCATGTGTATCAAGTTCCAAAATTGTTTATTACTAAAAACCGCACCTTCTACCCCTTGAGCTAACTTTTTTAGGGGACAAAAACCGGTTCCGATTCACGTTTTTTGCGATTTACTCCGAAAATATTAGGTTTACGATAAAAAGTACTATGACAAAAAATGTTCCCGTTCAAATTCTCGACAATTTGATACTACGCTTGATACCCATCCCTCAAAAGTGGTGTCTGAAAAATGGGTGGAAAGAGGGAAAGAGTAGGTGTTTCAAAAAAGGTCAGTTGAATAAATTGATTAAAGTTACCACTTTATATCATTTGTTTTCGCTCAATTTTTTTTTACAAAGTCTATACTCGCTCAACTATTAATTACATCACCATTGATTGGTATTCAATCCTCCCCGGGGGGTTGGTGGGGGGGGGGGGGGTTGCTTGATTTTTCAAGTAACACACAACTGAATCATATATTTGAAAAACGAATCTGGACATGCGATATATCGAATAGTATGTTTTCGAGGTCGCTGAATACGAATACCAACCTATTTTTTGGGTCCAGTTCCTCAAAGCCCCTCTGTGCCCCAAAAAGGGGGTTAAAATTTTGAAAAATCGTGAAAGTTCGAGTAATATATCGAATGGTATGTTTTTGAGATCGCTGAGTACGAATATGAACTTATTTTTTGAGTCCCACCCCCAAATGTCCTTCTGAGCCCCAACAAGGGGGCTAAAATTTCAAAAAATCATCAAAATACTTACCGAATGAGCGAGTTTTTTTGGACTGAAACTCTCCAATTTAAACGAAACCAAGCTAGATCAAAAGGGCATGTCTTAAAACCCTCGCAACCACAATTTCAGGTGCCAAAGTTAATTTTTGAATTTTTGAAGAATTTTTGAAAATTTTTTCAAAAAATCTGTTTTAAATGCAATTTTTAAAATTTTATGAAATATGATTTTTTTAAGCCAAGTGAACCAATATGAATAATTCTTTTAATTCAATTCCAACAACACGTTGCTAGTTTTGAGTCATTCTGAAGCCTCCAGTGATTACCTAATTTTCTCCCAAAACTTCAAATACCTCTGGGAAGGCCAAAAATGAATTTTTGAACCCATAAATTTGGTCAGTGCTTATTGGGCACTTTCTCAAATATTAAAGATAGTTAACTTGAAGTTCCAAGAGGGCCAGCCTAAAAGGAAATTTTTGACAAATTTGTAAGTTTCAGAAAAAATGAGACCATATTCCCAAGATCTCGAAGTTTTGAACAATGATGACGTTATCGAATAGCGATAAAATAACTAATTGAAAACGACTTACGTACGTATACCTGTTACTCATACCATCACATTGTACGTACTACACTTACTATAGTTAGAAGAAATATAATGTAACGATAATTATGACGCTGATAATGAAAATAAAAAAATTACTATTTCCAAAAAAAAAAAAAATAATAGACATTGAAGTCGTCATTTCGGACAAGAAATTTATTAGAATTACCGAATTTTCTACGCTACCTATGTGTGTGTGTAAATACGCGTATAAAAAAGAGACACAGCGAGAGAGAGAGGAGAAGTGACGCGCAAGTTTATCAGTATAAAGTAACATCTGCTGTTTTAGTTAATTAACTAATAGATACAATATTATTACTGTTATTATTGTTAAAACGAAGCTCGTTCGCGCGGACCCATTAGCTGTAGCTTGCTAGGTTATACCTACCTACTACGTACATTCGCGGGCGACGAGGCAGAGAGACTTTAATATTAGTGAGAAAGAGAAAAGCTGTAAGCCTAATAGTTACTTCCAAGCTATTAGCGCTAATTGACGAATATGGTCCTCCCGCAGGGATATTTTATAGCGTCTATTTCGTCCTGTGTTATATACAGGTTAGAATGTATTATCATCGCATAACCGGAGTTAATGCGAACGATGTACGCGCTACCTTTGCCTCCTCATCTACTCCCCCATAGCCCCCTTCTTTCATCGTACTATAAACTGTAGGCAGTATAGATATACTATTCGTATTATAAAAAGGATTGCGTGACGTGTAAAATTTACGTAGGCAAAGGCATATTATAAGTCTGTATGCGTTTAGATACCTATGCGCGCAAAACGAGGCGTTTATTTCGGTATCATTGGCGGTGTTTTAATTTTCCATCATTTTGCGATGCAATTTATAGAGATACTTACATGGAGATTGTATGTTGATAGGATGATTAAAATTCCATATTAGAAACCACTATTAAATTGTCCTTTACCCCGAATGACGCCCTTCAAATTTAATCCCCTCCCTTTCAGATCCTTCCGGTTTCCTCCTTCTGTTTTTTCTCAGGTTTGGATACTGGAATGCTTGCTGTGCAATTGATAATTATTTGTTTTTGCTTTTTTGTTCAATTTCGTAAAAATATAAGTCAAAACTGACAGGAATAAAAATAGAGGGTTTTTTCGAAGGGGGGAGAGGGAGGTGACTGAACAGTTATACCGACTGTAATGTGAAAAAAATTACAAATTTTGCCGAATAAAATGACGAATTTTTAAAATAGAAGAGGATATGAAATGACCATTTTACTGAAATTGATATAATAATACTCACATTACCTAACTAAAGTTAATCGAAAAAATTATTTTCCCTCTTGAGATTATGGATGTTTCAAAACCTGGAATTTTTTTTAGCTTAGGAAAGAGGTAGAAATTTGTCCAAGCAAAGTGAGTGTTCAAAAATTTGTATTTTAAAAGGTAAAAAAACGTGTTTTTAAAAACTTATTCATTTTTTTGGTTCAAAAATTTCACAGTTTGAATGTTAAGCTTGTTTCAAGAGGTAAAAAACTATGTTTTTTCAGGAGGAAAAAATATTTTTTGGTTTAAACATGTTTGAAAATTAAAATAATAAATTTTTTTCAAAATTCAATTTGAATAAAAAGTACAGAGGTCCAGAAATTTTACAAGAACGTATCAAAATTTAAACAATTGGAATAGATTCCAGATGCAAACCAATGCTTTTGTAAACAGGTCTTGATTTTTGTGGATAAATCGGGAGTGTAAAATTTATTGGTTTACCATCCGATCCGAGAATATTCTTGAACACTGCAAACTGTAAATAATTCCATAAGTACGTAATTTTATCCAAGTTTAGGTATTTTTTTGTACACATCTACTTATTAATTTTGAATTTGCGCAATCTTACTTACTTGATCATAAGAAATCATGGGAGCTTGCTCAGGATCACATAAAATTACTTTGGCACTTTGTGTCAGTTTCCCTGTTTCTGGATCCAAGTAAGATCCTACGTAATTATATAATTTATGTTCGTGACCTTTTGAGAGATAATCAAACCACATGTATCCAATCAAACCAAGTAGTTCACTCGATGAGCTTGGTTTGTTCAAAATTCCAGTCGATAAGAATAGTTGAAATGGAATAAATCTTGCACTGGGCATTTTCCTCTATACATATAAAGTGGTATAAGACAAAACATCCGAGTACCCAAGAAGTGACAATATAATGAAGAAAAAGTGTCACTTACTACTCCAACTGGAAGTGCCAGTACTACTATACTGTTGGGAAATTTCAAAGCATTTTCCAAAGATCCATACGATGTCTTGTAGTATATAACCCATAATTCAATGGGTAATCTGAGGAAGTTAGGAGACTGAAATAATATCTAAGCATTCAATTTTTTCTTTGGGTTCTCAACTTTAAATGCTAAAAGTTGATAGATCTGATGCAATAGACTTACCCCTTTCCATCTACAGAGTGAGCACTGCGTCCATTTGGATTCTGATTGATGTGAAGGATTATTGAATGGATTTTATACAATCGTGGTATGTCGTTACATAAGACACCTCCTGTAATGCTAGATGGATCCAGGAATTGATTGGTGTAGGCAATGACTGCAGAAATTAATTTCAGATGTTAATTAGGTATTTCAAAATAATTTACCCACCTGTTTCTCACCATGGTAAATTAATTTATTCAACATACGTACGTGTTTTTCCTGTATTGGTGAAGTTCAAAAAACCAAACAGAGCATTGTGCAAAATTATTGGGGGTGTGGTACTGGCTGATATCACTTTTAAACTTTCAATGTTAATAGGAGATTGTGTAGCATGCTGATTATCTGGCTTCAAGCAAATTGCTGTGAGAGAAGTGGCCAATTTTAATTTATAAGGGGGAGAGTGTTGTAATTTTTGGATAAATACGTGAACAGATACATACATACCTTGAGTGGCTTCGGTATAGGAGAAAAAACATGATACTAAAATACAAATTTGTAGAATAAGTGAGTAGGATGTTATCCGTAGGAACATTTATGTACGTAAGTAAATAGGTAACTTAGAAAAAAGAAAAAGAAATATTGTTAAAACCTACGGTTTTCATCAACACGTGAGGTGTTCACAACGGTAATTTGACGAGTGTCAAAATGCCAAAAATGTATTTTATCTAGTTTCTAAGTTAAGTATACAGAACTGATAACATTTCTTCGAATACCTAGTTACCTATACCTATACCTACGTATTTACTATTACCTACACAGAAAACTACACATAAACCATGAAAGAGCTTATGATGGATCATTCCACCTCAATTCGACCAACGTTTTTGAGTCATGTCCTTAGATTTCGCTCAATTTTTTTTTACAAAATCTGTACCCACCCAATAAGTAAGAAACCCGCGGTCAGTTCGGTCCCAGCCCTTTCTGGTGGTGGGTGGGGGGGGGCTCCAATTATTTTCACATTGTCTGAAGGTATACTCAACTTTTAACAGTGCAGTCAGCTAGTGCATGCCTCCAAAGCTATGATACGTTGATCAAAACTGATTTCATAGCTCAAAAGGGCATTGCGTTTTGAACTTTTTACTCAAGTATTTTGAAATTTTCAAAAGTTGAAAGTTCAACTTTCAACTTGAAATTACAAATTTCAAAATGGCGCTGTAAGTGGGAGTTACCATTTAAAATTCTGAAAAAATTTCCATAGATGTACCTCTTGATGCTTTTTCGAAATATTCAATTTTCGAGATGAAATCTTGTAATGTTGAGAGAGCACCCCCTCCCCCAATTTGGGCAAAACTTTCTAAAAAAAAGTCTGGGGCATGTGATATATCGAATTGTATGTTTTTGGTGACGCTGAACACGAATATGACGTCAGATTTTTGATTGGACGTCATTCACGGCCCCCAGCAGCTCCTCAAAGGGGGTAAAAGTCAAAAAAAAAAATGTTTCATTCGTGTGACACATGAAATATTATGTTTTCGATATCGCTGAACACAAATATAGTCTTAGTTTCTCAAATTAACCTTAACCATGGTCCCCCGAGAACCTCCCCCGATGGGTAAAAGTCAAATAAATAGGTATAATGATTTCCATAAATTATTAAAATCACCAAAATCTCCACTTGGCTACTAATTTTTCCATTTGAACACCAAAGTGGTCAGTTTAGGGTAGATGGTCATGTTTGGGCACTTGAATTTATGGTCATCTATATTTTCTGTGTTCATTAATTTTTTTTTTTTGATTTCAATGGCACACATAAGTTATACATATCCAAATTCTTGATTTGATCATGCACTTTTCGGACACCCTGTATAAATTAAGATAGATTTGCGTACTTTTACTTCGATTATCATAGTTTGTTTTAAGTATTCCTAATCCTACGCCAAACTCCAGTATTGTTTCAATTGGGTGTAACATTTTGATGAATCATGTTATGCTGCCAGTTGTCAGTTGTTATCTATCATACCGTATGTAAAGACACGTAGGTTAGGTACTTATATGTCTTACGTATTGATATTTTTCGCTGACTTACAAGTAAGTATACAAGTGTAGGTATCCAAAGTTGAAAATTTTTTTATTTTTGCTTTTTTACCTGAAGTTATAGCAAGGTGTTTCTAAGAATCTAATCACTGTACATATATGGTTTAGGTCTAGGCATCTTTTGATAAAGTTACACGCTAGCTGCCTATTAGGTAAGTACATATGACCAAATTATATGACTAGGCGTTTTCAATTTTAAGTAAGAGAAACAGCTACCTACACAAACAAGTAAAAACTTTTGACCAAGTGTAACTATATAATTTACACTTCCATTAACCCTTTCGAGGTCGAGGAGGTTCCGGGGTACGCAAATTATAAATCTGGTGATTTTGTCAAAAGACATGTCTCCAAAGTTACAAAACAGAAAAAAATTATCAAAAAATGAAAAATTCCAATCGCAAAAGAGGAAATTTGAAAAAACAATTTTGCTCATATTCGATTAGAGAAATGAGCGATGGAATGAAAAAAACAGTGTAAATTATTAAGTTACAGAAACTGAAAATAAAAACCAACAGACGCATTAAAAATATGAACATAATAAATTTTAAGGAAGGAAAATAAATTAAAAATTGAAAAAAAGGTCAAGCCGCATTTCCTAAAGTTACCAATATCCAAAGGACCAGAAATCACAGTCTGGTGAAAAATGAATATTAGAAATAAGAATTTATGTCACCAAGAGAGCTTTTTTCATGAAGTTGAAAAATCGCATCGCATATCCAACACTAAGGAAAAATTGAAATTTTAATTGAAAAATCAAACAATCCTGAAAATTGACTCAATCTGATGCTTTCTGAGTTCAACATCTTGCAGTTGTTCGAATACGATTTTCAGACACCCAATAGAACGCATAAACCAGTCGCAAATCAACACAGTAAATCCATAAAAACATCTACTACAAGAAACGTAATCAATTTACAAATCGTCGGTGTCTGACTACAGTTTGAGTTATGCACACCCCATCTGGTGATTTTCTAACCCATTTTGTCATATTGCATCTCAAAACCATCAGATAAAAATTACTAAATTGGAAACCGCATCGCAAATCTGTGTCAGTAGCATTTTATGAGATTTTCAACTTAGCCAAATAAAAACCTCATCAATGTGGAATAAAAACTGCCTATATCCGAATACTAGTTTCTCTTTTGCACACCCTGTCTGGTGATTTTTTGATGCATTTCGTCATGTTGCATCGCAAAATAATCAAATAAAACTCATTGAAATTGAAACCGCATCGCGAATGTCAGCAAGTAGCAGTTCGAGATTTTCGACTTGGCCAAATAGAAAACTCATCTAGTGGAATATAACCTGTCAATATTCGACACCCTATCTGGTGATTTTTCAGTGCATTTTTTCATGTTTCATCCCAAAACCACCCGATGGAATTTTTAAAAATGAAACCCACATCGCAAACCCTACTCTTTGACATTTTCTGCAAATCTGAACCTTATCAAAATGGTAATGTCGTCAGTGTACAATAAAAACTGTCTATTTGCGACTACAGGTTCCCTTTTTGCACACCCTATCTAGTGATATTTCGATCCAATTTTTCATGTTTTATCCAAAAACCACCAGATAAAACTTTTTGAAATGGAAAGACTCCTTTTAGGATTTTTTGAGAATTTACACCTAATCCAAATAGAAAACTCATCTGTGCAGATCTGCAGAATAAAAACTGTCTATTTATGACCACAAGTTACCTTTTTGCACACGCTGTCTGGTGATTTTCCAACGCATTTTTTTATGTTTTATCTCAAAATGACCAGATAACGTTTTTTGAAATGAAACCCGCATCGCAAACCCTACTCTGAGCCTGATAAAAACAGTTTTGTCTCCAGTATAGAATAAAAACTGTCTATTTGCGACTACAGGTTTCCTTTTTCCACTACCTGTCTGATAATTTTCTGATGCACTTTTCTATGTTCTATCCCAAAACCAACAGATAAAATGTTTTGAAATGGAAACCATTGGACTCAGAAAGCATCAGATTGAGTCAATTTTCAGGATTGTTTGATTTGTCAATTAAAATTTCAATTTTTCCTTAGTGTTGGATATGCGATGCGATTTTTCAACTTCATGAAAAAAGCTCTCTTGGTGACATAAATTCTTATTTCTAATATTCATTTTTCACCAGACTGTGATTTCTGGTCCTTTGGATATTGGTAACTTTAGGAAATGCGGCTTGACCTTTTTTTCAATTTTTAATTTATTTTCCTTCCTTAAAATTTATTATGTTCATATTTTTAATGCGTCTGTTGGTTTTTATTTTCAGTTTCTGTAACTTAATAATTTACACTGTTTTTTTCATTCCATCGCTCATTTCTCTAATCGAATATGAGCAAAATTGTTTTTTCAAATTTCCTCTTTTGCGATTGGAATTTTTCATTTTTTGATAATTTTTTTTCTGTTTTGTAACTTTGGAGACATGTCTTTTGACAAAATCACCAGATTTATAATTTGCGTACCCCGGAACCTCCTCGACCTCGAAAGGGTTAAAGAGTGCCTATCTGTAGAAGCATTTCCATGCAAAATCATTGATGGTACAAGCATGTATCAAAATATTTAAACAATTGGAATAAATTTCTGTTGCAAGCCAATGCCTTTGTAAACCGTTCTTGATTTTTGTGGGTAAATGGGCAGTGTAAAATTTATTGGTTTGCCATCCGATCCGAGAATATTCTTGAACAGTGCAAACTGTAAATAATTCAATTTATTTTATTCAAGTTTGGATAACACGTAGGCACGTTTTTGTGAAGATATTCATATGTATCTACACATCTACGTACCTATCTAAATCTATCGATTTGGGCAATCTTACTTGCTCATAAGACAGCATGGGAGCTTGCTCAGGATCACATAAAATTACTTTGGCACTTTGTGACTGTTTTTTTGTTTCTGGATCCAAGTAAGATCCTATGTAACTGTAATATCTACTTTCGCCAAATATTGAGATATTATCAAACCACACGTATCCAATCAAACCAAATAGTTCACTCGATGATCTTGGTTTGTTCAAAATTCCACTCGATAAGAATACTTGAAATGGAATAAATTTTGTTCTGGGTGTTTTCCTCTGTGTAAAAAGGTTAGTAAACAATCATTGAAATTTCCTCTAATTCCGGTAGGTACCCAGTAAGGAGAAAATGTATCACGTACTACTCCAACTGGAAATGCTAGTACGATTATACCGTCAGGAAATTTCAAAGCTTTCTCCAAAGATCCGTATGATTTCTTGTAGTATATAACCCATAATTCAAGGGGTAATCTGAGGAAGTAAGGAGAATAAATAATATCTAAACATTTCATTTTTCTCTTCGAGTTACCAATTTTGAATTCTGAGAGTTGATAGATCTGTTGCAATAGGCTTACCCCTTGCCATCGACAGAGTGGGCACTGCGTCCATTTGGATTTTGATTGATGTAAAGGATTATTGTATGGATTTTATACAGTAGCGTTATTTCGTTACATAATACACTTCCTGTAATGCTCGATGGATCCAGGAGTTGATTGGTGTAGGTGATGACTGTGAGATTAATTTCAGATGGTAATTAGGTACCATATTTTTTAAATAATTGACCCTTTCTATTTCCCATCCGAGTAAATGAATTGATTTGACATACGTACGTGTTTTTCCATT
The DNA here is from genome assembly GCF_950023065.1 of Planococcus citri. Lineage (NCBI taxonomy): Eukaryota > Metazoa > Arthropoda > Insecta > Hemiptera > Pseudococcidae > Planococcus > Planococcus citri. The sequence continues at coordinate 43,177,083 of NC_088681.1, read as the reverse complement.
ATTGGTGAAGTTCAAAAAACCGAATAGTGCATTGTGCAAAGTTACCGGGGTTGTGGTACTGGCTGATTTCACTTTTGAACTTTCAATGTTGATGGGAGATGGTGTAGCATGCTGATTATCTGGCTTTAAGCAGGTTGCTGTAAGAAAAGTGACCATAATAAATTTTAATTTTATGGTGAGAATTGTAGGTATGTACATGAGTAGATGAGCAGATACCTTCGGTGGCTTCCGTATAGGTGAAAAAGTATAATACTAAAATACAAATTTTTAGAATAACTGAATAGGATGCTATTCCTGCGAACATTGATGCACACGTAAGTAACTTGAATAGGTGCCTGTTACGCTAAAAAAAAATACTGTTAACTTATGGTTTTCATTAACACGTTAGGTGTTCGCAACTGTAATTTGACGAGTGTCAAAATGTTAAAAATTTATTTTTCTGGCCGTTATCTAAAGTGAGTAAATTTAGAATACAGGAACTGATAACATTTTCTATCGAATATTTACCTATACAGTACCTATTTACTGTCGCACAGAAAACTATAAACCATGAAAAAGCTTAGAAAATAAAGAACAAATTTTCACCAAATTCACCTAGAGAGTTAAAAATTTGAACATAGCCATTTTCGATCCGCCGAATCGATCAGACGCGGTTTTTAACAGTTTTCGTGATTCTGATATAATTCCCCGAATCCATTATCCCGACCGGACATGTTCCCGAATGGTTATTCCTCCGAGTCTTATTTCCCAGAATCCGATTTCCCGAATTAAAATTACCCGAATGAAATATTGAACTATGCTTTGTCAAAGTAGTTTCCAATTTTTGAGGAATTTTCAAAAATTTAAATTTGGCTACTTTTTCACGAAAAATCGAAAATTTGATCAATTATGGGGATTGGGGGATGAGGCTATTTTCAACCGTTCAAATCGTTTTTTTTGAGGGGAGGGGTTCTAAATTAGTGGTAGTCTAGTTCTATGCATTTTGGAGCCTTCAGCAGATTTTTGGAATTTCTACAGAAACAACAATAATGAAATTCAGTACCTAGCTGATTTTTGCAAAATTTTAAAATTTCTCCAGAAGATTCTGAAGTCTCTTGCTCGATTTTTGGACCTCCAGAAACTATGAAATTCGGATTCAGAGGATTGGTTTTAGTCTAAAAATAGCGGTTCTAGCGCATTCCAAAAATTTCCTCGTGAATAGGAAATTTTCATTTCTCTACATTTTTTTCCTAGTAAAAATTCTGTTTAAAAAAATGCACTTTGAGCGTTCGCCAGAAAATCGTATGAGCCGCTAAAAATCGAGTTGTTCTGGAGGCTTCAAAATGGCTCCAAATGGTAGATCTCGGATTGAGAGAGGGGGCAAAAATTTTCTTGCGAACTGGAAATTTTTATTTTTTTACTTTTTTTCTTGTGAAAATGCACGTTGAAGTGTCCGCCTGGAAATCGGCCCAAAATGTTACTAAACTCGTTAAATAGGTTGAGTGCAAGCGACAACTCGATTTTCAAGTTCCCAAATTACCTAATTTCTACGCTTTCTGGAGCAGTTTCAAAACTCTGAAGAAATTGAGAATCACGCTCGGGAAGCTCCAGAATAGTTTGAAAACGTGAAATTCGGATTAGAGAGATTCTTAATTTCCGTCATTGTTACTGCCTAATCTCTCTATATTAAAAAATCAAAACCCGTCAAACAACTTCTGGACGAGAGCGAACGACTCGGAAGTCGGAGATGTGTTAGTAAAGCGTTTACAAGACGTTTACAAGACGCTGTATGTTTGTGGTAGTGAGAGCCGAAATTCACCGAAAATGTTCGAGTGGTGGAATTGCAACGTGACGTGTATTAACATAGTACTGTGCAGTAAGGAACAGGAGAAAGGAGAACGGACAGTGTAGGTGATGAAAGAAGGTAGAGGGACAAGGAGAGCGGGAAAGCAGTACATTATATTGAAAGAACTGGTCTGGTTCAAGTACAGGAGAGAAGGATAGATGAAGCGAGGATGCGGATATCACTAGATCGCCGAAGTACGTCCTGCTATTTTTTGATGGGAGGGGAGGATATGGTTGCGAATTTTCGTAGTTCCCGCGTTATAACGAATTCGTTCTGCGGTGCCACCGTGGGCAAGAATCCATCGACGCTCAAAAAATGTTATGTGACTTCAATCATCCTGAGGCATCGGTTAGATTTAGTTTTGAGATTTTAAATTTAAACTTTCAGGATTTTATTAAATTCAACTGTATATCGTTATTATGACTGGTTGATTTTTTTGTGAGTTGAAGGAGCCAATTGCTTCGCAAAACTCGAAATTTACGGATTTTGAAAAAATCATGGGCTTAATAGATGTTTAGACCCTAAATAAAAAAGAGTGAGTTTTAATTTCAGTTGTTTAAGGTAGTTTTCAGATTCTACTGACTTTTTTACATAAACAAATTTCCCTGATTTTTGATTTTCAAAGTTTCAAGTGCGTACGACTAATTTTTCTTTTTAATGTTTGATATTCGAAAAATTCAATTTGAACTTTGAGTGAACACAGTTCCGCGTGTTTTTTTTCGCAAAACAATAGTATGTTGCTACGAATTCTTGAAGTACACAGTGAGCCACAGACCCCCCCCCCCAAAAACGGCGATAATTAGGATTCAACCCTCATCGATGTGAAATATGTCAATAAGTATGTTTTCGAGGTCGTAGACGGTAGAATTCGAATATGCACTTATTTTTTTGTAGGAGTGGGGGTGAGGCGTGGGGAGCAAGAAAATTTTAAATTTTGCTTATATTATCGTGTAATATATCGATTAATATGTTTTCGAGGTCGCAGAGTTCGAATCTGGAGTTAGTTTTGCAGTAGAGGTTGGGAGATGAGGCGTGGGAGGTGGAAAGTCCCAAATTTACTTTTTGATGTCTCTCTATAATTAAAAAATCAAAACCCGTCAAACAACTTCTGGAGGAGAGCGAACAACTCGGAAGTCGGAGATGTGTTAGTAAGGCGTTTACAAGACGCTGTATGTTTGTGGTAGTGAGAGTTGAAATACACTGAAAATGTTCGAGTGGTGGAATTGCAAGGTGACGTGTACTAACATAGTACTGTGTTTGTAGTGGTGAGCTTTACATTCAAGCATGTTAGGCTGTTAGAGCTGACCTCACAACGTAATGCAGTGATTTTTTTTGTTTTTATAAAGGAAGAAAAAAAAATGTAAGGAAAGTAAAATTCTCTACAAAATTAGGTATGTTTGAAAGTGCAATAGAAAACAAGATTTTAAAGCTCAAGTACAAAAAAATATGAAATATCAATTTTTTCCAGAAGTTTTCTTCTATCACGCAGATGACATTTAAACCCACCCTACTTTGTACAAAAACTTTACTTCGCAATGCTATATATTTAATTTCATCTTACATAGATTTTGCTTTAGTTGTTGAAAGAAAAAAACTACGCTTCTTTACCATCACATGGCAACCACTTAAATGAGGGAGGTTTTCTGAAAAATACATAAAGGCTATAGGCGCCTAAGAGGGGTGAAATGGTCCCCGAAATCGTTCGAGTTGATATTAGCATGGAAGGTAGGTACCATTGAGAAACTTCCGCGTGGAAAGTTTCAGATCCACACCCCTTCCCCTTTTTGGGGAACCCTACTTTTCTGAAACTTCAATAACACGTTTCTCAGAACCATTTCAACAGATTTTAAAAATTTTTCAGTACGTTATGTATATCTTTATAAGGTTTCCCCACAAAAATTTTCAACCCCCTCCCCTCATTATTTAACCCTCAAGATGGCGTTTTTTTTTTTCATTTTTTTATGCATATCAAGAATCAAGATTGCGAGGTACAGTTTTAGAAACGCGTTTTTTGGATGTAATTTTGACCCCCAAACGTCATGTACTTTTTTCGACATTTTTTCAATAGTGCGGCGTGCTGAAAAGTTGGAAAAATGTGTCTTAAGGGGGGGGGGGGGGTGAAATGGGAATTTTGGCAAATATAAATATCAATGAGTAGGGTGTCGTTTTCTTATGATTCGGTACCGCTGGGCACGAATATGACGTCAGATTTTGTTTTACACTCACACAGCCCCTCCGGAGCCCTAAGCCCCCCTCAATTTTTAATATTTGAAAAATAAACTTACTTTGATTTCATCATCACTTGACAGAAAATTTTTAGAAATTCATACCTATTTAAAAAAAATGATAAGAAGAAAAAAAAGAATAAATGGGAAGTACAAAAATTGTTATTTAAAATGTGAAAAAATAAATCATTTCCTCTTAAAAATAGGTACTTCAATATTTTTCAGAAGGGAGTGTCTCAAATTTTATTTCATGATTAAAAAAATAGAAGTTAGTAGACTACAAAGTGTCAAACAAACAGGACGTCATGTAAAAAAGAGGAAAACAGCAGAACTTTCTGGAGTGAAGGACAACTTTTTCAAATATTTTAAACGTTGGGAATCAAATGAAACCAAAATTCATCACTTTTCAGTCTTTACTGAGAAATTGTTATGGAATAAAATTAAAAACGGCTCAAATCATTCGATTTTCTGACTTCGAGGAGGTGAGTTGAGTTGATAGCGTTTTTATCAGTTTATTCATTAATAGCGACCTCTGGCGTGTATTTTGATATGTCACATGCTTTTTTCTTCACGCATATTTCGCGAATTTGCTCGGTGAGCATATGCTCATAACATCACTAAGGCTGATGGCTTCCCAGGGGCTATGCGAGTGTAGCAGAAAATCTGACGTCATTTTCGTGCTCAGCGGTATCGAATCATAAGAAAACGAGACTAAAATCATCAAAGTAAGTTTATTTTTAAAAATATTAAAAATTGAGGGGGGCTTAGGGCTCCGGAGGGGCTGTGTGAGTGTAAAACAAAATCTGACGTCATATTCGTGCCCAGCGGTACCGAATCGTAAGAAAACGACACCCTACTCATTGATATTTATATTTGCCAAAATTCCCATTTCACCCACCCCCCCCCCCTTAAGACACATTTTTCCAACTTTTCAGCACGCCGCACTATTGAAAAAATGTCGAAAAAAGTACATGACGTTTGGGGGTCAAAATTACATCCAAAAAACGCGTTTCTAAAACTGTACCTCGCAATCTTGATTCTTGATATGCATAAAAAAATGAAAAAAAAAAACGCCATCTTGAGGGTTAAATAATGAGGGGAGGGGGTTGAAAATTTTTGTGGGGATACCTAATAAAGATATACATAACGTACTGAAAAATTTTCAAAATCTGTTGAAATGGAGCTGAGAAACGTGTTATTTTAAAAAAATACAATTTAAACGAAATTTTGAGTGAGAACATAGGTGTTTGAGGTGAGGAAAATAATCTACGTAAAATTCTCTACAAGATGGAGTAGCTTAAAAAGTTATCCATGCGATAGAAAAAAAGTTATAAAAACTAAAATTTGTAAAACTCTTGGAAAAAATTGTTTTTAGTATTTAAAATAAGTACATATTACCTACAAATTTACTCGAAATGTTGAATAAGGACATACGTGTTTGGGGTATGGAAGACGATCAAGGCTAAGTTCTGTACAAGATAGAGTTAAGTTAGAAAGTTATCGGTGCAATAGAAAACAAGATTTTAAAGCTCAATGTATCAAAAAATATGAAATATCAATTTTTTCCAGAAGTTTTCTTCTATTACGCAGATAGTAATGGTTGACGGGCCATGAGGGGGGTTGCGCCCGAGGAACGAGTCGGGGGTTGGGCCGCGAAGCGGCCAGGGGGCGGAGCCCCCTAGTTTTTGAAAAAAAAAGTATCTTCTAAAACCTCATAACCAAAATTTCATTCAAAAATCCATTTTACTGGTTCAAATCCAAAATTGTTTGCACTTTTTTTTTTGAATAAAAATAAAAATTTGTTGTTCTTAAATGTGTTAGCTTTGGATCATACTAAATTTTTAACTTCCTGAATCGATTGATGATGTTTGAGCACTTCTGGAGACAATACCTCCAGAAGTTTACTGGGCTCTGGTCTCTCCAGTAAATTTTTCAATTTTTCTGTTTGCGAAAAAAAAACCGAGGAAATGAGATTCGGAGAATTTTGAAAATTCTGGGGAATGGGATTCGAGAAATTGGGTATTTGGGGAAATGTCCGTTCGGAATATTGGATTCACTATTCAGGCACTTCGACTTAAGGTCGTCTATATTTTCTGTGATCATCAAAATCTTTTTTTCTCTCTCTCAGTTGTACAAACTTATAATGTACCTATCCAAATATTTGATTTGAGCATTAACTTTTGGGACACCCTGTATAAATTAACAAAGGTTTGCGTACTTATTTGGGTTATTGGAAAATCAACGAAGAACAAAATTAACATCACGCCAGATAGATTTCATTTTAGGCTAATGGTTGGAAGCTTTTTTATCTCAAAATTTGTCTCCCTTTATAGACACACTATTTGGCTAGCTTTTCAAGAGTGATATTATTCTAGAATTGTATATCTGTCAGAACAGATACCACAGAATGTCGAAACTATGAAACAGTGGAAAGTTACCTAGTCAAAACATTCGCAACGATATCATTGGAATTCCCTTGAGAGAAAATGTTACGTTGCAGCCTACGATATACAATCGCATCTATGGTACCTACCTACAGCAACTAGAACTTGGCCCATGTAGGTATACCATATTCTTACAGAGAAGATGGATACCTACCTATATAAAATACACTAGGTACAATTACGGTGGATGGGCTCGATCGACGAATAAAAAAAATAGTGCAAAAGAAAAAAGGAAGATATTACTACGATATAATAATGTGTATAGAAACGCTGCTCGTCGTCGTCGTCGCGTCGTCGGTTCGCAGCAATATAGCAAAATATAAGGAAACCACCATCTCAATATAATAGCACGAGGAAAATAAAACAGATAAATCTTTTACGCGTACGTTTTCAATATACTTTATACAATATACCATATCGCAGCGGTGGCGACGATGAGCAAGGTGCCGGGTGCGCGATCCAGTTGAAGAAAAAGCCAACGAGGAAGACGACGAAGGAGACGGGTAGGGTCGGGTCGGGTCGCAAGAGGCATACAGCAAAATGCACCCAGCGACTCAAAAAACACGTCAAATTGTAAACGATTTTTCCAGCAATAATAGAAAGATTGAGTCGATAGCGAATCTGCGCTCGGTGATTGGCTGAAATTATTTTCAGCTATAATCTTCTCCCCTATTCCCATTCCAATATCCCTTTTTCTTTATGACTATAGTTTCCGCTGCTTTTATTGAAGAAAAAAGACATTTCGCTTTTCTCGTCGCCATTTTCCAAGACCTCTTTTCTTTTCTTTCCCATTTTTTATTTGACACTTTAATATATATCGCAAACGACGAAGTACGGATATTAAGTTTTGCCGGAGCGGGGTGCGCAAGCGTTCGTCTTTTTCCTATCTTTATCTTTCTTACACTTGGCCGCAGTCTCGGCGCATCGTCTTCTCCTTTTTCTTACTTTCATCTGTGTTTATCGAAGGACGACGACTTGTACGCGTCGAGGGTGCGATGATGTTGTATATGATGAACGAAAATACGAGCTCAACAGTCGACCATCCCTAAATCTGCCAACTACCAAAGGTGAAAAGCAGCGAGAAAATGAGAAGAAATTTATTATTATAACGTGGTTAAGATGTGATATACATGTTATATATATTTACTTACCTATTTCTAAGCATTTTTATAAAATGATGTATATAGCCGCGTTAGGTAGTTACTCTGTATTCTTATAGAATAAATCATAGTATACAGTCCACAAAGTTATCAATATTTTCATGGTCCTCTACAAACCAGATAAAAATCAGTTGCAATGTCCGAACCTGCTAATGACAACAACGACGACGTTTTTCTCAATGATGACATTTACATCTACTACATTTTTTTCCAATATGATGATGGAAAAGTGACCAATAAGTTATTTAATAGGAATCTTCTGTCCGTTCAGAAGCCAGGTTAATGAAAATTTTCGAAATTTTCTCATTATTTCTAATACCTCGACATGTGATGTCGACATGTTGATGTAAAATTCGATGCTCGAAATTTACATCCACAACTATGTCTACCAATTTTTCAGAATTAAAATTTCTGTTTCAGTGTTTAAAAGCTCAGTAAACATTTGAAAAGATGATCTTTGTTTGAAGGGAGAAAAATTTTTTAATGGCCTTGATAAAATTATTCACTTTTCCATAGTTTGGAGTTGTTGATGTTATGTCAATGTGAAAGTTGATCATCCACAAATACATCAACACTAACATCGACCAAATTTTCAAAGCTTTCTCAAATTTGAGAAATTAAGTTGATATTGTGGATGTATTTGTTGATGTCGAATTTCACATCAACATTTACATCGACATGTTGTCGACATGAAAATGTATTAGTTTAGTACTCTTAGATAACCTATTGCACCTTTCAGTATAAAGAGTTTAATGTTCAACTATACTGAATATGGACTTTCTGCCTGTACTTCTCGGAGGTGGCCTCCGCGTCGATGCTGCTTTCACTTTCAGCATGAGCAATGGCCACCTAAGTGTGTAAGAGAAAATGATTTTTGAAAAAAAATTTCAATTTTGAAACTACAATTTAACTATTTTGCGTAGCTGGAGGTTGACGTTAATTTCGATGCCAATGTCCATCCATCCACATCCGTCACATTTGAACTCCACAAGTCAATGTAAATTTTGACCCGTGTCAAGCCAATTGTTGACATAAATGCCAATCAACATTTACATCAACAATTGGCTCGACACAGAGTCGAAATTCACATCAACATGTGGCATCCAAAAGTGACGGATGTAGATGGGTTGACATTCACATTGAAATTAGCATGGTCATTGTTGTACGGGTAGCTCCTCAACTTTGACTTTGACCTTGACTTCAACAAATATAAATAATCGAAACGTATTGAACATCTTACTTAGCAATCTTTGAAAGCTTGACATTGGTTCAGTTATACCAATACCAGAAATCATCAATGCGGAACTGCGCGACATACACGACTTGAAAATCCAATTCGATGAGGTTGCCAGAAATTTATTAGAACACACCAGTGAAGATGATAGCATTGAAAATACTCGATCCAACTTCAATGCAGAATATTGAAATACATATATGAAATTCACTAATTCAGAAAAAGCACTGCCATCTTCAAGATTTAAAATTACCTAAGCTCAATATACCAGAATTTGACGATGATGGTGATAAAGATTGGCTAAATTTTCGAAATGTCTACGTGAAGAACATACACAACAATACTAAGATTCCACCTGAGATAAAACACAGCTATTTGTGAACTCTATTAAAAGGAGAAGCTCTTGATTTGATAAAAAATTTAACCATCTCCGAATTAAATTACAAAAAAGCGTGGAACATCATCTTATCGCATTACAATGCTCCGAAAAAGCAGTTGTTGACACATTTAAAATCTCTTAATGTACACTCGCCGAGAATATATTACTTTAGGCCATATGGTTGAAGCCTCTGATTCTTCTAGTACATCAGGATATTTTATTCCTCATCATGCTGTATTTAAAGAAAGTTCCTCAACTACCAAAGTGAGAGTAGTAGGTTTGATGCTAGCATGAAATCAACTTCAGGTCTCTCTACAAGTATTCGTTTTTGCACTTACGTGGGTAATTCTCAAAAAAAGGTAAAAATCATGTACATGGCAAATTTCTCAAAGGTTTTAGCATGAATTTTTTTTTTTTTTTTTGGTCCATTCAAGGATCATCCCCCACACATTTCACATATGGTATTGAGATTTTTAGCCCCTCCTTTCATTGGTGTACATTCGATTTTATACCCCAAATGTCCTTCGACTTGGCTGTCACACACCATGTTTTTGAAAATGAATGTTATAAAGTGTCATGAACTTCATTTTTTTGGGGAAAAATTGACACGTTCTCATTATCATAGAACACGAAGGTCCATTATTGTGCAAATTGCAATTGGAATAAGTCCATAGGAAGCTCACATTTCACATTTGAAAACTGTCACACACTTTTTGCGCAAATTTTAGAGCTATTTTCAATTATTTTTGGTAGCTTCCCAATCCAACATTTTTTTTCTGGCGAGTGGCTGCACTGGTTCACTGTCCTCATAAAAATGTTACCCCGCAATGTTATTCTCATAACCTACGCAATGGCTCGTTCTGATTGTACTTGTCTCTGAAAATATGATATTTCGCAAAATCGGTGTCCTTCGGCTTGCCCTTTTTATTTACCCTGATGAACCCGCCAAAAACGATAATTGAGAAAGGGAAGTTATTCTACATGATAAGTACACATTTATTACGTGTTAAAAATCGAATAATGTCCAGTAGGTAAGGCTAGAAATGAAAAAACATTGAGATTGTCCTTCAGCTTGTCCAGCGCCCATTTGTCCTTCGACTTGGCCAAATTTCAGACAGCTGTACTTTTATCGCTCTAGTCGACATATTACATGATAAAACAAGCAAAATTTGACATTTTCTCCCTCCCCACAACTCACCTCTACCCCTACCAAAAAATAAGTCCAGATTCGAACTTTGCAGTCTGAAAAACATAAATTGACATATTACACGATAATATAAGCAAAATTTGACATTTTCCCCCTCCCCACGCCTCACCATCCACCTCTACATAAAAAATAACTCCAGATTCGAATTCTACGACCTCGAAAACATATCAATCAACATATTACACATCGATGAGGGTTGAATCCTAATTATCGCTGTTTTAGGGGGGCCAGGGTCCACAGTGGGGGGGATTGAATTGAGGCCAACACTAGAACAGGGATCTGGGACACCTATACAAATGATTCCCTTTTGAAATTTTTCAAAAAAATGATTTTTATTTTTCAAAATTATGCACATCAAAATTGACCTTTTTTTGAGAATTACCCACTTATAGATAATTATGTGTTCTCAACTGATATCACCACATACAGAGTATCAAAAAATATTTTGGAGAAAATCCAGCAATGATCCATTAAAGGTTTATTTATTACAAACAGTTACTTTCAGTGTTGCTTCTTCTCCTTATTTAGCTACTAGGTGCCTCAAGTATTTAGCAGAAATAGAAAAAGTAAAGTATCCAAAAGCTTCAGCTATTCTGATGAAAGATACTTATATTGATGATATTCTTTCTGGTGCAAGCACCATCGAAGAGGCCCTAGAAGCTCTAAAAGAACTCACCAAAGTTTTAGAAAATGCTGGTTTTCCCTTAAATAAATGGTGTGCAAATGATAACAAATTACTTGAAAGTTGAATCCATTCCAAAGGAAAAGAGTGAAAAATTACGTGAACATGGAATAACCAGTTTAGGTATGAATTGGCACCCAATAGATGATACTCTCTCAGTTAATCTCCAAACTATAATATTATCAAACCTAATCCAACAAAAAAGGAAGTGTTATCTCAAGTTTCATCAATATTTGATCCCTCAGGTATTATTGGACCTATAACTTTAAAAGGTAAACTTTATATGAAAGAACTCTGCAATGTAACAATCGATGATAAAAAACTAAATTGGAATGATATTGTACCAAATGAAATCTTATCCTTTTGGATACAATTTGTAGCTGAACTTCATTTATTGAAAACTTTAAAAATTCCAAGATATTTGATTCCAGGTAGGGTGTTACTATGATTGAGCTCCATGGCTTTGCAGATGCTTCTGAAAAAGCTTATGGTGCTGTAGTTATATAAGGTCCATTAATTCCGAAGGATATGTCTCAACTAAAACAGTTAGTTCCAAATCAAGAGTTGCTTCATTAAAAAAGAAATTTAATCGCTTCTTTAGCGACAATTTCATCGGGTTTTTTGTATCCGCAGCAACGCAGTTTTGTAATATGCATATTTCATACTCGGAAAGGAAAAAAATACCTACCTAATAGCAAACCCGAGATTTTCCTGAAAAGGAAAAAAGCACCAGAAGTATGTTTCAGGAACGATGCTACGAGTATATAAATTCAAACTACACGTATTGAAAAGTATAGATATACACTACTTGGAGATTTTACATAATATACCATATTCTATAAATTATTATGCGAAATATTTTGATACATAGGACGAGATAATACCGTTAGTTCGGTGTAAACATGACGAAAGATGCTTCAAATAATCGCATACTTTTTACTTGACCCAGACATGTCTTGGTTTCTTCTACGATGCAAGTGTATTGCAATTTTTACCCGATTCCACGCATTTCCAATGTACCTAATGTTAATTTTACACACTCTTTCAAATACCTTTGTAATATTTCTAATCTAATAGGGATTTAACCCGAGGTGAATAAACGTCGCAGACCTACATGTGCGCATTGCACACATGTCATTTAGGAATCTCTTTACATTTTCGTCGTATGTTAAAATGTTCAATCGCGTTAGTTTCTTCAATTTTTCTGTCTTTTTTATTTCCTTATCCTTTTCGTATGTTGAGATGATTTTCAAGATTAATTAGGCGAGAAAAATAAAGAAAATAAATATACGAAAAGCATCCCAACTTGAAGTAAATAGATCTGTATCCCGGTTACAGATTTATTTTCATCACTTTAAACAGCTTTTTTTTTGGATAGTGCTTATCTAACATTTCAAATTGTAAATTATGATTAAAGTTGTAACCAGCGTCAATTCAAACCAAAATCTGAAGGCAAAATGGAGCATTATAATGGCTACGTAAAAAATGCATAGAATAAAGTTATTGTTAAAGGGAATAAAATTTTCAACAACTTTCAAACGATTTAATTTTTTCTAGGAATTGCGCAGTTTAAGAGTAGGAGCTTATACCTACTAATGAAACGAAATTTTTCGGGTCGACGCCATAAGTTCCAGTTCTATTGTCTTCTTGGGAATCTTGAGATCTAACCAGACGAGTAGGTGTCAAAGTGACGTTTTTTAATGCAGGGTCAATTGGTCATGGTATCAAATAAACAACAAAAGTGCAAAAATCTCAAAATTGATTAGCGCGAAAGTTCACCAAAAAATCATCCTTTCATCTGTTAAAATCATTAAAATCATTCAATTTTGTCCAAAAAATAATTTTTTTGTGAGAAACTACTACGGTTGGCAACGCTGATAGAAACATCTCAATTTAAAGTTGAACAAGCCTGCCTACAGGCATTTCAAAAATGGGTAGTGAAGGTGGTGAAAAGGCAGTGAATTTAGTGAAAAATGTAACTAGGTAGTGAAATATTAGAAGAAATGAGTTCATTCGTATTGTTTTTTTGTTTTTTGTTTTTTATAATTTTGATTGAAATTAAAAAATACTTTATACCTATATGTACAAATCTCATATTTTGTGTGTGTGTTTGGGGGAGGGGGTCGAGCCGAGAGTTTTCTGAAAATTTGGTCGAAAAAAGTGACAAGTTTTTTGTCAAATCATCATTCAATTTTGAGAATATTCAATTAATTCTTGGTATTTTCCAATAATATAAGCAGTCTGAGCAAAATTTCACCAAAATGAGACATTTTCTCAAACTATGGGAGGTTTTTTCATGGTCCATCAATTTTTGATATTTTTGACTGATTTTCACCATCAATTTTACAATTTTTATGATACTTTATTTGCTAATATTCAGTTTTTGCTCTTTAATAAACGTCGAGATCGTCAGAATTTTTACTTTGGCCTTCGATCATTAATGTAATATCATTGCATATCTTCTGTTAATTGATCAATAAGTTTATAACCAACTAATCCATTTTGATTTTTCTTTGTTTCAGGTGAGTACAAATTTCCTTCTAAAAATTACAGAATGAACTCGTGTATGAGAAGAAGTAAGTAATTTTATAATCCTTGTGAGAAAAGTTTTCAACGGAATTTGAAAATCAGCTGAAGGTGATCTGATTTTCCGAATACAAATTTGAAAACAGTAGATCAGATTTTTGAATTCACAAACGATTTCGATTTTCAACGAATTTTTAAGAAATCAAACTCGGGTCAAAAATGAAAAAAAAAATCAAAATTTTTTCAAATACACCAAGAAATTTGAAAGTTGGTGTATGCCCTTTTTTCGACCCTCAAAATCGATTGGAAATGGTTTCGAATCATTTTGAGTGGTAGGTACCTAGTGTTTTACCAAATTGAATTTGTTGAAATGAAATTTACTTAGTACCCCATTTTTAATATGTTGAGTCGATTGAAGGTGGTTTCAGGGTGTTCCAGAGCCTACTGAGAATATTTTGGTTTCAGATTTTCTAAAAAAAAGTGGTCTAAAAACCTTCCAAATTAACTTGAGCGTCATTTTTTTTTCAAAATACAGGATATCTAACAGGTAGGTAGTGAAATCAGTGAAAAAGTAGTGATTTTAAAAACGGGCAGTGAGAGTAGTGAAAAGTAGTAAATTCAGTCAAAAAGGCAGTGAAAAGATGACAAATTCAAACGCGCAACAAAAACCTTCAAATCACTGAAAAAATTGATTGAAATAAAAAAATAATTGATTATAAAAATTTTCTTCCAATTTACATTTTTTTTGAAAATTTTATAGAAAAAGTTTGATTTTGTTGTTTTTTTTTGTGTGTGTGTGAAAGGAGAGGGGGGTTGAGCAGAGAGCTTTATAAAAATTTAGTTGAAGAAAGGTAGTGAAAAGAGTAGTACTTTTTTTTAAAAAAAAATGCTGTCATATTACACATTTTTTGTTTCATTTTGAGCAGATTTTGTTCAGAAAAACGACTTCATTTTAAAGTAAACAGATCTATCTCCATGTTACAAATTTGTTCACATCATTTTGATTAAATTTCAGAGTGGGAATAAATGTCTCCATCGTAGTTAGATCTGCTCTCAGACTACATATTTTTGCCCATTTTACAATGTGCAGACCTCTCAAAATCAAAAACCAAAAAAAAAATTGAATTGAGGCGAACAAATGTGTCTCCAAATTTTCAGTCTGAAAAGTGTGATCATTCAACATCAAGATACCCTGCGTACTGAAAGAGTAAATTATTCTGCTCACTGTTTAATTGCAATGGTCAAATGGCCTCACTCCCTTCCCCTCTTGAAAACTACAAACACTTGATCTTAAGCATCTTGTAAATTCTTCAGTTTTTACCAAAACCGAAAAGGGATAGCGTGGAGTTTTGCTGTCCAAATGTCAGACGATTATATGTACGTCGTACAAGGGAACATTTTAATCGCGGCAGACGTTTGACAGATATAATCATTACGTAAAAGTGTGGTTAGTTTTTTAACTCTTATCTTCGTCTTTTATTCATATGCGGTTTCCGATATGGGCACGCGAGTTCTCGAGCCTCTGTGGCGCGACGACAGCGCATACCTCATTATGCAAATTTGGCCGTCCAGTTTTTATCGTATATAATTTAATAAAATGTCTATTTGGTCGGAATAGCCGCAGCCGTTGAAAAGTCTAGTCAACGGATATGTCTTAATTTTAGATTTTTTTTTCTTGTAGGAAATAGAGAACGCGATGCTGTTGTCGAGTCGGTCGCGTAGTATCACATCGAGTACTCACCTTGATTATACCTACTCGATTAGACCACTTTTTAAAGCAATTTCCACAATTAATTCGAGTTTATTTTGATCGAATTTCCACCTTATATGCGTCTCTACAATGGATTATCGTGTCCGCACGTTCAACGTTTAACGTTTTAATCGCGCTTAGGTACCGGTGCGGGTTCAACTATTATATTTTTATATTTTATGTTTTTTGAACATTGTTTTTGGATCACGATAAGATAGCACACTATACATACAGCTAGAGTAGGTAGGTAGGTACCACACCTTGTATGTACGAATCGTCACCATTGTGTGTATAGTTGGAGCTCACGTCATCGTGGCCAGTTCTCTCTTCATTATCGTGTATTTTAAAGTATCTACCTATTTAAAATGGCGGATTTGTTAGTTGTTTAATTAGATTTTCTCTCTAAAATTTACGACACAGGGAACTTTTTTAGGCTTACAATCGATCTAACTTATAGAAGACTTTTTTTCATTTTTAAGGGTGAGGAGGAAATTTTTGGAAATTTTTTTGGAATAATATTGAATAGAAATACCTACGCAGTTACGCACAGAAAGAATTTATCAAATGAAAATAAGCTTAGTCAAATTCAAAAATTTGAAAACCTCAAACTGGTGCATATACCTAGTCATGCTTTTCGTGCTTTTGTTTTGATTCTTGCTCGGGTGTCCCAATATCTTGCTGTTGTCTTACTTTTTTTCTAAAATCACTAAAAATGCTAATTTTTTTGCCAAAATTTCCAAAAATTCAACTCAATAGCCGAAATTTCCAAAAATGGCTCAAGTAGGTGGTCAGTTTAGCTCAAATTTTCAAAAAATATTTTTGCTATTTTGCAAACTTTTTTTTTACCAAAGTTGTTGAAAATGCCTAATTTGTGAAAAATCCCCCTCCCCAATTTTTTGGCTGCAATTATCAGAAAATGGTTTATTTTCTCACCAGTGCCAAATAAACTTTTCTGTCAAAATTACCAAAAGTGTTTTTTTTTTGGCCAAAATTGCTGAAAAATGATTTTTTTGTCACAATTGCCATGAATACTTTATCAGCTAAAAATGACCAAGAAGTCCAAAAAATGTTTGTTTTTGGCCTGAACTTTTAGATTATAAACTTTTTTAGAATATTATTAAAGTACCTAGTCTGTTTTACTCCATCGTGGATGGGGGGGGGGGGTTTCTTGATCAATAAAAAAATTTGAAACCCCTTCGTCTCCTCTGAAAACCGAAGTATGTATTTGATAAAGTATCCTGCTTCCTGCTAGAATTAATATTTTTGCTTTGCTCTCTCATGTTTTATGACACATTGTTGTAAAAATGAATAAAAGTTTCCCTGCCTTTCAACCATAATTTTTCTATGCAAAATGGTTCAGTACTTCATTACCTAGGTATATTTGTCTGTACTAAAATTGATTCTAAATGAAGACGTGAGTATCTATTTTTTGCTTCTTATGAAATTCTCTTCTGATGTGAGAAGAAAAATTTCCAATGTACTTTCAGAATTTTTTTCTTTAGCGAATAGGATGAAAAATTATACCGTTTTGCTTTTATGGTTTTTCGTTCAAGTAGTAATTTTTGTTAGGGAGTGGGGAGTGGTGGTGAGGGGAGGGGGGGGGGTGAAAGGAACGATCTTTGAAAAATTTGCGACCTGAAAGCAATAACAAAACTGCAATACTTACAAGGGAACCTTTCAAACTCACACTTTCCAATTTGAACGAAACCAAGTTAGATGGAAAGAGCATGTACCCCCCCCCCCCTCGAACCAAAATGTCAAATTCTAAAG
Source organism: Planococcus citri (assembly GCF_950023065.1). Classification (NCBI taxonomy): domain Eukaryota; kingdom Metazoa; phylum Arthropoda; class Insecta; order Hemiptera; family Pseudococcidae; genus Planococcus; species Planococcus citri. The sequence continues at coordinate 43,159,881 of NC_088681.1, read as the reverse complement.
CTCATCTAAAAAAAACTCCAAAAAACTTTTTTTTGGGCGATTTTTAAAATTTTTCATAAAAGATAATTTTTTGAGCAAAGTGTAGCAATGTGAAAGATTCCATTAATAAATTTCACTCTCACACACCAACAACTATAGTAGCACCTACGTAGTTTTGGATCATTCTGGAGCGGAGCCTCCAGCGAGTTTTCAAGGGTTTCTCGCGAAGATCCGTAAAAATAGTCCACTATGAAAATATTCATCCGATGTTTGTTTTATTTTCTTTGCTGGATTAAGGATCCTTCAAAATTGCCAAGCTCCCAAAACAAGAGTTTTCATACAACTAATTTTGTAAAAAAAAAACAAAAAAAAAATAGAAATTTGTCTGGGCAGATATTATTGAGAATATAAGTGAAAGACCATTTCAGTAAGGTTGAATTTTTCTGAAAACATGATAGAAAAATAGTAGAAAATTCGATCAGATAGCTCTAAGCCTCACAAAATAGCCCTTTTAATGCAAGTTCCATTTTTTCTAGCGTTTTAAGATCAAAGACAAGAGTTGTTTATTGCTTTAAAAAGCACAACTTTCGTATGTTCTTATTCTTTCATTCTTTTATTTTTTGAGATATGTAGCAAAAAAGGACAAAACCAACGTTGGAGGATTTTGAGGCCGTACACTCACTCAAGATTTTAGCTGGACCATAAAATTCAGAATTTACGTGAAATATTTTTGCTTTTTAATAAAGATCGCAGAAAGTGTTGAAATTGAAGCAGAAGCTTCACAGTTTCATGAAAAGTTTGACTACTGTTCGAGTCATTCGTAAATGAGTTACTGTTTCGGAAAAAACTTTACCCAGCCCTGCGTGTGGGAGTACACATCGCAACGATATTAATTAATAACGACGAAAGAGGGCGTCACTCGAGTAGAGGGATAAGCTACGTAATGAGATGAAAATTAATTACTGCAGAGTCGAAAACGAAAATATACTTAAGTGGAAGATTTAATAATACATAGTCGAGGAACGAATAACTCTTCGTTGGCTATCTGTATCTACACTATACACAATTGAAGATACCTTTATACACTTTTGTAAGTGGTGGGCACGCGTATTACGTAAACAGCTGGCCCCCTCGACTGAAAAAAATACTACCTTTATCTCGATTAGTATAGGTAGGTATATGTTGATTTTTCTGTATACATTTATTTATTTTTTTCGATCCTAACTTCCTAATGAGTAGATGGGGTGTGTGACGAGTGTTGTGTGCGCAGAGCGATATCAATCAACAAGCTTTACGCGTATAATTGATTTTTAAGAAGCGCGTATATACTATAAGTAGGTACTCGTATGCTCCACCCTGTAATTGACGTGTGTGCGATGGGTTGTTTATTTAATAAGTTATTCTAGATATATGTGGCCTTAACAGTAAAACAAACCATTAATTATCCGCCGCTAAAATCAATTCGACGCTTAGGTTTTCAGCTACCTGTAACGTATCATTATCGCCGAATAGCACGTTCGATCTAGCTGCAGGCCTATATAGCCTACGGTCTGTGTTCGTAGGTACATCGGATACCCTTGTGTTACTTGAGAGGGTGGTCAGGTCATGGCGAGGTGTGTAGGTGTTCTTGTACATCGTGTGGTAACATCTGTGTGCATACAAAGTAAGCTTAGCATGTATGTAAAGGTATCTTTTTGATTGGGTTTGAAAGTTATGGTGAGCATGATACGGTTATGGAATTTGACGTTTATTGTATAGTAGACCTACGTCGTATTATGAATTAACCGAACGATTATTTAAATTGGAAATGTCTTAATTGTCAAGTGTCGAAGGTAATCCTGCGGCTGATGATGAGGTAAGGGGCAATAGAGCGTTGTTTTCTTCATCATGAAGTGATGAAGGGGTTTTGTCAGAATTAGGGTTGTTGTAGTTTAAATGTTGCTATGATATACCTATAGGTTGAAATGAGTGGAATTTTGAGCCAAGTGACTCGTGACTTTTTTTTCTGGTAGAAACAACAATACGTAAGTAATTTTTATAACTTTTCAAGATATACTTTTCGGATATTGATTTCTAAATTGATGTATGCTCCACCTTACTTTGAAATTTACTTACTTGAAGTTTCGATTCTCCAAAGAAATGAAAGTCCATGAATTGAAAATTTGAAAAAAATCAAGCTGTAGTGATTTGGGTGTATTTATTCTAATTCATGCATTGTTTTTGGACAAATTGCATACCTAGATAGATATTTGCTCAATTTTTCTGTTTTTTATTTTTAATATTCTTGTGGGTCTTCAATTTTGGCACAAGATGAGCTGATATTCCGTTCCATACTAATTTAGGACAGAAAAACGTAATTTATTAGAAAAAAAACACTCACACATCTATAATATAGTCACTTTTATTGACTTATTTGTACAAGTTTTATGGAAAATAACTTGATCTTATATGTACATATATGTCTATTTACTATCTACTTGGATTTTGATTAACTTGCCTAAAATTCATGCAGAGATCATTTTGTGTAAGGTTTTCTGAATGATTTTTCTTCCTCATAAAATTATTAAACTAGCTTAGAATGCATAAATAAGAAACTTTTGAACGATGACTGTTTCGTTAAGATCAATTACACGTACATGCTTTCGGAGCCATGGGATTAGGGCGACATTCATCTTGCGAGCGAACTGAAGGAAAAAATTGCACAACTAGGACCAAGCTTATGCATAAAATTGCAAAAGTAATTTGAAAGCATAAACAAAAGAGGAACATTGTTAAAAAATAGTTTTGTGTAATTTAGAGAAGTAAGCAGTTTATAATTGGACGAGTTGGAGTATGTAGATTATATCTATGTACCTACTACTTGAATTGCGTGCATTATGAAAATTCATGAGTTTTTCGTAGAAATCTATTTGAAGTTTTAAATGAAAAAAAGAGATAGAAAAATGTCTGCTAATTGTATTTAACGTCAGTTGGAAAAATATGAAGGGGAGTGCGATAATTTTGTAGTTTCAAATGTAAAAAGTAAATTTTTAATTTTTATTAAGCTGACAAATTCGCCTAAAATAATTTTCTTTTTTTTTCTTGCGTAGAAAATTGATAAAGTTGACAGCTACTTAGCTATACTTTGTGGTAAACCTACATAAATTGAGCTGAATAATCTTATTTATTAATTTGGTATTTTTGCATGGAATAAAATTTATCTGTGAAGAGTCATGAAACAATTTCTGAAATATTCATTCCCTCACCTTCTTTCCATTCCTGGAATAGATACCTAATTAATTACACAATTATAGAAAAATATAATGTCTGCTTTTAATACTTACTCATTATTCAGTGTAATAATATAATGTCTGCTTTTAATACTTACTCATTATTCAGTGTAATACGGTCTGAGTTGGAGAATCTATTTTTGAAAATAAACCAAATTTTCAGCCAATGTAACCCATTTTTAACCTTTCGTCCAATTTTTAAAAAATTTTCGCCACTTCGTGCTTCTGAAGCACCTCAAAGAAAAATGTAATATGCATAATTCGAAAATAAATTCGAGGTATGTATGACCAATAGTTTGGATAGGTATTAGGTACTACTTCACCCTTTACGTCTTGAAGAAAGTCAAAGGATCCGAAAAGGAAAAATTCCCCAAAACACACCAATTTAATTCATTTTTTTGACAACTTTGACAGCTTGTTAAAGAAAAACTTTTACGTCACGATAAAATTGAAATGAAACCGAGTTAAATGTCATAGAAAGTTCAGATTTTCAAATATTTTCCTTTCGGAATTTTTGGAACTTCAGTTTAATTATATGTATATACCTACTATTTTCATGCAGTATCAAAATTTTCGAACTGAAGAAATTTTCATTTTTGGAGACCACTGTACTTTAATGGGAAATGGATAAATTTAAGTTTATAACGCATATTTTTGAGATTTTATTTTTCAAATTTTCAAATTTTTACATTGAAAAGAGAAGTTTACATTTTTTTAATTCTTCCCTTCAAATTTCAAAATGAACCAAACAACAAATTCTCAAAATTTTTGCCATTTTTCTCTCTTCACAAATTTTTATCCCATCAAAAATAGAAATTTTTACTAGATCAAAAACATATCTACAGATTTTTTTTTTGCCAAAAATTTCAGTTTTTAACCTTTTCTTAGATTTTTAAAATTTCAAATGAAAGTTATCGAATTTCAAATTCCACGATATTTGACCCCATTTCATCCCAATTCTGATGTGATTTTCAAATTTTTCTGTGAGCTATCAAAATAGTTGTAAAAAAAGGGAATGAAATGTAGTGTTCATGTTTCTCTTTTGAGAGTCTTGGTAAAATTTAAGAGAAAATTGAAAAAATTTTCAGGGGATAAAATTGTGTAGAATCTGTTTGAATCATTTTTGCGCTTTTTGAAGAAATTAGAGAAATTGAAAATAGTGGTAATGATCATTTTCAGAATGTCCGAAAACGTTGAATTGCGTTTGAGGCAGCTAATATTACAAGTTCCAAGAATAATTTTCATAATTTCTACTGGATAAATACCTATATGTGAGCTATGAACAAAAAAAAAAAAAACATAACTAGCTGAAAGTGGTCAATCTTGAATTTTAAAAAATTAGTCAAAAATCTATAAAAATCAATTTAGGCAGCTAAAATTTTGGTTATGGGGTTTCATACCATACTTTTTTTGAAAATTAGGTAATGAAAAATCAAACCCTCTAATCCAAATTTCACAATTTCAAACCATTCTGGAGCCTCCAGCGAAATTCCCGATTTCTCCGGAGTTTTGAAATTTCTCTAGAAAGGGATGAAAATTAATTTTGGCCTCTAAAAATCGAGTTGTAGCTAATTACTCGACCTGTTCAACGATCTTATACACATTTGTACCTATTTCCAGGCGGATACCTCAACGTGCGATTTTTTTTATCAGAATTTTTACAAAAAAAAGGTAAAGACATCAAACATTTCTTGTTCGCAAAAAAATTTTTGAAGCTTGAACGAATCACTATTTTCAAAATAAAATCAACCCCCTCCCTCAATCCGAATTTCTGCACCATTTGGAGCCATTCTGAAGTCTCCAGCGCGATTTTCAATTTCTCCAGAAAGCGTGTTAATTTACTTGGGCAGCTAAAAATTGAGTTGTGGCTCATACTCGACCTCTATAACAATTTCATTCACGTTTGTGCTGATTTTCTGGAAAATGCTTCAAAATGTAGATTTTTTTACCAGCATTTTTTTTTACAAAGAATAAAAATGTTTAAAAAAATGAAAACTTCTCATTCACAAGAAAATTTTTGAAATTTGCAAGAATCGCTGTTTCTAGACTAAAACCATCCCTCTGAATCCGAATTTCACAGTTTCTGGCTATTCTAAAACTATTTAAAAATTCTAAAAAATTCGAAAATTGAGCTGAAGGGCTCAAAATGTTCCGGAGAAATTTTAAATTTTTTCAAAAATTAGAAATCACGTTGAAGGCTTTAGAATTCCTGGAAACGGTGACGTGAAATTCGACTATTTTCATCAACTTGGGCAGCTCAGAGAGCTGAAATTTTGGTTATGGGAGTTGTAGACCATGCATCTTTCCAAAAATCGTGGCACCGTTCAAATCGAAGATGGACATCTCGAAAGGATGGTTCCCTTTTGTTATAGTTTCTCCTCTCTCATTTGCTGTTTGATCTTCTTGTGTCAAACCTGTTCCTTACTCCCGAACTCAAAGCTCCAATTCTTCTGACAAAAAATGTTCCTCTTTTCCAACGAGCCAAAATCTTTACGATTTGATGAGTCGAATTTCTGGAGCCCTACCTCCCCTCCTGTTTGTCCATTGTACATGTACTTTGTACTGTATGTGGCCAAATAATTCCATAACATTATCTTGTGCAAGAATGGTGGGTGTACACGACTGCTTGAACGGAGACCAGCTAAGAGCAACAAAGAATAACATTACACATAGTAGGTAACACAGTATTGAGTCTAAATTACACACACTCACTACTACATAACAACGGAAATAACTTATCAAATTGAAGTGATACTCGCGTGTCACGCGACCAACCCGTTTATAATCATCCGCACTGACAGCGCGCATTTCATTACGATTATTGGCGCTATGTTAGAACGCGTACCACGCAGCGGGGTAGCATTGCTATACGCTACCATCCAATGGATGACCCCACAGCAACGTGCAACCCCATCCACTCGCATACTATCGTTCTAGCTTGTAACAACGAATGCGCGAAGCACGCGAGCACGCACTCATTTTCACGTTATCGCTTGATATTCGCCGGCCACCGAGCGACGACGCCCGCGCCACCTTCACCACCGCGCCGCGCCGCCGGAAATACGCTACTTGACTCGGGCGACGATAATGGTGGACACAAGCTTTAGAGCACCCTCGCCCCTTACTCGCTCGCCATCGCATCTTTTACACGCATTAACTGCTATAACAACTAACCAAATAAAAATTGTTAATTATCGTCACCGATACGCCTCCTCCTCTTCTTCTCGTAAAATTGCGAGGAAAAAAAGAGGGCACGTATCGTATCCCATTTAATGGCATCACGTTTTGCGCACGCCTCTCAAGCGATATTTACCTCCTCTCTTTTCGAGTGACTGATTCGGTATCATCTATCTGGCTTTCTATCTATGACAGTGCCTCACACGTACAAGAGTTTCTAGTACTTTTTTTAATAGCCTACGAATATACAACTAAGTATAACATATAAATTGAAGAGGGAGAAACGACATGAGCGGGCGTATCGTTTAGATTAATTAAAATTGCTTCTAGTTTATACACCATAGGTATAGCTTCATAGGTTAGGTTAGGTACGATGCAATTTGATGTACAATACTCGTAGGTGTACTTAGTTGGCAACGCGTGTTATGCTCGTGTAATTCCGCGAATCGAAATACAAAAAATACGATTACTCGATTAAAATAATACTCGTAGGTACGTAGATATATCTGAACTTATGATCGTCGATGTGGCGCGTGGAAGGGGTCCAATGCTCCCTTGCTTCATTCCGTTCAGTGGTAGGGGTACGAATAAAATTAAATAGTAAATAATAAAGACGAAAGCAAAAAAATACGTTGTGTTTGTGTGTTTCATGGTTCGTAGATAATTTTTAAACGCACGTGCGGGTATTTTATTACAATTTAAAGTACATTGATATGGATCCATTTACTTATGTGCAAAAGTTTTGTTTCCTACAGAAAAAATGCAAATGTTCTTGATTTTTGTCGAAATTGCAAAAAATTTTCGTTTTCCTCCAATTTATAAAATTTGCTGCTTTTTTGTAAAGAATTCCAGAAAATCTTATACTTCTTGCTTAAAAGTTTAGTCTCAAACCTCATCTCTTTTAGACACCTGAAAAATTGCCAAAATATTTTCACTTTTCTAAGAAAAAATGCCGAAACGTTTTTTTTTTCGAAAATGATAAAAAGTCTCAATTTATATGTCAAAATGGCCAAAAAGTCTGTTCCCATCAAAAATTTTCAAAAAATGGTCGTTTTCTTGCAAATTTCCAAGAAGTTTCACTTTTGATCCAAAACTTGCTAAATGGTTTCGCTTTTTCCCCAAAAATTTCTAAAAAGTGCTGGCATTTGCTAAAAATTGTAAAGGGTCTTGCTTTCTTCCAATAATAGCCATAAATCTCGATTTTGTCAAAATTACCAAAGAAGCACGCTTTTTTACCAACTGGGTGGGCAAGGTACTGAAAATTGCTCCTTTCTCGCAAAAAATTCCCACAAGTCTCACTTTCTTGGCAAAAGTTGCTCAAAAGTCTGAGTCTCATTTTTTCCCCAGAAATTGCCAAAAAATTGCTTTTTGCTTAAGTTGTAAAAGCTTTAATTTTTGCCAAAAATTGCCAAAAATTTTCGCTGTTTATCAAAATTCCTGGAAGTCTTCTATTCTAATAAGTTTTGCTTTTTCGTCAAAAATAGTTAAAAGTCTTGCCCTTTGTCAAAAATGCCAAAAATTCTCATCTCTCACCATCAGTTTTTCACAATTGTCGCTTTTTGAAAATTTTCCAAAAAAGTTTCGTTTTTTGTCAACAATTTCTAAAAACTCTCACGCATTTAGCTTGAGAAGACCGACTTTTCGTATGATAAAAATCGTTTACGAACGAATTGAGCCACTTTTTTTAAACATTCATTCGCGAACGAATTGATTCCTGTAAGTGACTCGTTCGCGAACGAATTGATTGGTATATGTGACTCAGTCTCATTCGCGAACAAATCGATTCATATAAGTGATTCGTTCGCGAACGAATAGATTCATTTACTCAATTTTTGGCGAATCATTCGCGAACGAATCGATTCATTTCCTCAATTTTTGGCGAATCATTCGCGAACGAGTTGATTTGTATAAGTGACTCGTTCGCGAACGAATTGATTTGTATAAGTGACTCGTTCGCGAACGAATGGATTCATTTACTCAATTTTTTGTGAATTATTCGCGAACGAATTGATTCATAAATTATAGAATTGATCTATTCGGTGAAATTGTTGCTTTTCACCTAAAAATATAAAGAAATTTTCTTTTCTCCCCAAAAATTGCTCAAAAAGTCAATCCTCGCTTTTTGTTAGAAACTGTCAAAAAAATTTGATTCTTGATTTTTGCCAAAAATTGACAAATGCTTGCTTTCTAGTGCATAGTTTCTACCACAGTGGCTAAAAGCCTTAAAATTCGTTAAAAATTGCTGAAAAATTTCAAGTTTCTGCCAAAAAAAAAAAAAAATTGCAGAAAGTCTCGTATTTTGTCAAAAATATAAAAATCTCCCATTTTTTGCCAAAAATTTTCAAAAATTTCACTTTTATTCCAGGGAATTGCTCAAAAATTAAGACTTTTGTCACAAATTGCCAGAAATTCCCACTTTTTTGCTAGAAATTTTCCAAGAAGTTCCTCTTTTTCCCCAAAAATTGCAGGAATGGAAAGCTCTGTATCTGTTGAAATGGTAGAAGTCCTGTTTTTTGTTCCAAAAGTCGTAGTCAACAAAAAGTTTCGCTTTTCAGAATTTTATAAAAATTGTTGCCTTTTCACAACAAATTGCCAAAAAAGCGTCACTTTTTTCAAAAAATTGCTCGAAAGTGCAGTCTTGCTTTTTGTTTTTAGAAATGCCCAATAAGTAGATATGTGTTTTTTGAACTGCATATATTATTAATGATACTTAAGACAATATGTATGTACAAAGGGAAAAATTCAAAAAAAAATCTGTTTTTTGGAAAAAAAAATATCCGTGAAAAACGTATATTATTCTTACACAAAATTTTGCAAGTCCAAAATTGAAAAAATTGAAAAATTACTGAAAAGCAAAAGCTGAAAAATCAGCTTAACACAGCTAGGAACGTGAACTTGAGGGTTTTTGGACATATTTTGCGCTGAAAAAATTTTTGTAATTCGAATTTTTTTGCATTTTGCATATTTTTGCCCCTTCACAAAAAAAAAATGCAGGAAAAGATCTTTTTGAGAAGTGTTAAAAAAAATGAGCTCGTTGCAAACAATTTTTTTTATTCAACTTGTATGTTTTGGGAGAAAGTATACTCTTCAAAATACAGATTTTGGCGGGAAAGTTTCTTGTGTAGCCCTTTTCAGTCCGGAGCAATGGCGGTTCAATGTTTTCTTTTAGTAATTTTACCCCCCCCCCCTCCGTGCGATAAATTTTTTCTCTACACATTCCGAGTAGTACCTAAATTTTACCTCTAACGCTTATGGATATAGATTTTTTCCAGCAAAAAAAAAAAAACGTTTTTTAGTTATCTGTATCAGTCAAGAGGGTGGAGTGTGGGGTGAATTTTTTGTTCTAAATTTATTTCAGAGGTACCCTACAATAATCCATTATAATTTACCAAATCTAGGAACATGAATTTTTTATCTATCTTACCCGGGAGTACCCTTTCCATAAAAATTACTGGTAGGTAATTGAGTAGTGCAGGTACAATATAAAATATTTCGAAAAATTCGCGAATTTCGATGAAAATTCATCAAAGTTGACGAAAAATTAGAAAATTAATATACAATTTGTTAAGATTGAAAATTGGGATGAATTTAGAGTGGGTGAATATGAAGAAGTTAGTAGGTACCACCTTCCAAAAAAGTCTGCCCTTTTGCGTCTCCTCTACAAAAAAATTCTCGTAATATAGGTATAATCGTTAGTTAACACCAATGGATAAAAATACTGTACACCATAAACACACATGCACAAAAAAGCCACGAAAATTACCAAGCAGCTAACAAAGCTCGTGCAAAAACCCGTCCCTAATAAAAATACCAAACGATTACAACGACGATATACACAGCGAATCCGTATAGGTAAATATGTACGTACCATAAGGAAGCGGGACGAAGACGAAAAATGAAAAAACGAAGGGAAAAACTAGCAACAACAACAACAACAACAACAA